>NC_134440.1:6614928-7214928 GCF_030867145.1 Opisthocomus hoazin
CAGCTTTCCAGGTTAGCACCTTCTGGCTGCAAGCTATCTGCAGACGTTCACATTTTCTCACTAGGGCTGCCGCAGGCTCTCGGCACGGACCCCCTAAGCTACGTTTGAAGTTTGAGGTGGCAAGACAAGCAAGCAGACCCAGTCTCTGTGCCTCTGTGCGAGCAGTGCCATGGGCAGATGAGGATGAGCAACAGCTTTCCAGGCTAGCCCCTTCTGGCTGCAAGCTATCTGCAGACGTTCACATTTTCGGACCAGGGCATCCTGACGCGCTCGGCACGGACCCCCTAATGTATGTTGGAAGTTTGATGTGGCAAGATATGCAAGAAGGCCCAGTCTCTGTGCCTCTTTACGAGCAGTGCCATGGGCAGATGAGGCTGAGCAACAGCTTTCCAGGCTAGCCCCTTCTGGCTGCCAGGTATCTGCAGACATTCGCATCTTCGGATCAGGGCAGCGAAAGGAGCCTGGCAGGGATACCCATTCCCAGGGTACGTTTTAATTTTGAGGTGGCAAGACAAGTAAGCAGCCCCAGTCCCTGTGCCTCTGTGCGAGCAGTGCCATGGGCAGATGAGGCTGAGCAACAGCTTTCCAGGCTAGCAATTTCTGGCTGCCAGCTATCTGCAGACGTTCACATTTTCGTACCAGGGCTGCCTGACGTGCTAGGCACGGACCCCCTAATCTACATTTGAAGTTTGAGGTGCCAAGACATGTAAGCAGCTCCAGTCTCTGTGCCTCTGTGCGAGACGTGCCATGGGCAGATGAGGCTGAGCAACAACTTTCCAGGCTAGCCCCTTCTGGCTGCCAGCTATCTGCAGACGTTCGCTTGTTTGGAACAGGGCTGCGAAAGGAGCCTGTCAGGGATACCCATTCCCAAGATACGTTTGAAGTTTGAGGTGGCAAGAGTAGCAAGCAGCCCCAGTCTCTGTGCCTTTGTGCGAGCAGTGCCATGGGCAGATGAGGCTGAGCAAGAGCTTTCCAGGCTAGTCCCTTCTGGCTGCAAGCTATCTGCAGACAATCGCATGTTCGGAGCAGGGCTGCGAAAGGAGCATGGCAGGGACCCCCCCTAATTCCCAAGCTACGTTTGAAGATTTAGGTGGCAAGATAAGCAAGCAGCTCCACTATCTGTGCCTGTAAGCGAGAGGTGCCATGGGCAGATGAGGCTGAGCAACAGCTTTGCAGGCTAGCCCCTTCTGGCTGCAAGCTATCTGCAGACGTTCACATTTTCGAACCAGTGCTGCCGAAGGCTCTCGGCACGGACCCCCTAAGCTACATTTGAAGTTTGAGGTGGCAAGACAAGCAAGCAGCCCCAGTCTCTGTGCCTCTGTGCGAGCAGTGCCATGGGCAGATGAGGCTGAGCAACAGCTTTCCAGGCTAACCCCCTCTGGCTGCCAGCTATCTGCAGACGTTCGCATCTTCGGATCAGGGCAGCGAAAGGAGCCTGGCAGAGATACCCATACCCAGGATACGTTTGAAGTTTGAGGTGGCAAGACAAGCAAGCAGCCCCAGTCTCTGTGCCTCTGTGCAAGACGTGCCATGGGCAGATGAGGTTGAGCAACAGGTTTCCAGCCTAGCCATTACTGGCTGCCAGCTATCTGCAGATGTTTGTATTATCTTATAAGGGCTGCGAAAGGAGCCTGGCAGGGATACCCATTCCCAGGTTACGTTTGAAGTTTGAGGTGGCAAGACAAGCAAGCAGCCCCAGTCTCTGTGCCTATGTGCGAGCAGTTCCATGGGCAGAGGAGGCTGAGCAAGAGCTTTCCAGGCTAGTCCCTGCTGGCTGCAAGCTATCTGCTGACATTCGCCTCTTTGGAGAAGGGCTGAGAAAGCAGCATGACAGGGACCCCCCCTAATTCCCAAGATACGTTTGAAGATTTCAGTGGCAATATAAGCAAGCAGCCCCAGTCTCTGTGCCTCTTTACGAGCAGTGCCATGGGCAGATGAGGCTGAGCAGCAGCTTTCCAGGTTAGCACCTTCTGGCTGCAAGCTATCTGCAGACGTTCACATTTTCTCACTAGGGCTGCCGCAGGCTCTCGGCACGGACCCCCTAAGCTACGTTTGAAGTTTGAGGTGGCAAGACAAGCAAGCAGCCCCAGTATCTGTGCCTCTGTGCGAGCAGTGCCATGGGGAGATGAGGATGAGCAACAGCCTTCCAGGCTAGCCCCTTCTGGCTGCAAGCTATCAGCAGACGTTCACATTTTCGTACCAGGGCTGCCGGAGGCTTTCGGCACGGACACCCTAAGCCCAAGATTTGAAGTTTGAGGTGGCAAGACAAGCAAGCACTACCAGTATCTGTGCCTCTGTGCGAGCAGTGCCACGGGCAGATGAGGCTGAGCAACAGCTTTCCAGGCTAGCCCCTTCTGGCTGCAAGATATCTGCAGACATTCGCATCTTTGGAGAAGGGCTGAGAAAGGAGCATGGCAGGGACCCCCCCTATTTCCCAAGCTACGTTTGAAGATTTAAGTGCAAGATAAGCAAGCAACCCCAGTCTCTGTGCCTCTTTACGAGCAGTGCCATGGGCAGATGAGGCTGAGCAACAGCTTTCCAGGTTAGCCCCTTCAGGCTGCAAGCTATCAGCAGACGTTCACATTTTCGGACCAGGGTTGCCGGAGGCTCTCGGCACGGACGCCCTAAGCTACATTTGAAGTTTGAGGTGGCAAGACAAGCAAGCACCACCAGTCTCTGTGCCTCTGTGCGAGCAGTGCCGTGGGCAGATGAGGCTGAGCAACAGCTTTCCAGGCTAGCCCCTTCTGGCTGCCAGCTATCTGCAGACGTTCACATTTTCGGACCAGGGCTGTCTGACGCGCTAGGCGCAGACCCCCTAAGCTACATTTGAAGTTTGATGTTCCAAGACAAGTAAGCAGCCCCAGTCTCTGTGGCTCTGTGCTAGTAGTGCCATGGGCAGATGAAAATGAGCAACAGCTTTCCAGGCTAGCCCCTTCTGGCTGCCAGCTATCTGCAGACGTTCACATTTTCGGACCAGGGCTTCCTGACGCGCTCGGCACGGACCCCCTAATGTACGTTGGAAGTTTGATGTGGCAAGATATGCAAGAAGGCCCAGTCTCTGTGCCTCTTTACGAGCAGTGCCATGGGCAGATGAGGCTGAGCAACAGCTTTCCAGGCTAGCCCCTTCTGGCTGCCAGGTATCTGCAGACATTCGCATCTTCGGATCAGGGCAGCGAAAGGAGCCTGGCAGGGATACCCATTCCCAGGGTACGTTTTAATTTTGAGGTGGCAAGACAAGTAAGCAGCCCCAGTCCCTGTGCCTCTTTACGAGCAGTGCCATGGGCAGATGAGGCTGAGCAACAGCTTTCCAGGCTAGCCTTTTCTGGCTGCCAGCTATCTGCAGACGTTCACATTTTCGTACCAGGGCTGCCTGACGTGCTAGGCACGGACCCCCTAAGCTACATTTGAAGTTTGAGGTGCCAAGACATGTAAGCAGCTCCAGTCTCTGTGCCTCTGTGCGAGACGTGCCATGGGCAGATGAGGCTGAGCAACAACTTTCCAGGCTAGCCCCTTCTGGCTGCCAGCTATCGGCAGACGTTCGCTTGTTTGGAACAGGGCTGCGAAAGGAGCCTGTCAGGGATACCCATTCCCAAGATACGTTTGAAGTTTGAGGTGGCAAGAGTAGCAAGCAGCCCCAGTCTCTGTGCCTTTGTGCGAGCAGTGCCATGGGCAGATGAGGCTGAGCAAGAGCTTTCCAGGCTAGTCCCTTCTGGCTGCAAGCTATCTGCAGACATTCGCATGTTCGGAGCAGGGCTGCGAAAGGAGCATGGCAGGGACCCCCCCTAATTCCCAAGCTACGTTTGAAGATTTAGGTGGCAAGATAAGCAAGCAGCTCCACTATCTGTGCCTGTGAGCGAGAGGTGCCATGGGCAGATGAGGCTGAGCAACAGCTTTCCAGGCTAGCCCCTTCTGGCTGCCAGCTATCGGCAGACGTTCGCATCTTCGGAGCAGGGCTGTGAGTGGAATCTGGCAGGCACCTCTCATTCCCGGATACGTTTGAAGTTTGAGGTGGCAAGACAAGCAAGCAGCCCCAGTCTCCGTGCCTCTGTGCGAGCAGTGCCATGGGCAGATGAGGCTGAGCAACAGCTTTCCAGGCTAGCCCCTTCTGGCTGCAAGCTATCTGCAGACGTTCGCATTATTGGATCAGGGCTGCGAAAGGAGCCTGGCAGGGATACCCATTCCCAAGATACGTTTTAAGTTTGAGGTGGCAAGACAAGCAAGCAGCCCCAGTCTCTGTGCCTCTGTGCGAGCAGTGCCATGGGCAGAGGAGGCTGAGCAACAGCTTTCCAGGCTCGTCCCTGCTGGCTGCAAGCTATCTGCTGACATTCGCCTCTTTGGAGAAGGGCTGAGAAAGGAGCATGGCAAAGACCACCCCTAATTCCCAAGATACGTTTGAAGATTTCAGTGGCAATATAAGCAAGCAGCCCCAGTCTCTGTGCCTCTTTACGAGCAGTGCCATGGGCAGATGAGGCTGAGCAGCAGCTTTCCAGGTTAGCACCTTGTGGCTGCAAGCTATCTGCAGACGTTCACATTTTCGGACCAGGGCATCCTGACGCGCTCAGCACGGACCCCCTAATGTATGTTGGAAGTTTGATGTGGCAAGATATGCAAGAAGGCCCAGTCTCTGTGCCTCTTTACGAGCAGTGCCATGGGCAGATGAGGCTGAGCAACAGCTTTCCAGGCTAGCCCCTTCTGGCTGCAAGCTATCTGCAGACGTTCACATATTCGAACCAGTGCTGCCGGAGGCTCTCGGCACGGACCCCCTAAGCTACATTTGAAGTTTGAGGTGGCAAGACAAGCAAGCAGCCCCAGTCTCTGTGCCTCTGTGCGAGCAGTGCCATGGGCAGATGAGGCTGAGCAACAGCTTTCCAGGCTAGCCCCTTCTGGCTGCCAGCTATCGGCAGACGTTCTCATCTTCGTAGCAGGGCTGCAAGTGGAGTCTGGCAGGCACCTCCCATTCCCGACTACGTTTGAAGTTTGAGGTGGAAAGACAAACAAGCAGCCCCAGTCTCTGTGGCTCTGTGCGAGCAGTGCCATGGGCAGATGAGGATGAGCAACAGCTTTCTAGGCTAGCCCCTTCTGGCTGCAAGCTATCTGCAGACGTTCACATTTTCGGACCAGGGCTGCCTGACGTGCTCGGCACGGACGCCCTAAGCTACATTTGAAGTTTGAGGTGGCAAGACAAGCAAGCAACCCCAGTCTCTGTGGCTCTGTGCGAGCCGTGCCATGGGCAGATGAGGCTGAGGAACGGCTTTCCAGGCTAACCCCCTCTGGCTGCCAGCTATCTGCAGACGTTCGCATCTTCGGATCAGGGCAGCTAAAGGAGCCTGGCAGAGATACCCATACCCAGGATACGTTTGAAGTTTGAGGTGGCAAGACAAGCAAGCACCACCAGTATCTGTGCCTCTGTGCGAGCAGTGCCACGGGCAGATGAGGTTGAGCAACAGGTTTCCAGCCTAGCCATTACTGGCTGCCAGCTATCTGCAGATGTTCGTATTATCTTATAAGGGCTGCGAAAGGAGCCTGGCAGGGATACCCATTCCCAGGTTACATTTGAAGTTTGAGGTGGCAAGACAAGCAAGCAGCCCCAGTCTCTGTGCCTCTGTGCGAGCAGTGCCATGGGCAGATGAGGATGAGCAACAGCCTTCCAGGCTAGCCCCTTCTGGTGCAAGATATCTGCAGACAGTCGCATCTTTGGAGAAGGGCTGCGAAAGGAGCATGGCAGGGACCCCCCCTAATTCCCAAGTTACGTTTGAAGATATAAGTGTAAGATAAGCAAGCAGCCCCAGTCTCTGTGCCTCTTTACGAGCAGTGCCATGGGCAGATGAGGCTGAGCAACAGCTTTCCAGGCTAGCCCCTTCTGGCTGCAAGCTATCAGCAGACGTTCACATTTTCGTACCAGGGCTGCCGGAGGCTTTCGGCACGGACACCCTAAGCTAGATTTGAAGTTTGAAGTGGCAAGAAAAGCAAGCACCACCAGTATCTGTGCCTCTGTGCGAGCAGTGCCACGGGCAGATGAGGCTGAGCAACAGCTTTCCAGGCTAGCCCCTTCTGGCTGCAAGATATCTGCAGACATTCGCATCTTTGGAGAAGGGCTGAGAAAGGAGCATGGCAGGGACCCCCCCTAATTCCCAAGCTACGTTTGAAGATTTAAGTGCAAGATAAGCAAGCAACCCCAGTCTCTGTGCCTCTTTACGAGCAGTGCCATGGGCAGATGAGGCTGAGCAACAGCTTTCCAGGCTAGCCCCTTCTGGCTGCCAGGTATCTGCAGACATTCGCATCTTCGGATCAGGGCAGCGAAAGGAGCCTGGCAGGGATACCCATTCCCAGGGTACGTTTTAATTTTGAGGTGGCAAGACAAGTAAGCAGCCCCAGTCCCTGTGCCTCTTTACGAGCAGTGCCATGGGCAGATGAGGCTGAGCAACAGCTTTCCAGGCTAGCCTTTTCTGGCTGCCAGCTATCTGCAGACGTTCACATTTTCGTACCAGGGCTGCCTGACGTGCTAGGCACGGACCCCCTAAGCTACATTTGAAGTTTGAGGTGCCAAGAGATGTAAGCAGCTCCAGTCTCTGTGCCTCTGTGCGAGACGTGCCATGGGCAGATGAGGCTGAGCAACAACTTTCCAGGCTAGCCCCTTCTGGCTGCCAGCTATCTGCAGACGTTCGCTTGTTTGGAACAGGGCTGCGAAAGGAGCCTGTCAGGGATACCCATTCCCAAGATACGTTTGAAGTTTGAGGTGGCAAGTGTAGCAAGCAGCCCCAGTCTCTGTGCCTTTGTGCGAGCAGTGCCATGGGCAGATGAGGCTGAGCAAGAGCTTTCCAGGCTAGTCCCTTCTGGCTGCAAGCTATCTGCAGACATTCGCATGTTCGGAGCAGGGCTGCGAAAGGAGCATGGCAGGGACCCCCCCTAATTCCCAAGCTACGTTTGAAGATTTAGGTGGCAAGATAAGCAAGCAGCTCCACTATCTGTGCCTGTGAGCGAGAGGTGCCATGGGCAGATGAGGCTGAGCAACAGCTTTCCAGGCTAGCCCCTTCTGGCTGCCAGCTATCGGCAGACATTCGCATCTTCGGAGCAGGGCTGTGAGTGGAATCTGGCAGGCACCTCTCATTCCCGGATACGTTTGAAGTTTGAGGTGGCAAGACAAGTAAGCAGCCCCAGTCTCTGTGCCTCTTTACGAGCAGTGCCATGGGCAGATGAGGCTGAGCAACAGCTTTCCAGGCTAGCCCCTTCTGGCTGCAAGCTATCTGCAGACGTTCGCATTATTGGATCAGGGCTGCGAAAGGAGCCTGGCAGGGATACCCATGCCCAAGATACGTTTGAAGTTTGAGGTGGCAAGACAAGCAAGCAGCCCCAGTCTCTGTGCCTCTGTGCGAGCAGTGCCATGGGCAGAGGAGGCTGAGCAACAGCTTTCCAGGCTCGTCCCTGCTGGCTGCAAGCTATCTGCTGACATTCGCCTCTTTGGAGAAGGGCTGAGAAAGGAGCATGGCAGGGACCCCCCCTAATTCCCAAGATACGTTTGAAGATTTCAGTGGCAATATAAGCAAGCAGCCCCAGTCTCTGTGCCTCTGTGCAAGACGTGCCATGGGCAGATGAGGTTGAGCAACAGGTTTCCAGCCTAGCCATTACTGGCTGCCAGCTATCTGCAGATGTTCGTATTATCTTATAAGGGCTGCGAAAGGAGCCTGGCAGGGATACCCATTCCCAGGTTACGTTTGAAGTTTGAGGTGGCAAGACAAGCAAGCAGCCCCAGTCTCTGTGCCTCTGTGCGAGCAGTGCCATGGGCAGATGAGGATGAGCAACAGCCTTCCAGGCTAGCCCCTTCTGGCTGCAAGATATCTGCAGACAGTCGCATCTTTGGAGAAGGGCTGCGAAAGGAGCATGGCAGGGACCCCCCCTAATTCCCAAGCTACGTTTGAAGATATAAGTGTAAGATAAGTAAGCAGCCCCAGTCTCTGTGCCTCTGTGCGAGCAGTGCCACGGGCAGATGAGGCTGAGCAACAGCTTTCCAGGCTAGCCCCTTCTGGCTGCAAGATATCTGCAGACATTCGCATCTTTGGAGAAGGGCTGAGAAAGGAGCATGGCAGGGACCCCCCCTAATTCCCAAGCTACGTTTGAAGATTTAAGTGCAAGATAAGCAAGCAACCCCAGTCTCTGTGCCTCTTTACGAGCAGTGCCATGGGCAGATGAGGCTGAGCAACAGCTTTCCAGGTTAGCCCCTTCTGGCTGCAAGCTATCAGCAAACGTTCACATTTTCGGACCAGGGCTGCCGGAGGCTCTCGGCACGGACGCCCTAAGCTACATTTGAAGTTTGAGGTGGCAAGACAAGCAAGCAGCCCCAGTCTCTGTGCCTCTGTGCGAGCAGTGCCATGGGCAGATGAGGATGAGCAACAGCTTTCCAGGCTAGCCCCTTCTGGCTGCCAGCTATCTGCAGACGTTCACATTTTCGGACCAGGGCATCCTGACGCGCTCGGCACGGACCCCCTAATGTACGTTGGAAGTTTGATGTGGCAAGATATGCAAGAAGGCCCAGTCTCTGTGCCTCTTTACGAGCAGTGCCATGGGCAGATGAGGCTGAGCAACAGCTTTCCAGGCTAGCCCCTTCTGGCTGCCAGGTATCTGCAGACATTCGCATCTTCGGATCAGGGCAGCGGAAGGAGCCTGGCAGGGATACCCATTCCCAGGGTACGTTTTAATTTTGAGGTGGCAAGACAAGTAAGCAGCCCCAGTCCCTGTGCCTCTTTACGAGCAGTGCCATGGGCAGATGAGGCTGAGCAACAGCTTTCCAGGCTAGCCTTTTCTGGCTGCCAGCTATCTGCAGACGTTCACATTTTCGTACCAGGGCTGCCTGACGTGCTAGGCACGGACCCCCTAAGCTACATTTGAAGTTTGAGGTGCCAAGACATGTAAGCAGCTCCAGTCTCTGTGCCTCTGTGCGAGACGTGCCATGGGCAGATGAGGCTGAGCAACAACTTTCCAGGCTAGCCCCTTCTGGCTGCCAGCTATCTGCAGACGTTCGCTTGTTTGGAACAGGGCTGCGAAAGGAGCCTGTCAGGGATACCCATTCCCAAGATACGTTTGAAGTTTGAGGTGGCAAGAGTAGCAAGCAGCCCCAGTCTCTGTGCCTTTGTGCGAGCAGTGCCATGGGCAGATGAGGCTGAGCAAGAGCTTTCCAGGCTAGTCCCTTCTGGCTGCAAGCTATCTGCAGACATTCGCATGTTCGGAGCAGGGCTGCGAAAGGAGCATGGCAGGGACCCCCCCTAATTCCCAAGCTACGTTTGAAGATTTAGGTGGCAAGATAAGCAAGCAGCTCCACTATCTGTGCCTGTGAGCGAGAGGTGCCATGGGCAGATGAGGCTGAGCAACAGCTTTCCAGGCTAGCCCCTTCTGGCTGCCAGCTATCGGCAGACGTTCGCATCTTCGGAGCAGGGCTGTGAGTGGAATCTGGCAGGCACCTCTCATTCCCGGATACGTTTGAAGTTTGAGGTGGCAAGACAAGTAAGCAGCCCCAGTCTCTGTGCCTCTTTACGAGCAGTGCCATGGGCAGAGGAGGCTGAGCAACAGCTTTCCAGGCTCGTCCCTGCTGGCTGCAAGCTATCTGCTGACATTCGCCTCTTTGGAGAAGGGCTGAGAAAGGAGCATGGCAGGGACCCCCCCTAATTCCCAAGATACGTTTGAAGATTTCAGTGGCAATATAAGCAAGCAGCCCCAGTCTCTGTGCCTCTTTACGAGCAGTGCCATGGGCAGATGAGGCTGAGCAGCAGCTTTCCAGGTTAGCACCTTCTGGCTGCAAGCTATCTGCAGACGTTCACATTTTCGCACCAGGGCTGCCGCAGGCTCTCGGCACGGACCCCCTAAGCTACGTTTGAAGTTTGAGGTGGCAAGACAAGTAAGCAGCCCCAGTCTCTGTGCCTCTGTGCGAGCAGTGCCATGGTCAGATGAGGCTGAGCAACAACTTTCCAGGCTAGCCCCTTCTGGCTGCAAGCTATCTGCAGACGTTCGCATTATTGGATCAGGGCTGCGAAAGGAGCCTGGCAGGGATACCCATTCCCAAGATACGTTTGCAGTTTGAGGTGGCAAGACAAGCAAGCAGCCCCAGTCTCTGTGCCTATGTGCGAGCAGTTCCATGGGCAGAGGAGGCTGAGCAATAGCTTTCCAGGCTAGTCCATGCTGGCTGCAAGCTATCTGCTGACATTCGCCTCTTTGGAGAAGGGCTGAGAAAGCAGCATGGCAGGGACCCCCCCTAATTCCCAAGATACGTTTGAAGATTTCAGTGCAATATAAGCAAGCAGCCCCAGTCTCTGTGCCTCTTTACGAGCAGTGCCATGGGCAGATGAGGCTGAGCAACAGCTTTCCAGGCTAGCCCCTTCTGGCTGCAAGCTATCAGCAGACGTTCACATTTTCCGACCAGGGCTGCCGGAGGCTTTCGGCACGGACACCCTAAGCTAGATTTGAAGTTTGAAGTGGCAAGAAAAGCAAGCAGCCCCAGTCTCTGTGCCTCTGTGCGAGCAGTGCCACGGGCAGATGAGGCTGAGCAACAGCTTTCCAGGCTAGCCCCTTCTGGCTGCAAGATATCTGCAGACATTCGCATCTTTGGAGAAGGGCTGAGAAAGGAGCATGGCAGGGACCCCCCCTAATTCCCAAGCTACGTTTGAAGATTTAAGTGCAAGATAAGCAAGCAACCCCAGTCTCTGTGCCTCTTTACGAGCAGTGCCATGGGCAGATGAGGCTGAGCAACAGCTTTCCAGGTTAGCCCCTTCTGGCTGCAAGCTATCAGCAGACGTTCACATTTTCGGACCAGGGCTGCCGGAGGCTCTCGGCACGGACGCCCTAAGCTACATTTGAAGTTTGAGGTGGCAAGACAAGCAAGCAGCCCCAGTCTCTGTGCCTCTGTGCGAGCAGTGCCATGGGCAGATGAGGATGAGCAACAGCTTTCCAGGCTAGCCCCTTCTGGCTGCCAGCTATCTGCAGACGTTCACATTTTCGGACCAGGGCATCCTGACGCGCTCGGCACGGACCCCCTAATGTACGTTGGAAGTTTGATGTGGCAAGATATGCAAGAAGGCCCAGTCTCTGTGCCTCTTTACGAGCAGTGCCATGGGCAGATGAGGCTGAGCAACAGCTTTCCAGGCTAGCCCCTTCTGGCTGCCAGGTATCTGCAGACATTCGCATCTTCGGATCAGGGCAGCGAAAGGAGCCTGGCAGGGATACCCATTCCCAGGGTACGTTTTAATTTTGAGGTGGCAAGACAAGTAAGCAGCCCCAGTCCCTGTGCCTCTTTACGAGCAGTGCCATGGGCAGATGAGGCTGAGCAACAGCTTTCCAGGCTAGCCTTTTCTGGCTGCCAGCTATCTGCAGACGTTCACATTTTCGTACCAGGGCTGCCTGACGTGCTAGGCACGGACCCCCTAAGCTACATTTGAAGTTTGAGGTGCCAAGACATGTAAGCAGCTCCAGTCTCTGTGCCTCTGTGCGAGACGTGCCATGGGCAGATGAGGCTGAGCAACAACTTTCCAGGCTAGCCCCTTCTGGCTGCCAGCTATCTGCAGACGTTCGCTTGTTTGGAACAGGGCTGCGAAAGGAGCCTGTCAGGGATACCCATTCCCAAGATACGTTTGAAGTTTGAGGTGGCAAGAGTAGCAAGCAGCCCCAGTCTCTGTGCCTTTGTGCGAGCAGTGCCATGGGCAGATGAGGCTGAGCAAGAGCTTTCCAGGCTAGTCCCTTCTGGCTGCAAGCTATCTGCAGACATTCGCATGTTCGGAGCAGGGCTGCGAAAGGAGCATGGCAGGGACCCCCCCTAATTCCCAAGCTACGTTTGAAGATTTAGGTGGCAAGATAAGCAAGCAGCTCCACTATCTGTGCCTGTGAGCGAGAGGTGCCATGGGCAGATGAGGCTGAGCAACAGCTTTCCAGGCTAGCCCCTTCTGGCTGCCAGCTATCGGCAGACGTTCGCATCTTCGGAGCAGGGCTGTGAGTGGAATCTGGCAGGCACCTCTCATTCCCGGATACGTTTGAAGTTTGAGGTGGCAAGACAAGTAAGCAGCCCCAGTCTCTGTGCCTCTTTACGAGCAGTGCCATGGGCAGAGGAGGCTGAGCAACAGCTTTCCAGGCTCGTCCCTGCTGGCTGCAAGCTATCTGCTGACATTCGCCTCTTTGGAGAAGGGCTGAGAAAGGAGCATGGCAGGGACCCCCCCTAATTCCCAAGATACGTTTGAAGATTTCAGTGGCAATATAAGCAAGCAGCCCCAGTCTCTGTGCCTCTTTACGAGCAGTGCCATGGGCAGATGAGGCTGAGCAGCAGCTTTCCAGGTTAGCACCTTCTGGCTGCAAGCTATCTGCAGACGTTCACATTTTCGCACCAGGGCTGCCGCAGGCTCTCGGCACGGACCCCCTAAGCTACGTTTGAAGTTTGAGGTGGCAAGACAAGTAAGCAGCCCCAGTCTCTGTGCCTCTGTGCGAGCAGTGCCATGGTCAGATGAGGCTGAGCAACAACTTTCCAGGCTAGCCCCTTCTGGCTGCAAGCTATCTGCAGACGTTCGCATTATTGGATCAGGGCTGCGAAAGGAGCCTGGCAGGGATACCCATTCCCAAGATACGTTTGCAGTTTGAGGTGGGAAGACAAGCAAGCAGCCCCAGTCTCTGTGCCTCTGTGCGAGCAGTTCCATGGGCAGAGGAGGCTGAGCAATAGCTTTCCAGGCTAGTCCATGCTGGCTGCAAGCTATCTGCTGACATTCGCCTCTTTGGAGAAGGGCTGAGAAAGCAGCATGGCAGGGACCCCCCCTAATTCCCAAGATACGTTTGAAGATTTCAGTGCAATATAAGCAAGCAGCCCCAGTCTCTGTGCCTCTTTACGAGCAGTGCCATGGGCAGATGAGGCTGAGCAGCAGCTTTCCAGGCTAGCACCTTCTGGCTGCAAGCTATCTGCAGACGTTCACATTTTCTCACTAGGGCTGCCGCAGGCTCTCGGCACGGACCCCCTAAGCTACGTTTGAAGTTTGAGGTGGCAAGACAAGCAAGCAGCCCCAGTCTCTGTGCCTCTGTGCGAGCAGTGCCATGGGCAGATGAGGCTGAGCAACAGCTTTCCAGGCTAGCCCCTTCTGGCTGCAAGCTATCTGCAGACGTTCACATTTTCGGACCAGGGCATCCTGACGCGCTCGGCACGAACCCCCTAATGTACGTTGGAAGTTTGATGTGGGAACATATGCAAGCAACCCCAGTCTCTGTGGCTCTGTGCGAGCAGTGCCATGGGCAGATGAGGCTGAGGAACGGCTTTCCAGGCTAACCCCCTCTGGCTGCCAGCTATCTGCAGACGTTCGCATCTTCGGATCAGGGCAGCGAAAGGAGCCTGGCAGAGATACCCATACCCAGGATACGTTTGAAGTTTGAGGTGGCAAGACAAGCAAGCAGCCCCAGTCTCTGTGCCTCTGTGCAAGACGTGCCATGGGCAGATGAGGTTGAGCAACAGGTTTCCAGCCTAGCCATTACTGGCTGCCAGCTATCTGCAGATGTTCGTATTATCTTATAAGGGCTGCGAAAGGAGCCTGGCAGGGATACCCATTCCCAGGTTACGTTTGAAGTTTGAGGTGGCAAGACAAGCAAGCAGCCCCAGTCTCTGTGCCTCTGTGCGAGCAGTGCCATGGGCAGATGAGGATGAGCAACAGCCTTCCAGGCTAGCCCCTTCTGGCTGCAAGATATCTGCAGACAGTCGCATCTTTGGAGAAGGGCTGCGAAAGGAGCATGGCAGGGACCCCCCCTAATTCCCAAGCTACGTTTGAAGATATAAGTGTAAGATAAGCAAGCAGCCCCAGTCTCTGTGCCTCTTTACGAGCAGTGCCATGGGCAGATGAGGCTGAGCAACAGCTTTCCAGGCTAGCCCCTTCTGGCTGCAAGCTATCTGCAGACGTTCACATTTTCGGACCAGGGCTGCCGGAGGCTTTCGGCACGGACACCCTAAGCTAGATTTGAAGTTTGAAGTGGCAAGAAAAGCAAGCACCACCAGTATCTGTGCCTCTGTGCGAGCAGTGCCACGGGCAGATGAGGCTGAGCAACAGCTTTCCAGGCTAGCCCCTTCTGGCTGCAAGATATCTGCAGACATTCGCATCTTTGGAGAAGGGCTGAGAAAGGAGCATGGCAGGGACCCCCCCTAATTCCCAAGCTACGTTTGAAGATTTAAGTGCAAGATAAGCAAGCAACCCCAGTCTCTGTGCCTCTTTACGAGCAGTGCCATGGGCAGATGAGGCTGAGCAACAGCTTTCCAGGTTAGCCCCTTCTGGCTGCAAGCTATCAGCAGACGTTCACATTTTCGGACCAGGGCTGTCGGAGGCTCTCGGCCCGGACGCCCTAAGCTACATTTGAAGTTTGAGGTGGCAAGAGAAGCAAGCACCACCAGTCTCTGTGCCTCTGTGCGAGCAGTGCCGTGGGCAGATGAGGCTGAGCAACAGCTTTCCAGGCTAGCCCCTTCTGGCTGCCAGCTATCTGCAGACGTTCACATTTTCGGACCAGGGCTGCCTGACGCGCTAGGCGCAGACCCCCTAAGCTACATTTGAAGTTTGAGGTGGCAAGACAAGCAAGCAGCCCCAGTCTCTGTGCCTCTGTGCTAGTAGTGCCATGGGCAGATGAGGATGAGCAACAGCTTTCCAGGCTAGCCCCTTCTGGCTGCAAGCTATCTGCAGACGTTCACATTTTCGGACCAGGGCATCCTGACGCGCTCGGCACGGACCCCCTAATGTACGTTGGAAGTTTGATGTGGCAAGATATGCAAGAAGGCCCAGTCTCTGTGCCTCTTTACGAGCAGTGCCATGGGCAGATGAGGCTGAGCAACAGCTTTCCAGGCTAGCCCCTTCTGGCTGCCAGGTATCTGCAGACATTCGCATCTTCGGATCAGGGCAGCGAAAGGAGCCTGGCAGGGATACCCATTCCCAGGGTACGTTTTAATTTTGAGGTGGCAAGACAAGTAAGCAGCCCCAGTCCCTGTGCCTCTTTACGAGCAGTGCCATGGGCAGATGAGGCTGAGCAACAGCTTTCCAGGCTAGCCTTTTCTGGCTGCCAGCTATCTGCAGACGTTCACATTTTCGTACCAGGGCTGCCTGACGTGCTAGGCACGGACCCCCTAAGCTACATTTGAAGTTTGAGGTGCCAAGACATGTAAGCAGCTCCAGTCTCTGTGCCTCTGTGCGAGACGTGCCATGGGCAGATGAGGCTGAGCAACAACTTTCCAGGCTAGCCCCTTCTGGCTGCCAGCTATCTGCAGACGTTCGCTTGTTTGGAACAGGGCTGCGAAAGGAGCCTGTCAGGGATACCCATTCCCAAGATACGTTTGAAGTTTGAGGTGGCAAGAGTAGCAAGCAGCCCCAGTCTCTGTGCCTATGTGCGAGCAGTTCCATGGGCAGAGGAGGCTGAGCAACAGCTTTCCAGGCTAGTCCCTTCTGGCTGCAAGCTATCTGCAGACATTCGCATGTTCGGAGCAGGGCTGCGAAAGGAGCATGGCAGGGACCCCCCCTAATTCCCAAGCTACGTTTGAAGATTTAGGTGGCAAGATAAGCAAGCAGCTCCACTATCTGTGCCTGTGAGCGAGAGGTGCCATGGGCAGATGAGGCTGAGCAACAGCTTTCCAGGCTAGCCCCTTCTGGCTGCCAGCTATCGGCAGACGTTCGCATCTTCGGAGCAGGGCTGTGAGTGGAATCTGGCAGGCACCTCTCATTCCCGGATACGTTTGAAGTTTGAGGTGGCAAGACAAGTAAGCAGCCCCAGTCTCTGTGCCTCTTTACGAGCAGTGCCATGGGCAGATGAGGCTGAGCAACAGCTTTCCAGGCTCGTCCCTGCTGGCTGCAAGCTATCTGCTGACATTCGCCTCTTTGGAGAAGGGCTGAGAAAGGAGCATGGCAGGGACCCCCCCTAATTCCCAAGATACGTTTGAAGATTTCAGTGGCAATATAAGCAAGCAGCCCCAGTCTCTGTGCCTCTTTACGAGCAGTGCCATGGGCAGATGAGGCTGAGCAGCAGCTTTCCAGGTTAGCACCTTCTGGCTGCAAGCTATCTGCAGACGTTCACATTTTCGCACCAGGGCTGCCGCAGGCTCTCGGCACGGACCCCCTAAGCTACGTTTGAAGTTTGAGGTGGCAAGACAAGCAAGCAGCCCCAGTCTCTGTGCCTCTGTGAGAGCAGTGCCATGGTCAGATGAGGCTGAGCAACAACTTTCCAGGCTAGCCCCTTCTGGCTGCAAGCTATCTGCAGACGTTCGCATTATTGGATCAGGGCTGCGAAAGGAGCCTGGCAGGGATACCCATTCCCAAGATACGTTTGCAGTTTGAGGTGGCAAGACAAGCAAGCAGCCCCAGTCTCTGTGCCTATGTGCGAGCAGTTCCATGGGCAGAGGAGGCTGAGCAACAGCTTTCCAGGCTAGTCCATGCTGGCTGCAAGCTATCTGCTGACATTCGCCTCTTTGCAGAAGGGCTGAGAAAGCAGCATGGCAGGGACCCCCCCAAATTCCCAAGATACGTTTGAAGATTTCAGTGCAATATAAGCAAGCAGCCCCAGTCTCTGTGCCTCTTTACGAGCAGTGCCATGGGCAGATGAGGCTGAGCAGCAGCTTTCCAGGCTAGCACCTTCTGGCTGCAAGCTATCTGCAGACGTTCACATATTCGAACCAGTGCTGCCGGAGGCTCTCGGCACGGACCCCCTAAGCTACATTTGAAGTTTGAGGTGGCAAGACAAGCAAGCAGCCCCAGTCTCTGTGCCTCTGTGCGAGCAGTGCCATGGGCAGATGAGGCTGAGCAACAGCTTTCCAGGCTAGCCCCTTCTGGCTGCCAGCTATCGGCAGACGTTCTCATCTTCGTAGCAGGGCTGCAAGTGGAGTCTGGCAGGCACCTCCCATTCCCGACTACGTTTGAAGTTTGAGGTGGAAAGACAAACAAGCAGCCCCAGTCTCTGTGGCTCTGTGCGAGCAGTGCCATGGGCAGATGAGGATGAGCAACAGCTTTCTAGGCTAGCCCCTTCTGGCTGCAAGCTATCTGCAGACGTTCACATTTTCGGACCAGGGCTGCCTGACGTGCTCGGCACGGACGCCCTAAGCTACATTTGAAGTTTGAGGTGGCAAGACAAGCAAGCAACCCCAGTCTCTGTGGCTCTGTGCGAGCCGTGCCATGGGCAGATGAGGCTGAGGAACGTCTTTCCAGGCTAACCCCCTCTGGCTGCCAGCTATCTGCAGACGTTCGCATCTTCGGATCAGGGCAGCTAAAGGAGCCTGGCAGAGATACCCATACCCAGGATACGTTTGAAGTTTGAGGTGGCAAGACAAGCAAGCAGCCCCAGTCTCTGTGCCTCTGTGCAAGACGTGCCATGGGCAGATGAGGTTGAGCAACAGGTTTCCAGCCTAGCCATTACTGGCTGCCAGCTATCTGCAGATGTTCGTATTATCTTATAAGGGCTGCGAAAGGAGCCTGGCAGGGATACCCATTCCCAGGTTACCTTTGAAGTTTGAGGTGGCAAGACAAGCAAGCAGCCCCAGTCTCTGTGCCTCTGTGCGAGCAGTGCCATGGGCAGATGAGGATGAGCAACAGCCTTCCAGGCTAGCCCCTTCTGGTGCAAGATATCTGCAGACAGTCGCATCTTTGGAGAAGGGCTGCGAAAGGAGCATGGCAGGGACCCCCCCTAATTCCCAAGTTACGTTTGAAGATATAAGTGTAAGATAAGCAAGCAGCCCCAGTCTCTGTGCCTCTTTACGAGCAGTGCCATGGGCAGATGAGGCTGAGCAACAGCTTTCCAGGCTAGCCCCTTCTGGCTGCAAGCTATCAGCAGACGTTCACATTTTCGTACCAGGGCTGCCGGAGGCTTTCGGCACGGACACCCTAAGCTAGATTTGAAGTTTGAAGTGGCAAGAAAAGCAAGCACCACCAGTATCTGTGCCTCTGTGCGAGCAGTGCCACGGGCAGATGAGGCTGAGCAACAGCTTTCCAGGCTAGCCCCTTCTGGCTGCAAGATATCTGCAGACATTCGCATCTTTGGAGAAGGGCTGAGAAAGGAGCATGGCAGGGACCCCCCCTAATTCCCAAGCTACGTTTGAAGATTTAAGTGCAAGATAAGCAAGCAACCCCAGTCTCTGTGCCTCTTTACGAGCAGTGCCATGGGCAGATGAGGCTGAGCAACAGCTTTCCAGGCTAGCCCCTTCTGGCTGCCAGCTATCTGCAGATGTTCGTATTATCTTATAAGGGCTGCGAAAGGAGCCTGGCAGGGATACCCATTCCCAGGGTACGTTTTAATTTTGAGGTGGCAAGACAAGTAAGCAGCCCCAATCCCTGTGCCTCTTTACGAGCAGTGCCATGGGCAGATGAGGCTGAGCAACAGCTTTCCAGGCTAGCCTTTTCTGGCTGCCAGCTATCTGCAGACGTTCACATTTTCGTACCAGGGCTGCCTGACGTGCTAGGCACGGACCCCCTAAGCTACATTTGAAGTTTGAGGTGCCAAGAGATGTAAGCAGCTCCAGTCTCTGTGCCTCTGTGCGAGACGTGCCATGGGCAGATGAGGCTGAGCAACAACTTTCCAGGCTAGCCCCTTCTGGCTGCCAGCTATCTGCAGACGTTCGCTTGTTTGGAACAGGGCTGCGAAAGGAGCCTGTCAGGGATACCCATTCCCAAGATACGTTTGAAGTTTGAGGTGGCAAGAGTAGCAAGCAGCCCCAGTCTCTGTGCCTTTGTGCGAGCAGTGCCATGGGCAGATGAGGCTGAGCAAGAGCTTTCCAGGCTAGTCCCTTCTGGCTGCAAGCTATCTGCAGACATTCGCATGTTCGGAGCAGGGCTGCGAAAGGAGCATGGCAGGGACCCCCCCTAATTCCCAAGCTACGTTTGAAGATTTAGGTGGCAAGATAAGCAAGCAGCTCCACTATCTGTGCCTGTGAGCGAGAGGTGCCATGGGCAGATGAGGCTGAGCAACAGCTTTCCAGGCTAGCCCCTTCTGGCTGCCAGCTATCGGCAGACATTCGCATCTTCGGAGCAGGGCTGTGAGTGGAATCTGGCAGGCACCTCTCATTCCCGGATACGTTTGAAGTTTGAGGTGGCAAGACAAGTAAGCAGCCCCAGTCTCTGTGCCTCTTTACGAGCAGTGCCATGGGCAGAGGAGGCTGAGCAACAGCTTTCCAGGCTAGCCCCTTCTGGCTGCAAGCTATCTGCAGACGTTCGCATTATTGGATCAGGGCTGCGAAAGGAGCCTGGCAGGGATACCCATGCCCAAGATACGTTTGAAGTTTGAGGTGGCAAGACAAGCAAGCAGCCCCAGTCTCTGTGCCTCTGTGCGAGCAGTGCCATGGGCAGAGGAGGCTGAGCAACAGCTTTCCAGGCTCGTCCCTGCTGGCTGCAAGCTATCTGCTGACATTCGCCTCTTTGGAGAAGGGCTGAGAAAGGAGCATGGCAGGGACCCCCCCTAATTCCCAAGATACGTTTGAAGATTTCAGTGGAAATATAAGCAAGCAGCCCCAGTCTCTGTGCCTCTGTGCAAGACGTGCCATGGGCAGATGAGGTTGAGCAACAGGTTTCCAGCCTAGCCATTACTGGCTGCCAGCTATCTGCAGATGTTCGTATTATCTTATAAGGGCTGCGAAAGGAGCCTGGCAGGGATACCCATTCCCAGGTTACGTTTGAAGTTTGAGGTGGCAAGACAAGCAAGCAGCCCCAGTCTCTGTGCCTCTGTGCGAGCAGTGCCATGGGCAGATGAGGATGAGCAACAGCCTTCCAGGCTAGCCCCTTCTGGCTGCAAGATATCTGCAGACAGTCGCATCTTTGGAGAAGGGCTGCGAAAGGAGCATGGCAGGGACCCCCCCTAATTCCCAAGCTACGTTTGAAGATATAAGTGTAAGATAAGCAAGCAGCCCCAGTCTCTGTGCCTCTTTACGAGCAGTGCCATGGGCAGATGAGGCTGAGCAACAGCTTTCCAGGCTAGCCCCTTCTGGCTGCAAGCTATCAGCAGACGTTCACATTTTCGGACCAGGGCTGCCGGAGGCTTTCGGCACGGACACCCTAAGCTAGATTTGAAGTTTGAAGTGGCAAGAAAAGCAAGCAGCCCCAGTCTCTGTGCCTCTGTGCGAGCAGTGCCACGGGCAGATGAGGCTGAGCAACAGCTTTCCAGGCTAGCCCCTTCTGGCTGCAAGATATCTGCAGACATTCGCATCTTTGGAGAAGGGCTGAGAAAGGAGCATGGCAGGGACCCCCCCTAATTCCCAAGCTACGTTTGAAGATTTAAGTGCAAGATAAGCAAGCAACCCCAGTCTCTGTGCCTCTTTACGAGCAGTGCCATGGGCAGATGAGGCTGAGCAACAGCTTTCCAGGTTAGCCCCTTCTGGCTGCAAGCTATCAGCAGACGTTCACATTTTCGGACCAGGGCTGCCGGAGGCTCTCGGCACGGACGCCCTAAGCTACATTTGAAGTTTGAGGTGGCAAGACAAGCAAGCAGCCCCAGTCTCTGTGCCTCTGTGCGAGCAGTGCCATGGGCAGATGAGGATGAGCAACAGCTTTCCAGGCTAGCCCCTTCTGGCTGCCAGCTATCTGCAGACGTTCACATTTTCGGACCAGGGCATCCTGACGCGCTCGGCACGGACCCCCTAATGTACGTTGGAAGTTTGATGTGGCAAGATATGCAAGAAGGCCCAGTCTCTGTGCCTCTTTACGAGCAGTGCCATGGGCAGATGAGGCTGAGCAACAGCTTTCCAGGCTAGCCCCTTCTGGCTGCCAGGTATCTGCAGACATTCGCATCTTCGGATCAGGGCAGCGAAAGGAGCCTGGCAGGGATACCCATTCCCAGGGTACGTTTTAATTTTGAGGTGGCAAGACAAGTAAGCAGCCCCAGTCCCTGTGCCTCTTTACGAGCAGTGCCATGGGCAGATGAGGCTGAGCAACAGCTTTCCAGGCTAGCCTTTTCTGGCTGCCAGCTATCTGCAGACGTTCACATTTTCGTACCAGGGCTGCCTGACGTGCTAGGCACGGACCCCCTAAGCTACATTTGAAGTTTGAGGTGCCAAGAGATGTAAGCAGCTCCAGTCTCTGTGCCTCTGTGCGAGACGTGCCATGGGCAGATGAGGCTGAGCAACAACTTTCCAGGCTAGCCCCTTCTGGCTGCCAGCTATCTGCAGACGTTCGCTTGTTTGGAACAGGGCTGCGAAAGGAGCCTGTCAGGGATACCCATTCCCAAGATACGTTTGAAGTTTGAGGTGGCAAGAGTAGCAAGCAGCCCCAGTCTCTGTGCCTCTTTACGAGCAGTGCCATGGGCAGAGGAGGCTGAGCAACAGCTTTCCAGGCTCGTCCCTGCTGGCTGCAAGCTATCTGCTGACATTCGCCTCTTTGGAGAAGGGCTGAGAAAGGAGCATGGCAGGGACCCCCCCTAATTCCCAAGATACGTTTGAAGATTTCAGTGGCAATATAAGCAAGCAGCCCCAGTCTCTGTGCCTCTTTACGAGCAGTGCCATGGGCAGATGAGGCTGAGCAGCAGCTTTCCAGGTTAGCACCTTCTGGCTGCAAGCTATCTGCAGACGTTCACATTTTCGCACCAGGGCTGCCGCAGGCTCTCGGCACGGACACCCTAAGCTACGTTTGAAGTTTGAGGTGGCAAGACAAGTAAGCAGCCCCAGTCTCTGTGCCTCTGTGCGAGCAGTGCCATGGTCAGATGAGGCTGAGCAACAACTTTCCAGGCTAGCCCCTTCTGGCTGCAAGCTATCTGCAGACGTTCGCATTATTGGATCAGGGCTGCGAAAGGAGCCTGGCAGGGATACCCATTCCCAAGATACGTTTGCAGTTTGAGGTGGCAAGACAAGCAAGCAGCCCCAGTCTCTGTGCCTATGTGCGAGCAGTTCCATGGGCAGAGGAGGCTGAGCAATAGCTTTCCAGGCTAGTCCATGCTGGCTGCAAGCTATCTGCTGACATTCGCCTCTTTGGAGAAGGGCTGAGAAAGCAGCATGGCAGGGACCCCCCCTAATTCCCAAGATACGTTTGAAGATTTCAGTGCAATATAAGCAAGCAGCCCCAGTCTCTGTGCCTCTTTACGAGCAGTGCCATGGGCAGATGAGGCTGAGCAGCAGCTTTCCAGGCTAGCACCTTCTGGCTGCAAGCTATCTGCAGACGTTCACATTTTCTCACTAGGGCTGCCGCAGGCTCTCGGCACGGACCCCCTAAGCTACGTTTGAAGTTTGAGGTGGCAAGACAAGCAAGCAGCCCCAGTCTCTGTGCCTCTGTGCGAGCAGTGCCATGGGCAGATGAGGCTGAGCAACAGCTTTCCAGGCTAGCCCCTTCTGGCTGCAAGCTATCTGCAGACGTTCACATTTTCGGACCAGGGCATCCTGACGCGCTCGGCACGGACCCCCTAATGTACGTTGGAAGTTTGATGTGGGAACATATGCAAGCAACCCCAGTCTCTGTGGCTCTGTGCGAGCAGTGCCATGGGCAGATGAGGCTGAGGAACGGCTTTCCAGGCTAACCCCCTCTGGCTGCCAGCTATCTGCAGACGTTCGCATCTTCGGATCAGGGCAGCGAAAGGAGCCTGGCAGAGATACCCATACCCAGGATACGTTTGAAGTTTGAGGTGGCAAGACAAGCAAGCAGCCCCAGTCTCTGTGCCTCTGTGCAAGACGTGCCATGGGCAGATGAGGTTGAGCAACAGGTTTCCAGCCTAGCCATTACTGGCTGCCAGCTATCTGCAGATGTTCGTATTATCTTATAAGGGCTGCGAAAGGAGCCGGGCAGGGATACCCATTCCCAGGTTACGTTTGAAGTTTGAGGTGGCAAGACAAGCAAGCAGCCCCAGTCTCTGTGCCTCTGTGCGAGCAGTGCCATGGGCAGATGAGGATGAGCAACAGCCTTCCAGGCTAGCCCCTTCTGGCTGCAAGATATCTGCAGACAGTCGCATCTTTGGAGAAGGGCTGCGAAAGGAGCATGGCAGGGACCCCCCCTAATTCCCAAGCTACGTTTGAAGATATAAGTGTAAGATAAGCAAGCAGCCCCAGTCTCTGTGCCTCTTTACGAGCAGTGCCATGGGCAGATGAGGCTGAGCAACAGCTTTCCAGGCTAGCCCCTTCTGGCTGCAAGCTATCTGCAGACGTTCACATTTTCGGACCAGGGCTGCCGGAGGCTTTCGGCACGGACACCCTAAGCTAGATTTGAAGTTTGAAGTGGCAAGAAAAGCAAGCACCACCAGTATCTGTGCCTCTGTGCGAGCAGTGCCACGGGCAGATGAGGCTGAGCAACAGCTTTCCAGGCTAGCCCCTTCTGGCTGCAAGATATCTGCAGACATTCGCATCTTTGGAGAAGGGCTGAGAAAGGAGCATGGCAGGGACCCCCCCTAATTCCCAAGCTACGTTTGAAGATTTAAGTGCAAGATAAGCAAGCAACCCCAGTCTCTGTGCCTCTTTACGAGCAGTGCCATGGGCAGATGAGGCTGAGCAACAGCTTTCCAGGTTAGCCCCTTCTGGCTGCAAGCTATCAGCAGACGTTCACATTTTCGGACCAGGGCTGCCGGAGGCTCTCGGCACGGACGCCCTAAGCTACATTTGAAGTTTGAGGTGGCAAGACAAGCAAGCACCACCAGTCTCTGTGCCTCTGTGCGAGCAGTGCCGTGGGCAGATGAGGCTGAGCAACAGCTTTCCAGGCTAGCCCCTTCTGGCTGCCAGCTATCTGCAGACGTTCACATTTTCGGACCAGGGCTGCCTGACGCGCTAGGCGCAGACCCCCTAAGCTACATTTGAAGTTTGAGGTGGCAAGACAAGCAAGCAGCCCCAGTCTCTGTGCCTCTGTGCTAGTAGTGCCATGGGCAGATGAGGATGAGCAACAGCTTTCCAGGCTAGCCCCTT
Source organism: Opisthocomus hoazin (assembly GCF_030867145.1). Lineage (NCBI taxonomy): Eukaryota > Metazoa > Chordata > Aves > Opisthocomiformes > Opisthocomidae > Opisthocomus > Opisthocomus hoazin. The sequence goes on from NC_134440.1 coordinate 6,638,747, forward strand.
CTGGCTGCCAGCTATCTGCAGACGTTCACATTTTCGGACCAGGGCATCCTGACGCGCTCGGCACGGACCCCCTAATGTACGTTGGAAGTTTGATGTGGCAAGATATGCAAGAAGGCCCAGTCTCTGTGCCTCTTTACGAGCAGTGCCATGGGCAGATGAGGCTGAGCAACAGCTTTCCAGGCTAGCCCCTTCTGGCTGCCAGGTATCTGCAGACATTCGCATCTTCGGATCAGGGCAGCGAAAGGAGCCTGGCAGGGATACCCATTCCCAGGGTACGTTTTAATTTTGAGGTGGCAAGACAAGTAAGCAGCCCCAGTCCCTGTGCCTCTTTACGAGCAGTGCCATGGGCAGATGAGGCTGAGCAACAGCTTTCCAGGCTAGCCTTTTCTGGCTGCCAGCTATCTGCAGACGTTCACATTTTCGTACCAGGGCTGCCTGACGTGCTAGGCACGGACCCCCTAAGCTACATTTGAAGTTTGAGGTGCCAAGACATGTAAGCAGCTCCAGTCTCTGTGCCTCTGTGCGAGACGTGCCATGGGCAGATGAGGCTGAGCAACAACTTTCCAGGCTAGCCCCTTCTGGCTGCCAGCTATCTGCAGACGTTCGCTTGTTTGGAACAGGGCTGCGAAAGGAGCCTGTCAGGGATACCCATTCCCAAGATACGTTTGAAGTTTGAGGTGGCAAGAGTAGCAAGCAGCCCCAGTCTCTGTGCCTTTGTGCGAGCAGTGCCACGGGCAGATGAGGCTGAGCAAGAGCTTTCCAGGCTAGTCCCTTCTGGCTGCAAGCTATCTGCAGACATTCGCATGTTCGGAGCAGGGCTGCGAAAGGAGCATGGCAGGGACCCCCCCTAATTCCCAAGCTACGTTTGAAGATTTAGGTGGCAAGATAAGCAAGCAGCTCCACTATCTGTGCCTGTGAGCGAGAGGTGCCATGGGCAGATGAGGCTGAGCAACAGCTTTCCAGGCTAGCCCCTTCTGGCTGCCAGCTATCGGCAGACATTCGCATCTTCGGAGCAGGGCTGTGAGTGGAATCTGGCAGGCACCTCTCATTCCCGGATACGTTTGAAGTTTGAGGTGGCAAGACAAGTAAGCAGCCCCAGTCTCTGTGCCTCTTTACGAGCAGTGCCATGGGCAGAGGAGGCTGAGCAACAGCTTTCCAGGCTCGTCCCTGCTGGCTGCAAGCTATCTGCTGACATTCGCCTCTTTGGAGAAGGGCTGAGAAAGGAGCATGGCAGGGACCCCCCCTAATTCCCAAGATACGTTTGAAGATTTCAGTGGCAATATAAGCAAGCAGCCCCAGTCTCTGTGCCTCTTTACGAGCAGTGCCATGGGCAGATGAGGCTGAGCAGCAGCTTTCCAGGTTAGCACCTTCTGGCTGCAAGCTATCTGCAGACGTTCACATTTTCGCACCAGGGCTGCCGCAGGCTCTCGGCACAGACCCCCTAAGCTACGTTTGAAGTTTGAGGTGGCAAGACAAGCAAGCAGCCCCAGTCTCTGTGCCTCTGTGAGAGCAGTGCCATGGTCAGATGAGGCTGAGCAACAACTTTCCAGGCTAGCCCCTTCTGGCTGCAAGCTATCTGCAGACGTTCGCATTATTGGATCAGGGCTGCGAAAGGAGCCTGGCAGGGATACCCATTCCCAAGATACGTTTGCAGTTTGAGGTGGCAAGACAAGCAAGCAGCCCCAGTCTCTGTGCCTATGTGCGAGCAGTTCCATGGGCAGAGGAGGCTGAGCAACAGCTTTCCAGGCTAGTCCATGCTGGCTGCAAGCTATCTGCTGACATTCGCCTCTTTGGAGAAGGGCTGAGAAAGGACAATGGCAGGGACCCCCCCAAATTCCCAAGATACGTTTGAAGATTTCAGTGCAATATAAGCAAGCAGCCCCAGTCTCTGTGCCTCTTTACGAGCAGTGCCATGGGCAGATGAGGCTGAGCAGCAGCTTTCCAGGCTAGCACCTTCTGGCTGCAAGCTATCTGCAGACGTTCACATTTTCTCACTAGGGCTGCCGCAGGCTCTCGGCACGGACCCCCTAAGCTACGTTTGAAGTTTGAGGTGGCAAGACAAGCAAGCAGCCCCAGTCTCTGTGCCTCTGTGCGAGCAGTGCCATGGGCAGATGAGGCTGAGCAACAGCTTTCCAGGCTAGCCCCTTCTGGCTGCAAGCTATCTGCAGACGTTCACATTTTCGGACCAGGGCATCCTGACGCGCTCGGCACGGACCCCCTAATGTACGTTGGAAGTTTGATGTGGGAACATATGCAAGCAACCCCAGTCTCTGTGGCTCTGTGCGAGCAGTGCCATGGGCAGATGAGGCTGAGGAACGGCTTTCCAGGCTAACCCCCTCTGGCTGCCAGCTATCTGCAGACGTTCGCATCTTCGGATCAGGGCAGCGAAAGGAGCCTGGCAGAGATACCCATACCCAGGATACGTTTGAAGTTTGAGGTGGCAAGACAAGCAAGCAGCCCCAGTCTCTGTGCCTCTGTGCAAGACGTGCCATGGGCAGATGAGGTTGAGCAACAGGTTTCCAGCCTAGCCATTACTGGCTGCCAGCTATCTGCAGATGTTCGTATTATCTTATAAGGGCTGCGAAAGGAGCCTGGCAGGGATACCCATTCCCAGGTTACGTTTGAAGTTTGAGGTGGCAAGACAAGCAAGCAGCCCCAGTCTCTGTGCCTCTGTGCGAGCAGTGCCATGGGCAGATGAGGATGAGCAACAGCCTTCCAGGCTAGCCCCTTCTGGCTGCAAGATATCTGCAGACAGTCGCATCTTTGGAGAAGGGCTGCGAAAGGAGCATGGCAGGGACCCCCCCTAATTCCCAAGCTACGTTTGAAGATATAAGTGTAAGATAAGCAAGCAGCCCCAGTCTCTGTGCCTCTTTACGAGCAGTGCCATGGGCAGATGAGGCTGAGCAACAGCTTTCCAGGCTAGCCCCTTCTGGCTGCAAGCTATCTGCAGACGTTCACATTTTCGGACCAGGGCTGCCGGAGGCTTTCGGCACGGACACCCTAAGCTAGATTTGAAGTTTGAAGTGGCAAGAAAAGCAAGCACCACCAGTATCTGTGCCTCTGTGCGAGCAGTGCCACGGGCAGATGAGGCTGAGCAACAGCTTTCCAGGCTAGCCCCTTCTGGCTGCAAGATATCTGCAGACATTCGCATCTTTGGAGAAGGGCTGAGAAAGGAGCATGGCAGGGACCCCCCCTAATTCCCAAGCTACGTTTGAAGATTTAAGTGCAAGATAAGCAAGCAACCCCAGTCTCTGTGCCTCTTTACGAGCAGTGCCATGGGCAGATGAGGCTGAGCAACAGCTTTCCAGGTTAGCCCCTTCTGGCTGCAAGCTGTCAGCAGACGTTCACATTTTCGGACCAGGGCTGCCGGAGGCTCTCGGCACGGACGCCCTAAGCTACATTTGAAGTTTGAGGTGGCAAGACAAGCAAGCACCACCAGTCTCTGTGCCTCTGTGCGAGCAGTGCCGTGGGCAGATGAGGCTGAGCAACAGCTTTCCAGGCTAGCCCCTTCTGGCTGCCAGCTATCTGCAGACGTTCACATTTTCGGACCAGGGCTGCCTGACGGGCTAGGCGCAGACCCCCTAAGCTACATTTGAAGTTTGAGGTGGCAAGACAAGCAAGCAGCCCCAGTCTCTGTGCCTCTGTGCTAGTAGTGCCATGGGCAGATGAGGATGAGCAACAGCTTTCCAGGCTAGCCCCTTCTGGCTGCCAGCTATCTGCAGACGTTCACATTTTCGGACCAGGGCATCCTGACGCGCTCGGCACGGACCCCCTAATGTACGTTGGAAGTTTGATGTGGCAAGATATGCAAGAAGGCCCAGTCTCTGTGCCTCTTTACGAGCAGTGCCATGGGCAGATGAGGCTGAGCAACAGCTTTCCAGGCTAGCCCCTTCTGGCTGCCAGGTATCTGCAGACATTCGCATCTTCGGATCAGGGCAGCGAAAGGAGCCTGGCAGGGATACCCATTCCCAGGGTACGTTTTAATTTTGAGGTGGCAAGACAAGTAAGCAGCCCCAGTCCCTGTGCCTCTTTACGAGCAGTGCCATGGGCAGATGAGGCTGAGCAACAGCTTTCCAGGCTAGCCTTTTCTGGCTGCCAGCTATCTGCAGACGTTCACATTTTCGTACCAGGGCTGCCTGACGTGCTAGGCACGGACCCCCTAAGCTACATTTGAAGTTTGAGGTGCCAAGACATGTAAGCAGCTCCAGTCTCTGTGCCTCTGTGCGAGACGTGCCATGGGCAGATGAGGCTGAGCAACAACTTTCCAGGCTAGCCCCTTCTGGCTGCCAGCTATCTGCAGACGTTCGCTTGTTTGGAACAGGGCTGCGAAAGGAGCCTGTCAGGGATACCCATTCCCAAGATACGTTTGAAGTTTGAGGTGGCAAGAGTAGCAAGCAGCCCCAGTCTCTGTGCCTTGGTGCGAGCAGTGCCATGGGCAGATGAGGCTGAGCAAGAGCTTTCCAGGCTAGTCCCTTCTGGCTGCAAGCTATCTGCAGACATTCGCATGTTCGGAGCAGGGCTGCGAAAGGAGCATGGCAGGGACCCCCCCTAATTCCCAAGCTACGTTTGAAGATTTAGGTGGCAAGATAAGCAAGCAGCTCCACTATCTGTGCCTGTGAGCGAGAGGTGCCATGGGCAGATGAGGCTGAGCAACAGCTTTCCAGGCTAGCCCCTTCTGGCTGCCAGCTATCGGCAGACGTTCGCATCTTCGGAGCAGGGCTGTGAGTGGAATCTGGCAGGCACCTCTCATTCCCGGATACGTTTGAAGTTTGAGGTGGCAAGACATGTAAGCAGCCCCAGTCTCTGTGCCTCTTTACGAGCAGTGCCATGGGCAGAGGAGGCTGAGCAACAGCTTTCCAGGCTCGTCCCTGCTGGCTGCAAGCTATCTGCTGACATTCGCCTCTTTGGAGAAGGGCTGAGAAAGGAGCATGGCAGGGACCCCCCCTAATTCCCAAGATACGTTTGAAGATTTCAGTGGCAATATAAGCAAGCAGCCCCAGTCTCTGTGCCTCTTTACGAGCAGTGCCATGGGCAGATGAGGCTGAGCAGCAGCTTTCCAGGTTAGCACCTTCTGGCTGCAAGCTATCTGCAGACGTTCACATTTTCTCACTAGGGCTGCCGCAGGCTCTCGGCACGGACCCCCTAAGCTACGTTTGAAGTTTGAGTTGGCAAGACAAGCAAGCAGCCCCAGTCTCTGTGCCTCTGTGCGAGCAGTGCCATGGGCAGATGAGGCTGAGCAACAGCTTTCCAGGCTAGCCCCTTCTGGCTGCAAGCTATCTGCAGACGTTCACATTTTCGGACCAGGGCATCCTGACGCGCTCGGCACGGACCCCCTAATGTACGTTGGAAGTTTGATGTGGGAACATATGCAAGCAACCCCAGTCTCTGTGGCTCTGTGCGAGCAGTGCCATGGGCAGATGAGGCTGAGGAACGGCTTTCCAGGCTAACCCCCTCTGGCTGCCAGCTATCTGCAGACGTTCGCATCTTCGGATCAGGGCAGCGAAAGGAGCCTGGCAGAGATACCCATACCCAGGATACGTTTGAAGTTTGAGGTGGCAAGACAAGCAAGCAGCCCCAGTCTCTGTGCCTCTGTGCAAGACGTGCCATGGGCAGATGAGGTTGAGCAACAGGTTTCCAGCCTAGCCATTACTGGCTGCCAGCTATCTGCAGATGTTCGTATTATCTTATAAGGGCTGCGAAAGGAGCCTGGCAGGGATACCCATTCCCAGGTTACGTTTGAAGTTTGAGGTGGCAAGACAAGCAAGCAGCCCCAGTCTCTGTGCCTCTGTGCGAGCAGTGCCATGGGCAGATGAGGATGAGCAACAGCCTTCCAGGCTAGCCCCTTCTGGCTGCAAGATATCTGCAGACAGTCGCATCTTTGGAGAAGGGCTGCGAAAGGAGCATGGCAGGGACCCCCCCTAATTCCCAAGCTACGTTTGAAGATATAAGTGTAAGATAAGCAAGCAGCCCCAGTCTCTGTGCCTCTTTACGAGCAGTGCCATGGGCAGATGAGGCTGAGCAACAGCTTTCCAGGCTAGCCCCTTCTGGCTGCAAGCTATCAGCAGACGTTCACATTTTCGTACCAGGGCTGCCGGAGGCTTTCGGCACGGACACCCTAAGCTAGATTTGAAGCTTGAAGTGGCAAGAAAAGCAAGCACCACAAGTATCTGTACCTCTGTGCGAGCAGTGCCACGGGCAGATGAGGCTGAGCAACAGCTTTCCAGGCTAGCCCCTTCTGGCTGCAAGATATCTGCAGACATTCGCATCTTTGGAGAAGGGCTGAGAAAGGAGCATGGCAGGGACCCCCCCTAATTCCCAAGCTACGTTTGAAGATTTAAGTGCAAGATAAGCAAGCAACCCCAGTCTCTGTGCCTCTTTACGAGCAGTGCCATGGGCAGATGAGGCTGAGCAACAGCTTTCCAGGTTAGCCCCTTCTGGCTGCCAGCTATCTGCAGACGTTCACATTTTCGCACCAGGGCATCCTGACGCGCTCGGCACGGACCCCCTAATGTACGTTGGAAGTTTGATGTGGCAAGATATGCAAGAAGGCCCAGTCTCTGTGCCTCTTTACGAGCAGTGCCATGGGCAGATGAGGCTGAGCAACAGCTTTCCAGGCTAGCCCCTTCTGGCTGCCAGGTATCTGCAGACGTTCACATTTTCGGACCAGGGCTGCCTGACGCGCTAGGCGCAGACCCCCTAAGCTACATTTGAAGTTTGAGGTGGCAAGACAAGCAAGCAGCCCCAGTCTCTGTGCCTCTGTGCTAGTAGTGCCATGGGCAGATGAGGATGAGCAACAGCTTTCCAGGCTAGCCCCTTCTGGCTGCCAGCTATCTGCAGACGTTCACATTTTCGGACCAGGGCATCCTGACGCGCTCGGCACGGACCCCCTAATGTACGTTGGAAGTTTGATGTGGCAAGATATGCAAGAAGGCCCAGTCTCTGTGCCTCTTTACGAGCAGTGCCATGGGCAGATGAGGCTGAGCAACAGCTTTCCAGGCTAGCCCCTTCTGGCTGCCAGGTATCTGCAGACATTCGCATCTTCGGATCAGGGCAGCGAAAGGAGCCTGGCAGGGATACCCATTCCTAGGGTACGTTTTAATTTTGAGGTGGCAAGACAAGTAAGCAGCCCCAGTCCCTGTGCCTCTTTACGAGCAGTGCCATGGGCAGATGAGGCTGAGCAACAGCTTTCCAGGCTAGCCTTTTCTGGCTGCCAGCTATCTGCAGACGTTCACATTTTCGTACCAGGGCTGCCTGACGTGCTAGGCACGGACCCCCTAAGCTACATTTGAAGTTTGAGGTGCCAAGACATGTAAGCAGCTCCAGTCTCTGTGCCTCTGTGCGAGACGTGCCATGGGCAGATGAGGCTGAGCAACAACTTTCCAGGCTAGCCCCTTCTGGCTGCCAGCTATCTGCAGACGTTCGCTTGTTTGGAACAGGGCTGCGAAAGGAGCCTGTCAGGGATACCCATTCCCAAGATACGTTTGAAGTTTGAGGTGGCAAGAGTAGCAAGCAGCCCCAGTCTCTGTGCCTTGGTGCGAGCAGTGCCATGGGCAGATGAGGCTGAGCAAGAGCTTTCCAGGCTAGTCCCTTCTGGCTGCAAGCTATCTGCAGACATTCGCATGTTCGGAGCAGGGCTGCGAAAGGAGCATGGCAGGGACCCCCCCTAATTCCCAAGCTACGTTTGAAGATTTAGGTGGCAAGATAAGCAAGCAGCTCCACTATCTGTGCCTGTGAGCGAGAGGTGCCATGGGCAGATGAGGCTGAGCAACAGCTTTCCAGGCTAGCCCCTTCTGGCTGCCAGCTATCGGCAGACGTTCGCATCTTCGGAGCAGGGCTGTGAGTGGAATCTGGCAGGCACCTCTCATTCCCGGATACGTTTGAAGTTTGAGGTGGCAAGACATGTAAGCAGCCCCAGTCTCTGTGCCTCTTTACGAGCAGTGCCATGGGCAGAGGAGGCTGAGCAACAGCTTTCCAGGCTCGTCCCTGCTGGCTGCAAGCTATCTGCTGACATTCGCCTCTTTGGAGAAGGGCTGAGAAAGGAGCATGGCAGGGACCCCCCCTAATTCCCAAGATACGTTTGAAGATTTCAGTGGCAATATAAGCAAGCAGCCCCAGTCTCTGTGCCTCTTTACGAGCAGTGCCATGGGCAGATGAGGCTGAGCAGCAGCTTTCCAGGTTAGCACCTTCTGGCTGCAAGCTATCTGCAGACGTTCACATTTTCTCACTAGGGCTGCCGCAGGCTCTCGGCACGGACCCCCTAAGCTACGTTTGAAGTTTGAGTTGGCAAGACAAGCAAGCAGCCCCAGTCTCTGTGCCTCTGTGCGAGCAGTGCCATGGGCAGATGAGGCTGAGCAACAGCTTTCCAGGCTAGCCCCTTCTGGCTGCAAGCTATCTGCAGACGTTCACATTTTCGGACCAGGGCATCCTGACGCGCTCGGCACGGACCCCCTAATGTACGTTGGAAGTTTGATGTGGGAACATATGCAAGCAACCCCAGTCTCTGTGGCTCTGTGCGAGCAGTGCCATGGGCAGATGAGGCTGAGGAACGGCTTTCCAGGCTAACCCCCTCTGGCTGCCAGCTATCTGCAGACGTTCGCATCTTCGGATCAGGGCAGCGAAAGGAGCCTGGCAGAGATACCCATACCCAGGATACGTTTGAAGTTTGAGGTGGCAAGACAAGCAAGCAGCCCCAGTCTCTGTGCCTCTGTGCAAGACGTGCCATGGGCAGATGAGGTTGAGCAACAGGTTTCCAGCCTAGCCATTACTGGCTGCCAGCTATCTGCAGATGTTCGTATTATCTTATAAGGGCTGCGAAAGGAGCCTGGCAGGGATACCCATTCCCAGGTTACGTTTGAAGTTTGAGGTGGCAAGACAAGCAAGCAGCCCCAGTCTCTGTGCCTCTGTGCGAGCAGTGCCATGGGCAGATGAGGATGAGCAACAGCCTTCCAGGCTAGCCCCTTCTGGCTGCAAGATATCTGCAGACAGTCGCATCTTTGGAGAAGGGCTGCGAAAGGAGCATGGCAGGGACCCCCCCTAATTCCCAAGCTACGTTTGAAGATATAAGTGTAAGATAAGCAAGCAGCCCCAGTCTCTGTGCCTCTTTACGAGCAGTGCCATGGGCAGATGAGGCTGAGCAACAGCTTTCCAGGCTAGCCCCTTCTGGCTGCAAGCTATCAGCAGACGTTCACATTTTCGTACCAGGGCTGCCGGAGGCTTTCGGCACGGACACCCTAAGCTAGATTTGAAGCTTGAAGTGGCAAGAAAAGCAAGCACCACAAGTATCTGTGCCTCTGTGCGAGCAGTGCCACGGGCAGATGAGGCTGAGCAACAGCTTTCCAGGCTAGCCCCTTCTGGCTGCAAGATATCTGCAGACATTCGCATCTTTGGAGAAGGGCTGAGAAAGGAGCATGGCAGGGACCCCCCCTAATTCCCAAGCTACGTTTGAAGATTTAAGTGCAAGATAAGCAAGCAACCCCAGTCTCTGTGCCTCTTTACGAGCAGTGCCATGGGCAGATGAGGCTGAGCAACAGCTTTCCAGGTTAGCCCCTTCTGGCTGCCAGCTATCTGCAGACGTTCACATTTTCGCACCAGGGCATCCTGACGCGCTCGGCACGGACCCCCTAATGTACGTTGGAAGTTTGATGTGGCAAGATATGCAAGAAGGCCCAGTCTCTGTGCCTCTTTACGAGCAGTGCCATGGGCAGATGAGGCTGAGCAACAGCTTTCCAGGCTAGCCCCTTCTGGCTGCCAGGTATCTGCAGACATTCGCATCTTCGGATCAGGGCAGCGAAAGGAGCCTGGTAGGGATACCCATTCCCAGGGTACGTTTTAATTTTGAGGTGGCAAGACAAGTAAGCAGCCCCAGTCCCTGTGCCTCTTTACGAGCAGTGCCATGGGCAGATGAGGCTGAGCAACAGCTTTCCAGGCTAGCCTTTTCTGGCTGCCAGCTATCTGCAGACGTTCACATTTTCGTACCAGGGCTGCCTGACGTGCTAGGCACGGACCCCCTAAGCTACATTTGAAGTTTGAGGTGCCAAGACATGTAAGCAGCTCCAGTCTCTGTGCCTCTGTGCGAGACGTGCCATGGGCAGATGAGGCTGAGCAACAACTTTCCAGGCTAGCCCCTTCTGGCTGCCAGCTATCTGCAGACGTTCGCTTGTTTGGAACAGGGCTGCGAAAGGAGCCTGTCAGGGATACCCATTCCCAAGATACGTTTGAAGTTTGAGGTGGCAAGAGTAGCAAGCAGCCCCAGTCTCTGTGCCTTTGTGCGAGCAGTGCCATGGGCAGATGAGGCTGAGCAAGAGCTTTCCAGGCTAGTCCCTTCTGGCTGCAAGCTATCTGCAGACATTCGCATGTTCGGAGCAGGGCTGCGAAAGGAGCATGGCAGGGACCCCCCCTAATTCCCAAGCTACGTTTGAAGATTTAGGTGGCAAGATAAGCAAGCAGCTCCACTATCTGTGCCTGTGAGCGAGAGGTGCCATGGGCAGATGAGGCTGAGCAACAGCTTTCCAGGCTAGCCCCTTCTGGCTGCCAGCTATCGGCAGACGTTCGCATCTTCGGAGCAGGGCTGTGAGTGGAATCTGGCAGGCACCTCTCATTCCCGGATACGTTTGAAGTTTGAGGTGGCAAGACAAGTAAGCAGCCCCAGTCTCTGTGCCTCTGTGCGAGCAGTGCCATGGGCAGAGGAGGCTGAGCAACAGCTTTCCAGGCTCGTCCCTGCTGGCTGCAAGCTATCTGCTGACATTCGCCTCTTTGGAGAAGGGCTGAGAAAGGAGCATGGCAGGGACCCCCCCTAATTCCCAAGATACGTTTGAAGATTTCAGTGGCAATATAAGCAAGCAGCCCCAGTCTCTGTGCCTCTTTACGAGCAGTGCCATGGGCAGATGAGGCTGAGCAGCAGCTTTCCAGGTTAGCACCTTCTGGCTGCAAGCTATCTGCAGACGTTCACATTTTCGCACCAGGGCTGCCGCAGGCTCTCGGCACGGACCCCCTAAGCTACGTTTGAAGTTTGAGGTGGCAAGACAAGCAAGCAGCCCCAGTCTCTGTGCCTCTGTGCGAGCAGTGCCATGGGCAGATGAGGCTGAGCAACAACTTTCCAGACTAGCCCCTTCTGGCTGCAAGCTATCTGCAGACGTTCGCATTATTGGATCAGGGCTGCGAAAGGAGCCTGGCAGGGATACCCATTCCCAAGATACGTTTGCAGTTTGAGGTGGCAAGACAAGCAAGCAGCCCCAGTCTCTGTGCCTATGTGCGAGCAGTTCCATGGGCAGAGGAGGCTGAGCAACAGCTTTCCAGGCTAGTCCATGCTGGCTGCAAGCTATCTGCTGACATTCGCCTCTTTGGAGAAGGGCTGAGAAAGCAGCATGGCAGGGACCCCCCCTAATTCCCAAGATACGTTTGAAGATTTCAGTGCAATATAAGCAAGCAGCCCCAGTCTCTGTGCCTCTTTACGAGCAGTGCCATGGGCAGATGAGGCTGAGCAGCAGCTTTCCATGTTAGTACCTTCTGGCTGCAAGCTATCTGCAGACGTTCACATTTTCTCACTAGGGCTGCCGCAGGCTCTCGGCACGGACCCCCTAAGCTACGTTTGAAGTTTGAGGTGGCAAGACAAGCAAGCAGCCCCAGTCTCTGTGCCTCTGTGCGAGCAGTGCCATGGGCAGATGAGGCTGAGCAACAGCTTTCCAGGCTAGCCCCTTCTGGCTGCAAGCTATCTGCAGACGTTCACATTTTCGGACCAGATCATCCTGACGCGCTCGGCACGGACCCCCTAATGTACGATGGAAGTTTGATGTGGGAACATATGCAAGCAACCCCAGTCTCTGTGGCTCTGTGCGACCAGTGCCATGGGCAGATGAGGCTGAGGAACGGCTTTCCAGGCTAACCACCTCTGGCTACCAGCTATCTGCAGACGTTCGCATCTTCGGATCAGGGCAGCGAAAGGAGCCTGGCAGAGATACCCATACCCAGGATACGTTTGAAGTTTGAGGTGGCAAGACAAGCAAGCAGCCCCAGTCTCTGTGCCTCTGTGCGAGCAGTGCCATGGGCAGATGAGGCTGAGCAACAGCTTTCCAGGCTAGCCCCTTCTGGCTGCAAGCTATCTGCAGACGTTCACATTTTCGGACCAGGGCATCCTGACGCGCTCGGCACGGACCCCCTAATGTACGTTGGAAGTTTGATGTGGGAACATATGCAAGCAACCCCAGTCTCTGTGGCTCTGTGCGAGCAGTGCCATGGGCAGATGAGGCTGAGGAACGGCTTTCCAGGGTAACCCCCTCTGGCTGCCAGCTATCTGCAGACGTTCGCATCTTCGGATCAGGGCAGCGAAAGGAGCCTGGCAGAGATACCCATACCCAGGATACGTTTGAAGTTTGAGGTGGCAAGACAAGCAAGCAGCCCCAGTCTCTGTGCCTCTGTGCAAGACGTGCCATGGGCAGATGAGGTTGAGCAACAGGTTTCCAGGCTAGCCATTTCTGGCTGCCAGCTATCTGCAGATGTTCGTATTATCTTATAAGGGCTGCGAAAGGAGCCTGGCAGGGATACCCATTCCCAGGTTACGTTTGAAGTTTGAGGTGGCAAGACAAGCAAGCAGCCCCAGTCTCTGTGCCTCTGTGCGAGCAGTGCCATGGGCAGATGAGGATGAGCAACAGCCTTCCAGGCTAGCCCCTTCTGGCTGCAAGATATCTGCAGACAGTCGCATCTTTGGAGAAGGGCTGCGAAAGGAGCATGGCAGGGACCCCCCCTAATTCCCAAGCTACGTTTGAAGATATAAGTGTAAGATAAGCAAGCAGCCCCAGTCTCTGTGCCTCTTTACGAGCAGTGCCATGGGCAGATGAGGCTGAGCAACAGCTTCCCAGGCTAGCCCCTTCTGGCTGCAAGCTATCAGCAGACGTTCACATTTTCGGACCAGGGCTGCCGGAGGCTTTCGGCACGGACACCCTAAGCTAGATTTGAAGTTTGAAGTGGCAAGAAAAGCAAGCACCACCAGTATCTGTGCCTCTGTGCGAGCAGTGCCACGGGCAGATGAGGCTGAGCAACAGCTTTCCAGGCTAGCCCCTTCTGGCTGCAAGATATCTGCAGACATTCGCATCTTTGGAGAAGGGCTGAGAAAGGAGCATGGCAGGGACCCCCCCTAATTCCCAAGCTACGTTTGAAGATTTAAGTGCAAGATAAGCAAGCAACCCCAGTCTCTGTGCCTCTTTACGAGCAGTGCCATGGGCAGATGAGGCTGAGCAACAGCTTTCCAGGCTAGCCCCTTCTGGCTGCCAGCTATCTGCAGACGTTCACATTTTCGGACCAGGGCTGCCTGACGCGCTAGGCGCAGACCCCCTAAGCTACATTTGAAGTTTGAGGTGGCAAGACAAGCAAGCAGCCCCAGTCTCTGTGCCTCTGTGCTAGTAGTGCCATGGGCAGATGAGGATGAGCAACAGCTTTCCAGGCTAGCCCCTTCTGGCTGCCAGCTATCTGCAGACGTTCACATTTTCGGACCAGGGCTGCCTGACGTGCTCGGCACGGACGCCCTAAGCTACATTTGAAGTTTGAGGTGGCAAGACAAGCAAGCAACCCCAGTCTTCTGTGGCTCTGTGCGAGCAGTGCCATGGGCAGATGAGGCTGAGCAACAGCTTTCCAGGCTAACCCCCTCTGGCTGCCAGCTATCTGCAGACGTTCGCATCTTCGGATCAGGGCAGCGAAAGGAGCCTGGCAGAGATACCCATACCCAGGATACGTTTGAAGTTTGAGGTGGCAAGACAAGGAAGCAGCCCCAGTCTCTGTGCCTCTGTGCAAGACGTGCCATGGGCAGATGAGGTTGAGTAACAGGTTTCCAGCCTAGCCATTACTGGCTGCCAGCTATCTGCAGATGTTCGTATTATCTTATAAGGGCTGCGAAAGGAGCCTGGCAGGGATACCCATTCCCAGGTTACGTTTGAAGTTTGAGGTGGCAAGACAAGCAAGCAGCCCCAGTCTCTGTGCCTCTGTGCGAGCAGTGCCATGGGCAGATGAGGATGAGCAACAGCCTTCCAGGCTAGCCCCTTCTGGCTGCAAGATATCTGCAGACAGTCGCATCTTTGGAGAAGGGCTGCGAAAGGAGCATGGCAGGGACCCCCCCTAATTCCCAAGCTACGTTTGAAGATATAAGTGTAAGATAAGCAAGCAGCCCCAGTCTCTGTGCCTCTTTACGAGCAGTGCCATGGGCAGATGAGGCTGAGCAACAGCTTTCCAGGCTAGCCCCTTCTGGCTGCAAGCTATCAGCAGACGTTCACATTTTCGGACCAGGGCTGCCTGACGCGCTAGGCGCAGACCCCCTAAGCTACATTTGAAGTTTGAGGTGGCAAGACAAGTAAGCAGCCCCAGTCTCTGTGGCTCTGTGCTAGTAGTGCCATGGGCAGATGAGGATGAGCAACAGCTTTCCAGGCTAGCCCCTTCTGGCTGCCAGCTATCGGCAGACGTTCGCATCTTCGGAGCAGGGCTGTGAGTGGAATCTGGAAGGCACCTCTCATTCCCGGATACGTTTGAAGTTTGAGGTGGCAAGACAAGTAAGCAGCCCCAGTCTCTGTGCCTCTTTACGAGCAGTGCCATAAGCAGATGAGGCTGAGCAACAGCTTTCCAGGCTAGCCCCTTCTGGCTGCAAGCTATCTGCAGACATTCGCATCTTCGGATCAGGGCAGCGAAAGGAGCCTGGCAGGGATACCCATTCCCAGGGTACGTTTTAATTTTGAGGTGGCAAGACAAGTAAGCAGCCCCAGTCCCTGTGCCACTTTACGAGCAGTGCCATGGGCAGATGAGGCTGAGCAACAGCTTTCCAGGCTAGCCTTTTCTGGCTGCCAGCTATCTGCAGACGTTCACATTTTCGTACCAGGGCTGCCTGACGTGCTAGGCACGGACCCCCTAAGCTACATTTGAAGTTTGAGGTGCCAAGACATGTAAGCAGCTCCAGTCTCTGTGCCTCTGTGCGAGACGTGCCATGGGCAGATGAGGCTGAGCAACAGCTTTCCAGGCTAGCCCCTTCTGGCTGCCAGCTATCTGCAGACGTTCGCTTGTTTGGAACAGGGCTGCGAAAGGAGCCTGTCAGGGATACCCATTCCCAAGATACGTTTGAAGTTTGAGGTGGCAAGAGTAGCAAGCAGCCCCAGTCTCTGTGCCTTTGTGCGAGCAGTGCCATGGGCAGATGAGGCTGAGCAAGAGCTTTCCAGGCTAGTCCCTTCTGGCTGCAAGCTATCTGCAGACATTCGCATGTTCGGAGCAGGGCTGCGAAAGGAGCATGGCAGGGACCCCCCCTAATTCCCAAGCTACGTTTGAAGATTTAGGTGGCAAGATAAGCAAGCAGCTCCACTATCTGTGCCTGTGAGCGAGAGGTGCCATGGGCAGATGAGGCTGAGCAACAGCTTTCCAGGCTAGCCCCTTCTGGCTGCCAGCTATCGGCAGACGTTCGCATCTTCGGAGCAGGGCTGTGAGTGGAATCTGGCAGGCACCTCTCATTCCCGGATACGTTTGAAGTTTGAGGTGGCAAGACAAGTAAGCAGCCCCAGTCTCTGTGCCTCTTTACGAGCAGTGCCATGGGCAGATGAGGCTGAGCAACAGCTTTCCAGGCTAGCCCCTTCTGGCTGCCAGCTATCGGCAGACGTTCGCATTATTGGATCAGGGCTGCGAAAGGAGCCTGGCAGGGATACCCATGCCCAAGATACGTTTGAAGTTTGAGGTGGCAAGACAAGCAAGCAGCCCCAGTCTCTGTGCCTCTGTGCGAGCAGTGCCATGGGCAGAGGAGGCTGAGCAACAGCTTTCCAGGCTCGTCCCTGCTGGCTGCAAGCTATCTGCTGACATTCG
This sequence comes from Opisthocomus hoazin, assembly GCF_030867145.1. Lineage (NCBI taxonomy): Eukaryota > Metazoa > Chordata > Aves > Opisthocomiformes > Opisthocomidae > Opisthocomus > Opisthocomus hoazin. The sequence goes on from NC_134440.1 coordinate 6,654,566, forward strand.
CCTCTTTGGAGAAGGGCTGAGAAAGGAGCATGGCAGGGACCCCCCCTAATTCCCAAGATACGTTTGAAGATTTCAGTGGCAATATAAGCAAGCAGCCCCAGTCTCTGTGCCTCTTTACGAGCAGTGCCATGGGCAGATGAGGCTGAGCAGCAGCTTTCCAGGTTAGCACCTTCTGGCTGCAAGCTATCTGCAGACGTTCACATTTTCGCACCAGGGCTGCCGCAGGCTCTCGGCACGGACCCCCTAAGCTACGTTTGAAGTTTGAGGTGGCAAGACAAGCAAGCAGCCCCAGGCTCTGTGCCTCTGTGCGAGCAGTGCCATGGTCAGATGAGGCTGAGCAACAACTTTCCAGGCTAGCCCCTTCTGGCTGCAAGCATCTGCAGACGTTCGCATTATTGGATCAGGGCTGCGAAAGGAGCCTGGCAGGGATACCCATTCCCAAGATACGTTTGCAGTTTGAGGTGGCAAGACAAGCAAGCAGCCCCAGTCTCTGTGCCTATGTGCGAGCAGTTCCATGGGCAGAGGAGGCTGAGCAACAGCTTTCCAGGCTAGTCCATGCTGGCTGCAAGCTATCTGCTGAGATTCGCCTCTTTGGAGAAGGGCTGAGAAAGCAGCATGGCAGGGACCCCCCCTAATTCCCAAGATAAGTTTGAAGATTTCAGTGGCAATATAAGCAAGCAGCCCCAGTCCCTGTGCCTCTTTACGAGCAGTGCCATGGGCAGATGAGGATGAGCAACAGCTTTCCAGGCTAGCCCCTTCTGGCTGCCAGCTATCTGCAGACATTCGCATCTTCGGATCAGGGCAGCGAAAGGAGCCTGGCAGGGATACCCATTCCCAGGGTACGTTTTAATTTTGAGGTGGCAAGACAGGTAAGCAGCCCCAGTCCCTGTGCCTCTTTACGAGCAGTGCCATGGGCAGATGAGGCTGAGCAACAGCTTTCCAGGCTAGCCTTTTCTGGCTGCCAGCTATCTGCAGACGTTCACATTTTCGTACCAGCGCTGCCTGACGTGCTAGGCACGGACCCCCTAAGCTACATTTGAAGTTTGAGGTGCCAAGACATGTAAGCAGCTCCAGTCTCTGTGCCTCTGTGCGAGACGTGCCATGGGCAGATGAGGCTGAGCAACAACTTTCCAGGCTAGCCCCTTCTGGCTGCCAGCTATCTGCAGACGTTCGCTTGTTTGGAACAGGGCTGCGAAAGGAGCCTGTCAGGGATACCCATTCCCAAGATACGTTTGAAGTTTGAGGTGGCAAGAGTAGCAAGCAGCCCCAGTCTCTGTGCCTTTGTGCGAGCAGTGCCATGGGCAGATGAGGCTGAGCAAGAGCTTTCCAGGCTAGTCCCTTCTGGCTGCAAGCTATCTGCAGACAATCGCATGTTCGGAGCAGGGCTGCGAAAGGAGCATGGCAGGGACCCCCCCTAATTCCCAAGCTACGTTTGAAGATTTAGGTGGCAAGATAAGCAAGCAGCTCCACTATCTGTGCCTGTGAGCGAGAGGTGCCGTGGGCAGATGAGGCTGAGCAACAGCTTTCCAGGCTAGCCCCTTCTGGCTGCAAGCTATCTGCAGACGTTCACATTTTCGAACCAGTGCTGCCGGAGGCTCTCGGCACGGACCCCCTAAGCTACATTTGAAGTTTGAGGTGGCAAGACAAGCAAGCAGCCCCAGTCTCTGTGCCTCTGTGCGAGCAGTGCCATGGGCAGATGAGGCTGAGCAACAGCTTTCCAGGCTAGCCCCTTCTGGCTGCCAGCTATCTGCAGACATTCGCATCTTCGGATCAGGGCAGCGAAAGGAGCCTGGCAGGGATACCCATTCCCAGGGTACGTTTTAATTTTGAGGTGGCAAGACAAGTAAGCAGCCCCAGTCCCTGTGCCTCTTTATGAGCAGAGCCATGGGCAGATGAGGCTGAGCAACAGCTTTCCAGGCTAGCCTTTTCTGGCTGCCAGCTATCTGCAGACGTTCACATTTTCGGACCAGGGCTGCCTGACGTGCTAGGCACGGACCCCCTAAGCTACATTTGAAGTTTGAGGTGCCAAGACATGTAAGCAGCTCCAGTCTCTGTGCCTCTGTGCGAGCAGTGCCATGGGCAGATGAGGCTGAGCAACAGCTTTCCAGGCTAGCCCCTTCTGGCTGCCAGCTATCGGCAGACGTTCTCATCTTCGGAGCAGGGCTGCCTGACGTGCTCGGCACGGACGCCCTAAGCTGCATTTGAAGTTTGAGGTGGCAAGACAAGCAAGCAACCCCAGTCTCTGTGGCTCTGTGCGAGCAGTGCCATGGGCAGATGAGGCTGAGGAACAGCTTTCCAGGCTAACCCCCTCTGGCTGCCAGCTATCTGCAGACGTTCGCATCTTCGGATCAGTTCAGCGAAAGGAGCCTGGCAGAGATACCCATACCCAGGATACGTTTGAAGTTTGAGGTGGCAAGACAAGCAAGCAGCCCCAGTCTCTGTGCCTCTGTGCAAGACGTGCCATGGGCAGATGAGGTTGAGTAACAGGTTTCCAGCCTAGCCATTACTGGCTGCCAGCTATCTGCAGATGTTCGTATTATCTTATAAGGGCTGCGAAAGGAGCCTGGCAGGGATACCCATTCCCAGGTTACGTTTGAAGTTTGAGGTGGCAAGACAAGCAAGCAGCCCCAGTCTCTGTGCCTCTGTGCGAGCAGTGCCATGGGCAGATGAGGCTGAGCAACAGCTTTCCAGGCTAGCCCCTTCTGGCTGCAAGCTATCTGCAGACGTTCGCATTATTGGATCAGGGCTGCGAAAGGAGCCTGGCAGGGATACCCATGCCCAAGATATGTTTGAAGTTTGAGGTGGGAAGACAAGCAAGCAGCCCCAGTCTCTGTGCCTCTGTGCGAGCAGTGCCATGGGCAGAGGAGGCTGAGCAACAGCTTTCCAGGCTCGTCCCTGCTGGCTGCAAGCTATCTGCTGACATTTGCCTCTTTGGAGAAGGGCTGAGAAAGGAGCATGGCAGGGACGCCCCCTAATTCCCAAGATACGTTTGAAGATTTCAGTGGTAATATAAGCAAGCAGCCCCAGTCTCTGTGCCTCTTTACGAGCAGTGCCATGGGCAGATGAGTCTGAGCTGCAGCTTTCCAGGTTAGCACATTCTGGCTGCAAGCTATCTGCAGACGTTCACATTTTCGCACCAGGGCTGCCGCAGGCTCTCGGCACGGACCCCCTAAGCTAAGTTTGAAGTTTGAGGTGGCAAGACAAGCAAGCAGCCCCAGTCTCTGTGCCTCTGTGCGAGCAGTGCCATGGGCAGATGAGGCTGAGCAACAGCTTTCCAGGCTAGCCCCTTCTGGCTGCAAGCTATCTGCAGACGTTCGCGTTATTGGATCAGGGCTGCGAAAGGAGCCTGGCAGGGATACCCATTCCCAAGATACGTTTGCAGTTTGAGGTGGCAAGACAAGCAAGCAGCCCCAGTCTCTGTGCCTCTGTGCGAGCAGTTCCATGGGCAGAGGAGGCTGAGCAAAAGCTTTCCAGGCTAGTCCCTGCTGGCTGCAAGCTATCTGCTGACATTCGCCTCTTTGGAGAAGGGCTGAGAAAGCAGCATGGCAGGGACCCCCCCTAATTCCCAAGATACGTTTGAAGATTTCAGTGGCAATATAAGCAAGCAGCCCCAGTCCCTGTGCCTCTTTACGAGCAGTGCCATGGGCAGATGAGGATGAGCAACAGCTTTCCAGGCTAGCCCCTTCTGGCTGCAAGCTATCTGCAGACGTTCACATTTTCGGACCAGGGCATCCTGACGCGCTCGGCACGGACCCCCTAATGTACGTTGGAAGTTTGATGTGGCAAGATATGCAAGAAGGCCCAGTCTCTGTGCCTCTTTACGAGCAGTGCCATGGGCAGATGAGGCTGAGCAACAGCTTTCCAGGCTAGCCCCTTCTGGCTGCAAGCTATCTGCAGACGTTCACATTTTCGAACCAGTGCTGCCGGAGGCTCTCGGCACGGACCCCCTAAGCTACATTTGAAGTTTGAGGTGGCAAGACAAGCAAGCAGCCCCAGTCTCTGTGCCTCTGTGCGAGCAGTGCCATGGGCAGATGAGGCTGAGCAACAGCTTTCCAGGCTAGCCCCTTCTGGCTGCCAGCTATCGGCAGACGTTCGCATCTTCGGAGCAGGGCTGCAAGTGGAGTCTGGCAGGCACCTCCCATTCCCGACTACGTTTGAAGTTTGAGGTGGAAAGACAAACAAGCAGCCCCAGTCTCTGTGGCTCTGTGCGAGCAGTGCCATGGGCAGATGAGGATGAGCAACAGCCTTCTAGGCTAGCCCCTTCTGGCTGCAAGCTATCTGCAGACGTTCACATTTTCGGACCAGGGCTGCCTGACGTTCTCGGCACGGACGCCCTAAGCTACATTTGAAGTTTGAAGTGGCAAGACAAGCAAGCAACCCCAGTCTCTGTGGCTCTGTGCGAGCAGTGCCATGGGCAGATGAGGCTGAGCAACAGCTTTCCAGGCTAACCCCCTCTGGCTGCCAGCTATCTGCAGACGTTCGCATCTTCGGATCAGGGCAGCGAAAGGAGCCTGGCAGAGATACCCATACCCAGGATACGTTTGAAGTTTGAGGTGGCAAGACAAGCAAGCAGCCCCAGTCTCTGTGCCTCTGTGCAAGACGTGCCATGGGCAGATGAGGTTGAGCAACAGGTTTCCAGCCTAGCCATTACTGGCTGCCAGCTATCTGCAGAAGTTTGTATTATCTCATAAGGGCTGCGAAAGGAGCCTGGCAGGGATACCCATTCCCAGGTTACATTTGAAGTTTGAGGTGGCAAGACAAGCAAGCAGCCCCAGTCTCTGTGCCTCTGTGCGAGCAGTGCCATGGGGAGATGAGGATGAGCAACAGCGTTCCAGGCTAGCCCCTTCTGGCTGCAAGATATCTGCAGACAGTCGCATCTTTGGAGAAGGGCTGCGAAAGGAGCATGGCAGGGACCCCCCCTAATTCCCAAGCTACGTTTGAAGATATAAGTGTAAGATAAGCAAGCAGCCCCAGTCTCTGTGCCTCTTTACGAGCAGTGCCATGGGCAGATGAGGCTGAGCAACAGCTTTCCAGGCTAGACCCTTCTGTTTGCCAGATATCTGCAGACGTTCGCATGTTCGGAGCAGGGCTGAGAAAGGAGCCTGGTAGGGACACCCCGTAATTCCCAAGCTACGTTTGAAGATTTAGGTGGCAAGATAAGGAAGCAGCCCCAGTCTCTGTGCCTGTTTGCGAGCAGTGCCATGGGCATATGAGGCTGAGCAACAGCTTTCCAGGCTAGCCCCTTCTGGCTGCCAACTATCTGCAGACGTTCGCATGTTCGGAGCAGGGCTGAGAAAGGAGCATGGCAGGGACCCCCCCTAATTCCCAAGCTACGTTTGAAGATTTAGGTGGCAAGATAAGCAAGCAGCTCCACTATCTGTGCCTGTGAGCGAGAGGTGCCATGGGCAGATGAGGCTGAGCAACAGCTTTCCAGGCTAGCCCCTTCTGGCTGCAAGCTATCTGCAGACGTTCACATTTTCGAACCAGGGCTGCCGGAGACTCTCGGCACGGACCCCCTAAGCTACATTTGAAGTTTGAGGTGGCAAGACAAGCAAGCAGCGCCAGTCTCTGTGCCTCTGTGTGAGCAGTTCCATGGGCAGATGAGGCTGAGCAACAGCTTTCCAGGCTAGCATTTTCTGGCTGCCAGCTATCTGCAGACGTTCACATTTTCGGAACAGGGCATCCTGATGCGCTCGGCACGGATCCCCTAAGGTACGTTGGAAGTTTGATTTGGCAAGACAAGCAAGCAGCCCCAGTCTCTGTGCCTCTGTGTGAGCAGTGCCATGGGCAGATGAGGATGAGCAACAGCTTTCCAGGCTAGCCCCTTCTGGCTGCCAGCTATCTGCAGACGTTCGCATCTTCGGAGCAGGGCTGCAAGTGGAGTCTGGCAGGCACCTCCCATTCCCGACTACGTTTGAAGTTTGAGGTGGAAAGACAAACAAGCAGCCCCAGTCTCTGTGGCTCTGTGCGAGCAGTGCCATGGGCAGATGAGGATGAGCAACAGCTTTCTAGGCTAGCCCCTTCTGGCTGCAAGCTATCTGCAGACGTTCACATTTTCGGACCAGGGCATCCTGACGTGCTCGGCACGGACGCCCTAAGCTACATTTGAAGTTTGAGGTGGCAAGACAAGCAAGCAACCCCGGTCTCTGTGGCTCTGTGCGAGCAGTGCCATGGGCAGATGAGGCTGAGCAACAGCTTTCCAGGCTAACCGCCTCTGGCTGCCAGCTATCTGCAGACGTTCGCATCTTCGGATCAGGGCAGCGAAAGGAGCCTGGCAGAGATACCCATACCCAGGATACGTTTGAAGTTTGAGGTGGCAAGACAAGCAAGCAGCCCCAGTCTCTGTGCCTCTGTGCAAGACGTGCCATGGGCAGATGAGGTTGAGCAACAGGTTTCCAGGCTAGCCATTTCTGGCTGCCAGCTATCTGCAGATGTTCGTATTATCTTATAAGGGCTGCGAAAGGAGCCTGGCAGGGATACCCATCCCAAGGTTACGTTTGAAGTTTGAGGAGGCAAGACAAGCAAGCAGCCCCAGTCTCTGTGGCTCTGTGCGAGCAGTGCCATGGGCAGATGAGGATGAGCAACAGCTTTCCAGGCTAGCCCCTTCTGGCTGCAAGCTATCAGCAGACGTTCACATTTTCGTACCAGGGCTGCCGGAGGCTTTCGGCACGGACGCCCTAAGCTACATTTGAAGTTTGAGGTGGCAAGACAAGCAAGCACCACCAGTATCTGTGCCTCTGTGCGAGCAGTGCCATGGGCAGATGAGGATGAGCAACAGCTTTCCAGGCTAGCCCCTTCTGGCTGCAAGATATCTGCAGACATTCGCATCTTTGGAGAAGGACTGAGAAAGGAGCATGGCAGGGACCCCCCCTAATTCCCAAGCTACGTTTGAAGATTTAAGTGCAAGATAAGCAAGCAACCACAGTCTCTGTGCCTCTTTACGAGCAGTGCCATGGGCAGATGAGGCTGAGCAACAGCTTTCCAGGTTAGCCCCTTCTGGCTGCAAGCTATCTGCAGACGTTCACATTTTCGGACCAGGGCTGCCGGAGGCTCTCGGCACGGACGCCCTAAGCTACATTTGAAGTTTGAGGTGGCAAGACAAGCAAGCACCACCAGTCTCTGTGCCTCTGTGCGAGCAGTGCCATGGGCAGATGAGTCTGAGCAACAGCTTTCCAGGCTAGCCCCTTCTGGCTGCAAGCTATCTGCAGACGTTCGCGTTATTGGATCAGGGCTGCGAAAGGAGCCTGGCAGGGATACCCATTCCCAAGATACGTTTGAAGTTTGAGGTGGCAAGACAAGCAAGCAGCCCCAGTCTCTGTGCCTCTGTGCGAGCAGTGCCATGGGCAGAGGAGGCTGAGCAACAGCTTTCCAGGCTAGGCCCTTCTGGCTGCCAGCTATCTGCAGATGTTCGCATCTTCGGATCAGGGCAGCGAAAGGAGCATGGCAGGGATACCCATTCCCAGGATTCGTTTGAAGTTTGAGGTGGCAAGAGAAGCAAGCAGCCCCAGTCTCTGTGCTTCTGTGCGAGTAGTGTCATGGGCAGATGAGGCTGAGCAACAGCTTTCCAGGCTAGCCCCTTCTGGCTGCAAGCTATTTGCAGACATTCTCATCTTTGGAGAAGGGCTGCGAAAGGAGCATGGCAGGGACCCCCCCTAATTCCCAAGCTACGTTTGAAGATTTAAGTGCAAGGTAAACAAGCAGCCCCAGTCTCTGTGCCTCTTTACGAGCAGTGCCATGGGAGATGAGGTTGAGCAACAGCTTTCCAGGTTAGCCCCTTCTGGCTGCAGGCTGTCAGCAGACGTTCACATTTGCGGACCAGTGCTGCCGGAGGCTCTCGGCATGGACCCCCTAAGCTACATTTGAAGTTTGAGGTGGCAAGACAAGCAAGCTGCCCCAGTCTCTGTGGCTCTGTGCGAGCAGTGCCGTGGGCAGATGAGGATGAGTAACATCTTTCCAGGCTAGCCCCTTCTGACTGCCAGCTATCTGCAGACGTTCGCATCTTCGGAGCAGGGCTGCAAGTGGAGTCTGGCAGGCACCTCCCAGTTCCGGCTACGTTTGAAGTTTGAGGTGGCAAGACAAACAAGCAGCCCCAGTCTCTGTGGCTCTGTGCGAGCAGTGCCATGGGCAGATGTGGCTGAGCAACAGCTTTCCAGACTAGCCATTTCTGGCTGCCAGCTATCTGCAGACGTTCGTATTGTCTTATCAGGGCTGCGAAAGGAGCCTGGCAGGGATACCCACTCCCAGGATACGTTTGAAATTTGAGGTGGCAAGACAAGCAAGCAGCCCCAGTCTCTGTGCCTCTTTATGAGCAGTGCCATGGGCAGATGAGGCTGAGCAACAGCTTTCCAGGCTAACCCCCTCTTGCTGCCAGCTATCTGCAGACGTTCGCATCTTCGGATCAGGGCAGCGAAAGGAGCCTGGCAGAGATACCCATACCCAGGATACGTTTGAAGTTTGAGGTGGCAAGACAAGCAAGTAGCCCCAGTCTCTGTGCCTCTGTGCAAGACGTGCCATGGGCAGATGAGGTTGAGCAACAGGTTTCCAGCCTAGCCATTACTGGCTGCCAGCTATCTGCAGATGTTCGTATTATCTTATAAGGGCTGCGAAAGGAGCCTGGCAGGGATACCCATTCCCAGGTTACGTTTGAAGTTTGAGGTGGCAAGACAAGCAAGCAGCCCCAGTCTCTGTGCCTCTGTGCGAGCAGTGCCATGGGCAGATGAGGATGAGCAACAGCTTTCCAGGCTAGCCCCTTCTGGCTGCAAGATATCTGCAGACAGTCGCATCTTTGGAGAAGGGCTGCGAAAGGAGCATGGCAGGGACCCCCCCTAATTCCCAAGCTACGTTTGAAGATATAAGTGTAAGATAAGCAAGCAGCCCCAGTCTCTGTGCCTCTTTACGAGCAGTGCCATGGGCAGATGAGGCTGAGCAACAGCTTTCCAGGTTAGCCCCTTCTGGCTGCAAGCTATCAGCAGACGTTCACATTTTCAAACCAGGGCTGCCGGAGGCTCTCGGCACGGACGCCCTAAGCTACATTTGAAGTTTGAGGTGGCAAGACAAGCAAGCAGCCCCAGTCTCTGTGCCTCTGTGCGAGCAGTGCCATGGGCAGATGAGGCTGAGCAACAGCTTTCCAGGCTAGCCCCTTCTGGCTGCCAGCTATCTGCAGACGTTCACATTTTCGGACCAGGGCTGCCTGACGCGCTAGGCGCAGACCCCCTAAGCTACATTTGAAGTTTGATGTTCCAAGACAAGTAAGCTTCCCCAGTCTCTGTGGCTCTGTGCTAGTAGTGCCATGGGCAGATGAGGATGAGCAACAGCTTTCCAGGCTAGCCCCTTCTGGCTGCCAGCTATCGGCATACGTTCGCTTGTTTGGAACAGGGCTGCGAAAGGAGCCTGTCAGGGATACCCATTCCCAAGATACGTTTGAAGTTTGAGGTGGCAAGAGTAGCAAGCAGCCCCAGTCTCTGTGCGTTTGTGCGAGCAGTGCCATGGGCAGATGAGGCTGAGCAAGAGCTTTCCAGGCTAGTCCCTTCTGGCTGCAAGCTATCTGCAGACATTCGCATGTTCGGAGCAGGGCTGTGAAAGGAGCATGGCAGGGACCCCCCCTAATTCCCAAGCTACGTTTGAATATTTAAGTGGCAAGATTAGCAAGCAGCTCCACTATCTGTGCCTGTGAGCGAGAGGTGCCATGCGCAGATGAGGCTGAGCAACAGCTTTCCAGGCTAGCCCCTTCTGGCTGCAAGCTATCTGCAGACGTTCACATTTTCGAACCAGTGCTGCCGGAGGCTCTCGGCACGGACCCCCTAAGCTACATTTGAAGTTTGAGGTGGCAAGACAAGCAAGCAGCCCCAGTCTCTGTGCCTCTGTGCGAGCAGTGCCATGGGCAGATGAGGCTGAGCAACAGCTTTCCAGGCTAGCCCCTTCTGGCTGCCAGCTATCGGCAGACGTTCGCATCTTCGGAGCAGGGCTGCAAGTGGAGTCTGGCAGGCACCTCCCATTCCCGACTACGTTTGAAGTTTGACGTGGAAAGACAAACAAGCAGCCCCAGTCTCTGTGGCTCTGTGCGAGCAGTGCCATGGGCAGATGAGGCTGAGCAACAGCTTTCTAGGCTAGCCCCTTCTGGCTGCAAGCTATCTGCAGAAGTTCACATTTTCTGACCAGGGCTGCCTGACGTGCTCGGCACGGACGCCCTAAGCTACATTTGAAGTTTGAGGTGGCAAGACAAGCAAGCAACCCCAGTCTCTGTGGCTCTGTGCGAGCAGTGCCATGGGCAGATGAGGCTGAGCAACAGCTTTCCAGGCTAACCCCCTCTGGCTGCCAGCTATCTGCAGACGTTCGCATCTTCGGATCAGGGCAGCGAAAGGAGCCTGGCAGAGATACCCATACCCAGGATACGTTTGAAGTTTGAGGTGGCAAGACAAGCAAGCAGCCCCAGTCTCTGTGCCTCTGTGCAAGACGTGCCATGGGCAGATGAGGTTGAGCAACAGGTTTCCAGCCTAGCCATTACTGGCTGCCAGCTATCTGCAGATGTTCGTATTATCTTATAAGGGCTGCGAAAGGAGCCTGGCAGGGATACCCATTCCCAGGTTACGTTTGAAGTTTGAGGAGGCAAGACAAGCAAGCAGCCCCAGTCTCTGTGCCTCTGTGCGAGCAGTGCCATGGGCAGATGAGGATGAGCAACAGCCTTCCAGGCTAGCCCCTTCTGACTGCAAGATATCTGCAGACAGTCGCATCTTTGGAGAAGGGCTGCGAAAGGAGCATGGCAGGGACCCCCGCTAATTCCCTAGCTACGTTTGAAGATATAAGTGTAAGATAAGCAAGCAGCCCCAGTCTCTGTGCCTCTTTACGAGCAGTGCCATGGGCAGATGAGGCTGAGCAACAGCTTTTCAGGTTAGCCCCTTCTGGCTGCAAGCTATGAGCAGACGTTCACATTTTCGTACCAGGGCTGCCGGAGGCTTTCGGCACGGACACCCTAAGCTAGATTTGAAGTTTGAAGTGGCAAGAAAAGCAAGCACCACCAGTACCTGTGCCTCTGTGCGAGCAGTGCCACGGGCAGATGAGGCTGAGCAACAGCTTTCCAGGCTAGCCCCTTCTGGCTGCAAGATATCTGCAGACATTCGCATCTTTGGAGAAGGGCTGAGAAAGGAGCATGGCGGGGACCCCCCCTAATTCCCAAGATACGTTTGAAGATTTAAGTGCAAGATAAGCAAGCAACCCCAGTCTCTGTGCCTCTGTGCGAGCAGTGCCATGGGCAGATGAGGCTGAGCAACAGCTTTCCAGGCTAGCATTTTGTGGCTGCCAGCTATCTGCAGACCTTCACATTTTCGTGCCAGGGCTTCCTGATGCGCTAGGCACGGACCCCCTAAGCTACATTTGAAGTTTGAGGTGGCAAGACAAGTAAGCTGCCCCAGTCTCTGTGGCTCTGTGCGAGCAGTGCCGTGGGCAGATGAGGATGAGTAACATCTTTCCAGGCTAGCCCCTTCTGACTGCCAGCTATCTGCAGACGTTCGCATCTTCGGAGCAGGGCTGCAAGTGGAGTCTGGCAGGCACCTCCCATTGCCGGCTACGTTTGAAGTTTGAGGTGGCAAGACAAACAAGCAGCCCCAGTCTCTGTGGCTCTGTGCGAGCAGTGCCATGGGCAGATGTGGCTGAGCAACAGCTTTCCAGACTAGCCATTTCTGGCTGCCAGCTATCTGCAGACGTTCGTATTGTCTTATCAGGGCTGCGAAAGGAGCCTGGCAGGGATACCCACTCCCAGGATACGTTTGAAATTTGAGGTGGCAAGACAAGCAAGCAGCCCCAGTCTCTGTGCCTCTTTATGAGCAGTGCCATGGGCAGATGAGGCTGAGCAACAGCTTTCCAGGCTAACCCCCTCTTGCTGCCAGCTATCTGCAGACGTTCGCATCTTCGGATCAGGGCAGCGAAAGGAGCCTGGCAGAGATACCCATACCCAGGATACCTTTGAAGTTTGAGGTGGCAAGACAAGCAAGTAGCCCCAGTCTCTGTGCCTCTGTGCAAGACGTGCCATGGGCAGATGAGGTTGAGCAACAGGTTTCCAGCCTAGCCATTACTGGCTGCCAGCTATCTGCAGATGTTCGTATTATCTTATAAGGGCTGCGAAAGGAGCCTGGCAGGGATACCCATTCCCAGGTTACGTTTGAAGTTTGAGGTGGCAAGACAAGCAAGCAGCCCCAGTCTCTGTGCCTCTGTGCGAGCAGTGCCATGGGCAGATGAGGATGAGCAACAGCTTTCCAGGCTAGCCCCTTCTGGCTGCAAGATATCTGCAGACAGTCGCATCTTTGGAGAAGGGCTGCGAAAGGAGCATGGCAGGGACCCCCCCTAATTCCCAAGCTACGTTTGAAGATATAAGTGTAAGATAAGCAAGCAGCCCCAGTCTCTGTGCCTCTTTACGAGCAGTGCCATGGGCAGATGAGGCTGAGCAACAGCTTTCCAGGTTAGCCCCTTCTGGCTGCAAGCTATCAGCAGACGTTCACATTTTCAAACCAGGGCTGCCGGAGGCTCTCGGCACGGACGCCCTAAGCTACATTTGAAGTTTGAGGTGGCAAGACAAGCAAGCAGCCCCAGTCTCTGTGCCTCTGTGCGAGCAGTGCCATGGGCAGATGAGGCTGAGCAACAGCTTTCCAGGCTAGCCCCTTCTGGCTGCCAGCTATCTGCAGACGTTCACATTTTCGGACCAGGGCTGCCTGACGCGCTAGGCGCAGACCCCCTAAGCTACATTTGAAGTTTGATGTTCCAAGACAAGTAAGCTTCCCCAGTCTCTGTGGCTCTGTGCTAGTAGTGCCATGGGCAGATGAGGATGAGCAACAGCTTTCCAGGCTAGCCCCTTCTGGCTGCCAGCTATCGGCATACGTTCGCTTGTTTGGAACAGGGCTGCGAAAGGAGCCTGTCAGGGATACCCATTCCCAAGATACGTTTGAAGTTTGAGGTGGCAAGAGTAGCAAGCAGCCCCAGTCTCTGTGCGTTTGTGCGAGCAGTGCCATGGGCAGATGAGGCTGAGCAAGAGCTTTCCAGGCTAGTCCCTTCTGGCTGCAAGCTATCTGCAGACATTCGCATGTTCGGAGCAGGGCTGCGAAAGGAGCATGGCAGGGACCCCCCCTAATTCCCAAGCTACGTTTGAATATTTAGGTGGCAAGATTAGCAAGCAGCTCCACTATCTGTGCCTGTGAGCGAGAGGTGCCATGCGCAGATGAGGCTGAGCAACAGCTTTCCAGGCTAGCCCCTTCTGGCTGCAAGCTATCTGCAGACGTTCACATTTTCGAACCAGTGCTGCCGGAGGCTCTCGGCACGGACCCCCTAAGCTACATTTGAAGTTTGAGGTGGCAAGACAAGCAAGCAGCCCCAGTCTCTGTGCCTCTGTGCGAGCAGTGCCATGGGCAGATGAGGATGAGCAACAGCTTTCCAGGCTAGCCCCTTCTGGCTGCCAGCTATCGGCAGACGTTCGCATCTTCGGAGCAGGGCTGCAAGTGGAGTCTGGCAGGCACCTCCCATTCCCGACTACGTTTGAAGTTTGACGTGGAAAGACAAACAAGCAGCCCCAGTCTCTGTGGCTCTGTGCGAGCAGTGCCATGGGCAGATGAGGCTGAGCAACAGCTTTCTAGGCTAGCCCCTTCTGGCTGCAAGCTATCTGCAGACGTTCACATTTTCTGACCAGGGCTGCCTGACGTGCTCGGCACGGACGCCCTAAGCTACATTTGAAGTTTGAGGTGGCAAGACAAGCAAGCAACCCCAGTCTCTGTGGCTCTGTGCGAGCAGTGCCATGGGCAGATGAGGCTGAGCAACAGCTTTCCAGGCTAACCCCCTCTGGCTGCCAGCTATCTGCAGACGTTCGCATCTTCGGATCAGGGCAGCGAAAGGAGCCTGGCAGAGATACCCATACCCAGGATACGTTTGAAGTTTGAGGTGGCAAGACAAGCAAGCAGCCCCAGTCTCTGTGCCTCTGTGCAAGACGTGCCATGGGCAGATGAGGTTGAGCAACAGGTTTCCAGCCTAGCCATTACTGGCTGCCAGCTATCTGCAGATGTTCGTATTATCTTATAAGGGCTGCGAAAGGAGCCTGGCAGGGATACCCATTCCCAGGTTACGTTTGAAGTTTGAGGTGGCAAGACAAGCAAGCAGCCCCAGTCTCTGTGCCTCTGTGCGAGCAGTGCCATGGGCAGATGAGGATGAGCAACAGCCTTCCAGGCTAGCCCCTTCTGACTGCAAGATATCTGCAGACAGTCGCATCTTTGGAGAAGGGCTGCGAAAGGAGCATGGCAGGGACCCCCGCTAATTCCCAAGCTACGTTTGAAGATATAAGTGTAAGATAAGCAAGCAGCCCCAGTCTCTGTGCCTCTTTACGAGCAGTGCCATGGGCAGATGAGGCTGAGCAACAGCTTTTCAGGTTAGCCCCTTCTGGCTGCAAGCTATCAGCAGACGTTCACATTTTCGGACCAGGGCTGCCGGAGGCTCTCGGCACGGACGCCCTAAGCTACATTTGAAGTTTGAGGTGGCAAGACAAGCAAGCAGCCCCAGTCTCTGTGCCTCTGTGCGAGCAGTACCATGGGCAGATGAGGCTGAGCAACAGCTTTCCAGGCTAGCCCCTTCTGGCTGCCAGCTATCTGCAGACGTTCACATTTTCGGACCAGGGCTGCCTGACGCGCTAGGCGCAGACCCCCTAAGCTACATTTGAAGTTTGATGTTCCAAGACAAGTAAGCATCCCCAGTCTCTGTGGCTCTGTGCTAGTAGTGCCATGGGCAGATGAGGATGAGCAACAGCTTTCCAGGCTAGCCCCTTCTGGCTGCCAGCTATCGGCAGACTTTCGCTTGTTTGGAACAGGGCTGCGAAAGGAGCCTGTCAGGGATACCCATTCCCAAGATACGTTTGAAGTTTGAGGTGGCAAGAGTAGCAAGCAGCCCCAGTCTCTGTGCCTTTGTGCGAGCAGTGCCATGGGCAGATGAGGCTGAGCAAGAGCTTTCCAGGCTAGTCCCTTCTGGCTGCAAGCTATCTGCAGACATTCGCATGTTCGGAGCAGGGCTGCGAAAGGAGCATGGCAGGGACCCCCCCTAATTCCCAAGCTACGTTTGAAGATTTAGGTGGCAAGATAAGCAAGCAGCTCCACTATCTGTGCCTGTGAGCGAGAGGTGCCATGGGCAGATGAGGCTGAGCAACAGCTTTCCAGGCTAGCCCCTTCTGGCTGCAAGCTATCTGCAGACGTTCACATTTTCGAACCAGTGCTGCCGGAGGCTCGCGGCACGGACCCCCTAAGCTACATTTAATGTTTGAGGTGGCAAGACAAGCAAGCAGCCCCAGTCTCTGTGCATCTGTGCGAGCAGTGCCATGGACAGATGAGGCTGAGCAACAGCTTTCCAGGCTAGCCCCTTCTGGCTGCCAGCTATCGGCAGACGTTCGCATCTTCGGAGCAGGGCTGCAAGTGGAGTCTGGCAGGCACCTCCCATTCCCGACTACGTTTGAAGTTTGAGGTGGAAAGACAAACAAGCACCCCCAGTCTCTGTGGCTCTGTGCGAGCACTGCCATGGGCAGATGAGGATGAGCAACAGCTTTCTAGGCTAGCCCCTTCTGGCTGCAAGCTATCTGCAGACGTTCACATTTTCGGACCTTGGCTGCCTGACGTGCTCGGCACGGACGCCCTAAGCTACATTTGAAGTTTGAGGTGGCAAGACAAGCAAGCAACCCCAGTCTCTGTGGCTCTGTGCGAGCAGTGCCATGGGCAGATGAGGCTGAGCAACAGCTTTCCAGGCTAACCCCCTCTGGCTGCCAGCTATCTGCAGACGTTCGCATCTTCGGATCAGGGCAGCGAAAGGAGCCTGGCAGAGATACCCATACCCAGGATACGTTTGAAGTTTGAGGTGGCAAGACAAGCAAGCAGCCCCAGTCTCTGTGCCTCTGTGCAAGACGTGCCATGGGCAGATGAGGTTGAGCAACAGGTTTCCAGCCTAGCCATTACTGGCTGTCAGCTATCTGCAGATGTTCGTATTATCTTATAAGGGCTGCGAAAGGAGCCTGGCAGGGATACCCCCTAATTCCCAAGCTACGTTTGAAGATATAAGTGTAAGATAAGCAAGCAGCCCCAGTCTCTGTGCCTCTTTACGAGCAGTGCCATGGGCAGAGGAGGCTGAGCAACAGCTTTCCAGGCTAGCCCCTTCTGGCTGCCAGCTATCTGCAGACGTTCACATTTTCGGACCAGGGCTGCCTGACGCGCTAGGCGCAGACCCCCTAAGCTACATTTGAAGTCTGATGTTCCAAGACAAGTAAGCATCGCTGGTCTCTGTGGCTCTGTGCTAGTAGTGCCATGGGCAGATGAGGATGAGGAACAGCTTTCCAGGCTAGCCCCTTCTGGCTACCAGCTATCGGCAGACGTTCGCATCTTCGGAGCAGGGCTGTGAGTGGAATCTGGCAGGCACCTCTCATTCCCGGATACGTTTGAAGTTTGAGGTGGCAAGACAAGTAAGCAGCCCCAGTCTCTGTGCCTCTGTGCGAGCAGTGCCATGGGCAGATGAGGATGAGCAACAGCCTTCCAGGCTAGCCCCTTCTGGCTGCAAGATATCTGCAGACATTCGCATCTTTGGATCAGGGCTGCGAAAGGAGCATGGCAGGGACCCCCCCTAATTCCCAAGCTACGTTTGAAGATATAAGTGTAAGATAAGCAAGCAGCCCCAGTCTCTGTGCCTCTTTACGAGCAGTGCCATGGGCAGAGGAGGCTGAGCAACAGCTTTCCAGGCTAGCCCCTTCTGGCTGCAAGCTATCAGCAGACGTTCACATTTTCGTACCAGGGCTGCCGGAGGCTTTCGGCACGGACACCCTAAGCTAGATTTGAAGTTTGAAGTGGCAAGAAAAGCAAGCACCACCAGTATCTGTGCCTCTGTGCGAGCAGTGCCACGGGCAGATGAGGCTGAGCAACAGCTTTCCAGGCTAGCCCCTTCTGGCTGCAAGATATCTGCAGACATTCGCATCTTTGGAGAAGGGCTGAGAAAGGAGCATGGCAGGGACCCCCCCTAATTCCCAAGCTACGTTTGAAGATTTAAGTGCAAGATAAGCAAGCAACCCCAGTCTCTGTGCCTCTTTACGAGCAGTGCCATGGGCAGATGAGGCTGAGCAACAGCTTTCCAGGTTAGCCCCTTCTGGCTGCAAGCTATCAGCAGACGTTCACATTTTCGGACCAGGGCTGCCGGAGGCTCTCGGCACGGACCCCCTAAGCTACATTTGAAGTTTGAGGTGGCAAGACAAGCAAGCAGCCCCAGTCTCTGTGCCTCTGTGCGAGCAGTGCCATGGGCAGATGAGGCTGAGCAACGAGCTTTCCAGGCTAGCATTTTGTGGCTGCCAGCTATCTGCAGACCTTCACATTTTCGTACCAGGGCTGCCTGATGCGCTAGGCACGGACCCCCTAAGCTACATTTGAAGTTTGAGGTGGCAAGACAAGTAAGCTGCCCCATTCTCTGTGGCTCTGTGCGAGCAGTGCCGTTGGCAGATGAGGATGAGTAACAGCTTTCCAGGCTAGCCCCTTCTGACTGCCAGCTATCTGCAGACGTTCGCATCTTCGGAGCAGGGCTGCAAGTGGAGTCTGGCAGGCACCTCCCATTCCCGAATACGTTTGAAGTTTGAGGTGGCAAGACAAACAAGCAGCCCCAGTCTCTGTGGCTCTGTGCGAGCAGTGCCGTGGGCAGATGAGGATGAGCAACAGCTTTCCAGACTAGCCATTTCTGGCTGCCAGCTATCTGCAGACGTTCGTATTGTCTTATCAGGGCTGCGAAAGGAGCCTGGCAGGGATACCCACTCCCAGGTTACGTTTGAAATTTGAGGTGGCAAGACAAGCAAGCAGCCCCAGTCTCTGTGCCTCTGTGCGAGCAGTGCCATGGGCAGAGGAGGCTGAGCAACAGCTTTCCAGGCTAGCCCCTTCTGGCTGCAAGCTATCTGCAGACGTTCGCATTATTGGATCAGGGCTGCGAAAGGAGCCTGGCAGGGATACCCATTCCCAAGATACGTTTGAAGTTTGAGGTGGGAAGACAAGCAAGCAGCCCCAGTCTCTGTGCCTCTGTGCGAGCAGTGCCATGGGCAGAGGAGGCTGAGCAACAGCTTTCCAGGCTAGCCCCTTCTGGCTGCAAGCTATTTGCAGACATTCGCATCTTTGGAGAAGGGCTGCGAAAGGAGCATGGCAGGGACCCCCCCTAATTCCCAAGCTACGTTTGAAGATTTAAGTGCAAGGTAAGCAAGCAGCCCCAGTCTCTGTGCCTCTTTACGAGCAGTGCCATGGGCAGATGAGGCTGAGCAACAGCTTTCCAGGTTAGCCCCTTCTGGCTGCAGGCTGTCAGCAGACCTTCACATTTTCGTACCAGGGCTGCCTAATGCGCTAGGCACGGACCCCCTAAGCTACATTTGAAGTTTGAGGTGGCAAGACAAGTAAGCTGCCCCAGTCTCTGTGGCTCTGTGCGAGCAGTGCCGTGGGCAGATGAGGATGAGTAACAGCTTTCCAGGCTAGCCCCTTCTGACTGCCAGCTATCTGCAGACGTTCGCATCTTCGGAGCAGGGCTGCAAGTGGAGTCTGGCAGGCACCTCCCATTGCCGGCTACGTTTGAAGTTTGAGGTGGCAAGACAAACAAGCAGCCCCAGTCTCTGTGGCTCTGTGCGAGCAGTGCCATGGGCAGATGAGGATGAGCAACAGGTTTCCAGACTAGCCATTTCTGTCTGCAAGCTATCTGCAGACGTTCGTATTTTCTTATCAGGGCTGTGAAAGGAGCCTGGCAGGGATACCCACTCCCAGGATACGTTTGAAATTTGAGGTGGCAAGACAAGCAAGCAGCCCCAGTCTCTGTGCCTCTTTATGAGCAGTGCCATGTGCAGAGGAGGCTGAGCAACAGCTTTCCAGGCTAGCCCCTTCTGGCTGCAAGCTATCAGCAGACGTTCACATTTTCGTACCAGGGCTGCCGGAGGCTCTCGGCACGGAAGCCCTAAGCTAGATTTGAAGTTTGAGGTGGCAAGACAAGCAAGCAACACCAGTCTCTGTGCCTCTGTGCGAGCAGTGCCATGGGCAGATGAGGCTGAGCAACAGCTTTCCAGGCTAGCCCCTTCTGGCTGCCAGCTATCTGCAGACGTTCACATTTTCGGACCAGGGCTGCCTGACGCGCTAGGCGCAGACCCCCTAAGTTACATTTGAAGTTTGATGTTCCAAGACAAGTAAGCAGCCCCAGTCTCTGTGCCTCTGTGCTAGTAGTGCCATGGGCAGATGAGGATGAGCAACAGCTTTCCAGGCTAGCCCCTTCTGGCTGCCAGCTATCGGCAGACGTTCGCATCTTCGGAGCAGGGCTGTGAGTGGAATCTGGCAGGCACCTCTCATTCCCGGATACGTTTGAAATTTGAGGTGGCAAGACAAGTAAGCAGCCCCAGTCTCTGTGCCTCTTTACGAGCAGTGCCATGGGCAGATGAGGCTGAGCAACAGCTTTCCAGGCTAGCCCCTTCTGGCTGCAAGCTATCTGCAGACGTTCGCATTATTGGATCAGGGCTGCGAAAGGAGCCTGGCAGGGATACCCATTCCCAAGATACGTTTGAAGTTTGAGGTGGCAAGACAAGCAAGCAGCCCCAGTCTCTGTGCCTCTGTGCGAGCAGTGCCATGGGCAGATGAGTCTGAGCAACAGCTTTCCAGGCTAGCCCCTTCTGGCTGCCAGCTATCTGCAGATGTTCGCATCTTCGGATCAGGGCAGCGAAAGGAGCATGGCAGGGATACCCATTCCCAGGATACTTTTGAAGTTTGAAGTGGCAAGACAAGCAAGCAGCCCCAGTCTCTGTGCTTCTGTGCGAGTAGTGTCATGGGCAGATGAGGCTGAGCAACAGCTTTCCAGGCTAGCCCCTTCTGGCTGCAAGCTATTTGCAGACATTCGCATCTTTGGAGAAGGGCTGCGAAAGGAGCATGGCAGGGACCCCCCCTAATTCCCAAGCTAAGTTTGAAGATTTAAGTGCAAGGTAAGCAAGCAGCCCCAGTCTCTGTGCCTCTTTACGAGCAGTGCCATGGGCAGATGAGGCTGAGCAACAGCTTTCCAGGTTAGCCCCTTCTGGCTGCAGGCTGTCAGCAGACGTTCACATTTGCGGACCAGGGCTGCCGGAGGCTCTCGGCATGGACCCCCTAAGCTACATTTGAAGTTTGAGGTGGCAAGACAAGCAAGCAGCCCCAGTCTCTGTGCCTCTGTGCGAGCAGTGCCATGGGCAGATGAGGCTGAGCAACGAGCTTTCCAGGCTAGCATTTTGTGGCTGCCAGCTATCTGCAGACCTTCACATTTTCGTACCAGGGCTGCCTGATGCGCTAGGCACGGACCCCCTAAGCTACATTTGAAGTTTGAGGTGGCAAGACAAGTAAGCTGCCCCAGTCTCTGTGGCTCTGTGCGAGCAGTGCCGTTGGCAGATGAGGATGAGTAACAGCTTTCCAGGCTAGCCCCTTCTGACTGCCAGCTATCTGCAGACGTTCGCATCTTCGGAGCAGGGCTGCAAGTGGAGTCTGGCAGGCACCTCCCATTCCAGAATACGTTTGAAGTTTGAGGTGGCAAGACAAACAAGCAGCCCCAGTCTCTGTGGCTCTGTGCGAGCAGTGCCGTGGGCAGATGTGGCTGAGCAACAGCTTTCCAGACTAGCCATTTCTGGCTGCCAGCTATCTGCAGACATTCGTATTGTCTTATCAGGGCTGCGAAAGGAGCCTGGCAGGGATACCCACTCCCAGGTTACGTTTGAAATTTGAGGTGGCAAGACAAGCAAGCAGCCCCAGTCTCTGTGCCTCTTTATGAGCAGTGCCATGGGCAGATGAGGCTGAGCAACAGCTTTCCAGGCTAGCGATTTCTGGCTGCCAGCTACATGTAGACGTTCACATTTGCGGAGCAGGCCTGCCGGAGTCGCTCGGCACGGACCCCCTAAGCTACATTTGAATTGTGAGGTGGCAAGACAAGCAAGCAGCCCCAGTCTCTGTGCCTCTGTGCGAGCAGTGCCATGGGCCGATGAGGATGAGCAACAGCTTTCCAGGCTAG
Source organism: Opisthocomus hoazin (assembly GCF_030867145.1). Classification (NCBI taxonomy): domain Eukaryota; kingdom Metazoa; phylum Chordata; class Aves; order Opisthocomiformes; family Opisthocomidae; genus Opisthocomus; species Opisthocomus hoazin. The sequence continues at coordinate 6,675,584 of NC_134440.1, forward strand.
CCCCTTCTGGCTGCCAGCTATCGGCAGACGTTCACATTTTCGGAGCAGGGCTGCCTGACGCGCTAGGCGCAGACCCCCTAAGCTACATTTGAAGTTTGATGTTCCAAGACAAATAAGCAGCCCCAGTCTCTGTGGCTCTGTGCTAGTAGTGCCATGGGCAGATGAGGATGAGCAACAGCTTTCCAGGCTAGCCCCTTCTGGCTGCCAGCTATCGGCAGACGTTCGCATCTTCGGAGCAGGGCTGTGAGTGGAATCTGGCAGGCACCTCTCATTCCCGGATACGTTTGAAGTTTGAGGTGGCAAGACAAGTAAGCAGCCCCAGTCTCTGTGCCTCTTTACGAGCAGTGCCATGGGCAGATGAGGCTGAGCAACAGCTCTCCAGGCTAGCCCCTTCTGGCTGCAAGCTATCTGCAGACGTTCGCATTATTGGATCAGGGCTGCGAAAGGAGCCTGGCAGGGATACCCATTCCCAAGATACGTTTGAAGTTTGAGGTGGCAAGACAAGTAAGCAGCCCCAGTCTCTGTGCCTCTTTACGAGCAGTGCCATAAGCAGATGAGGCTGAGCAACAGCTTTCCAGGCTAGCCCCTTCTGGCTGCCAGCTATCTGCAGATGTTCGCATCTTCGGATCAGGGCAGCGAAAGGAGCATGGCAGGGATACCCATTCCCAGGATACGTTTGAAGTTTGAGGTGGCAAGACAAGCAAGCAGACCCAGTCTCTGTGCTTCTGTGCGAGTAGTGTCATGGGCAGATGAGGCTGAGCAACAGCTTTCCAGGCTAGCCCCTTCTGGCTGCAAGCTATTTGCAGACATTCGCATCTTTGGAGAAGGGCTGCGAAAGGAGCATGGCAGGGACCCCCCCTAATTCCCAAGCTAAGTTTGAAGATTTAAGTGCAAGGTAAGCAAGCAGCCCCAGTCTCTGTGCCTCTTTACGAGCAGTGCCATGGGCAGATGAGGCTGAGCAACAGCTTTCCAGGCTAGCCCCTTCTGGCTGCAAGCTATCTGCAGACGTTCGCATTATCGGATCAGGGCTGCGAAAGGAGCCTGGCAGGGATACCCACTCCCAGGCTACGTTTGAAGTTTGAGGTGGCAAGACAAGCAAGCAGCTCCAGTCTCTGTGCCTCTGTGCGAGACGTGCCATGGGCAGATGAGGCTGAGCAAGAGCTTTCCAGGCTAGTCCCTTCTGGCTGCCAGCTATCTGCAGACATTCGCCTCTTTGGAGAAGGGCTGAGAAAGGAGCATGGCAGGGACCCCCCCTTATTCCCAAGATACGTTTGAAGATTGCATTGGCAATATAAGCAACAGCCCCAGTCTCTGTGCCTCTTTACGAGCAGTGCCGTGGGCAGATGAGTCTGAGCAGCAGTTTACCAGGCTAGCCCCTTCTGGCTGCCAGCTATCTGCAGACATTCGCTTTTTCGGAGCAGGGCTGCGAAAGGAGCCTGGCAGGTATACCCATTCCCAGGATACGTTTGATGTTCGATGTGGCAAGACAAGCAAGAAGCCCCAGTCTCTGTGCCTCTGTGCGAGCAGTGCGATGGGCAGATGATGCTGAGCAACAGCTTTCCAGGCTAGCCCCTTCTGGCTGCCAGCTATCTGCAGACGTTCACATTTTCGGACCAGGGCTGCCTGACGCGCTAGGCGCAGACCCCCTAAGCTACATTTGAAGTCTGATGTTCCAAGACAAGTAAGCATCCCTGGTCTCTGTGGCTCTGTGCTAGTAGTGCCATGGGCAGATGAGGATGAGCAACAGCTTTCCAGGCTAGCCCCTTCTGGCTACCAGCTATCGGCAGACGTTCGCATCTTCGGAGCAGGGCTGTGAGTGGAATCTGGCAGGCACCTCTCATTCCCGGATACGTTTGAAGTTTGAGGTGGCAAGACAAGTAAGCAGCCCCAGTCTCTGTGCCTCTGTGCGAGCAGTGCCATGGGCAGATGAGGATGAGCAACAGCCTTCCAGGCTAGCCCCTTCTGGCTGCAAGATATCTGCAGACATTCGCATCTTTGGATCAGGGCTGCGAAAGGAGCATGGCAGGGACCCCCCCTAATTCCCAAGCTACGTTTGAAGATATAAGTGTAAGATAAGCAAGCAGCCCCAGTCTCTGTGCCTCTTTACGAGCAGTGCCATGGGCAGAGGAGGCTGAGCAACAGCTTTCCAGGCTAGCCCCTTCTGGCTGCAAGCTATCAGCAGACGTTCACATTTTCGTACCAGGGCTGCCGGAGGCTTTCGGCACGGACACCCTAAGCTAGATTTGAAGTTTGAAGTGGCAAGAAAAGCAAGCACCACCAGTATCTGTGCCTCTGTGCGAGCAGTGCCACGGGCAGATGAGGCTGAGCAACAGCTTTCCAGGCTAGCCCCTTCTGGCTGCAAGATATCTGCAGACATTCGCATCTTTGGAGAAGGGCTGAGAAAGGAGCATGGCAGGGACCCCCCCTAATTCCCAAGCTACGTTTGAAGATTTAAGTGCAAGATAAGCAAGCAACCCCAGTCTCTGTGCCTCTTTACGAGCAGTGCCATGGGCAGATGAGGCTGAGCAACAGCTTTCCAGGTTAGCCCCTTCTGGCTGCAAGCTATCAGCAGACGTTCACATTTTCGGACCAGGGCTGCCGGAGGCTCTCGGCACGGACCCCCTAAGCTACATTTGAAGTTTGAGGTGGCAAGACAAGCAAGCAGCCCCAGTCTCTGTGCCTCTGTGCGAGCAGTGCCATGGGCAGATGAGGCTGAGCAACGAGCTTTCCAGGCTAGCATTTTGTGGCTGCCAGCTATCTGCAGACCTTCACATTTTCGTACCAGGGCTGCCTGATGCGCTAGGCACGGACCCCCTAAGCTACATTTGAAGTTTGAGGTGGCAAGACAAGTAAGCTGCCCCATTCTCTGTGGCTCTGTGCGAGCAGTGCCGTTGGCAGATGAGGATGAGTAACAGCTTTCCAGGCTAGCCCCTTCTGACTGCCAGCTATCTGCAGACGTTCGCATCTTCGGAGCAGGGCTGCAAGTGGAGTCTGGCAGGCACCTCCCATTCCCGAATACGTTTGAAGTTTGAGGTGGCAAGACAAACAAGCAGCCCCAGTCTCTGTGGCTCTGTGCGAGCAGTGCCGTGGGCAGATGTGGCTGAGCAACAGCTTTCCAGACTAGCCATTTCTGGCTGCCAGCTATCTGCAGACGTTCGTATTGTCTTATCAGGGCTGCGAAAGGAGCCTGGCAGGGATACCCACTCCCAGGTTACGTTTGAAATTTGAGGTGGCAAGACAAGCAAGCAGCCCCAGTCTCTGTGCCTCTGTGCGAGCAGTGCCATGGGCAGAGGAGGCTGAGCAATAGCTTTCCAGGCTAGCCCCTTCTGGCTGCAAGCTATCTGCAGACGTTCGCATTATTGGATCAGGGCTGCGAAAGGAGCCTGGCAGGGATACCCATTCCCAAGATACGTTTGAAGTTTGAGGTGGGAAGACAAGCAAGCAGCCCCAGTCTCTGTGCCTCTGTGCGAGCAGTGCCATGGGCAGAGGAGGCTGAGCAACAGCTTTCCAGGCTAGCCCCTTCTGGCTGCCAGCTGTCTGCAGATGTTCGCATCTTCGGATCAGGGCAGCGAAAGGAGCATGGCAGGGATACCCATTCCCAGGATACGTTTGAAGTTTGAGGTGGCAAGAGAAGCAAGCAGCCCCAGTCTCTGTGCTTCTGTGCGAGTAGTGTCATGGGCAGATGAGGCTGAGCAACAGCTTTCCAGGCTAGCCCCTTCTGGCTGCAAGCTATTTGCAGACATTCGCATCTTTGGAGAAGGGCTGCGAAAGGAGCATGGCAGGGACCCCCCCTAATTCCCAAGCTACGTTTGAAGATTTAAGTGCAAGGTAAGCAAGCAGCCCCAGTCTCTGTGCCTCTTTACGAGCAGTGCCATGGGCAGATGAGGCTGAGCAACAGCTTTCCAGGTTAGCCCCTTCTGGCTGCAGGCTGTCAGCAGACCTTCACATTTTCGTACCAGGGCTGCCTAATGCGCTAGGCACGGACCCCCTAAGCTACATTTGAAGTTTGAGGTGGCAAGACAAGTAAGCTGCCCCAGTCTCTGTGGCTCTGTGCGAGCAGTGCCGTGGGCAGATGAGGATGAGTAACAGCTTTCCAGGCTAGCCCCTTCTGACTGCCAGCTATCTGCAGACGTTCGCATCTTCGGAGCAGGGCTGCAAGTGGAGTCTGGCAGGCACCTCCCATTGCCGGCTACGTTTGAAGTTTGAGGTGGCAAGACAAACAAGCAGCCCCAGTCTCTGTGCCTCTGTGCGAGCAGTGCCATGGGCAGATGAGGATGAGCAACAGGTTTCCAGACTAGCCATTTCTGTCTGCAAGCTATCTGCAGACGTTCGTATTTTCTTATCAGGGCTGTGAAAGGAGCCTGGCAGGGATACCAACTCCCAGGATACGTTTGAAATTTGAGGTGGCAAGACAAGCAAGCAGCCCCAGTCTCTGTGCCTCTTTATGAGCAGTGCCATGTGCAGAGGAGGCTGAGCAACAGCTTTCCAGGCTAGCCCCTTCTGGCTGCAAGCTATCAGCAGACGTTCACATTTTCGTACCAGGGCTGCCGGAGGCTCTCGGCACGGAAGCCCTAAGCTACATTTGAAGTTTGAGGTGGCAAGACAAGCAAGCAACACCAGTCTCTGTGCCTCTGTGCGAGCAGTGCCATGGGCAGATGAGGCTGAGCAACAGCTTTCCAGGCTAGCCCCTTCTGGCTGCCAGCTATCTGCAGACGTTCACATTTTCGGACCAGGGCTGCCTGACGCGCTAGGCGCAGACCCCCTAAGTTACATTTGAAGTTTGATGTTCCAAGACAAGTAAGCAGCCCCAGTCTCTGTGCCTCTGTGCTAGTAGTGCCATGGACAGATGAGGCTGAGCAACAGCTTTCCAGGCTAGCCCCTTCTGGCTGCCAGCTATCGGCAGACGTTCGCATCTTCGGAGCAGGGCTGCAAGTGGAGTCTGGCAGGCACCTCCCATTCCCGACTACGTTTGAAGTTTGAGGTGGAAAGACAAACAAGCACCCCCAGTCTCTGTGGCTCTGTGCGAGCACTGCCATGGGCAGATGAGGATGAGCAACAGCTTTCTAGGCTAGCCCCTTCTGGCTGCAAGCTATCTGCAGACGTTCACATTTTCGGACCTTGGCTGCCTGACGTGCTCGGCACGGACGCCCTAAGCTACATTTGAAGTTTGATGTTCCAAGACAAGTAAGCAGCCCCAGTCTCTGTGCCTCTGTGCTAGTAGTGCCATGGGCAGATGAGGATGAGCAACAGCTTTCCAGGCTAGCCCCTTCTGGCTGCCAGCTATCGGCAGACGTTCGCATCTTCGGAGCAGGGCTGTGAGTGGAATCTGGCAGGCACCTCTCATTCCCGGATACGTTTGAAATTTGAGGTGGCAAGACAAGTAAGCAGCCCCAGTCTCTGTGCCTCTTTACGAGCAGTGCCATGGGCAGATGAGGCTGAGCAACAGCTTTCCAGGCTAGCCCCTTCTGGCTGCAAGCTATCTGCAGACGTTCGCATTATTGGATCAGGGCTGCGAAAGCAGCCTGGCAGGGATACCCATTCCCAAGATACGTTTGAAGTTTGAGGTGGCAAGACAAGCAAGCAGCCCCAGTCTCTGTGCCTCTGTGCGAGCAGTGCCATGGGCAGAGGAGGCTGAGCAACAGCTTTCCAGGCTAGCCCCTTCTGGCTGCCAGCTATCTGCAGATGTTCGCATCTTCGGATCAGGGCAGCGAAAGGAGCATGGCAGGGATACCCATTCCCAGGATACTTTTGAAGTTTGAAGTGGCAAGACAAGCAAGCAGCCCCAGTCTCTGTGCTTCTGTGCGAGTAGTGTCATGGGCAGATGAGGCTGAGCAACAGCTTTCCAGGCTAGCCCCTTCTGGCTGCAAGCTATTTGCAGACATTCGCATCTTTGGAGAAGGGCTGCGAAAGAAGCATGGCAGGGACCCCCCCTAATTCCCAAGCTACGTTTGAAGATTTAAGTGCAAGGTAAGCAAGCAGCCCCAGTCTCTGTGCCTCTTTACGAGCAGTGCCATGGGCAGATGAGGCTGAGCAACAGCTTTCCAGGTTAGCCCCTTCTGGCTGCAGGCTGTCAGCAGACGTTCACATTTGCGGACCAGGGCTGCCGGAGGCTCTCGGCATGGACCCCCTAAGCTACATTTGAAGTTTGAGGTGGCAAGACAAGCAAGCAGCCCCAGTCTCTGTGCCTCTGTGCGAGCAGTGCCATGGGCAGATGAGGCTGAGCAACGAGCTTTCCAGGCTAGCATTTTGTGGCTGCCAGCTATCTGCAGACCTTCACATTTTCGTACCAGGGCTGCCTGATGCGCTAGGCACGGACCCCCTAAGCTACATTTGAAGTTTGAGGTGGCAAGACAAGTAAGCTGCCCCAGTCTCTGTGGCTCTGTGCGAGCAGTGCCGTTGGCAGATGAGGATGAGTAACAGCTTTCCAGGCTAGCCCCTTCTGACTGCCAGCTATCTGCAGACGTTCGCATCTTCGGAGCAGGGCTGCAAGTGGAGTCTGGCAGGCACCTCCCATTCCAGAATACGTTTGAAGTTTGAGGTGGCAAGACAAACAAGCAGCCCCAGTCTCTGTGGCTCTGTGCGAGCAGTGCCGTGGGCAGATGTGGCTGAGCAACAGCTTTCCAGACTAGCCATTTCTGGCTGCCAGCTATCTGCAGACATTCGTATTGTCTTATCAGGGCTGCGAAAGGAGCCTGGCAGGGATACCCACTCCCAGGTTACGTTTGAAATTTGAGGTGGCAAGACAAGCAAGCAGCCCCAGTCTCTGTGCCTCTTTATGAGCAGTGCCATGGGCAGATGAGGCTGAGCAACAGCTTTCCAGGCTGGCGATTTCTGGCTGCCAGCTACATGTAGACGTTCACATTTGCGGAGCAGGCCTGCCGGAGTCGCTCGGCACGGACCCCCTAAGCTACATTTGAATTGTGAGGTGGCAAGACAAGCAAGCAGCCCCAGTCTCTGTGCCTCTGTGCGAGCAGTGCCATGGGCCGATGAGGATGAGCAACAGCTTTCCAGGCTAGCCCCTTCTGGCTGCCAGCTATCGGCAGACGTTCACATTTTCGGAGCAGGGCTGCCTGACGCGCTAGGCGCAGACCCCCTAAGCTACATTTGAAGTTTGATGTTCCAAGACAAATAAGCAGCCCCAGTCTCTGTGGCTCTGTGCTAGTAGTGCCATGGGCAGATGAGGATGAGCAACAGCTTTCCAGGCTAGCCCCTTCTGGCTGCCAGCTATCGGCAGACGTTCGCATCTTCGGAGCAGGGCTGTGAGTGGAATCTGGCAGGCACCTCTCATTCCCGGATACGTTTGAAGTTTGAGGTGGCAAGACAAGTAAGCAGCCCCAGTCTCTGTGCCTCTTTACGAGCAGTGCCATGGGCAGATGAGGCTGAGCAACAGCTCTCCAGGCTAGCCCCTTCTGGCTGCAAGCTATCTGCAGACGTTCGCATTATTGGATCAGGGCTGCGAAAGGAGCCTGGCAGGGATACCCATTCCCAAGATACGTTTGAAGTTTGAGGTGGCAAGACAAGTAAGCAGCCCCAGTCTCTGTGCCTCTTTACGAGCAGTGCCATAAGCAGATGAGGCTGAGCAACAGCTTTCCAGGCTAGCCCCTTCTGGCTGCCAGCTATCTGCAGATGTTCGCATCTTCGGATCAGGGCAGCGAAAGGAGCATGGCAGGGATACCCATTCCCAGGATACGTTTGAAGTTTGAGGTGGCAAGACAAGCAAGCAGACCCAGTCTCTGTGATTCTGTGCGAGTAGTGTCATGGGCAGATGAGGCTGAGCAACAGCTTTCCAGGCTAGCCCCTTCTGGCTGCAAGCTATTTGCAGACATTCGCATCTTTGGAGAAGGGCTGCGAAAGGAGCATGGCAGGGACCCCCCCTAATTCCCAAGCTAAGTTTGAAGATTTAAGTGCAAGGTAAGCAAGCAGCCCCAGTCTCTGTGCCTCTTTACGAGCAGTGCCATGGGCAGATGAGGCTGAGCAACAGCTTTCCAGGCTAGCCCCTTCTGGCTGCAAGCTATCTGCAGACGTTCGCATTATCGGATCAGGGCTGCGAAAGGAGCCTGGCAGGGATACCCACTCCCAGGCTACGTTTGAAGTTTGAGGTGGCAAGACAAGCAAGCAGCTCCAGTCTCTGTGCCTCTGTGCGAGACGTGCCATGGGCAGATGAGGCTGAGCAACAACTTTCCAGGCTAGCCCCTTCTGGCTGCCAGCTATCTGCAGACGTTCGCTTGTTTGGAACAGGGCTGCGAAAGGAGCCTGTCAGGGATACCCATTCCCAAGATACGTTTGAAGTTTGAAGTGGCAAGACTAGCAAGCAGCCCCAGTCTCTGTGCCTTTGTGCGAGCAGTGCCATGGGCAGATGAGGCTGAGCAAGAGCTTTCCAGGCTAGTCCCTTCTGGCTGCAAGCTATCTGCAGACATTCGCCTCTTTGGAGAAGGGCTGAGAAAGGAGCATGGCAGGGACCCCCCCTTATTCCCAAGATACGTTTGAAGATTGCATTGGCAATATAAGCAACAGCCCCAGTCTCTGTGCCTCTTTACGAGCAGTGCCGTGGGCAGATGAGTCTGAGCAGCAGTTTACCAGGCTATCCTCTTCTGGCTGCCAGCTATCTGCAGACATTCGCTTTTTCGGAGCAGGGCTGCGAAAGGAGCCTGGCAGGTATACCCATTCCCAGGATACGTTTGATGTTCGATGTGGCAAGACAAGCAAGAAGCCCCAGTCTCTGTGCCTCTGTGCGAGCAGTGCGATGGGCAGATGATGCTGAGCAACAGCTTTCCAGGCTAGCCCCTTCTGGCTGCCAGCTATCTGCAAATATTCGTATTATCGGATCAGGGATGCGAAAGGAGCCTGGCAGGGATACCCATTGCCAGGTTACGTTTGACGTTTGATGTGGCAGGGCAAGCAGGCAGCTCCAGTTTATGTGCCTCTTTACGAGCAGTGCCATGGGCAGATGAGGCTGAGCAACAGCTTTCCAGGCTAGACCCTTCTGTTTGCCAGATATCTGCAGACGTTCGCATGTTCGGAGCAGGGCTGAGAAAGGAGCCTGGCAGGGACCCCCCATAATTCCCAAGCTACGTTTGAAGATTTAGGTGGCAAGAGAAGCAAGCAGCCCCAGTCTCTGTGCCTCTTTACGAGCAGTGCCATGGGCAGATGAGGATGAGCAACAGCTTTCCTGGCTAGACCCTTCTGTTTGCCAGATATCTGCAGACGTTCGCATGTTCGGAGCAGGGCTGAGAAAGGAGCATGGCAGGGACCCACCCTAATTCCCAAGCTACGTTTGAAGATTTAGGTGGCAAGATAAGCAAGCAGCTACACTATCTGTGCCTCTGAGCGAGAGGTGCCATGGGCAGATGAGGCTGAGCAACTGCTTTCCAGGCTAGCCCCTTCTGCCTGCAAGCTATCTGCAGACGTTCACATTTTCGAACCTGGGCTGCCGGAGACTCTCGGCACGGACCCCCTAAGCTACATTTGAAGTTTGAGGTGGCAAGACAAGCAAGCAGCCCCAGTCTCTGTGCCTCTGTGCGAGCAGTGCCATGGGCAGATGAGGCCGAGCAACAGCTTTCCAGGCTAGCATTTTCTGGCTGCCAGCTATCTGCAGACGTTCACATTTTCGGATCAGGGCATCCTGATGCGCTCGGCACGGATCCCCTAAGGTACGTTGGAAGTTTGATGTGGCAAGACAAGCAAGCAGCCCCAGTCTCTGTGGCTCTGTGCGAGCAGTGCCATGGGCAGATGAGGATGAGCAACAGCTTTCCAGGCTAGCCCCTTCTGGCTGCCAGCTATCGGCAGACGTTCGCATCTTCGGATCAGGGCTGCAAGTGGAGTCTGGCAGGCACCTCCCATTCCCGACTACGTTTGAAGTTTGTGGTGGAAAGACAAACAAGCAGCCTCAGTCTCTGTGACTCTATACGAGCAGTGCCATGGGCAGATGAGGATGAGCAACAGCTTTCTAGGCTAGCCCCTTCTGGCTGCAAGCTATCTGCAGGCGTTCACATTTTCGGACCAGGGCTGCCTGACGTGCTCGGCACGGACGCCCTAAGCTACATTTGAAGTGTGAGGTGGCAAGACAAGCAAGCAACCCCAGTCTCTGTGGCTCTGTGCGAGCAGTGCCATGGGCAGATGAGGCTGAGCAACAGCTTTCCAGGCTAACCCCCTCTGGCTGCCAGCCATCTGCAGACGTTCGCATCTTCGGATCAGGGCAGCGAAAGGAGCCTGGCAGAGATACCCATACCCAGCATACGTTTGAAGTTTGAGGTGGCAAGACAAGCAAGCAGCCCCAGTCTCTGTGCCTCTGTGCAAGACGTGCCATGGGCAGATGAGGTTGAGCAACAGGTTTCCAGGCTAGCCATTTCTGGCTGCCAGCTATCTGCAGATGTTCGTATTATCTTATAAGGGCTGCGAAAGGAGCCTGGCAGGGATACCCATTCCCAGGTTACGTTTGAAGTTTGAGGAGGCAAGACAAGCAAGCAGCCCCAGTCTCTGTGCCTCTGTGCGAGCAGTGCCATGGACAGATGAGGATGAGCAACAGCTTTCCAGGCTAGCCCCTTCTGGTGCAAGATATCTGCAGACAGTCACATCTTTGGAGAAGGGCTGCGAAAGGAGCATGGCAGGGACCCCCCCTAATTCCCAAGCTACGTTTGAAGATATAAGTGTAAGATAAGCAAGCAGCCCCAGTCTCTGTGCCTCTTTACGAGCAGTGCCATGGGCAGATGAGGCTGAGCAACAGCTTTCCAGACTAGCCCCTTCTGGCTGCAAGCTATCTGCAGACGTTCGCATTATCGGATCAGGGCTGCGAAAGGAGCCTGGCAGGGATACCCACTCCCAGGCTACGTTTGAAGTTTGAGGTGGCAAGCCAAGCAAGCAGCTCCAGTCTCTGTGCCTCTGTGCGAGACGTGCCATGGGCAGATGAGGCTGAGCAACAACTTTCCAGGCTAGCCCCTTCTGGCTGCCAGCTATCTGCAGACGTTCGCTTGTTTGGAACAGGGCTGCGAAAGGAGCCTGTCAGGGATACCCATTCCCAAGATACGTTTGAAGTTTGAAGTGGCAAGACTAGCAAGCAGCCCCAGTCTCTGTGCCTTTGTGCGAGCAGTGCCATGGGCAGATGAGGCTGAGCAAGAGCTTTCCAGGCTAGTCCCTTCTGGCTGCAAGCTATCTGCAGACATTCGCCTCTTTGGAGAAGGGCTGAGAAAGGAGCATGGCAGGGACCCCCCCTTATTCCCAAGATACGTTTGAAGATTGCATTGGCAATATAAGCAACAGCCCCAGTCTCTGTGCCTCTTTACGAGCAGTGCCGTGGGCAGATGAGTCTGAGCAGCAGTTTACCAGGCTATCCTCTTCTGGCTGCCAGCTATCTGCAGACATTCGCTTTTTCGGAGCAGGGCTGCGAAAGGAGCCTGGCAGGGATACCCATTCCCAGGATACGTTTGATGTTCAATGTGGCAAGACAAGCAAGAAGCCCCAGTCTCTGTGCCTCTGTGCGAGCAGTGCGATGGGCAGATGATGCTGAGCAACAGCTTTCCAGGCTAGCCCCTTCTGGCTGCCAGCTATCTGCAAATATTCGTATTATCGGATCAGGGATGCGAAAGGAGCCTGGCAGGGATACCCATTGCCAGGTTACGTTTGACGTTTGATGTGGCAAGGCAAGCAGGCAGCTCCAGTTTATGTGCCTCTTTACGAGCAGTGCCATGGGCAGATGAGGCTGAGCAACAGCTTTCCAGGCTAGCATTTTCTGGCTGCCAGCTATCTGCAGACGTTCACATTTTCGGACCAGGGCATCCTGATGCGCTCGGCACGGATCCCCTAAGGTACGTTGGAAGTTTGATGTGGCAAGACAAGCAAGCAGCCCCAGTCTCTGTGGCTCTGTGCGAGACGTGCCATGGGCAGATGAGGCTGAGCAACAACTTTCCAGGCTAGCCCCTTCTGGCTGCCAGCTATCTGCAGACGTTCGCTTGTTTGGAACAGGGCTGCGAAAGGAGCCTGTCAGGGATACCCATTCCCAAGATACGTTTGAAGTTTGAAGTGGCAAGACTAGCAAGCAGCCCCAGTCTCTGTGCCTTTGTGCGAGCAGTGCCATGGGCAGATGAGGCTGAGCAAGAGCTTTCCAGGCTAGTCCCTTCTGGCTGCAAGCTATCTGCAGACATTCGCCTCTTTGGAGAAGGGCTGAGAAAGGAGCATGGCAGGGACCCCCCCTTATTCCCAAGATACGTTTGAAGATTGCATTGGCAATATAAGCAACAGCCCCAGTCTCTGTGCCTCTTTACGAGCAGTGCCGTGGGCAGATGAGTCTGAGCAGCAGTTTACCAGGCTATCCTCTTCTGGCTGCCAGCTATCTGCAGACATTCGCTTTTTCGGAGCAGGGCTGCGAAAGGAGCCTGGCAGGGATACCCATTCCCAGGATACGTTTGATGTTCGATGTGGCAAGACAAGCAAGAAGCCCCAGTCTCTGTGCCTCTGTGCGAGCAGTGCGATGGGCAGATGATGCTGAGCAACAGCTTTCCAGGCTAGCCCCTTCTGGCTGCCAGCTATCTGCAAATATTCGTATTATCGGATCAGGGATGCGAAAGGAGCCTGGCAGGGATACCCATTGCCAGGTTACGTTTGACGTTTGATGTGGCAAGGCAAGCAGGCAGCTCCAGTTTATGTGCCTCTTTACGAGCAGTGCCATGGGCAGATGAGGCTGAGCAACAGCTTTCCAGGCTAGCATTTTCTGGCTGCCAGCTATCTGCAGACGTTCACATTTTCGGACCAGGGCATCCTGATGCGCTCGGCACGGATCCCCTAAGGTACGTTGGAAGTTTGATGTGGCAAGACAAGCAAGCAGCCCCAGTCTCTGTGGCTCTGTGCGAGCAGTGCCATGGGCAGATGAGGATGAGCAACAGCTTTCCAGGCTAGACCCTTCTGTTTGCCAGATATCTGCAGACGTTCGCATGTTCGGAGCAGGGCTGAGAAAGGAGCCTGGCAGGGACCCCCCATAATTCCCAAGCTACGTTTGAAGATTTAGGTGGCAAGAGAAGCAAGCAGCCCCAGTCTCTGTGCCTCTTTACGAGCAGTGCCATGGGCAGATGAGGATGAGCAACAGCTTTCCTGGCTAGACCCTTCTGTTTGCCAGATATCTGCAGACGTTCGCATGTTCGGAGCAGGGCTGAGAAAGGAGCATGGCAGGGACCCACCCTAATTCCCAAGCTACGTTTGAAGATTTAGGTGGCAAGATAAGCAAGCAGCTACACTATCTGTGCCTCTGAGCGAGAGGTGCCATGGGCAGATGAGGCTGAGCAACTGCTTTCCAGGCTAGCCCCTTCTGGCTGCCAGCCATCTGCAGACGTTCACATTTTCGAACCTGGGCTGCCGGAGACTCTCGGCACGGACCCCCTAAGCTACATTTGAAGTTTGAGGTGGCAAGACAAGCAAGCAGCCCCAGTCTCTGTGCCTCTGTGCGAGCAGTGCCATGGGCAGATGAGGCTGAGCAACAGCTTTCCAGGCTAGCATTTTCTGGCTGCCAGCTATCTGCAGACGTTCACATTTTCGGACCAGGGCATCCTGATGCGCTCGGCACGGATCCCCTAAGGTACGTTGGAAGTTTGATGTGGCAAGACAAGCAAGCAGCCCCAGTCTCTGTGGCTCTGTGCGAGCAGTGCCATGGGCAGATGAGGATGAGCAACAGCTTTCCAGGCTAGTCCCTTCTGGCTGCCAGCTATCGGCAGACGTTCGCATCTTCGGATCAGGGCTGCAAGTGGAGTCTGGCAGGCACCTCCCATTCCCGACTACGTTTGAAGTTTGTGGTGGAAAGACAAACAAGCAGCCTCAGTCTCTGTGACTCTATACGAGCAGTGCCATGGGCAGATGAGGATGAGCAACAGCTTTCTAGGCTAGCCCCTTCTGGCTGCAAGCTATCTGCAGGCGTTCACATTTTCGGACCAGGGCTGCCTGACGTGCTCGGCACGGACGCCCTAAGCTACATTTGAAGTGTGAGGTGGCAAGACAAGCAAGCAACCCCAGTCTCTGTGGCTCTGTGCGAGCAGTGCCATGGGCAGATGAGGCTGAGCAACAGCTTTCCAGGCTAACCCCCTCTGGCTGCCAGCCATCTGCAGACGTTCGCATCTTCGGATCAGGGCAGCGAAAGGAGCCTGGCAGAGATACCCATACCCAGCATACGTTTGAAGTTTGAGGTGGCAAGACAAGCAAGCAGCCCCAGTCTCTGTGCCTCTGTGCAAGACGTGCCATGGGCAGATGAGGTTGAGCAACAGGTTTCCAGGCTAGCCATTTCTGGCTGCCAGCTATCTGCAGATGTTCGTATTATCTTATAAGGGCTGCGAAAGGAGCCTGGCAGGGATACCCATTCCCAGGTTACGTTTGAAGTTTGAGGAGGCAAGACAAGCAAGCAGCCCCAGTCTCTGTGCCTCTGTGCGAGCAGTGCCATGGACAGATGAGGATGAGCAACAGCTTTCCAGGCTAGCCCCTTCTGGTGCAAGATATCTGCAGACAGTCACATCTTTGGAGAAGGGCTGCGAAAGGAGCATGGCAGGGACCCCCCCTAATTCCCAAGCTACGTTTGAAGATATAAGTGTAAGATAAGCAAGCAGCCCCAGTCTCTGTGCCTCTTTACGAGCAGTGCCATGGGCAGATGAGGCTGAGCAACAGCTTTCCAGACTAGCCCCTTCTGGCTGCAAGCTATCTGCAGACGTTCGCATTATCGGATCAGGGCTGCGAAAGGAGCCTGGCAGGGATACCCACTCCCAGGCTACGTTTGAAGTTTGAGGTGGCAAGCCAAGCAAGCAGCTCCAGTCTCTGTGCCTCTGTGCGAGACGTGCCATGGGCAGATGAGGCTGAGCAACAACTTTCCAGGCTAGCCCCTTCTGGCTGCCAGCTATCTGCAGACGTTCGCTTGTTTGGAACAGGGCTGCGAAAGGAGCCTGTCAGGGATACCCATTCCCAAGATACGTTTGAAGTTTGAAGTGGCAAGACTAGCAAGCAGCCCCAGTCTCTGTGCCTTTGTGCGAGCAGTGCCATGGGCAGATGAGGCTGAGCAAGAGCTTTCCAGGCTAGCCCCTCCTGGCTGCAAGCTATCTGCAGACATTCGCCTCTTTGGAGAAGGGCTGAGAAAGGAGCATGGCAGGGACCCCCCCTTATTCCCAAGATACGTTTGAAGATTGCATTGGCAATATAAGCAACAGCCCCAGTCTCTGTGCCTCTTTACGAGCAGTGCCGTGGGCAGATGAGTCTGAGCAGCAGTTTACCAGGCTATCCTCTTCTGGCTGCCAGCTATCTGCAGACATTCGCTTTTTCGGAGCAGGGCTGCGAAAGGAGCCTGGCAGGGATACCCATTCCCAGGATACGTTTGATGTTCGATGTGGCAAGACAAGCAAGAAGCCCCAGTCTCTGTGCCTCTGTGCGAGCAGTGCGATGGGCAGATGATGCTGAGCAACAGCTTTCCAGGCTAGCCCCTTCTGGCTGCCAGCTATCTGCAAATATTCGTATTATCGGATCAGGGATGCGAAAGGAGCCTGGCAGGGATACCCATTGCCAGGTTACGTTTGACGTTTGATGTGGCAAGGCAAGCAGGCAGCTCCAGTTTATGTGCCTCTTTACGAGCAGTGCCATGGGCAGATGAGGCTGAGCAACAGCTTTCCAGGCTAGCATTTTCTGGCTGCCAGCTATCTGCAGACGTTCACATTTTCGGACCAGGGCATCCTGATGCGCTCGGCACGGATCCCCTAAGGTACGTTGGAAGTTTGATGTGGCAAGACAAGCAAGCAGCTCCAGTCTCTGTGCCTCTGTGCGAGACGTGCCATGGGCAGATGAGGCTGAGCAACAACTTTCCAGGCTAGCCCCTTCTGGCTGCCAGCTATCTGCAGACGTTCGCTTGTTTGGAACAGGGCTGCGAAAGGAGCCTGTCAGGGATACCCATTCCCAAGATACGTTTGAAGTTTGAAGTGGCAAGACTAGCAAGCAGCCCCAGTCTCTGTGCCTTTGTGCGAGCAGTGCCATGGGCAGATGAGGCTGAGCAAGAGCTTTCCAGGCTAGTCCCTTCTGGCTGCAAGCTATCTGCAGACATTCGCCTCTTTGGAGAAGGGCTGAGAAAGGAGCATGGCAGGGACCCCCCCTTATTCCCAAGATACGTTTGAAGATTGCATTGGCAATATAAGCAACAGCCCCAGTCTCTGTGCCTCTTTACGAGCAGTGCCGTGGGCAGATGAGTCTGAGCAGCAGTTTACCAGGCTATCCTCTTCTGGCTGCCAGCTATCTGCAGACATTCGCTTTTTCGGAGCAGGGCTGCGAAAGGAGCCTGGCAGGGATACCCATTCCCAGGATACGTTTGATGTTCGATGTGGCAAGACAAGCAAGAAGCCCCAGTCTCTGTGCCTCTGTGCGAGCAGTGCGATGGGCAGATGATGCTGAGCAACAGCTTTCCAGGCTAGCCCCTTCTGGCTGCCAGCTATCTGCAAATATTCGTATTATCGGATCAGGGATGCGAAAGGAGCCTGGCAGGGATACCCATTGCCAGGTTACGTTTGACGTTTGATGTGGCAAGGCAAGCAGGCAGCTCCAGTTTATGTGCCTCTTTACGAGCAGTGCCATGGGCAGATGAGGCTGAGCAACAGCTTTCCAGGCTAGCATTTTCTGGCTGCCAGCTATCTGCAGACGTTCACATTTTCGGACCAGGGCATCCTGATGCGCTCGGCACGGATCCCCTAAGGTACGTTGGAAGTTTGATGTGGCAAGACAAGCAAGCAGCCCCAGTCTCTGTGGCTCTGTGCGAGCAGTGCCATGGGCAGATGAGGATGAGCAACAGCTTTCTAGGCTAGCCCCTTCTGGCTGCAAGCTATCTGCAGGCGTTCACATTGTCGGACCAGGGCTGCCTGACGTGCTCGGCACGGACGCCCTAAGTTACATTTGAAGTGTGAGACGGCAAGACAAGCAAGCAACCCCAGTCTCTGTGGCTCTGTGCGAGCAGTGCCATGGGCAGATGAGGCTGAGCAACAGCTTTCCAGACTAGCCATTTCTGGCTGCAAGCTATCTGCAGACGTTCGTATTGTCTTATCAGGGCTGCGAAAAAAGCCTGGCAGGGATACCCACTCCCAGGATACGTTTGAAGTTTGAGGTGGCAAGAGAAGCAAGCAGCCCCAGTCTCTGTGCTTCTGTGCGAGTAGTGTCATGGGCAGATGAGGCTGAGCAACAGCTTTCCAGGCTAGCCCCTTCTGGCTGCAAGCTATTTGCAGACATTCGCATCTTTGGAGAAGGGCTGCGAAAGGAGCGTGGCAGGGACCCCCCCTAATTCCCAAGCTACGTTTGAAGATTTAAGTGCAAGGTAAGCAAGCAGCCCCAGTCTCTGTGCCTCTTTACGAGCAGTGCCATGGGCAGATGAGGCTGAGCAACAGCTTTCCAGGTTAGCCCCTTCTGGCTGCAGGCTGTCAGCAGACGTTCACATTTGCGGACCAGGGCTGCCGGAGGCTCTCGGTATGGACCCCCTAAGCTACATTTGAAGTTTGAGGTGGCAAGACAAGCAAGCAGCCCCAGTCTCTGTGCCTCTTTACGAGCAGTGCCATGGGCAGATGAGGCTGAGCAACAGCTTTCCAGGCTAGCCCCTTCTGGCTGCAAGCTATCTGCAGACGTTCGCATTATTGGATCAGGGCTGCGAAAGGAGCCTGGCAGGGATACCCATTCCCAAGATACGTTTGAAGTTTGAGGTGGCAAGACAAGCAAGCAGCCCCAGTCTCTGTGCCTCTGTGCGAGCAGTGCCATGGGCAGAGGAGGCTGAGCAACAGCTTTCCAGGCTAGCATTTTGTGGCTGCCAGCTATCTGCAGACCTTCACATTTTCGTACCAGGGCTGCCTGATGCGCTAGGCACGGACCCCCTAAGCTACATTTGAAGTTTGAGGTGGCAAGACAAGTAAGCTGCCCCAGTCTCTGTGCCTCTGTGCGAGCAGTGCCATGGGCAGATGTGGCTGAGCAACAGCTTTCCAGACTAGCCATTTCTGGCTGCCAGCTATCTGCAGACCTTCGTATTCTCTTATCAGGGCTGCGAAAGGAGCCTGGCAGGGATACCCACTCCCAGGATACGTTTGAAGTTTGAGGTGGCAAGACAAGCAAGCACCCCCAGTCTCTGTGCCTCTTTATGAGCAGTGCCATGGGCAGATGAGGCTGAGCAACAGCTTTCCATGCTAGCGATTTCTGGCTACCAGCTACATGTAGACGTTCACATTTTCGGAGCAGGCCTGCCGGAGTCGCTCGGCACGAACCCCCTAAGCTACATTTGAATTTTGAGGTGGCAAGACAAGCAAGCAGCCCCAGTCTCTGTGCCTCTGTGCTAGTAGTGCCATGGGCAGATGAGGATGAGCAACAGCTTTCCAGGCTAGCCCCTTCTGGCTGCCAGCTATCGGCAGACGTTCGCTTTTTCGGAGCAGGGCTGTGAGTGGAATCTGGCAGGCACCTCTCATGCCCGGATACGTTTGAAGTTTGAGGTGGCAAGAGAAGTAAGCAGCCCCAGTCTCTGTGCCTCTTTACGAGCAGTGCCATGGGCAGATGAGGCTGAGCAACAGCTTTCCAGGCTAGCCCCTTCTGGCTGCAAGCTATCTGCAGACATTCGCATTATTGGATCAGGGCTGCGAAAGGAGCCTGGCAGGGATACCCATTCCCAAGATACGTTTGAAGTTTGAGGTGGCAAGACAAGCAAGCAGCCCCAGTCTCTGTGCCTCTGTGCGAGCAGTGCCATGGGCAGATGACTCTGAGCAACAGCTTTCCAGGCTAGCCCCTTATGGCTGCCAGCTATCTGCAGATGTTCGCATCTTCGGATCAGGGCAGCGAAAGGAGCATGGCAGGGATACCCATTCCCAGGATACGTTTGAAGTTTGAGGTGGCAAGAGAAGCAAGCAGCCCCAGTCTCTGTGCTTCTGTGCGAGTAGTGTCATGGGCAGATGAGGCTGAGCAACAGCTTTCCAGGCTAGCCCCTTCTGGCTGCAAGCTATCTGCAGACGTTCGCATCTTTGGAGAAGGGCTGCGAAAGGAGCATGGCAGGGACCCCCCCTAATTCCCAAGCTACGTTTGAAGATTTAAGTGCAAGGTAAGCAAGCAGCCCCAGTCTCAGTGGCTCTGTGCGAGCAGTGCCGTGGGCAGATGAGGATGAGTAACAGCTTTCCAGGCTAGCCCCTTCTGGCTGCAAGCTATTTGCAGACATTCGCATCTTTGGAGAAGGGCTGCGAAAGGAGCATGGCAGGCACCTCCCATTGCCGACTACGTTTGAAGTTTGAGGTGGCAAGACAAACAAGCAGCCCCAGTCTCTTTGGCTCTGTGCGAGCAGTGCCATGGGCAGATGTGGCTGAGCAACAGCTTTCCAGACTAGCCATTTCTGGCTGCCAGCTATCTGCAGACTTTCGTAGTGTTTTATCAGGGCTACGAAAGGAACCTGGCAGGGATACCCACTCACAGGATACTTTTGAAATTTGAGGTGGCAAGACAAGCAAGTAGCCCCAGTCTCTGTGCCTCTTTATGAGCAGTGCCATGGGCAGATGAGGCTGAGCAACAGCTTTCCATGCTAGCGATTTCTGGCTACCAGCTACATGTAGACGTTCACATTTTCGGAGCAGGCCTGCCGGAGTCGCTCGGCACGGACCCCCTAAGCTACATTTGAATTTTGAGGTGGCAAGACAAGCAAGCAGCCCCAGTCTCTGTGCCTCTGTGCGAGCAGTGCCATGGGCAGATGAGGCTGAGCAACAGCTTTCCAGGCTAGCCCCTTCTGGCTGCCAGCTATCTGCAGACGTTCACATTTTCGGAGCAGGGCTGCATGACCAGCTAGGCGCAGACCCCCTAAGCTACATTTCAAGTTTGATGTTCCAAGACAAGTAAGCAGCCCCAGTCTCTGTGGCTCTGTGCGAGCAGTGCCATGGGCAGATGAGGATGAGCAACAGCTTTCCAGGCTATCCTCTTCTGGTTGCAAGCTATCTGCAGACTTTCACATTTTCGGACCAGGGCATCCGGACGTGCTCGGCACGGTCCCCCTAATGTACGGTGGAAGTTTGATGTGGCAAGATATGCAAGAATGCCCAGTCTCTGTGCCTCTTTACGAGCAGTGCCATGGGCAGATGAGGCTGAGCAACAGCTTTCCAGGCTAGCCCCTTCTGGCTGCCAGCTATCTGCAGACATTCGCATCTTCGGATCAGGGCAGCGAAAGGAGCCTGGCAGGGATACCCATTCCCAGGGTACGTTTTAATTTTGAGGTGGCAAGACAAGTAAGCAGCCCCAGTCTCTGTGCCTCTGTGCGAGCAGTGCCATGGGCAGATGAGGATGAGCAACAGCTTTCCAGGCTAGCCACTTCAGGCTGCAAGATATCTGCAGACATTCGCATCTTTGGAGATGGGCTGCGAAAGGAGCATGGCAGGGACCCCCCCTAATTCCCAAGCTACGTTTCAAGATTTAAGTGTAAGATAAGAAGCAGCCCCAGTCTCTGTCCCTCTTTATGAGCAGTGCCATGGGCAGATGAGGCTGAGCAACAGCTTTCCAGGTTAGCCCCTTCTGGCTGCAAGCTATCAGCAGATTTTCACATTTTCGGACCAGGGCTGCCAGAGGCTTTCGGCAGGGACCCCCTAAGCTACATTTGAAGTTTGAGGTGGCAAGACAAGCAAGCAACCCCAGTCTCTGTGGCTCTGTGCGAGCAGTGCCATGGGCAGATGAGGCTGAGCAACAGCTTTCCAGGCTAGCCCCTTCTGGCTGCAAGCTATCTGCAGACTTTCGCCTCTTTGGAGAAGGGCTGAGAAAGCAGCATGGCAGGGACCCCCCCTAATTCACAAGCTACGTTTGAAGATTTAAGTGCAAGTTAAGCAAGCAGCCCCAGTCTCTGTGCCTCTTTACGAGCAGTGCCATGGGCAGATGAGGCTGAGCAAGAGCTTTCCAGCTTAGTCCCTTCTGGCTGCAAGCTATCTGCAGACGTTCACATTTTCGGAGCAGGGCTGCCGGAGGCTCTCGGCATGGACCCCCTAGGGTACTTTGGAATTTTGAGGTGACAAGACAAGCAAGCACCACCAGTCTCTGTGCCTCTGTGCGAGCAGTGCCATGGGCAGATGAGGCTGAGCAACAGCTTTCCAGGCTAGCCCCTTCTGGCTGCCAGCTATCTGCAGACGTTCACATTTTCGGACCAGGGCATCCTGACGCGCTCGGCACGGCCACCCTAAGGTACGTTGGAAGTTTGATGTGGCAAGACAAGTAAGCAGCCCCAGTGTCTGTGGCTCTGTGCTAGTAGTGCCATGGGCAGATGAGGATGAGCAACAGCTTTCCAGGCTAGCCCCTTCTGGCTGCCAGCTATCGGCAGACGTTCGCATCTTCGGAGCAGGGCTGCGAGTGAAATCTGGCAGGCACCTCTCATTCCCGGATACGTTTGAAGTTTGAGGTGGCAAGACAAGCAAGAAGCCCCAGTCTCTGTGCCTCTTTACGAGCAGTTCCATGGGCAGATGAGGCTGAGCAAAAGCTCTCCAGGCTAGCCATTTCTGGCTGCAAGCTATCTTCAGACGTTCGCATTATCGGATCAGGGCTGCGAAAGGAGTCTGGCAGGGATATCCACTCCCAGGCTACGTTTGAAGTTTGAGGTGGCAAGACAAGCAAGCAGCTCCAGTCTCTGTGCCTCTGTGCGAGCAGTGCCATGGGCAGATGAGGATGAGGAACATCTTTCCAGGCTAGCCACTTCTCTCTGCCAGCTATCTGTAGACGTTCGCTTGTTTGGAGCTGCGGGCTGCGAAAGGAGCCTGTCAGGGATACCCCTTCCCAGGATAGGTTTGAAGTTTGATGTGGCAAGACAAGCAAGAAGCCCCAGTCTCTGTGCCTCTGTGCCAGCAGTGCCATGGGCAGATGAGGCTGAGCAACAGCTTTCCAGGCTAGCCATTTCTGGCTGCCTTCTATCTGCAGACGTTCGTATTTTCTTATCAGGGCTGCGAAAGGAGCCTGGCAAGGATACCCATTCAAAGGATACGTTTGAAGTTTGAGGTGGCAAGACAAGCAAGCAGCCCCAGTCTCTGTGCCTCTTTACGAGCTGTGCCATGGGCAGATGAGGCTGAGGAACAACTTTCCAGCCTAGCCCCTTCTGGCTGCAAGCTATCTGCAGACGTTCACATTTTCGGACCAGGACTGACGGAGGCTCTCGGCACGGACTCCCTAAGCTACATTTGAAGTTTTAGGTGGCAAGACAAACAAGCAGACCCAGTCTCTGTGGCTCTGTGTGAGCAGTGCCATGGGCAGATGAGGCTGAGCAACAGCTTTCCAGGCTAGCCCCTTCTGGCTGCCAGCTATCTGCAGACTTTCGCTTTTTCGGAGGAGGGCTGCGAAAGAAGCCTGGCAGGAATACCCATTCCCAGGATACGTTTGAAGTTTGAGGTGGCAAGACAAGTAAGCAGCCCCAGTCTCTGTGGTTCGGAGAGAGCAGTGCCATGGGCAGATGAGGCTGAGCAACAGTTTTCCAGGCTAGCCCCTGCTGAATGCCAGCTATCTGCAGACGTTTGCATTTTCGGAAAAGGGCTGCGAAAGGAGGCTGGCAGAAAAACCCGTTCCCAGGATACGTTTGAAGTTTGAGGTGGCAAGACAAGTAAGCAGCCCCGGTCTCTGTGGTTCGGAGAGAGCAGTGCCATGGGCAGATGAGGCTGAGCAACAACTTTCCAGGCTAACCCGTTCTGGCTGCCAGCTATCTGCAGACATTCGCATCTTCGGAGCAGGGCTGCGAAAGGAGTCTGTCAGGTATACTCGTTCCCAGGATACATTTGAAGTTTGAGGTGGCAAGACAAGCAAGCAGCCCCAGTCTCTGTGGTTCCGAGAGAACAGTGCCATGGGCAGATGAGGCTGAGCAACAGCTTTCCAGGCTAGGCCCTTCTGCCTGCAAGCTATCTGCAGACCTTCGCACTTTCGGAGCAGGGCTGCGAAAGGAGTCTGTCAGGGATACCCGTTCCCAGGATACGTTTGAAGTTTGAGGTGGCAAGACAAGTAAGCAGCCCCAGTCTCTGTGGTTCCGAGAGAGCAGTGCCATGGGCAGATGAGGCTGAGGAACATTTTTCCAGGCTAGCTGCTGCTGGCTGTGACCTATCTGCAGACGTTCGCATTTTCGGAGCCGGGCTGCGAAAGGAGCCTGGCAGGGATACCCGTTCCCAGGATACGTTTTAAGTTTGAGATGGCAAGACAAGCAAGCAGCCCCAGTCTCTGTGGTTCGGAGAGAGCAGTGCCATGGGCAGATGAGGCTGAGCAACAGCTTTCAGGCTAGCCCCTGCTGGCTACCATCTATCTGCAGAAGTTTGCATTTTCGGAGTAGGGCTGCGAAAGAATCCTGGCAGGGATACCCGTTCCCAGGATACGTTTGAAGTTTGAGGTGGCAAGACAAGCAAGCAGCTCCACTATCTGTGCCTGTGAGCGAGAGGTGCCATGGGCGGATGAGACTGAGTAAGAGCTTTCCAGGCTAGCCCCTTCTGGCTGCCAGCTATCTGCAGACGTTCTCATTTTCGAAGCAGGGCTGCGAAAGGAGCCTGGCAGGGATACCCGTTCCCAGGATACGTTTGAAGTTTGAGGTGGCAAGACAAGTAAGCAGCCCCAGTCTCTGTGGTTCGGAGAGAGCAGTGCCATGGGCAGATGAGGGTGAGCAACAGCTTTCCAGGCTAGCCATTTCTGGCTGTCAGCTATCTGTACATATTCGTATTATCGGATCAGACCTGCGAAAGGAGCCTGGCAGGGATACCCATTGCCAGGTTACATTTAACGTTTGATGTGGCAAGAGAAGCACTCAGCTCCAGTTTATGTGCCTCTTTACGAGCAGTGCCATGGGCAGATGAGGATGAGCAACAGCCTTCCAGGCTAGCCCCTTCTGGCTGCCAGCTATCTGCAGATGTTCGCATCGTCGGAGCAGGGCTGAGAAAGGAACATGGCAGGGACCCCCCCCTAATTCCCAAGCTACGTTTGAAGATTTAGGTGTCAAGATAAGCAAGTAGCCCCAGTCTCTGTGCCTCTTTACGAGCAGTTTCATGGGCAGATGAGGCTGAGCAACAGCTTTCCAGGCTAGCCATTTCTGCCTGTCAGCTATCTGTACATATGCGTATTATCGGATCAGGGCAGCGAAAGGAGCCTGGCAGGGATACCCATTGCCAGGTTACGTTTGACGTTTGATGTGGCAAGACAAGCACGCAGCTCCAGATTATGTGCCTCTTTACGAGCAGTGCCATGGGCAGATGAGGATGAGCAACAGCTTTCCAGGCTAGCCCCTTCTGTCTGCCAGCTATCTGCAGACGTTCGCATCTTCGGAGGAGGGCTGAGAAAGGAACATGGCAGGGATCCCCCCTAATTCCCAAGCTACGTTTGAAGATTTAGGTGGCAAGATAAGCAAGCAGCCCCAGTCTCTGTGCCTCTGTGCAAGCAGTGCCATGAGCAGATGAGGCTGAGCAACAGCTTTCCAGGCTAGCCCCTTCTGCCTGCAAGCTATCTGCAGACGTTCTCATTTTTGGAACAGGGCTGAAAAGGAGCCTGGCAGGTATACCTGTTCCCAGGATACGTTTGAATTTTGAGGTGGCAAGACAAGCAATCAGCCCCAGTCTCTGTGCCTCTATGCGAGAGGTGCCATGGGCAGATGAGGCTGAGCAACAGCTTTCCAGGCTAGCCCCTTCTGCCTGCAAGCTATCTGCAGACGTTCGCACTTTCAGAGCAGGGCTGCGAAAGGAGCCTGGCAGGGATACCCGTTCCCAGGATACGTTTGCAGTTTGAGGTGGCAAGACAAGTAAGCAGCCCCAGTCTCTGTGGTTCGGAGAGAGCAGTGCCATGGGCAGATGAGGCTGAGCAACAGTTTTCCAGGCTAGCCCCTTCTGCCTGCAAGCTATCTGCAGACGTTCGCACTTTCGGAGCAGGGCTGCGAAAGGAGCCTGGCAGGGATACCCGTTCCCAGGATACGTTTGAAGTTTGAGGTGGCAAGACAAGTAAGCAGCCCCAGTCTCTGTGGTTCGGAGAGAGCAGTGCCATGGGCAGATGAGGCTGAGCAACAGTTTTCCAGGCTAGCCCCTGCTGAATGCCAGCTATCTGCAGACGTTTGCATTTTCGGAAAAGGGCTGCGAAAGGAGGCTGGCAGAAAAACCCGTTCCCAGGACATGTTTGAAGTTTGAGGTGGCAAGACAAGTAAGCAGCCCCGGTCTCTGTGGTTCGGAGAGAGCAGTGCCATGGGCAGATGAGGCTGAGCAACAGCTTTCCAGGCTAACCCGTTCTGGCTGCCAGCTATCTGCAGACATTCGCCTCTTCGGAGCAGGGCTGCGAAAGGAGCCTGGCAGGGATACTCGTTCCCAGGATACATTTGAAGTTTGAGGTGGCAAGAAAAGTAAGCAGCCCCAGTCTCTGTGGTTCCGAGAGAACAGTGCCATGGGCAGATGAGGCTGAGCAACAGCTTTCCAAGCTAGCCCCTTCTGCCTGCAAGCTATCTGCCGACCTTTGCACTTTCGGAGCAGGGCTGCGAAAGGAGCCTGGCAGGGATACCCGTTCCCAGGATACATTTGAAGTTTGAGGTGACAAGACAAGTAAGCAGCCCCAGTCTCTGTGGTTCCGAGAGAGCAGTGCCATGGGCAGATGAGGCTGAGGAACATTTTTCCAGGCTAGCCGCTGCTGGCTGCGACCTATCTGCAGACGTTCGCATTTTCGGAGCAGGGCTGCGAAAGGAGCCTGGCAGGGATACCCGTTCCCAGGATACGTTTGAAGTTTGAGATGGCAAGACAAGCAAGCAGCCACAGTCTCTGTGGTTCGGAGAGAGCAGTGCCATGGGCAGATGAGGCTGAGCAACAGCGTTCCAGGCTAGCCCCTGCTGGCTACCATCTATCTGCAGAAGTTTGCATTTTCGGAGTAGGGCTGCGAAAGAATCCTGGCAGGGATACCCGTTCCCAGGATACGTTTGAAGTTTGAGGTGGCAAGACAAGCAAGCAGCTCCACTATCTGTGCCTGTGAGCGAGAGGTGCCATGGGCGGATGAGACTGAGTAAGAGCTTTCCAGGCTAGCCCCTTCTGGCTGCAAGCTATCTGCAGACGTTCGCATCTTCAGAGTAGATCTGCAAGAGGAGTCTGGCCGGCACGCCTTTTCCCAGGAAACTTTTGAAGTTTGAGGTGGCAAGACAAGCGAGAAGCCCCAATCTCTGTGGTTCGGAGAGAGCAGTGCCATGGGCAGATGAGGCTGAGCAACAGCTTTCCAGGCTAGCCCCTTCTGCCTGCAAGCTATCTGCAGACGTTCGCTCTTTCGGAACAGTTCTGCGAAAGGAGCCTGGCAGGTATACCCGTTCCCAGGATACGTTTGAAGTTTGAGGTGGCAAGACAAGTAAGTAGCCCCAGTCTCTGTGCCTCTATGCGAGCAGTGTCATGGGCAGATGAGGCTGAGCAACAGCTTTCCAGGCTAGCCCCTTCTGCCTGCAAGCTATCTGCAGACGTTCGCTCTTTCGGAGCAGGGCTGCGAAAGGAGCCTGGCAGGAATACCCGTTCCCAGGTTATGTTTGAAGTTTGAGGTGGCAAGACAAGCAATCAGCCCCAGTCTCTGTGGTTCGGAGAGAGCAGTGCCATGGGCAGATGAGTCTGAGCAACAGTTTTCCAGGCTAGCCCCTTCTGCCTGCCAGCTATCTGCAGACGTTCTCATTTTCGAAGCAGGGCTGCGAAAGGAGCCTGGCAGGGATACCCGTTCCCAGGATACGTTTGAAGTTTGAGGTGGCAAGACAAGTAAGCAGCCCCAGTCTCTGTGGTTCGGAGAGAGCAGTGCCATGGGCAGATGAGGCTGAGCAACAGCTTTCCAGGCTAGCCATTTCTGGCTGTCAGCTATCTGTACATATTCGTATTATCGGATCAGACCTGCGAAAGGAGCCTGGCAGGGATACCCATTGCCAGGTTACATTTTACGTTTGATGTGGCAAGAGAAGCACTCAGCTCCAGTTTATGTGCCTCTTTACGAGCAGTGCCATGGGCAGATGAGGATGAGCAACAGCTTTCCAGGCTAGCCCCTTCTGGCTGCCAGCTATCTGCAGACGTTCGCATCGTCGGAGCAGGGCTGAGAAAGGAACATGGCAGGGACCCCCCCCTAATTCCCAAGCTACGTTTGAAGATTTAGGTGGCAAGATAAGCAAGTAGCCCCAGTCTCTGTGTCTCTTTACGAGCAGTGTCATGGGCAGATGAGGCTGAGCAACAGCTTTCCAGGCTAGCCATTTCTGGCTGTCAGCTATCTGTACATATTCGTATTATCGGATCAGGGCAGCGAAAGGAGCCTGGCAGGGATACCCATTGCCAGGTTACGTTTGACGTTTGATGTGGCAAGACAAGCACGCAGCTCCAGTTTATGTGCCTCTTTACGAGCAGTGCCATGGGCAGATGAGGATGAGCAACAGCTTTCCAGGCTAGCCCCTTCTGCCTGCAAGCTATCTGCAGACGTTCTCATTTTCGGAACAGGGCTGCAAAAGGAGCCTGGCAGGTATACCCGTTCCCAGGATACGTTTGAATTTTGAGGTGGCAAGACAAGCAAGCAGCCCCAGTCTCTGTGCCTCTATGCGAGCAGTGTTATGGGCAGATGAGGCTGAGCAACAGCGTTCCAGGCTAGCCCCTTCTGGCTGCCAGCTATCAGCAGACGTTCGCATTTTCGGAGCAGGGCTGCGAAAGGAGCCTGGCAGGGATACCCATTCCAGGATACGTTTGAAGTTTGAGGTGGCAAGACAAGTAAGCAGCCCCAGTCTCTCTGGTTCCGAGAGAGCAGTGCCATGGGCAGATGAGGCTGAGCAACAGCTTTCCAGGCTAGCCCCTGCTAGCTGCCAGCTATCTGCAGACGTTCGCATCTTCAGAGCAGGGCTGCGAAAGGAGTCTGGCAGGGATACCCGTTCCCAGGATACGTTTGAAGTTTGAGGTGGAAGACAAGTAAGCAGCCCCAGTCTCTGTGGTTCCGAGAGAGCAGTGCCATGGGCAGATGAGGCTGAGCAACAGTTTTCCAGGCTAGCCCATGCTGAATGCCACCTATCTGCAGACGTTCGCATTTTCGGAAAAGGACTGCGAAAGAAGCCTGGGAGAGATACCCGTTCCCAGGATACATTTGAATTTTGAGGTGGCAAGACAAGCAAGAAGCCCCAGTCTCTGTGCCTCTGTGCGAGCAGTGCCATGGGCAGATGAGACTGAGCAACAGCTTTACAGGCTAGCCCCTTCTGGCTGCCAGCTATCTGCAGACGTTCGCATCTTCGGAGCAGGGCTGCGAAAGTAGTCTGTCAGGGATACTCGTTCCCAGGATACGTTTGAAGTTTGATGTGGCAAGACAAGCAAGCAGCCCCAGTCTCTGTGGTTCGGAGAGAGCAGTGCCATGGGCAGATGAGGGTGAGCAACAGCTTTCAGGATAGCCCCTGCTGGCTACCAGCTATCTGCAGAAGTTTGCATTTTCGGAGTAGGGCTGCGAAAGAAGCCTGGCAGGGATACCCGTTCCCAGGATACGTTTGAAGTTTGAGGTGGCAAGACAAGCAAGCAGCTCCACTAACTGTGCCTGTGAGCGAGAGGTGCCATGGGCAGATGAGACTGAGTAAGAGCTTTCCAGGCTAGCCCCTTCTGGCTGCAAGCTATCTGCAGACGTTCGCATCTTCAGAGTAGATCTGCAAGAGGAGTCTGGCCGGCACGCCTTTTCCCAGGAAACTTTTGAAGTTTGAGGTGGCAAGACAAGCGAGAAGCCCCAATCTCTGTGGTTCGGAGAGAGCAGTGCCATGGGCAGATGAGGCTGAGCAACAGCTTTCCAGGCTAGCCCCTTCTGCCTGCAAGCTATCTGCAGACATTCGCATCTTCAGAGCAAGGCTGCAAAAGAAGCCTGGCAGGGATACCCATTCCCAGGATACGTTTGAAGTTTGAGGTGGCAAGACAAGCAAGCAGCCCCAGTCTCTGTGGTTCGCAGAGAGCAGTGCCATGGGCAGATGAGGCTGAGCAACAGCTTTCCAGGCTAGCCCCTTCTGCCTGCAAGCTATCTGCAGACGTTCTCATTTTCGGAACAGGGCTGCGAAAGGAGCCTGGCAGGTATACCGTTCCCAGGATACGTTTGAAGTTTGAGGTGGCAAGACAAGCAAGCAGCCCCAGTCTCTGTGCCTCTATGCGAGCAGTGTCATGGGCAGATGAGGCTGAGCAACAGCTTTCCAGGCTAGCCCCTTCTGCCTGCAAGCTATCTGCAGACGTTCGCATTTTCGGAGCAGGGCTGCGAAAGGAGCCTGGCAGGGATACCCGTTCCCAGGATACGTTTGAAGTTTGAGGTGGCAAGACAAGTAAGCAGCCCGAGTCTCTGTGGTTCGGAGAGAGCAGTGCCATGGGCAGATGAGGCTGAGCAACAGCTTTCCAGGCTATCCCATGCTTGCTGCCAGCTATCTGCAGACGTTCGCATCTTCGGAGGAGGGCTGCGAAAGGAGCCTGGCAGGGATAGCCGTTCCTATGCTACGTTTGAAGTTTGAGGTGGGAAGACAAGCAAGCAGCTCCAGTCTCTGTGGTTCGGAGAGAGCAGTGCCATGGGCAGAAGAGGATGAGCAACAGGGTTCGAGGCTAGCCCCTTCTGGCTGCCAGCTATCTGCAGACGTTCTCTTTTTCGGAGCAGGGCTGTGAAAGGAGCCTGGCAGGGATAGCCGTTCCCAGGATACGTTTGAAGTTTGAGGTGGCAAGACAAGTAAGCAGCCCCAGTCTCTGTGGTTCGGAGAGAGCAGTGCCATGGGCAGATGAGGCTGAGCAACAGTTTTCCAGGCTAGCCCCTCCTGGCTGCAAGCTATCTGCAGACGTTCGCACTTTCGGAGCAGGGCTGCGAAAGGAGCCTGGCAGGGATACCCGTTCCCAGGATACGTTTGAAGTTTGAGGTGGCAAGACAAGTAAGCAGCCCCAGTCTCTGTGGTTCGGAGAGAGCAGTGCCATGGGCAGATGAGGCTGAGCAACAGTTTTCCAGGCTAGCCCCTGCTGAATGCCAGCTATCTGCAGACGTTTGCATTTTCGGAAAAGGGCTGCGAAAGGAGGCTGGCAGAAAAACCCGTTCCCAGGATACGTTTGAAGTTTGAGGTGGCAAGACAAGTAAGCAGCCCCGGTCTCTGTGGTTCGGAGAGAGCAGTGCCATGGGCAGATGAGGCTGAGCAACAGCTTTCCAGGCTAACCCGTTCTGGCTGCCAGCTATCTGCAGACATTCGCATCTTCGGAGCAGGGCTGCGAAAGGAGTCTGTCAGGGATACTCGTTCCCAGGATACATTTGAAGTTTGAGGTGGCAAGAAAAGTAAGCAGCCCCAGTCTCTGTGGTTCCGAGAGAACAGTGCCATGGGCAGATGAGGCTGAGCAACAGCTTTCCAAGCTAGCCCCTTCTGCCTGCAAGCTATCTGCCGACCTTTGCACTTTCGGAGCAGGGCTGCGAAAGGAGCCTGGCAGGGATACCCGTTCCCAGGATACATTTGAAGTTTGAGGTGACAAGACAAGTAAGCAGCCCCAGTCTCTGTGGTTCCGAGAGAGCAGTGCCATGGGCAGATGAGGCTGAGGAACATTTTTCCAGGCTAGCCGCTGCTGGCTGCGACCTATCTGCAGACGTTCGCATTTTCGGAGCAGGGCTGAGAAAGGAGCCTGGCAGGGATACCCGTTCCCAGGATTCGTTTGAAGTTTGAGATGGCAAGACAAGCAAGCAGCCACAGTCTCTGTTGTTCGGAGAGAGCAGTGCCATGGGCAGATGAGGCTGAGCAACAGCGTTCCAGGCTAGCCCCTGCTGGCTACCATCTATCTGCAGAAGTTTGCATTTTCGGAGTAGGGCTGCGAAAGAATCCTGGCAGGGATACCCGTTCCCAGGATACGTTTGAAGTTTGAGGTGGCAAGACAAGCAAGCAGCTCCACTATCTGTGCCTGTGAGCGAGAGGTGCCATGGGCGGATGAGACTGAGTAAGAGCTTTCCAGGCTAGCCCCTTCTGGCTGCAAGCTATCTGCAGACGTTCGCATCTTCAGAGTAGATCTGCAAGAGGAGTCTGGCCGGCACGCCTTTTCCCAGGAAACTTTTGAAGTTTGAGGTGGCAAGACAAGCGAGAAGCCCCAATCTCTGTGGTTCGGAGAGAGCAGTGCCATGGGCAGATGAGGCTGAGCAACAGCTTTCCAGGCTAGCCCCTTCTGCCTGCAAGCTATCTGCAGACGTTCGCTCTTTCGGAACAGTTGTGCGAAAGGAGCCTGGCAGGTATACCCGTTCCCAGGATACGTTTGAAGTTTGAGGTGGCAAGACAAGTAAGTAGCCCCAGTCTCTGTGCCTCTATGCGAGCAGTGTCATGGGCAGATGAGGCTGAGCAACAGCTTTCTAGGCTAGCCCCTTCTGCCTGCAAGCTATCTGCAGACGTTCGCTCTTTCGGAGCAGGGCTGCGAAAGGAGCCTGGCAGGAATACCCGTTCCCAGGTTATGTTTGAAGTTTGAGGTGGCAAGACAAGCAATCAGCCCCAGTCTCTGTGGTTCGGAGAGAGCAGTGCCATGGGCAGATGAGTCTGAGCAACAGTTTTCCAGGCTAGCCCCTTCTGCCTGCCAGCTATCTGCAGACGTTCTCATTTTCGAAGCAGGGCTGCGAAAGGAGCCTGGCAGGGATACCCGTTCCCAGGATACGTTTGAAGTTTGAGGTGGCAAGACAAGTAAGCAGCCCCAGTCTCTGTGGTTCCGAGAGAGCAGTGCCATGGGCAGATGAGGCTGAGCAACAGCTTTCCAGGCTAGCCATTTCTGGCTGTCAGCTATCTGTACATATTCGTATTATCGGATCAGACCTGCGAAAGGAGCCTGGCAGGGATACCCATTGCCAGGTTACATTTTACGTTTGATGTGGCAAGAGAAGCACTCAGCTCCAGTTTATGTGCCTCTTTACGAGCAGTGCCATGGGCAGATGAGGATGAGCAACAGCTTTCCAGGCTAGCCCCTTCTGGCTGCCAGCTATCTGCAGACGTTCGCATCGTCGGAGCAGGGCTGAGAAAGGAACATGGCAGGGACCCCCCCCTAATTCCCAAGCTACGTTTGAAGATTTAGGTGGCAAGATAAGCAAGTAGCCCCAGTCTCTGTGTCTCTTTACGAGCAGTGTCATGGGCAGATGAGGCTGAGCAACAGCTTTCCAGGCTAGCCATTTCTGGCTGTCAGCTATCTGTACATATTCGTATTATCGGATCAGGGCAGCGAAAGGAGCCTGGCAGGGATACCCATTGCCAGGTTACGTTTGACGTTTGATGTGGCAAGACAAGCACGCAGCTCCAGTTTATGTGCCTCTTTACGAGCAGTGCCATGGGCAGATGAGGATGAGCAACAGCTTTCCAGGCTAGCCCCTTCTGCCTGCAAGCTATCTGCAGACGTTCTCATTTTCGGAACAGGGCTGCAAAAGGAGCCTGGCAGGTATACCCGTTCCCAGGATACGTTTGAATTTTGAGGTGGCAAGACAAGCAAGCAGCCCCAGTCTCTGTGCCTCTATGCGAGCAGTGTTATGGGCAGATGAGGCTGAGCAACAGCGTTCCAGGCTAGCCCCTTCTGGCTGCCAGCTATCAGCAGACGTTCGCATTTTCGGAGCAGGGCTGCGAAAGGAGCCTGGCAGGGATACCCATTCCAGGATACGTTTGAAGTTTGAGGTGGCAAGACAAGTAAGCAGCCCCAGTCTCTGTGGTTCCGAGAGAGCAGTGCCATGGGCAGATGAGGCTGAGCAACAGCTTTCCAGGCTAACCCGTTCTGGCTGCCAGCTATCTGCAGACGTTCGCATCTTCAGAGCAGGGCTGCGAAAGGAGTCTGGCAGGGATACCCGTTCCCAGGATACGTTTGAAGTTTGAGGTGGCAAGACAAGTAAGCAGCCCCAGTCTCTGTGGTTCCGAGAGAGCAGTGCCATGGGCAGATGAGGCTGAGCAACAGTTTTCCAGGCTAGCCCATGCTGAATGCCACCTATCTGCAGACGTTCGCATTTTCGGAAAAGGACTGCGAAAGAAGCCTGGGAGAGATACCCGTTCCCAGGATACATTTGAATTTTGAGGTGGCAAGACAAGCAAGAAGCCCCAGTCTCAGTGCCTCTGTGCGAGCAGTGCCATGGGCAGATGAGACTGAGCAACAGCTTTACAGGCTAGCCCCTTCTGGCTGCCAGCTATCTGCAGACGTTCGCATCTTCGGAGCAGGGCTGCGAAAGGAGTCTGTCAGGGATACTCGTTCCCAGGATACGTTTGAAGTTTGATGTGGCAAGACAAGCAAGCAGCCCCAGTCTCTGTGTTTCGGAGAGAGCAGTGCCATGGGCAGATGAGGCTGAGCAACAGCTTTCAGGATAGCCCCTGCTGGCTACCAGCTATCTGCAGAAGTTTGCATTTTCGGAGTAGGGCTGCGAAAGAAGCCTGGCAGGGATACCCGTTCCCAGGATACGTTTGAAGTTTGAGGTGGCAAGACAAGCAAGCAGCTCCACTAACTGTGCCTGTGAGCGAGAGGTGCCATGGGCAGATGAGACTGAGTAAGAGCTTTCCAGGCTAGCCCCTTCTGGCTGCAAGCTATCTGCAGACGTTCGCATCTTCAGAGTAGATCTGCAAGAGGAGTCTGGCCGGCACGCCTTTTCCCAGGAAACTTTTGAAGTTTGAGGTGGCAAGACAAGCGAGAAGCCCCAATCTCTGTGGTTCGGAGAGAGCAGTGCCATGGGCAGATGAGGCTGAGCAACAGCTTTCCAGGCTAGCCCCTTCTGCCTGCAAGCTATCTGCAGACATTCGCATCTTCAGAGCAAGGCTGCAAAAGAAGCCTGGCAGGGATACCCATTCCCAGGATACGTTTGAAGTTTGAGGTGGCAAGACAAGCAAGCAGCCCCAGTCTCTGTGGTTCGCAGAGAGCAGTGCCATGGGCAGATGAGGCTGAGCAACAGCTTTCCAGGCTAGCCCCTTCTGCCTGCAAGCTATCTGCAGACGTTCTCATTTTCGGAACAGGGCTGCGAAAGGAGCCTGGCAGGTATACCCGTTCCCAGGATACGTTTGAAGTTTGAGGTGGCAAGACAAGCAAGCAGCCCCAGTCTCTGTGCCTCTATACGAGCAGTGTCATGGGCAGATGAGGCTGAGCAACAGCTTTCCAGGCTAGCCCCTTCTGCCTGCAAGCTATCTGCAGACGTTCGCACTTTCGGAGCAGGGCTGCGAAAGGAGCCTGGCAGGGATACCCGTTCCCAGGATACGTTTGAAGTTTGAGGTGGCAAGACAAGTAAGCAGCCCGAGTCTCTGTGGTTCGGAGAGAGCAGTGCCATGGGCAGATGAGGCTGAGCAACAGCTTTCCAGGCTATCCCATGCTGGCTGCCAGCTATCTGCAGACGTTCGCATCTTCGGAGGAGGGCTGCGAAAGGAGCCTGGCAGGGATAGCCGTTCCTATGCTACGTTTGAAGTTTGAGGTGGCAAGACAAGCAAGCAGCTCCAGTCTCTGTGGTTCGGAGAGAGCAGTGCCATGGGCAGAAGAGGATGAGCAACAGGGTTCGAGGCTAGCCCCTTCTGGCTGCCAGCTATCTGCAGACGTTCTCTTTTTCGGAGCAGGGCTGTGAAAGGAGCCTCTCAGGGATAGCCGTTCCCAGGATACGTTTGAAGTTTGAGGTGGCAAGACAAGTAAGCAGCCCCAGTCTCTGTGGTTCGGAGAGAGCAGTACCATGGGCAGATGAGGCTGAGCAACAGCTTTCCAGGCTAGCCCCTTCTGCCTGCAAGCTATCTGCAGACGTTCGCACTTTCGGAGCAGGGCTGCGAAAGGAGCCTGGCAGAGATACCCGTTCCCAGGATACGTTTGAAGTTTGAGATGGCAAGACAAGCAAGAAGCCCCAGTCTCTGTGCCTCTGTGCGAGCACTGCCATGGGCAGATGAGGCTGAGCAACGTCTTTCCAGGTTAGCCTCTGCTGGCTGGAAGCTATCTGCAGACGTTCACATTTTAGGACCAGGGCTGCCGGAGTCTCTCGGCATGGACGCCCTAAGGTACGTTTGAAGTTTGAGGTGGCAAGACAAGCAAGCAGCCCCAGTCTCTGTGGCTCTGTGCGAGCAGTGCCATGGGCAGATGAGGATGAGCAACAGCTTTCCAGGCTAGCCCCTTCTGGCTGCAAGCTATCTGCAGACGTTCGCATCTTCGGATCAGGGCAGCGAAAGGAGCCTGGCAGAGATACCCATTCCTAGGATACGTTTGAAGTTTGAGGTGGCAAGACAAGCAAGCAGCCCCAGTCTCTGTGCCTCTGTGCGAGCAGTGTCATGGGCAGATGAGGCTGAGCAACAGCTTTCCAGGCTAGCGATTTCTGGCTGCCAGCTACATGTAGACTTTCACATTTTCGAAGCAGGGCTGCCGGAGGCGCTCAGCACGGACCCCCTAGGCTACCTTTGAAGTTTGATGTGGCAAGACAAGCAAGCAACCCCAGTCTCTGTGCCTCTGTGCGAGCAGTGCCATGGGCAGATGAGGCTGAGCAACAGCTTTCCAGGCTAGCCGCTTCTGGCTGCAAGCTATCTGCAGACGTTCACATTTTCGGACCAGGGCTGCCGGAGGCTCTCAGCACTAACCCCCTAAGCTACATTTGAAGTTTGAGGTGGCAAGACAAGCAAGCAGCCCCAGTCTCTTTGCCTCTGTGCGAGCAGTGCCATGGGCAGATGAGGCTGAGCAACAGCTTTCTAGGCTAGCCCCTTGTGGTTGCAAGCTATCTGCAGACATTCGCCTCTTTGGAGAAGGGCTGTGAAAGGAGCATGGCAGGGACCCCCCTAATTCCCAAGATACTTTTGAAGATTGAGGTGGCAATATAAGCAAGCAGCCCCAGTCTCTGTGCCTCTTTATGAGCAGTGCCATTTTCAGATGAGGCTGAGCAGAAGCTTTCCAGGTTAGCCCCTTCTGGCTGTCAGCTATCTGTACATATTCATATTATCGGATCAGGGCTGCCAAAGGAGCCTGGCAGGGATACCCATTGCCAGGTTACGTTTGACGTTTGATGTGGCAAGACAAGCACGCAGCTCCAGTTTATGTGCCTCTTTACGAGCAGTGCCATGGGCAGATGAGGATGAGCAACAGCTTTCCAGGCTAGCCCCTTCTGTCTGCCAGCTATCTGCAGACGTTCGCATCTTCGGAGCAGGGCTGAGAAAGGAACATGGCAGGGACCCTCCCTAATTTCCAAGCTACGTTTGAAGATTTAGGTGGCAAGATAAGCAAGCAGCCCCAGTCTCTGTGCCTCTTTACGAGCAGTGTCATGGGCAGATGAGGCTGAGCAACAGCTTTCCAGGCTAGCCCCTTCTGCCTGCAAGCTATCTGCAGACGTTCGCACTTTCGGAGCAGGGCTGCAAAAGGAGCCTGGCTGGGATACCCGTTCCCAGGATACGTTTGAAGTTTGAGGTGGCAAGACAAGTAAGCAGCCCCAGTCTCTGTGCCTCTTTACGAGCATTGCCATTGGCAGATGAGGCTGAGCAGCAGCTTTCCAGGTTAGCCCCTTCTGCCTGCCAGCTATCTGCAGACGTTCGCATCTTCGGAGCAGGGCTGCGAAAGGAGCCTGGCAGGGATACCCTTTCCCAGGATACGTTTGAAGTTTGAGGTGGCAAGACAAGCAAGCAGCCCCAGTCTCTGTGATTCGGAGAGAGCAGTGCCATGGGCAGATGAGGCTGAGCAACAGTTTTCCAGGCTAGCCCCTGCTGGCTGCCACCTATCTGCAGACGTTCGCATTTTTGAAGCAGGGCTGCGAAAGGAGCCTGGCAGGGATACCCGTTCCCAGGATACGTTTGAAGTTTGAGGTGGCAAGACAAGCAAGAAGCCCCAGTCTCTGTGGTTCGGAGAGAGCAGTGCCATGGGCAGATGAGGCTGAGCAACAGCTTTCCAGGCTAGCCCCTTCTGGCTGCAAGCTATCTGCAGACGTTCGCATCTTCGGATCAGGGCAGCGAAAGGAGCCTGGCAGAGATACCCATTCCCAGGATACGTTTGAAGTTTGAGGTGGCAAGACAAGCAAGCAGCCCCAGTCTCTGTGCCTCTGTGCGAGCAGTGTCATGGGCAGATGAGGCTGAGCAACAGTTTTCCAGGCTAGCGATTTCTGGCTGCCAGCTACATGTAGACGTTCACAATTTCGGAGCAGGGCTGCCGGAGGCGCTCAGCACGGATCCCCTACGCTACCCATGAAGTTTGATGTGGCAAGACAAGCAAGCAACCCCAGTCTCTGTGCCTCTTTCGAGCAGTGCCATGGGCAGATGAGGCTGAGCAACAGCTTTTCAGGCTAGCCCCTTCTGGCTGCAAGCTATCTGCAGACGTTCACATTTTTGGACCAGGGCTGCCGGAGGCTCTCGGCACGGACCCCCTAAGATACATTTGAAGTTTGAGGTGGCAAGACAAGCAAGGAGCCCCAGTCTCTGTGCCTCTGTGCGAGCAGTGCCATGGGCAGATGAGGATGAGCAACAGCTTTCCAGGCTAGCCTCTTCTGGCTGCAAGCTATCTGCAGACATTCGCCTCTTTGGAGAAGGGCTGCGAAAGGAGCATGGCAGGGACCCCCCTAATTCCCAAGATACCTTTGAAGATTTCAGTGGCAATATAAGCAAGCAGCCCCAGTCTCTGTGCCTCTTTATGAGCAGTGCCATTGACAGATGAGGCTGAGCAGCAGCTTTCCAGGTTAGCCCCTTCTGGCTGCAAGCTATCAGCAGACGTTCACATTTTCGGATCAGGGCTGCCGGAGGCTCTCGGCACGGACCCCCTAAGCTACGTTTGAAGTTTGAGGTGGCAAGACAAGCAAGTAGCCCCAGTCTCTGTGCCTCTGTGCAAGCGGTGGCATGTGCAGATGAGGCTGAGCAACAGCTTTCCAGGCTAGCCATTTCTGGCTGTCAGCTATCTGTACATATTCGTATTATCGGATCAGGGCAGCGAAAGGAGCCTGGCAGGGATACCCATTGCCAGGTTACGTTTGACGTTTGATGTGGCAAGACAAGCACGCAGCTCCAGTTTATGTGCCTCTTTACGAGCAGTGCCATGGGCAGATGAGGATGAGCAACAGCTTTCCAGGCTAGCCCCTTCTGGCTGCCAGCTATCTGCAGACGTTCGCATCTTCGGAGCAGGGCTGAGAAAGGAACATGGCAGGGACCCTCCCTAATTCCCAAGCTACGTTTGAAGATTTAGGTGGCAAGATAAGCAATCAGCCCCAGTCTCTGTGCCTCTATGCGAGCAGTGTCATGGGCAGATGAGGCTGAGCAACAGCTTTCCAGGCTAGCCCCTTCTGCCTGCAAGCTATCTGCAGACGTTCGCACTTTCGGAGCAGGGCTGCGAAAGGAGCCTGGCAGGGATACCAGTTCCCAGGATACGTTTGAAGTTTGAGGTGGCAAGACAAGTAAGCAGCCCCAGTCTCTGTGGTTCGGAGAGAGCAGTGCCATGGGCAGATGAGGCTGAGCAACAGCTTTCCAGGCTAGCCCCTTCTGCCTGCAAGCTATCTGCAGACGTTCGCACTTTCGGAGCAGGGCTGCGAAAGGAGCCTGGCAGAGATACCCGTTCCCAGGATACGTTTGAAGTTTGAGGTGGCAAGACAAGCAAGAAGCCCTAGTCTCTGTGCCTCTGTGCGAGCAGTGCCATGGGCAGATGAGGCTGAGCAACGTCTTTCCAGGTTAGCCCCTGCTGGCTGGAAGCTATCTGCAGACGTTCACATTTCAGGACCAGGGCTGCCGGAGTCTCTCGGCATGGACCCCCTAAGGTACGTTTGAAGTTTGAGGTGGCAAGACAAGCAAGCAGCCCCAGTCTCTGTGGCTCTGTGCGAGCAGTGCCATGGGCAGATGAGGCTGAGCAACAGCTTTCCAGGCTAGCCCCTTCTGGTTGCCAGCTATCTGCAGACGTTCGCATCTTCGGATCAGGGCAGCGAAAGGAGCCTGGCAGAGATACCCATTCCCAGGATACGTTTGAAGTTTGAGGTGGCAAGACTAGCAAGCAGCCGCAGTCTCTGTGCCTCTCTGCGAGCAGTGTCATGGGCAGATGAGGCTGAGCAACAGCTTTCCAGGCTAGCGATTTCTGGCTGCCAGCTACATGTAGACGTTCACATTTTCGGAGCAGGGCTGCCGGAGGCGCTCAGCACGGACCCCCTAGGCTACCTTTGAAGTTTGATGTGGCAAGACAAGCAAGCAACCCCAGTCTCTGTGCCTCTGTGCGAGCAGTGCCATGGGCAGATGAGGATGAGCAACAGCTTTCCAGGCTAGCCCCTTCTGGCTGCAAGCTATCTGCAGACGTTCACATTTTCGGACCAGGGCTGCCGGAGGCTCTCGGCACGGACCCCCTAAGCTACATTTGAAGTTTGAGGTGGCAAGACAAGCAAGCAGCCCCAGTCTCTTTGCCTCTGTGCGAGCAGTGCCATGGGCAGATGAGGCTGAGCAACAGCTTT
Organism: Opisthocomus hoazin; assembly: GCF_030867145.1. Classification (NCBI taxonomy): domain Eukaryota; kingdom Metazoa; phylum Chordata; class Aves; order Opisthocomiformes; family Opisthocomidae; genus Opisthocomus; species Opisthocomus hoazin. The sequence goes on from NC_134440.1 coordinate 6,714,851, forward strand.
CTAGGCTAGCCCCTTGTGGTTGCAAGCTATCTGCAGACATTCGCCTCTTTGGAGAAGGGCTGTGAAAGGAGCATGGCAGGGACCCCCCTAATTCCCAAGATACTTTTGAAGATTGAGGTGGCAATATAAGCAAGCAGCCCCAGTCTCTGTGCCTCTTTATGAGCAGTGCCATTTTCAGATGAGGCTGAGCAGCAGCTTTCCAGGTTAGCCCCTTCTGGCTGTCAGCTCTCTGTACATATTCATATTATCGGATCAGGGCTGCGAAAGGAGCCTGGCAGGGATACCCATTGCCAGGTTACGTTTGACGTTTGATGTGGCAAGACAAGCACGCAGCTCCAGTTTATGTGCCTCTTTACGAGCAGTGCCATGGGCAGATGAGGATGAGCAACAGCTTTCCAGGCTAGCCCCTTCTGTCTGCCAGCTATCTGCAGACGTTCGCATCTTCGGAGCAGGGCTGAGAAAGGAACATGGCAGGGACCCTCCCTAATTCCCAAGCTACGTTTGAAGATTTAGGTGGCAAGATAAGCAAGCAGCCCCAGTCTCTGTGCCTCTTTATGAGCAGTGTCATGGGCAGATGAGGCTGAGCAACAGCTTTCCAGGCTAGCCCCTTCTGCCTGCAAGCTATCTGCAGACATTCGCATCTTCGGAGCAGGGCTGCAAAAGGAGCCTGGCAGGTATACCCGTTCCCAGGATACGTTTGAAGTTTGAGGTGGCAAGACAAGTAAGCAGCCCCAGTTTCTGTGCCTCTTTACGAGCAGTGCCATTGGCAGATGAGGCTGAGCAGCAGCTTTCCAGGTTAGGCTCTTCTGGCTGCCAGCTATCTGCAGACGTTCGCATCTTCGGAGCAGGGCTGCGAAAGGAGCCTGGCAGGGATACCCTTTCCCAGGATACGTTTGAAGTTTGAGGTGGCAAGACAAGCAAGCAGCCCCAGTCTCTGTGATTCGGAGAGAGCAGTGCCATGGGCAGATGAGGCTGAGCAACAGTTTTCCAGGCTAGCCCCTGCTGGCTGCCACCTATCTGCAGACGTTCGCATTTTTGGAGCAGGGCTGCGAAAGGAGCCTGGCAGGGATACCCGTTCCCAGGATACGTTTGAAGTTTGAGGTGGCAAGACAAGCAAGAAGCCCCAGTCTCTGTGGCTCTGTGCGAGCAGTGACATGGGCAGATGAGGCTGAGCAACAGCTTTCCAGGCTAGCCCCTTCTGGCTGCCAGCTATCTGCAGACGTTCGCATCTTCGGATCAGGGCTGCGAAAGGAGTCTGTCAGGGATACTCGTTCCCAGGATACGTTTGAAGTTTGAGGTGGCAAGACAAGCAAGCAGCCCCAGTCTCTGTGCCTCTGTGCGAGCAGTGTCATGGGCAGATGAGGCTGAGCAACAGCTTTCCAGGCTAGCGATTTCCGGCTGCCAACTACATGTAGACGTTCACAATTTCGGAGCAGGGCTGCCGGAGGCGCTCAGCACGGATCCCCTACGCTACCTGTGAAGTTTGATGTGGCAAGACAAGCAAGCAACCCCAGTCTCTGTGCCTCTGTGCGAGCAGTGCCATGGGCAGATGAGGCTGAGCAACAGCTTTTCAGGCTAGCCCCTTCTGGTTGCCAGCTATCTGCAGACGTTCACATTTTCAGACCAGGGTTGCCGGAGGCTCTCGGCACGGACCCCCTAAGCTACATTTGAAGTTTGAGGTGGCAAGACAAGCAAGGAGCCCCAGTCTCTGTGCCTCTGTGCGAGCAGTGTCATGGGCAGATGAGGCTGAGCAACAGCTTTCCAGGCTAGCGATTTCCGGCTGCCAACTACATGTAGACGTTCACAATTTCGGAGCAGGGCTGCCGGAGGCGCTCAGCACGGATCCCCTACGCTACCTGTGAAGTTTGATGTGGCAAGACAAGCAAGCAACCCCAGTCTCTGTGCCTCTGTGCGAGCAGTGCCATGGGCAGATGAGGCTGAGCAACAGCTTTTCAGGCTAGCCCCTTCTGGTTGCCAGCTATCTGCAGACGTTCACATTTTCAGACCAGGGCTGCCGGAGGCTCTCGGCACGGACCCCCTAAGCTACATTTGAAGTTTGAGGTGGCAAGACAAGCAAGGAGCCCCAGTCTCTGTGCCTCTGTGCGAGCAGTGCCACGGGCAGATGAGGATGAGCAACAGCTTTCTAGGCTAGCCTCTTCTCCCTGCAAGCTATCTGCAGACATTCGCCTCTTTGGAGAAGGGCTGCGAAAGGAGCATGGCAGGGACCCCCCTAATTCCCAAGATACTTTTGAAGATTTCAGTGGCAATATAAGCAAGCAGCCCCAGTCTCTGTGCCTCTTTATGAGCAGTGCCATTGACAGATGAGGCTGAGCAGCAGCTTTCCAGGTTAGCCCCTTCTGGCTGCAAGCTATCAGCAGACGTTCACATTTTCGGATCAGGGCTGCCGGAGGCTCTCGGCACGGACCCCCTAAGCTACGTTTGAAGTTTGAGGTGGCAAGAAAAGCAAGTAGCCCCAGTCTCTGTGCCTCTGTGCAAGCGGTGCCATGTGCAGATGAGGCTGAGCAACAGCTTTCCAGGCTAGCCATTTCTGGCTGTCAGTTATCTGTACATATTCGTATTATTGGATCAGGGCTGCGAAAGGAGCCTGGCAGGGATACCCATTGCCAGGTTACGTTTGACGTTTGATGTGGCAAGACAAGCACGCAGCTCCAGTTTATGTGCCTCTTTACGAGCAGTGCCATGGGCAGATGAGGATGAGCAACAGCTTTCCAGGCTAGCCCCTTCTGGCTGCCAGCTATCTGCAGACGTTCGCATCTTCAGAGCAGGGCTGAGAAAGGAACATGGCAGGGACCCTCCCTAATTCCCAAGCTACGTTTGAAGATTTAGGTGGCAAGATAAGCAATCAGCCCCAGTCTCTGTGCCTCTATGCGAGCAGTGTCATGGGCAGATGAGGCTGAGCAACAGCTTTCCAGGCTAGCCCCTTCTGCCTGCAAGCTATCTGCAGACGTTCGCACTTTCGGAGCAGGGCTGCGAAAGGAGCCTGGCAGGGATACCAGTTCCCAGGATACGTTTGAAGTTTGAGGTGGCAAGACAAGTAAGCAGCCCCAGTCTCTGTGGTTCGGAGAGAGCAGTGCCATGGGCAGATGAGGCTGAGCAAGAGTTTTCCAGGCTAGCCCCTTCTGCCTGCCAGCTATCTGCAGACTTTCGCACTTTCGGAGCAGGGCTGCGAAAGGAGCCTGGCAGGGATACCCGTTCCCAGGATACGTTTGAAGTTTGAGGTGGCAAGACAAGTAAGCAGCCCCAGTCTCTGTGGTTCGGAGAGAGCAGTGCCATGGGCAGATGAGGCTGAGCAACAGCTTTCCAGGCTAGCCCCTTCTTCCTGCAAGCTATCTGCAGACGTTCGCACTTTCGGAGCAAGGCTGCGAAAGGAGCCTGGCAGAGATACCCGTTCCCAGGATTACGTTTGAAGTTTGAGGTGGCAAGACAAGTAAGCAGCCCCAGTCTCTGTGGTTCAGAGAGAACAGTGCCATGGGCAGATGAGGCTGAGCAACAGTTTTCCAGGCTAGCCCCTGCTGAATGCCACCTATCTGCAGACGTTCGCATTTTCGGAAAAGGGCTGCGAAAGGAGCCTGGCAGGGATACTCGTTGCAAGAATACGTTTGATCTTTGAGGTGGCAAGACAAGCAAGCACCCCAGTCTCTGTGGTTCGGAGAGAGCAGTGCCATGGGCAGATGAGGCTGAGCAACAGCTTTCCAGGCTAGCCCCTTCTGGCTGCAAGCTATCTGCAGACGTTCGTATCTTCGGAGGAGGGCTGCGAAAGGAGCCTGGCAGGGATAGCCGTTCCTATGCTACGTTTGAAGTTTGAGGTGGCAAGACAAGCAAGCAGCTCCAGTCTCTGTGGTTCGGAGAGAGCAGTGCCATGGGCAGATGAGGATGAGCAACAGCGTTCGAGGCTAGCCCCTTCTGGCTGCCAGCTATCTGCAGACGTTCGCATCTTCGGAGCAGGGCTGCAAGTGGAGTCTGGCAGGCACCTCCCATTCCCGAATATGTTTGAAGTTTGAGGTGGCAAGACAAGCAAGTAGCCCCAGTCTCTGTGGCTCTGTGCGAGCAGTGCCATGGGCAGATGAGGCTGAGCAACAGCTTTGCAGGCTAGCCCCTTCTGGTTGCCAGCTATCTGCAGACATTCGCCTCTTTGGAGAAGGGCTGTGAAAGGAGCATGGCAGGGACCCCCCTAATTCCCAAGATACTTTTGAAGATTGAGGTGGCAATATAAGCAAGCAGCCCCAGTCTCTGTGCCTCTTTATGAGCAGTGCCATTTTCAGATGAGGCTGAGCAGCAGCTTTCCAGGTTAGCCCCTTCTGGCTGTCAGCTCTCTGTACATATTCATATTATCGGATCAGGGCTGCGAAAGGAGCCTGGCAGGGATACCCATTGCCAGGTTACGTTTGACGTTTGATGTGGCAAGACAAGCACGCAGCTCCAGTTTATGTGCCTCTTTACGAGCAGTGCCATGGGCAGATGAGGATGAGCAACAGCTTTCCAGGCTAGCCCCTTCTGTCTGCCAGCTATCTGCAGACGTTCGCATCTTCGGAGCAGGGCTGAGAAAGGAACATGGCAGGGACCCTCCCTAATTCCCAAGCTACGTTTGAAGATTTAGGTGGCAAGATAAGCAAGCAGCCCCAGTCTCTGTGCCTCTTTATGAGCAGTGTCATGGGCAGATGAGGCTGAGCAACAGCTTTCCAGGCTAGCCCCTTCTGCCTGCAAGCTATCTGCAGACATTCGCATCTTCGGAGCAGGGCTGCAAAAGGAGCCTGGCAGGTATACCCGTTCCCAGGATACGTTTGAAGTTTGAGGTGGCAAGACAAGTAAGCAGCCCCAGTCTCTGTGCCTCTTTACGAGCAGTGCCATTGGCAGATGAGGCTGAGCAGCAGCTTTCCAGGTTAGGCTCTTCTGGCTGCCAGCTATCTGCAGACGTTCGCATCTTCGGAGCAGGGCTGCGAAAGGAGCCTGGCAGGGATACCCTTTCCCAGGATACGTTTGAAGTTTGAGGTGGCAAGACAAGCAAGCAGCCCCAGTCTCTGTGATTCGGAGAGAGCAGTGCCATGGGCAGATGAGGCTGAGCAACAGTTTTCCAGGCTAGCCCCTGCTGGCTGCCACCTATCTGCAGACGTTCGCATTTTTGGAGCAGGGCTGCGAAAGGAGCCTGGCAGGGATACCCGTTCCCAGGATACGTTTGAAGTTTGAGGTGGCAAGACAAGCAAGAAGCCCCAGTCTCTGTGGTTCGGAGAGAGCAGTGACATGGGCAGATGAGGCTGAGCAACAGCTTTCCAGGCTAGCCCCTTCTGGCTGCCAGCTATCTGCAGACGTTCGCATCTTCGGATCAGGGCTGCGAAAGGAGTCTGTCAGGGATACTCGTTCCCAGGATACGTTTGAAGTTTGAGGTGGCAAGACAAGCAAGAAGCTCCACTCTCTCTGCCTCTGAGCGAGAGGTGCCATGGGCAGATGAGACTGAGTAAGAGCTTTCCAGGCTAGCCCCTTCTGGCTGCAAGCTATCTGCAGACGTTCGCATCTTCGGATCAGGGCAGCGAAAGGAGCCTGGCAGAGATACCCATTCCCAGGATACGTTTGAAGTTTGAGGTGGCAAGACAAGCAAGCAGCCCCAGTCTCTGTGCCTCTGTGCGAGCAGTGTCATGGGCAGATGAGGCTGAGCAACAGCTTTCCAGGCTAGCAATTTCCGGCTGCCAGCTACATGTAGACGTTCACAATTTCGGAGCAGGGCTGCCGGAGGCGCTCAGCACGGATCCCCTACGCTACCTGTGAAGTTTGATGTGGCAAGACAAGCAAGCAACCCCAGTCTCTGTGCCTCTGTGCGAGCAGTGCCATGGGCAGATGAGGCTGAGCAACAGCTTTTCAGGCTAGCCCCTTCTGGCTGCAAGCTATCTGCAGACGTTCACATTTTCGGACCAGGGCTGCCGGAAGCTCTCGGCACGGACCCCCTAAGCTACATTTGAAGTTTGAGGTGGCAAGACAAGCAAGGAGCCCCAGTCTCTGTGCCTCTGTGCGAGCAGTGCCACGGGCAGATGAGGATGAGCAACAGCTTTCTAGGCTAGCCTCTTCTCCCTGCAAGCTATCTGCAGACTTTCGCCTCTTTGGAGAAGGGCTGCGAAAGGAGCATGGCAGGGACCCCCCTAATTCCCAAGATACTTTTGAAGATTTCAGTGGCAATATAAGCAAGCAGCCCCAGTCTCTGTGCCTCTTTATGAGCAGTGCCATTGACAGATGAGGCTGAGCAGCAGCTTTCCAGGTTAGCCCCTTCTGGCTGCAAGCTATCAGCAGACGTTCACATTTTCGGATCAGGGCTGCCGGAGGCTCTCGGCACGGACCCCCTAAGCTACGTTTGAAGTTTGAGGTGGCAAGAAAAGCAAGTAGCCCCAGTCTCTGTGCCTCTGTGCAAGCGGTGCCATGTGCAGATGAGGCTGAGCAACAGCTTTCCAGGCTAGCCATTTCTGGCTGTCAGCTATCTGTACATATTCGTATTATTGGATCAGGGCTGCGAAAGGAGCCTGGCAGGGATACCCATTGCCAGGTTACGTTTGACGTTTGATGTGGCAAGACAAGCACGCAGCTCCAGTTTATGTGCCTCTTTACGAGCAGTGCCATGGGCAGATGAGGATGAGCAACAGCTTTCCAGGCTAGCCCCTTCTGGCTGCCAGCTATCTGCAGACGTTCGCATCTTCGGAGCAGGGCTGAGAAAGGAACATGGCAGGGACCCTCCCTAATTCCCAAGCTACGTTTGAAGATTTAGGTGGCAAGATAAGCAATCAGCCCCAGTCTCTGTGCCTCTATGCGAGCAGTGTCATGGGCAGATGAGGCTGAGCAACAGCTTTCCAGGCTAGCCCCTTCTGCCTGCAAGCTATCTGCAGACGTTCGCACTTTCGGAGCAGGGCTGCGAAAGGAGCCTGGCAGGGATACCAGTTCCCAGGATACGTTTGAAGTTTGAGGTGGCAAGACAAGTAAGCAGCCCGAGTCTCTGTGGTTCGGAGAGAGCAGTGCCATGGGCAGATGAGGCTGAGCAAGAGCTTTCCAGGCTAGCCCCTTCTGCCTGCCAGCTATCTGCAGACTTTCGCACTTTCGGAGCAGGGCTGCGAAAGGAGCCTGGCAGGGATACCCGTTCCCAGGCTACGTTTGAAGTTTGAGGTGGCAAGACAAGTAAGCAGCCCCAGTCTCTGTGGTTCGGAGAGAGCAGTGCCATGGGCAGATGAGGCTGAGCAACAGCTTTCCAGGCTAGCCCCTTCTGCCTGCAAGCTATCTGCAGACGTTCGCACTTTCGGAGCAAGGCTGCGAAAGGAGCCTGGCAGAGATACCCGTTCCCAGGATTACGTTTGAAGGTTGAGGTGGCAAGACAAGTAAGCAGCCCCAGTCTCTGTGGTTCAGAGAGAACAGTGCCATGGGCAGATGAGGCTGAGCAACAGTTTTCCAGGCTAGCCCCTGCTGAATGCCACCTATCTGCAGACGTTCGCATTTTCGGAAAAGGGCTGCGAAAGGAGCCTGGCAGGGATACTCGTTGCAAGAATACGTTTGATGTTTGAGGTGGCAAGACAAGCAAGCACCCCAGTCTCTGTGGTTCGGAGAGAGCAGTGCCATGGGCAGATGAGGCTGAGGAACAGCTTTCCAGGCTAGCCCCTTCTGGCTGCAAGCTATCTGCAGACGTTCGTATCTTCGGAGGAGGGCTGCGAAAGGAGCCTGGCAGGGATAGCCGTTCCTATGCTACGTTTGAAGTTTGAGGTGGCAAGACAAGCAAGCAGCTCCAGTCTCTGTGGTTCGGAGAGAGCAGTGCCATGGGCAGATGAGGATGAGCAACAGCGTTCGAGGCTAGCCCCTTCTGGCTGCCAGCTATCTGCAGACGTTCGCATCTTCGGAGCAGGGCTGCAAGTGGAGTCTGGCAGGCACCTCCCATTCCCGAATATGTTTGAAGTTTGAGGTGGCAAGACAAGCAAGTAGCCCCAGTCTCTGTGGCTCTGTGCGAGCAGTGCCATGGGCAGATGTGGCTGAGCAACAGCTTTCCAGGCTAGCCCCTTCTGCCTGCAAGCTATCTGCAGACGTTCTCATTTTCGGAGCAGGGCTGCAAAAGGAGCCTGGCAGGTATACCCGTTCCCAGAATAGGTTTAAAGTTTTAGGTGGCAAGACAAGCAATCAGTCCCAGTCTCTGTGACTGTATGCGAGCAGTGTCATGGGCAGATGAGGCTGAGCAACAGCTTTCCAGGCTAGCCCCTTCTGCCTGCAAGCTATCTGCAGACGTTTGCACTTTCGGAGCAGGGCTGCGAAAGGAGCCTGGCAGGGATACCCGTTCCCAGGATACGTTTGAAGTTTGAGGTGGCAAGACAAGTAAGCAGCCCCAGTCTCTGTGGTTCCGAGAGAACAGTGCCATTGACAGATGAGGCTGAGCAACAGTTTTCCAGGCTAGCCCCTGCTGTCTGCCACCTATCTGCAGACGTTCGCATTTTCGGAAAAGGGCTGCGAAAGGAGCCTGGCAGAAAAACCCGTTCCCAGGATATGTTTGAAGTTTGAGGTGGCAAGACAAGCAAGCACCCCAGTCTCTGTGGTTCGGAGAGAGCAGTGCCATGGGCAGATGAGGCTGAGCAACAGCTTTCCAGGCTAGCCCCTTCTGCCTGCAAGCTATCTGCAGACGTTCGCACTTTCGGAGCAGGGCTGCGGAAGGAGCCTGGCTGGGATAGCCGTTCCCATGCTACGTTTGAAGTTTGAGGTGGCAAGATAAGCAAGCAGCCCCGGTCTCTGTGGTTCGGAGAGAGCAGTGCCATGGGCAGATGAGGCTGAGCAACAGCTTTCCAGGCTAGCCCCTTCTGCCTGCCAGCTATCTGCAGACGTTCGCATCTTCGGAGCAGGGCTGCAAGTGGAGTCAGGCAGGCACCTCTCATTCCCGAATACGTTTGAAGTTTGAGGTGGCAAAACAAACAAGTAGCCCCAGTCTCTGTGGCTCTGTGCGAGCAGTGCCATGGGCACATGAGGCTGAGCAACAGCTTTCCGGGCTAGCCCCTTCTGGTTGCCAGCTATCTGCAGACGGTCGCATCTTCGGATCAGGGCAGCGAAAGGAGCCTGGCAGAGATACCCATTCCCAGGATACGTTTGAAGTTTGAGGTGGCAAGACAAGCAAGCAGCCCCAGTCTCTGTGGCTCTGTGCGAGCAGTGTCATGGGCAGATGAGGCTGAGCAACAGCTTTCCAGGCTAGCGATTTCTGGCTGCCAGCTACATGTAGACGTTCACAATTTCGGAGCAGGGCTGCCGGAGGCGCTCAGCACGGATCCCCTAGGCTACCTTTGAAGTTTGATGTGGCAAGACAAGCAAGCAGCCCCAGTCTCTGTGCCTCTGTGCGAGCAGTGCCATGGTCAGACGTGGCTGAGCAACAGCTTTCCAGGCTAGCCGCTTCTGCCTGCAAGCTATCTGCAGACGTTGTCATTTTCGGAACAGGGCTGCAAAAGGATACTGGCAGGTATACCCGTTCCCAGGATACGTTTGAAGTTTGAGGTGGCAAGACAAGCAAGCAGCCCCAGTCTCTGTGCCTGTATGCGAGCAGTGCCATGGGCAGATGAGGCTGAGCAACAGCTTTCCAGGCTAGCCCCTTCTGCCTGAAAGCTATCTGCAGACGTTCGCATTTTCGGAGCAGGACTGCGAAAGGAGCCCGGCAGCGATACCCTTTCCCAGGATACGTTTGAAGTTTGAGGTGGCAAGACAAGCAAGCAGCCCCAGTCTCTGTGGTTCCGAGAGAGCAGTGCCATGGGCAGATGAGGCTGAGCAACAGCTTTCCAGGCTAGCCCCTTCTGCCTGCAAGCTATCTGCAGACGTTCGCATTTTCGGAGCAGGGCTGCGAAAGGAGTCTGTCAGGGATACTCGTTCCCAGGATACGTTTCAAGTTTGAGGTGGGAAGACAAGCAAACAGCCCCAGTCTCTGTGCCTCTGTGCGAGCAGTGCCATGGTCAGATGTGGGGGAGCAACAGTTTTCCAGGCTAGCCCCTGCTGGCTGCCACCTATCTCCAGACGTTCGCATTTTTGGAGCAGGGCTGCGAAAGGAGCCTGGCAGGTATACCCGTTCCCAGGATACGCTTAAAGTTTGAGGTGGCAAGACAAGTAAGCAGCCCCAGTCTCTGTGCCTCTATGCGAGCAATATCATGGGCAGATGAGGCTGAGCAACAGCTTTCCAGGCTAGCCGCTTCTGCCTGCAATCTATCTGCAGACGTTCGCACTTTCGGAGCAGGGCTGCGAAAGGAGCCTGGCAGGGATACCCGTTCCCAGGATACGTTTGAAGTTTGAGGTGGCAAGACAAGTAAGCAGCCCCAGTCTCTGTGCCTCTGTGCGAGCAGTGCCATGGGCAGATGAGGCTGAGCAACAGCGTTCCAGGCTAGCCCCTTCTGGCTGCCAGCTATCTGCAGACGTTCGCACTTTCGGAGCAGGGCTGCGAAAGAAGCCTGGCAGTGATACCCTTTCCCAGGATACGTTTGAAGTTTGAGGTGGCAAGACAAGCAAGCAGCCCCAGTCTCTGTGGTTCCGAGAGAGCAGTGCCATGGGCAGATGAGGCTGAGCAACAGTTTTCCAGGCTAGCCTCTGCTGGCTGCCACCTATCTGCAGACGTTCACATTTTTGGAGCAGGGCTGCGAAAGGAGCCTGGCAGGGATACCCGTTCCCAGGACACGTTTGAAGTTTGAGGTGGCAAGACAAGCAAGCAGCCCCAGTCTATGTGGTTCGGAGAGAGCAGTGCCATGGGCAGATGAGGCTGAGCAACAGCTTTCCAGGCTAGCCCCTTCTGGCTGCCAGCTATCTGCAGACGTTCGCATCTTCGGAGCAGGGCTGCGAAAGGAGCCTGGCAGGTATACCCGTTCCCAGGATAGGTTTAAAGTTTGAGGTGGCAAGACAAGCAAGCAGCCCCAGTCTCTGTGGTTCGGAGAGAGCAGTGCCATGGGCACATGAGGCTGAGCAACAGATTTCCAGGCTAGCCCCTTCTGACTGCCAGCTATCTGCAGACATTCGCACTTTCGGAGCAGGGCTGCGAAAGGAGTCTGGCAGGGATACCCGTTCCCAGGATACGTGTGAAGTTTGAGGTGGCAAGACAAGTAAGCAGCCCCAGTCTCTGTGGTTCGGAGAGAGCAGTGCCATGGGCAGATGAGGCTGAGCAACAGATTTCCAGGCTAGCCCCTTCTGCCTGCAAGCTATCTGCAGACGTTCGCATCTTCAGAGTAGATCTGCAAGAGGAGTGTGGCTGGCACGCCTTTTCCCAGGAAACTTTTGAAGTTTGAGGTGGCAAGACAAGCGAGAAGCCCCAATCTCTGTGGTTCGGAGAGAGCAGTGCCATGGGCAGATGAGGCTGAGCAACAGCTTTCCAGGCTAGCCCCTTCTGGCTGCCAGCTATCTTCAGACATTGGCATCTTCAGGGCAAGGCTGCAAAAGGAGCCTGGCAGGGATACCCATTGCCAGGATACGTTTGAATTATGAGGTGGCAAGACAAGCAAGCAGCCCCCGTCTCTGTGGTTCGCAGAGAGCAGTGCCATGGGCAGATGAGGCTGAGCAACAGCTTTCCAGGCTAGCCCCTTCTGCCTGCCAGCTATCTGCAGACGTTCGCACTTTCGGAGCAGGGCTGCGAAAGGAGCCTGGAAGGGATAGCCGTTCCCAGGATACGCTTGAAGTTTGAGGTGGCAAGAAAAGCAAGCAGCCCCACTCGCTGTGGTTAGGAGAGAGCAGTGCCATTGGCAGATGAGGCTGAGCAACAGCTTTCCAGGCTAGCCCCTGCTGGCTGCCAGGTATCTGCAGACGTTCACATCTTCGGAGCAGGGCTGCGAAAGGAGTCTGTGAGGGACACCCGTTCCCAGGATACGTTTGAAGTTTGAGGTGGCAAGACAAGTAAGCAGCCCCAGTCTCTGTGGTTCCGAGAGAGCAGTGCCATGGGCAGATGAGGCTGAGCAACAGCTTTCCAGGCTAGCCCCTTCTGCCTGCCAGCTATCTGCAGACGTTCGCATCTTTGGAGCAGGGCTGCGAAAGGAGTCTTTGAGGGACACCCCTTCCCAGGACACGTGTGAAGTTTGAGGTGGCAAGACAAGTAAGCAGCCCCAGTCTCTGTGGTTCCGAGAGAGCAGTGCCATGGGCAGATGAGGCTGAGCAACAGCTTTCCAGGCTAGCCCCTTCTGCCTGCAAGCTATCTGCAGACGTTCTCACTTTCGGAGCAGGGCTGCGAAAGGAGCCTGGCAGGGATACCCGTTCCCAGGATACGTTTGAAGTTTGAGGTGGCAAGACAAGCAAGCAGCCCCAGTCTCTGTGGTTCGGAGAGAGCAGTGCCATGGGCAGATGATGCTGAGCAACAGTTTACCAGGCTAGCGATTTCTGGCTGCCAGCTACATATAAACGTTCACATATTCGGAGCAGGGCTGCCGGAGGCGCTCAGCAAGGACCCCCTAGGCTACCTTTGAAGTTTGAGGTGGCAAGACAAGCAAGCAGCCCCAGTCTCTGTGCCTCTGTGTGAGCAGTGCCATGGGCAGATGAGGCTGAGCAACAGCTTTGCAGGCTAGTCCCTTCTGACTGCAAGCTATCTGCTGACATTCGCCTCTTTGGAGAAGGGCTGAGAAAGGAGCATGGCAGGGACCCCCCCTAATTCCCAAGATACGTTTGAAGATTTCAGTGGCAATATAAGCAAGCAGCCCCAGTTCTGTGCCTCTTTACGAGCAGTGCCATGGGCAGATGCGGCTGAGCAGCAGCTTTCCAGTTTAGCCCCTTCTGGCTGCAAGCTATCTGCAGACGTTCACATTTTTGCACCAGGGCTGCCGCAGGCTGTCGGCACGGAGCCCCTAAGCTACATTTGAAGTTTGAGGTGGCAAGACAAGCAAGCAGACCCAGTCTCTGTGCCTCTGTGCGAGCAGTGCCATGGGCAGATGAGGATGAGCAACAGCTTTCCAGGCTATCCTCTTCTGGTTGCAAGCTATCTGCAGACTTTCACATTTTCGGACCAGGGCATCCGGACGTGCTCGGCACGGTCCCCCTAATGTACGGTGGAAGTTTGATGTGGCAAGATATGCAAGAATGCCCAGTCTCTGTGCCTCTTTACGAGCAGTGCCATGGGCAGATGAGGCTGAGCAACAGCTTTCCAGGCTAGCCCCTTCTGGCTGCCAGCTATCTGCAGACATTCGCATCTTCGGATCAGGGCAGCGAAAGGAGCCTGGCAGGGATACCCATTCCCAGGGTACGTTTTAATTTTGAGGTGGCAAGACAAGTAAGCAGCCCCAGTCTCTGTGCCTCTTTACGAGCAGTGCCATGGGCAGATGAGGCTGAGCAGCAGCTTTCCAGGTTAGCCCCTTCTGGCTGTAAGCTGTCTGCAGACGTTCACATTTTCGGACCAGGGCTGCCTGACGCGCTAGGCACAGACCCCCTAAGCTACATTTGAAGTTTGAGGTGGCAAGACAAGTAAGCAGCCCCAGTCTCTGTGGCTCTGTGCTAGTAGTGCCATGGGCAGACGACGATGAGCAACAGCTTTCCAGGCTAGCCCCTTCTGGCTGCCAGCTATCGGCAGACGTTCGCATCTTCGGATCTGGGCTGCGAGTGGAATCTGGCAGGCACCTCTCATTCCCAGCTACGTTTGAAGTTTGAGGTGGCAAGACAAGCAAGCAGCCCCAGTCTCTGTGCCTCTTTACGAGCAGTGCCATGGGCAGATGAGGCTGAGCAACAGCTTTCCAGGCTAGCCCCTTCTGGCTGCAAGCTATCTGCAGACGTTCAAATTTTCAGACCAGGTCTGCTGGAGGCTCTCGGCAGGGACCCCCTAAGCTACATTTGAAGTTTCAGGTGGCAAGACAAGCAAGCAGCCCCAGTCTCTGTGCCTCTGTGCAAGTGGTGCCTTTTGCAGATGAGGCTGAGCAACAGCTTTCCAGGCTAGCATTTTGTGGCTGCCACCTATCTGCAGACGTTCGCATCTTCGGATCAGTGCAGCGAAAGGAGCCTGGCAGGGATACCCATTCCCAGACTACGTTTGAAGTTCGAGGTGACAAGACAAGCAAGCAGCCCCAGTCCCTGTGCCTCTTTACGAGCAGTGCCATGGGCAGATGAGGCTGAGCAACAGCTTTCCAGGCTAGCCCCTTCTGACTGGCAGTTGAAAACCCGGTGTGCCCGCCATTTCGACCATTTCGGCGAAGGTACTGAAGGTGAAGGGTTCTGGAGCAGAGGCTCGCGCCGAGGGACCCTTTCTCCGGTGGCAAAACCGCAGCGGCGAGGCGGCAAAAAGCGCCGAGAGAGAGAGGAGACCCCAGCCCCCCCCCCCTCAGCGGGAAAGCGGGAAGTGCCAACGAGCAGCAGCTCTGACTCAGCGGGGGCGGAGTCGAGTGTGACAGCTGCCAAACCCCCTCACGGATAAGAGCAGCCCCCAGGGAGCGCGGGCGACCAGGAGCGGGGGCGACCAGAGCCGGCAAACAGAGGCGGCGCAGCAGCCCAGGAGCGGGCAGGGCGAGCGGGGAAGGCGACTGGCAGGGTACAGCCGCCCCTTCTGGCAACTCAAGTAGTGAGCATCGCTCTTCCAGGAGATATTCTAGCCATGGTTACCACCCGTGGTAAAGCTGTTGCTCGAAGGAGTGTGGGGACCCAGACGGAGTCCCCACGCAAGAACGCGGGTGTCCAGGTCTCTGACTGCAGGGAGTGCCTGAGCCTGGCGCTCGTACCGGAGGACAGCAGAGACAACGGCTGTGTTCGGTGCGAGCAGGTGAATGACCTGCTCAGCCTGGTGGCAGAACTGAAGGAGGAAGTGGAGAGGCTGAGGAGCATCCGGGAGTGTGAGAGGGAGATCGACTGGTGGAGCCGCACCCTGCCCTCCCTGAGGCAGCGGCAGCAGGAGGCGGCTCCACAGAAAGCAGAGAACCCCCAACCCTCTTGCCACCGAGCAGAAAGAGGGGGCCTAGGAGATGGGGGGGAATGGAAACGGGTCCCTGCTCGGGGGGGCAAGCGAATTTCCCCCCGGCCTCCCTCACCTGCCCAGTTGCCCTTAAGCAACAGGTATGGGGCTCTGGAATGTGAGGGACTGGCCACAGAGGATGTGGGTGAAGGTGAGGCTCCATCCAGGGGGTTGCCTAGAACGAGTCAGACAGCCCCACGTATTACAACTGCCTCAACTAAGAAAAAAAGGAGGGTCATTGTCATAGGTGATTCCCTTCTGAGGGGAACAGAGGGCCCGATCTGCCGACCGGACCCATCCCACAGGGAAGTCTGCTGGCTCCCTGGGGCCCGGGTTAGGGATGTTGCGAAGAAACTCCCTGGTCTGGTGTGGCCTTCTGATTACTACCCCCTCTTGGTAATGCATGTTGGCGGGGACGAGGTAGCAGAAAGAAGTCCCAAGGCCATCAAAAGGGACTTCAGGGCACTGGGGCGACTGGTTGAGGGATCAGGGGCGCAGGTGGTGTTTTCCTCCATCCCATCAGTGGCAGGGGACAGCACTGAAAGGGGCAGGAGAACTCACCTGGTTAACAGGTGGCTCAGGGACTGGTGCCATCGGTCAAATATTGGCTTTTTTGATCATGGGGAGGTATAGACAGCACCGGGCCTGCTGGCAACAAGTGGAGCTCAGCTGTCACAAAGGGGGAAAAGAATTCTTGGCCACGAGCTGGCGGGGCTCATTGAGAGGGCTTTAAACTAGGTTCGAAGGGGGGAGGGGATATTGCCCAGCTCACTAGGGATGAGCCTAGGCTTGGAGTGCCAAGGCCAGGGGTGAGATTGAGAGCCCAGCTCAAGTGTGTTTACACCAATGTACGTAGTATGGGCAATAAACAGGAGGAGCTGGAAGCCAGTATACAGCAGGACGGCTACGACTTGGTCACCATCACAGAAACGTGGTGGGACAACTCGCATGACTGGCATGCTGTCATAGATGGCTACAGACTCTTTAGGAAAGACAGACCAACAAGGAGAGGTGGGGGAGTTGCTCTATATGTGAGGGAGCAACTGGAATGCATTGAGCTTGGCCTGGGGGCAAGTGAAGAAGGAGTTGAAACCTTGTGGGTTAGAATTAAGGGACAGGCTCACACGGGTGACATTATGGTGGGTGTATACTACAGGCCACCTGACCAGGAGGAGGAGGTTGATGAGGCCTTCTACAGGCAGCTGCAAGCAGCCTCACAGTCACAGGCTCTGGTTCTCATGGGGGACTTCAACCACCCTGACATCAGCTGGGAAGACCATACAGCTAGGCAGGCGCAATCCAGGAGGTTCCTACAGAGCATCGATGATAACTTTCTGATGCAAGTGGTGGAGGAACCAACAAGGAAAGGCGCGCTGCTGGACCTCGTGTTAACAAACAAGGAGGGACTGGTGGAGGACGTGAAGGTTGGAGGTAGACTCGGCTGCAGTGACCATGAAATGGTCGAGTTCAGGATCCTGCGTGGAGGAAGCAGGGCGATAAGCAGGATCAAAACCCTGGACCTCAGGAGGGCTGACTTTGCCCTCTTCAAGGAGCTACTGGGAGGAATCCCGTGGGCCAGGGCTCTCGAAGGCAGGGGGGTCCATGAGTGCTGGTCGCTTTTTAAACAACACTTCTTCCATGCACAGGAGCAATGCATCCCCCTGAGAAAGAAATTTAGCAAAGGAGGCAGGAGACCTGCATGGTTAAACAAGGAGCTTCTAGCGGAGATCAGGCAGAAGAGAAAGGTGCATGGAATGTGGAAAGAGGGACAGGCCACTTGGGAAGAGTACAGAAACGTAGTGAGAGCATGCAGGGATGCGACGAGGAAGGCCAAGGCCCACCTGGAATTGAAGCTGGCAAGGGATGTCAAAAACAACAAGAAGGGCTTCTTCAACTACATCAGCAGCAAAAGGAAGGCTAGGGACAACGTGGGGCCGCTGCTGAATGAGGCGGGTGTCCTGGTGATGGAGGATGCGGAGAAGGCAGAGCTAATGAATGCCTTCTTTGCTTCAGTCTTCAGTGCTAAGACTGGCCCTCAGGAATCCCAGGCCCCGGAGGTAAGAGAAGAAGCCTACAAAGAGAACGACTTTCCCTTGGTCGAGGAGGACTGTGTGAGGGATCGCTTAAGCGATCTGGATGTCCACAAATCCATGGGCCCCGATGGAATGCACCCACGAGTGCTGAGGGAGCTGGCGGATGTCATTGCTGAGCCACTCTCCATCATCTTTGAGAGGTCCTGGAGGACAGGAGAGGTGCCCGAGGACTGGAGAAAGGCCAATGTCACTCCAATCTTCAAAAAGGGCAAGAAGGAGGACCCAGGGAACTACAGGCCGGTCAGCCTCACCTCCATCCCAGGAAAGGTGATGGAGCAGCTTATCGTGGAGGCCATCATGAAGCAAGTGGAAGAAAAGAAGGTTATCAGGAGTAGTCAGCATGGATTCACCAAGGGGAAATCATGCCTGACCAATCTGATAGCTTTCTACGATGACATGACTGGCTGGGTAGACGAAGGGAGAGCCGTGGATGTTATCTACCTTGACTTCAGCAAGGCTTTTGACACAGTCTCCCATGATATCCTCCTGGGGAAGCTGAGGAAGTGTGGGCTGGATGAGTGGTCGGTGAAGTGGATAGAGAACTGGCTGAATGGCAGAACTCAGAGGGTTGTCATCAGCAGCGCTGAGTCTAGTTGGAGGCTGGTGACAAGTGGTGTACCCCAGGGGTCAGTACTGGGCCCAGTCTTGTTTAACTTCTTCATCAACGACCTGGATGAAGAGTTAGAATGTACCCTCAGCAAGTTTGCTGACGACACCAAACTGGGAGGTGTGGTAGATACACCGGAAGGCTGTGCTGCCATTCAGCGTGACCTGGATAGGCTGGAAAGCTGGGCAGAGAGGAACCTGATGAGGTTCAACAAGGGCAAGTGCAGGGTCCTGCACCTGGGGAGGAACAACCTCATGCACCAGTACAGGCTTGGGGTGGACCTGCTGGAGAGCAGCTCTGCGGAGAGGGACCTGGGTGTCCTGGTGGACGACAGGTTAACCATGAGCCAGCAGTGTGCCCCGGCTGCCAAGAAAGCCAATGGGATCCTGGGGTGCATCAAGAAGAGTGTGGCCAGCAGGACAAGGGAGGTTCTCCTTCCCCTCTACACTGCCCTGGTGAGGCCTCATCTGGAGTACTCTGTCCAGTTCTGGGCTGCCCAGTTCAAGAAGGATGAAGAGCTACTGGAGAGAGTCCAGTGGAGGGCTACAAGGATGGTGAGGGGACCGGAGCATCTCCACTATGAGGAGAGGTTGAGGGAACTGGGCTTGTTCAGCCTGAAGAAGAGAAGGCTGCGAGGGGACCTTATAAATGCCTACAAATATCTGAAGGGTGGGTGTCAGGAGGATGGGGCCAAGCTCTTTTCAGTGGTGCCCAGTGACAGGACAAGGGGCAATGGGCACAAACTGAGGCACAGGAAGTTCCGTCTGAACATGAGGAGGAACTTCTTCTCTCTGAGGGTGACGGAGCACTGGAACAGGCTGCCCAGGGAGGTTGTGGAGTCTCCTTCTCTGGAGATATTCAAGACCCGCCTGGACAAGGTCCTGTGCAGCCTGCTGTAGGTGACCCTGCTTCAGCGGGGGGGATGGACTAGATGACCCACAGAGGTCCCTTCCAACCCCTACTATTCTGTAATTCTGTGATTCTGTGACTGCAAGCTACATGTAGACGTTCACATTTTCGGACCAGGGCTGCCGGAGTCGCTTGGCACGGACACCCTAAGCTACATGTGAATTTTGAGGTGGCAAGACAAGCAAGCAGCCCCAGTCTCTGTGCCTCTGTGCGAGCAGTGCCATGGGCAGATGAGGCTGAGCAACAGCTTTCCAGGCTAGCCCCTTCTGGCTGCCAGCTATCTGCAGACGTTCACATTTTTGGACCAGGGCTGCCGGATTCTCTTGGCACGGACACCCTAAGCTACATTTGAAGTTTGAGGTGGCAAGACAAGAAAGCAGCCCCAGTCTCTGTGCCTCTGTGCGAGCAGTGCCATGGGCAGATGAGGCTGAGCAGCAGTTTACCAGGCTAGCCTCTTCTGGCTGCCAGCTATCTGCAGACGTTCGCTTCTTCGGAGTAGGGCTGCGAAAGGAGCCTGGCAGGGATACCCATTCCCAGGATAGGTTTGAAGTTAGATGTGGCAAGACAAGCAAGCAGCCCCAGTCTCTGTGCCTCTGTGCGAGCAGTGCCATGGGCAGATGAGGCTGAGCAACAGCTTTCCAGGCTAGCCATTTCTGGCTGCCAGCTATCTGCAAATATTCGTATTATCGGACCAGGGCTGCGAAAGGAGCATGGCAGGGATACCCATTGCCAGGTTACGTTTGACGTTTGATGTGGCAAGACAAGCACGCAGCTCCAGTTTATGTGCCTCTTTACGAGCAGTGCCATGGGCAGATGAGGCTGAGCAACAGCTTTCCAGGTTAGTCCCTTCTGGCTGCAAGCTATCTGCAGACGTTCACATTTTCGGACCAGGGCTGCCGGAGGCTCTCGGCATGGACCCCCTAAGGTACATTTGAAGTTTGAGGTGGCAAGACAAGCAAGCACCACCAGTCTCTGTGCCTCTGTGCGAGCAGTGCCATGGGCAGATGAGGCTGAGCAACATCTTTCCAGGCTAGCCCCTTCTGGTTGCCAGCTATCTGCAGACATTCGCTTGTTTGGAGCAGGGCTGAGAAAGGAGCATGGCAGGGACCCCCCCTAATTCCCAAGCTACGTTTGAAGATTTAGGTGGCAAGATAAGCAAGCAGCCCCAGTCCCTGTGCCTCTTAACGAGCAGTGTCATGGGCTGAGAAACAGCTTTCCAGGCTAGCGATTTCTGGCTGCCAGCTACATGTAGACGTTCACATTTTCGGAGCAGGGCTGCCGGAGGCGCTCAGCATGGACCCCCTAAGCTACGTTTGAAGTTTGAGGTGGCAAGACAAGTAAGCAGCCCCGGTCTCTGTGGTTCGGAGAGAGCAGTGCCATGGGCAGATGAGGCTGAGCAACAGCTTTCCAGGCTAGCCCCTTCTGGCTGCAAGCTATCTGCAGGCGTTCACATTTTCGGACCAGGGCATCCTGACGCGCTCGGCACGGACCCCTTAAGGTACGTTTGAAGTTTGAGGTGGCAAGACAAGCAAGCAGACCCAGTCTCTGTGCCTCTGTGCGAGCAGTGCCATGGGCAGATGAGGCTGAGCAACAGCTTTCCAGGCTTGCCCCTTCTGGCTGCCAGATATCTGCAGACGTTCGCATCTTCGGAGCAGGGCTGCAAGTGGAGTCTGGCAGGCACCTCCCATTCCCGACTAAGTTTAAAGTTTGAGGTGGCAAGAAAAACAAGCAGCCCCAGTCTCTGTGCCTCTGTGCGAGCAGTGCCATGGGCAGATGAGGATGAGCAACAGCTTTCTAGGCTAGCCCCTTCTGGCTGCAAGCTATCTGCAGGCGTTCACGTTTTCGGACCAGGGCTGCCTGACGTGCTCGGCACGGACGCCATAAGTTACATTTGAAGTTCGAGGTGGCAAGACAAGCAAGCAACCCCAGTCTCTGTGGCTCTGTGCGAGCAGTGCCATGGGCAGATGAGGCTGAGCAACAGCTTTCCAGGCTAGCCCCTGCTGGCTGCCAGGTATCTGCAGAAGTTCGCATCTTCGGAGCAGGGCTGCGAAAGGAGTCTGTGAGGGACACCCGTTCCCAGGATACGTTTGAAGTTTGAGGTGGCAAGACAAGTAAGCAGCCCCAGTCTCTGTGGTTCCGAGAGAGCAGTGCCATGGGCAGATGAGGCTGAGCAACAGCTTTCCAGGCTAGCCCCTTCTGCCTGCCAGCTATCTGCAGACGTTCGCATCTTTGGAGCAGGGCTGCGAAAGGAGTCTTTGAGGGACACCCCTTCCCAGGACACGTGTGAAGTTTGAGGTGGCAAGACAAGTAAGCAGCCCCAGTCTCTGTGGTTCCGAGAGAGCAGTGCCATGGGCAGATGATGCTGAGCAACAGTTTACCAGGCTAGCGATTTCTGGCTGCCAGCTACATATAAACGTTCACATATTCGGAGCAGGGCTGCCGGAGGCGCTCAGCAAGGACCCCCTAGGCTACCTTTGAAGTTTGAGGTGGCAAGACAAGCAAGCAGCCCCAGTCTCTGTGCCTCTGTGTGAGCAGTGCCATGGGCAGATGAGGCTGAGCAACAGCTTTGCAGGCTAGTCCCTTCTGACTGCAAGCTATCTGCTGACATTCGCCTCTTTGGAGAAGGGCTGAGAAAGGAGCATGGCAGGGACCCCCCCTAATTCCCAAGATACGTTTGAAGATTTCAGTGGCAATATAAGCAAGCAGCCCCAGTTCTGTGCCTCTTTACGAGCAGTGCCATGGGCAGATGCGGCTGAGCAGCAGCTTTCCAGTTTAGCCCCTTCTGGCTGCAAGCTATCTGCAGACGTTCACATTTTTGCACCAGGGCTGCCGCAGGCTGTCGGCACGGAGCCCCTAAGCTACATTTGAAGTTTGAGGTGGCAAGACAAGCAAGCAGACCCAGTCTCTGTGCCTCTGTGCGAGCAGTGCCATGGACAGATGAGGATGAGCAACAGCTTTCCAGGCTATCCTCTTCTGGTTGCAAGCTATCTGCAGACTTTCACATTTTCGGACCAGGGCATCCGGACGTGCTCGGCACGGTCCCCCTAATGTACGGTGGAAGTTTGATGTGGCAAGATATGCAAGAATGCCCAGTCTCTGTGCCTCTTTACGAGCAGTGCCATGGGCAG
Organism: Opisthocomus hoazin; assembly: GCF_030867145.1. Taxonomy (NCBI): domain Eukaryota; kingdom Metazoa; phylum Chordata; class Aves; order Opisthocomiformes; family Opisthocomidae; genus Opisthocomus; species Opisthocomus hoazin. Next base: position 6,736,478 of record NC_134440.1, read on the forward strand.
ATGAGGCTGAGCAACAGCTTTCCAGGCTAGCCCCTTCTGGCTGCCAGCTATCTGCAGACATTCGCATCTTCGGATCAGGGCAGCGAAAGGAGCCTGGCAGGGATACCCATTCCCAGGGTACGTTTTAATTTTGAGGTGGCAAGACAAGTAAGCAGCCCCAGTCTCTGTGCCTCTTTACGAGCAGTGCCATGGGCAGATGAGGCTGAGCAGCAGCTTTCCAGGTTAGCCCCTTCTGGCTGTAAGCTGTCTGCAGACGTTCACATTTTCGGACCAGGGCTGCCTGACGCGCTAGGCACAGACCCCCTAAGCTACATTTGAAGTTTGAGGTGGCAAGACAAGTAAGCAGCCCCAGTCTCTGTGGCTCTGTGCTAGTAGTGCCATGGGCAGACGACGATGAGCAACAGCTTTCCAGGCTAGCCCCTTCTGGCTGCCAGCTATCGGCAGACGTTCGCATCTTCGGATCTGGGCTGCGAGTGGAATCTGGCAGGCACCTCTCATTCCCAGCTACGTTTGAAGTTTGAGGTGGCAAGACAAGCAAGCAGCCCCAGTCTCTGTGCCTCTTTACGAGCAGTGCCATGGGCAGATGAGGCTGAGCAACAGCTTTCCAGGCTAGCCCCTTCTGGCTGCAAGCTATCTGCAGACGTTCAAATTTTCAGACCAGGTCTGCTGGAGGCTCTCGGCAGGGACCCCCTAAGCTACATTTGAAGTTTCAGGTGGCAAGACAAGCAAGCAGCCCCAGTCTCTGTGCCTCTGTGCAAGTGGTGCCTTGGGCAGATGAGGCTGAGCAACAGCTTTCCAGGCTAGCATTTTGTGGCTGCCAGCTATCTGCAGACGTTCGCATCTTCGGATCAGTGCAGCGAAAGGAGCCTGGCAGGGATACCCATTCCCAGACTACGTTTGAAGTTCGAGGTGACAAGACAAGCAAGCAGCCCCAGTCCCTGTGCCTCTTTACGAGCAGTGCCATGGGCAGATGAGGCTGAGCAACAGCTTTCCAGGCTAGCCCCTTCTGACTGGCAGTTGAAAACCCGGTGTGCCCGCCATTTCGACCATTTCGGCGAAGGTACTGAAGGTGAAGGGTTCTGGAGCAGAGGCTCGCGCCGAGGGACCCTTTCTCCGGTGGCAAAACCGCAGCGGCGAGGCGGCAAAAAGCGCCGAGAGAGAGAGGAGACCCCAGCCCCCCCCCCCTCAGCGGGAAAGCGGGAAGTGCCAACGAGCAGCAGCTCTGACTCAGCGGGGGCGGAGTCGAGTGTGACAGCTGCCAAACCCCCTCACGGATAAGAGCAGCCCCCAGGGAGCGCGGGCGACCAGGAGCGGGGGCGACCAGAGCCGGCAAACAGAGGCGGCGCAGCAGCCCAGGAGCGGGCAGGGCGAGCGGGGAAGGCGACTGGCAGGGTACAGCCGCCCCTTCTGGCAACTCAAGTAGTGAGCATCGCTCTTCCAGGAGATATTCTAGCCATGGTTACCACCCGTGGTAAAGCTGTTGCTCGAAGGAGTGTGGGGACCCAGACGGAGTCCCCACGCAAGAACGCGGGTGTCCAGGTCTCTGACTGCAGGGAGTGCCTGAGCCTGGCGCTCGTACCGGAGGACAGCAGAGACAACGGCTGTGTTCGGTGCGAGCAGGTGAATGACCTGCTCAGCCTGGTGGCAGAACTGAAGGAGGAAGTGGAGAGGCTGAGGAGCATCCGGGAGTGTGAGAGGGAGATCGACTGGTGGAGCCGCACCCTGCCCTCCCTGAGGCAGCGGCAGCAGGAGGCGGCTCCACAGAAAGCAGAGAACCCCCAACCCTCTTGCCACCGAGCAGAAAGAGGGGGCCTAGGAGATGGGGGGGAATGGAAACGGGTCCCTGCTCGGGGGGGCAAGCGAATTTCCCCCCGGCCTCCCTCACCTGCCCAGTTGCCCTTAAGCAACAGGTATGGGGCTCTGGAATGTGAGGGACTGGCCACAGAGGATGTGGGTGAAGGTGAGGCTCCATCCAGGGGGTTGCCTAGAACGAGTCAGACAGCCCCACGTATTACAACTGCCTCAACTAAGAAAAAAAGGAGGGTCATTGTCATAGGTGATTCCCTTCTGAGGGGAACAGAGGGCCCGATCTGCCGACCGGACCCATCCCACAGGGAAGTCTGCTGGCTCCCTGGGGCCCGGGTTAGGGATGTTGCGAAGAAACTCCCTGGTCTGGTGTGGCCTTCTGATTACTACCCCCTCTTGGTAATGCATGTTGGCGGGGACGAGGTAGCAGAAAGAAGTCCCAAGGCCATCAAAAGGGACTTCAGGGCACTGGGGCGACTGGTTGAGGGATCAGGGGCGCAGGTGGTGTTTTCCTCCATCCCATCAGTGGCAGGGGACAGCACTGAAAGGGGCAGGAGAACTCACCTGGTTAACAGGTGGCTCAGGGACTGGTGCCATCGGTCAAATATTGGCTTTTTTGATCATGGGGAGGTATAGACAGCACCGGGCCTGCTGGCAACAAGTGGAGCTCAGCTGTCACAAAGGGGGAAAAGAATTCTTGGCCACGAGCTGGCGGGGCTCATTGAGAGGGCTTTAAACTAGGTTCGAAGGGGGGAGGGGATATTGCCCAGCTCACTAGGGATGAGCCTAGGCTTGGAGTGCCAAGGCCAGGGGTGAGATTGAGAGCCCAGCTCAAGTGTGTTTACACCAATGTACGTAGTATGGGCAATAAACAGGAGGAGCTGGAAGCCAGTATACAGCAGGACGGCTACGACTTGGTCACCATCACAGAAACGTGGTGGGACAACTCGCATGACTGGCATGCTGTCATAGATGGCTACAGACTCTTTAGGAAAGACAGACCAACAAGGAGAGGTGGGGGAGTTGCTCTATATGTGAGGGAGCAACTGGAATGCATTGAGCTTGGCCTGGGGGCAAGTGAAGAAGGAGTTGAAACCTTGTGGGTTAGAATTAAGGGACAGGCTCACACGGGTGACATTATGGTGGGTGTATACTACAGGCCACCTGACCAGGAGGAGGAGGTTGATGAGGCCTTCTACAGGCAGCTGCAAGCAGCCTCACAGTCACAGGCTCTGGTTCTCATGGGGGACTTCAACCACCCTGACATCAGCTGGGAAGACAATACAGCTAGGCAGGCGCAATCCAGGAGGTTCCTACAGAGCATCGATGATAACTTTCTGATGCAAGTGGTGGAGGAACCAACAAGGAAAGGCGCGCTGCTGGACCTCGTGTTAACAAACAAGGAGGGACTGGTGGAGGACGTGAAGGTTGGAGGTAGACTCGGCTGCAGTGACCATGAAATGGTCGAGGTCAGGATCCTGCGTGGAGGAAGCAGGGCGATAAGCAGGATCAAAACCCTGGACCTCAGGAGGGCTGACTTTGCCCTCTTCAAGGAGCTACTGGGAGGAATCCCGTGGGCCAGGGCTCTCGAAGGCAGGGGGGTCCATGAGTGCTGGTCGCTTTTTAAACAACACTTCTTCCATGCACAGGAGCAATGCATCCCCCTGAGAAAGAAATTTAGCAAAGGAGGCAGGAGACCTGCATGGTTAAACAAGGAGCTTCTAGCGGAGATCAGGCAGAAGAGAAAGGTGCATGGAATGTGGAAAGAGGGACAGGCCACTTGGGAAGAGTACAGAAACGTAGTGAGAGCATGCAGGGATGCGACGAGGAAGGCCAAGGCCCACCTGGAATTGAAGCTGGCAAGGGATGTCAAAAACAACAAGAAGGGCTTCTTCAACTACATCAGCAGCAAAAGGAAGGCTAGGGACAACGTGGGGCCGCTGCTGAATGAGGCAGGTGTCCTGGTGATGGAGGATGCGGAGAAGGCAGAGCTAATGAATGCCTTCTTTGCTTCAGTCTTCAGTGCTAAGACTGGCCCTCAGGAATCCCAGGCCCCGGAGGTAAGAGAAGAAGCCTACAAAGAGAACGACTTTCCCTTGGTCGAGGAGGACTGTGTGAGGGATCGCTTAAGCGATCTGGATGTCCACAAATCCATGGGCCCCGATGGAATGCACCCACGAGTGCTGAGGGAGCTGGCGGATGTCATTGCTGAGCCACTCTCCATCATCTTTGAGAGGTCCTGGAGGACAGGAGAGGTGCCTGAGGACTGGAGAAAGGCCAATGTCACTCCAATCTTCAAAAAGGGCAAGAAGGAGGACCCAGGGAACTACAGGCCGGTCAGCCTCACCTCCATCCCAGGAAAGGTGATGGAGCAGCTTATCGTGGAGGCCATCATGAAGCAAGTGGAAGAAAAGAAGGTTATCAGGAGTAGTCAGCATGGATTCACCAAGGGGAAATCATGCCTGACCAATCTGATAGCTTTCTACGATGACATGACTGGCTGGGTAGACGAAGGGAGAGCCGTGGATGTTATCTACCTTGACTTCAGCAAGGCTTTTGACACAGTCTCCCATGATATCCTCCTGGGGAAGCTGAGGAAGTGTGGGCTGGATGAGTGGTCGGTGAAGTGGATAGAGAACTGGCTGAATGGCAGAACTCAGAGGGTTGTCATCAGCAGCGCTGAGTCTAGTTGGAGGCTGGTGACAAGTGGTGTACCCCAGGGGTCAGTACTGGGCCCAGTCTTGTTTAACTTCTTCATCAACGACCTGGATGAAGAGTTAGAATGTACCCTCAGCAAGTTTGCTGACGACACCAAACTGGGAGGTGTGGTAGATACACCGGAAGGCTGTGCTGCCATTCAGCGTGACCTGGATAGGCTGGAAAGCTGGGCAGAGAGGAACCTGATGAGGTTCAACAAGGGCAAGTGCAGGGTCCTGCACCTGGGGAGGAACAACCTCATGCACCAGTACAGGCTTGGGGTGGACCTGCTGGAGAGCAGCTCTGCGGAGAGGGACCTGGGTGTCCTGGTGGACGACAGGTTAACCATGAGCCAGCAGTGTGCCCCGGCTGCCAAGAAAGCCAATGGGATCCTGGGGTGCATCAAGAAGAGTGTGGCCAGCAGGACAAGGGAGGTTCTCCTTCCCCTCTACACTGCCCTGGTGAGGCCTCATCTGGAGTACTCTGTCCAGTTCTGGGCTGCCCAGTTCAAGAAGGATGAAGAGCTACTGGAGAGAGTCCAGTGGAGGGCTACAAGGATGGTGAGGGGACCGGAGCATCTCCACTATGAGGAGAGGTTGAGGGAACTGGGCTTGTTCAGCCTGAAGAAGAGAAGGCTGCGAGGGGACCTTATAAATGCCTACAAATATCTGAAGGGTGGGTGTCAGGAGGATGGGGCCAAGCTCTTTTCAGTGGTGCCCAGTGACAGGACAAGGGGCAATGGGCACAAACTGAGGCACAGGAAGTTCCGTCTGAACATGAGGAGGAACTTCTTCTCTCTGAGGGTGACGGAGCACTGGAACAGGCTGCCCAGGGAGGTTGTGGAGTCTCCTTCTCTGGAGATATTCAAGACCCGCCTGGACAAGGTCCTGTGCAGCCTGCTGTAGGTGACCCTGCTTCAGCGGGGGGGATGGACTAGATGACCCACAGAGGTCCCTTCCAACCCCTACTATTCTGTAATTCTGTGATTCTGTGACTGCAAGCTACATGTAGACGTTCACATTTTCGGACCAGGGCTGCCGGAGTCGCTTGGCACGGACACCCTAAGCTACATGTGAATTTTGAGGTGGCAAGACAAGCAAGCAGCCCCAGTCTCTGTGCCTCTGTGCGAGCAGTGCCATGGGCAGATGAGGCTGAGCAACAGCTTTCCAGGCTAGCCCCTTCTGGCTGCCAGCTATCTGCAGACGTTCACATTTTTGGACCAGGGCTGCCGGATTCTCTTGGCACGGACACCCTAAGCTACATTTGAAGTTTGAGGTGGCAAGACAAGAAAGCAGCCCCAGTCTCTGTGCCTCTGTGCGAGCAGTGCCATGGGCAGATGAGGCTGAGCAGCAGTTTACCAGGCTAGCCTCTTCTGGCTGCCAGCTATCTGCAGACGTTCGCTTCTTCGGAGTAGGGCTGCGAAAGGAGCCTGGCAGGGATACCCATTCCCAGGATAGGTTTGAAGTTAGATGTGGCAAGACAAGCAAGCAGCCCCAGTCTCTGTGCCTCTGTGCGAGCAGTGCCATGGGCAGATGAGGCTGAGCAACAGCTTTCCAGGCTAGCCATTTCTGGCTGCCAGCTATCTGCAAATATTCGTATTATCGGACCAGGGCTGCGAAAGGAGCATGGCAGGGATACCCATTGCCAGGTTACGTTTGACGTTTCATGTGGCAAGACAAGCACGCAGCTCCAGTTTATGTGCCTCTTTACGAGCAGTGCCATGGGCAGATGAGGCTGAGCAACAGCTTTCCAGGTTAGTCCCTTCTGGCTGCAAGCTATCTACAGACGTTCACATTTTCGGACCAGGGCTGCCGGAGGCTCTCGGCATGGACCCCATAAGGTACATTTGAAGTTTGAGGTGGCAAGACAAGCAAGCACCACCAGTCTCTGTGCCTCTGTGCGAGCAGTGCCATGGGCAGATGAGGCTGAGCAACATCTTTCCAGGCTAGCCCCTTCTGGTTGCCAGCTATCTGCAGACATTCGCTTGTTTGGAGCAGGGCTGAGAAAGGAGCATGGCAGGGACCCCCCCTAATTCCCAAGCTACGTTTGAAGATTTAGGTGGCAAGATAAGCAAGCAGCCCCAGTCCCTGTGCCTCTTAACGAGCAGTGTCATGGGCAGATGAGGCTGAGAAACAGCTTTCCAGGCTAGCGATTTCTGGCTGCCAGCTACATGTAGACGTTCACATTTTCGGAGCAGGGCTGCCGGAGGCGCTCAGCACGGACCCCCTAAGCTACGTTTGAAGTTTGAGGTGGCAAGACAAGTAAGCAGCCCCGGTCTCTGTGGTTCGGAGAGAGCAGTGCCATGGGCAGATGAGGCTGAGCAACAGCTTTCCAGGCTAGCCCCTTCTGGCTGCAAGCTATCTGCAGGCGTTCACATTTTCGGACCAGGGCATCCTGACGCGCTCGGCACGGACCCCTTAAGGTACGTTTGAAGTTTGAGGTGGCAAGACAAGCAAGCAGACCCAGTCTCTGTGCCTCTGTGCGAGCAGTGCCATGGGCAGATGAGGCTGAGCAACAGCTTTCCAGGCTTGCCCCTTCTGGCTGCCAGATATCTGCAGACGTTCGCATCTTCGGAGCAGGGCTGCAAGTGGAGTCTGGCAGGCACCTCCCATTCCCGACTAAGTTTAAAGTTTGAGGTGGCAAGAAAAACAAGCAGCCCCAGTCTCTGTGCCTCTGTGCGAGCAGTGCCATGGGCAGATGAGGATGAGCAACAGCTTTCTAGGCTAGCCCCTTCTGGCTGCAAGCTATCTGCAGGCGTTCACGTTTTCGGACCAGGGCTGCCTGACGTGCTCGGCACGGACGCCATAAGTTACATTTGAAGTTCGAGGTGGCAAGACAAGCAAGCAACCCCAGTCTCTGTGGCTCTGTGCGAGCAGTGCCATGGGCAGATGAGGCTGAGCAACAGCTTTCCAGGCTAGCCCCTTGTGCCTGCAAGCTATCAGCAGACGTTCACATTTTCGGACCAGGGCTGCCAGAGGCTTTCGGCAGGGACCCCTTAAGCTACATTTGAAGTTTGAGGTGGCAAGACAAGCAAGCAACCCCAGTCTCTGTGGCTCTGTGCGAGCAGTGCCATGGGCACATGAGGCTGAGCAACAGCTTTCCAGGCTAGCCCCTTCTGGCTGCAAGATATCTGCAGACATTCGCCTCTTTGGAGAAGGGCTGAGAAAGGAGCATGGCAGGGAACCCCCCTAATTCCCAAGCTACGTTTGAAGATTTCAGTGCAAGATAAGCAAGCAGCCCCAGTCTCTGTGCCTCTTTACGAGCAGTGCCATGGGCAGATGAGGCTGAGCAACAGCTTTCCAGGCTAGCCCCTGCTGGCTGCAAGCTATCTGCAGACGTTCGCATTTTCGGAGCAGGGCTGCCGAAGGCACTCGACACAGACCCCCTAAGACACTTTTGAATTTTGAGGTGGCAAGAAAAGCAAGCAGCCCCAGTCTCTGTGGCTCTGTGCGAGCAGTGCCATGGGCAGATGAGGCGGAGCAACAGCTTTCCAGGCTAGCCCCTTCTGGCTGCCACCTATCTGCAGACGTTCGCACTTTCGGAGCAGGGCTGCGAAAGGAGCCTAGCAGGGATACCCGTTCCCAGGATACGTGTGAAGTTTGAGGTGGCAAGACAAGCAAGCAGCCACAGTCTCTGTGCTCTGTGTGAGCAGTGCCATAGCCAGATGAGGCTGAGCAACAGCTTTCCAGGCTAGCCATTTCTGGCTGCCAGCTATCTGCAAATATTCGTATTATCAGATCAGGGCTGCGAAAGGAGCCTGGCAGGGATACCCATTGCCAGGTTACGTTTGACGTTTGATGTGGCAAGACAAGCACGCAGCTCCAGTTTATGTGCCTCTTTACGAGCAGTGCCATGGGCAGATGAGAATGAGCAAAGCTTTCCAGGTTAGTCCCTTCTGGCTGCAAGCTATCTGCAGACGTTCACATTTTCGGACCAGGGCTGCCGGAGGCTCTCGGCATGGACCCCCTAAGGTACATTTGAAGTTTGAGGTGGCAAGACAAGCAAGCAGCCCCAGTCTCTGTGGCTCTGTGCGAGCGGTGCCATGGGCAGATGAGGCTGAGCAACAGCTTTCCAGGCTAGCCCCTTCTGGTTGCCAGTTATCTGCAGACGTTCGCATCTTCGGATCAGGGCAGCGAAAGGAGTCTGGCAGAGATACCCATTCCCAGGATACTTTTGAAGTTTGAGGTGGCAAGACAAGCAAGCAACCCCAGTCTCTGTGGCTCTGTGCGAGCAGTGCCATGGGCAGATGAGGATGAGCAACAGCTTTCCAGGCTAGCCCCTTCTGGCTTCAAGATATCTGCAGACATTCGCATCTTTGGAGAAGGGCTGAGAAAGGAGCATGGCAGGGACCCCCCCTAATTCCCAAGCTACGTTTGAAGATTTCAGTGCAAGATAAGCAAGCAGCCCCAGTCTCTGTGCCTCTTTACGAGCAGTGCCATTGGCAGATGAGGCTGAGCAACAGCTTTCCAGGCTAGCCCCTTCTGGCTGCAAGCTATCTGCAGACGTTCGCATTTTCGGAGCAGGGCTGCCGGATTCTCTTGGCACGGACCCCCTAAGCTACATTTGAAGTTTGAGGTGGCAAGACAAGCAAGCAACACCAGTCTCTGTGCCTCTGTGCGAGCAGTGCCAAGGGCAGATGAGGCTGAGCAACAGCTTTCCAGGCTAGCCCCTTCTGCCTGCAAGCTATCTGCAGACGTTCACATTTTCGGACCAGGGCTGCCTGACGCGCTCGGCACGGCCCCCCTAAGGTACGTTGGAAGTTTGATGTGGCAAGACAAGTAAGCAGACCTAGTGTCTGTGGCTCTGTGCTAGTAGTGCCATGGGCAGATGAGGATGAGCAACAGCTTTCCAGGCTAGCCCCTTCTGGCTGCCAGCTATCGGCAGACGTTCGCATCTTCGGAGCAGAGCTGCGAGTGGAATCTAGCAGGCACCTCTCATTCCCGGATACATTTGAAGTTTGAGGTGGCAAGACAAGCAAGAAGCCCCAGTCTCTGTGCCTCTTTACGAGCAGTGCCATGGTCAGATGAGGCTGAGCAACAGCTTTCCAGGCTAGTCCCTTCTGCCTGCAAGCTATCTGCAGACGTTCGCATTATCGGATCAAGGCTGCGAAAGGAGTCTGGCAGGGATATCCACTCCCAGGCTACGTTTCAAGTTTGAGGTGGCAAGACAAGCAAGCAGCTCCAGTCTCTGTGCCTCTGTGCGAGACGTGCCATGGGCAGATGAGGATGAGGAATATCTTTCCAGGCTAGCCACTTCTCTCTGCCAGCTATCTGTAGACGTTCGCTTGTTTGGAGCAGGGCTGTGAAAGGAGCCTGGCAGGGATACCCTTTCCCAGGATACGTTTGAAGTTTGAGGTGGCAAGACAAGCAAGCAGCCCCAGTCTCTGTGCGTCTTTACGAGCTGTGCCATGGGCAGATGAGGCTGAGGAACAACTTTTCAGGCTAGCCCCTTCTGTCTGCAAGCTATCTGCAGACGTTCACATTTTCGGACCAGGGCATCCTGACGCGCTCGGCACGGACCCCCTAAGGTATGTTGGAAGTTTGATGTGGCAAGACAAGCAAGAAGGCCCAGTGTCTGTGCCTCTCTGCGAGCCGTGCCGTGGGCAGATGGGGCCGAGCAATAGTTTTCCAGGCTAGCCCCTTCTGGCTGCAAGCTATCTGCAGACGTTCACATTTTCGGACCAGGGCTGACGGAGGCTCTCGGCACGGACTCCCTAAGCTACATTTGAAGTTTTAGGTGGCAAGACAAACAAGCAGCCCCAGTCTCTGTGGCTCTGTGCGAGCAGTGCCATGGGCAGATGAGGCTGAGCAACAGCTTTCCAGGCTAGCCCCTTCTGGCTGCCAGCTATCTGCAGACTTTCGCTTTTTCGGAGGAGGGCTGCGAAAGAAGCCTGGCAGGAATACAAATTCCCAGGATACGTTGGAAGTTTGATGTGGCAAGACAAGCAAGAAGCCCCAGTCTCTGTGCCTCTGTGCGAGCAGTGCCATGGGCAGATGTGGCTGAGCAACAGCTTTCCAGGCTAGCCATTTCTGGCTGCCTTCTATATGCAGACGTTCGTATTTTCTTATCAGGGCTGAGAAAGGAACCTGGCAGGGATACCCATTCAAAGGATACGTTTGAAGTTTGAGGTGACAAGACAAGCAAGCAGCCCCAGTCTCTGTGCCTCTTTATGAGCAGTGCCATGGTCAGATGAGGCTGAGCAACAGCTTTCCAGGCTAGTCCCTTCTGACTGCAAGCTACATGTAGACGTTCACATTTTCGGAGCAGGGCTGCCGGAGTCGCTCGGCACGGACCCCCTAAGACACTTTTGAATTTTGAGGTGGCAAGAAAAGCAAGCAGCCCCCGTCTCTGTGCCTCTGTGCAAGCAGTGCCATGGGCAGGTGAAACTGAGCAGCAGTTTACCAGGCTAGCCTCTTCTGGCTGCCAGCTATCTGCAGACGTTCGCTTTTTCGGAGCAGGGCTGCTAAAGGAGCCTGGCAGGGATACTCATTCCCAGAATAGGTTTGAAGTTAGATGTGGCAAGACAAGCAAGAAGCCCCAGTCTCTGTGCCTCTGTGCGAGTAGTGCCATAAGCAGATGAGGCTGAGCAATAGCTTTCCAGGCTAGCCCCTTCTGGCTGCAAGCTATCTGCAGACGTTCACATTTTCGGACGAGGGCTGCCGGATTCTCTGCACGGACACCCTAAGCTACATTTGAAGTTTGAGGTGGCAAGAGAAGCCAGCAGCACCAGTCTCTGTGCCTCTGCGAGCAGTGCCATGGGCAGATGAGGCTGAGAAACAGCTTTCTAGGCTAGCCCCTTCTGGCTGCAAGCTATCTGCAGACGTTCGCATTTTCGGAGCAGGGCTGCAGAAGGCACTCGACACAGACACTCTAAGACACGTTTGAATTTTGAGGTGGCAAGAAAAGCAAGCAGCCCTAGTCTGTGTGGCTCTGTGCGAGCAGTGCCATGGGCAGATGAGGCTGAGCAGCAGTTTACCAGGCTAGCCTCTTCTGGCTGCCAGCTATCTGCAGACGTTCGCTTTTTCGGAGGAGGGCTGCGAAAGGAGCCTGGCAAGAATACCCATTCCCAGGATACGTTTGAAGTTTGATGTGGCAAGAGAAGCAAGCAGCCCCAGTCCCTGTGCCTCTGTGCGAGCGGTGCCATGGGCAGATGAGGCTGAGCAACAGCTTTCCAGACTAGCCCCTTCTGGCTGCCATCTATCTGCAGACGTTCGTATTTTCTTATCAGGGCTGCGAAAGGAGCCTGGCAGGGATACTCATTCAAAGGATACGTTTGAAGTTTGAGGTGGCAAGACAAGCAAACAGCCCCAGTCTCTGTGCCTCTTTACGAGCAGTGCCATGGTCAGATGAGGCTGAGCAACAGATTTCGAGGCTAGTCCCTTCTGACTGCAAGCTACATGTAGACGTTCACATTTTCGGACCAGGGCTGCCGAAGTCGCTCGGCATGGAGCCCCTAAGCTACATTTGAATTTTGAGGTGGCAAGACAAGCAAGCGGCCCCAGTCTCTGTGGCTCTGTGCGAGCAGTGCCATGGGCAGATGAGGCTGAGCAACAGCTTTCCAGGCTAGCCCCTTCTGGCTGCAAGCTATCTGCAGACGTTCACATTTTCGGACGAGGGCTGCCGTATTCTCTGCACGGACCCCCTAAGCTACATTTGAATTTTGAGGTGGCAAGACAAGCCAGCAGCACCAGTCTATGTGCCTCTGCGAGCAGTGCCATGGGAAGATGAGGCTGAGAAACAGCTTTCTAGGCTAGCCCCTTCTTGGTGCAAGCTATCTGCAGACGTTCGCATTTTCGGAGCAGGGCTGCAGAAGGCACTCGACACAGACACTCTAAGACACGTTTGAATTTTGAGGTGGCAAGAAAAGCAAGCAGCCCCAGTCTCTGTGGCTCTGTGCGAGCAGTGCCATGGGCAGATGAGGCTGAGCAGCAGTTTACCAGGCTAGCCTCTTCTGGCTGCCAGCTATCTGCAGACATTCGCTTTTTCGGAGTAGGGCTGCGAAAGGAGCCTGCAAGGATACCCATTCCCAGGATACGTTTGAAGTTCGATTTGGCAAGACAAGCAAGAAGCCCCAGTCTCTGTGCCTCTGTGCGAGCAGTGCCATGGGCAGATGATGCTGAGCAACAGCTTTCCAGGCTAGACACTTCTGGCTGCAAGATATCTGCAGACATTCGCATCTTTGGAGAAGGGCTGCGAAAGGAGTATGGCAGGGAGCCCCCCTAATTCCCAAGCTACGTTTCAAGATTTAAGTTAAGATAAGCAAGCAGCCCCAGTCTCTGTCCCTCTTTACGAGCAGTGCCATGGGCAGATGAGGCTGAGCAACAGCTTTCCGGGCTAGCCCCTTCTGGCTGCAAGCTATCAGCAGACGTTCACATTTTCGGACCAGGGCTGCCAGAGGCTTTCGGCACGGACACCCTAAGCTAGATTTGAAGTTTGAGGTTGCAAGACAAGCAAGCAACCCCAGTCTCTGTGCCTCTGTGCGAGCAGTGCCATGGGCAGATGAGGCTGAGCAACAGCTTTCCAGGCTAGCCCCTTCTGGCTGCAAGATATCTGCAGACATTCGCATCTTTGGAGAAGGGCTGAGAAAGGAGCATGGCAGGGACCCCCCCTAATTCCCAAGCTACGTTTGAAGATTTAAGTGCAAGATAAGCAAGCAGCCCCAGTCTCTGTGCCTCTGTGCGAGCAGTGTCATGGGCAGATGAGGCTGAGCAACAGCTTTCCAGGCTAGCGATTTTTGGCTGCCAGCTACATGTAGACGTTCACATTTTCGGAGCAGGGCTGAAGGAAGCGCTAAGCATGGACCCCCTAGGCTACCTTTGAAGTTTGATTTGGCAAGACAAGCAAGCAGCCCCAGTCTCTGTGGCTCTGTGCGAGCAGTGCCATGGGCAGATGAGGCTGAGCAACAGCTTTCCAGGCTTGCCCCTTCTGGCTGCCAGATATCTGCAGACGTTCGCATCTTCGGAGCAGGGCTGCAAGTGGAGTCTGGCAGGCACCTCCCATTCCCGACTAAGTTTGAAGTTTGAGGTGGCAAGACAAACAAGCAGAACCACTCTCTGTGGCTCTGTGCGAGCAGTGCCATGGGCAGATGAGGATGAGCAACAGCTTTCTAGGCTAGCCCCTTTTGGCTGCAAGCTATCTGCAGACGTTCACATTTTCGGACAAGGGGTGCCTGACGTGCTCGGCACGGACGCCATAAGTTACATTTGAAGTTTGAGGTGGCAAGACAAGCAAGCAACCCCAGTCTCTGTGCCTCTGTGCGAGCAGTGCCATGGGCAGATGAGGCTGAGCAACAGCTTTCCAGGCTAGCCCCTTCTGGCTGCCAGCTATCTGCAGACGTTCGCATCTTCGGATCAGGGCAGCGAAAGTAGCCTGGCAGAGATACCCATTCCCAGCTTACGTTTGAAGTTTGAGGTGGCAAGACAAGCAAGCAGCCCCAGTCTCTGTGCCTCTTTACGAGCAGTGCCATGGGCAGATGAGGTTGAGCAACAGCTTTCCAGGCTAGCCCCTTCTGGCTGCAAGCTATCAGCAGACGTTCACATTTTCGGACCAGTGCTGCCAGAGGCTTTCGGCAGGGGCCCCCTAAGCTACATTTGAAGTTTGAGGTGGCAAGACAAGCAAGCAGCCCCAGTCTCTGTGCCTCTGTGCGAGCAGTGCCATGGGCAGATGAGCCTGAGCAACAGCTTTCCAGGCTAGCCCCTTCTCACTGCAAGATATCTGCAGACATTCGCCTCTTCGGAGAAGGGCTGAGAAAGGAGCAAGGCAGGGACCCCCCCTAATTCCCAAGCTACGTTTGAAGATTTCAGTGCAAGATAAGCAAGCAGCCCCAGTCTCTGTGCCTCTGTGCGAGCAGTGCCATGGGCAGATGAGGCTGAGCAACAGCTTTCCAGGCTAGCCCCTTCTGCCTGCAAGCTATCTGCAGACGTTCGCACTTTCGGAGCACGGCTGCGAAAGGAACCTGGCAGGGATACCCGTTCCCCGGATACGTTTCAAGTTTGAGGCGGCAAGACAAGTAAGCAGCCCTGGTCTCTGTGGTTCCGAGAGAGCAGTGCCATGGGCAGATGAGGCTGAGCAACAGCTTTCCAGGCTAGCCCCTTCTGGCTGCAAGCTATCTGCAGACGTTCACATTTTCGGACGAGGGGTGCCGGATTCTCTGCACGGACACCCTAAGCTTCATTTGAAGTTTGAGGTGGCAAGAGAAGCCAGCAGCACCAGTCTCTGTGCCTCTGCGAGCAGTGCCATGGGCAGATGAGGCTGAGAAACAGCTTTCTAGGCTAGCCCCTTCTGGCTGCCAGCTATCTGCAGACGTTCGCTTTTTCGGAGGAGGGCTGCGAAAGGAGCCTGGCAGGAATACCCATTCAAAGGATACGTTTGAAGTTTGAGGTGGCAAGACAAGCAAGCAGCCGCAGTCTCTGTGCCTCTGTGCTAGTAGTGCCATGGGCAGATGAGGATGAGCAACAGCTTTCGAGGCTAGTCCCTTCTGACTGCAAGCTACATGTAGACGTTCACATTTTCGGACCAGGGCTGCCGGAGTCGCTCGGCATGGAGCCCCTAAGCTACATTTGAATTTTGAGGTGGCAAGACAAGCAAGCAGCCCCAGTCTCTGTGGCTCTGTGCGAGCAGTGCCATGGGCAGATGAGGCTGAGCAGCAGTTTACCAGGCTAGCCTCTTCTGGCTGCCAGCTATCTGCAGACGTTCGCTTTTTCGGAGTAGGGCTGCGAAAGGAGCCTGGCAGGGATACCCATTCCTAGGATACGTTTGAAGTTCGATTTGGCAAGACAAGCAAGAAGCCCCAGTCTCTGTGCCTCTGTGCGAGCAGTGCCATGGGCAGATGAGGCTGAGCAACAGCTTTCCAGGCTAGCCACTTCTGGCTGTAAGATATCTGCAGACATTCGCATCTTTGGAGAAGGGCTGCGAAAGGAGTATGGCAGGGATCCCCCCTAATTCCCAAGCTACGTTTCAAGATTTAAGTTAAGATAAGCAAGCAGCCCCAGTCTCTGTCCCTCTTTACGAGCAGTGCCATGGGCAGATGAGGCTGAGCAACAGCTTTCCAGGCTAGCCCCTTCTGGCTGCAAGCTATCAGCAGACGTTCACATTTTCGGACCAGGGCTGCCAGAGGCTTTCGGCACGGACACCCTAAGCTAGATTTGAAGTTTGAGGTGGCAAGACAAGCAAGCAACCCCAGTCTCTGTGCCTCTGTGCGAGCAGTGCCATGGGCAGATGAGGCTGAGCAACAGCTTTCCAGGCTAGCCCCTTCTGGCTGCAAGATATCTGCAGACATTCGCCTCTTTGGAGAAGGGCTGAGAAAGGAGCATGGCAGGGACCCCCCCTAATTCCCAAGCTACGTTTGAAGATTTCAGTGCAAGATAAGCAAGCAGCCCCAGTCTCTGTGCCTCTGTGCGAGCAGTGTCATGGGCAGATGAGGCTGAGCAACACCTTTCCAGGCTAGCGATTTTTGGCTGCCAGCTACATGTAGACGTTCACAATTTCGGAGCAGGGCTGAAGGAAGCGCTCAGCATGGACCCCCTAGGCTACCTTTGAAGTTTGATTTGGCAAGACAAGCAAGCAGCCCCAGTCTCTGTGGCTCTGTGCAAGCAGTGCCATGGGCAGATGAGGCTGAGCAACAGCTTTCCAGGCTAGCCCCTTCTGGCTGCAAGCTATCTGCAGACGTTCACATTTTCGGACCAGGGGTGCCTGACGTGCTCGGCACGGACGCCATAAGTTACATTTGAAGTTTGAGGTGGCAAGACAAGCAAGCAACCCCAGTCTCTGTGCCTCTGTGCGAGCAGTGCCATGGGCAGATGAGGCTGAGCAACAGCTTTCCAGGCTAGCCCCTTCTGGCTGCCAGCTATCTGCAGACGTTCGCATCTTCGGATCAGGGCAGCGAAAGTAGCCTGGCAGAGATACCCATTCCCAGCTTACGTTTGAAGTTTGAGGTGGCAAGACAAGCAAGCAGCCCCAGTCTCTGTGCCTCTTTACGAGCAGTGCCATGGGCAGATGAGGCTGAGCAACAGCTTTCCAGGCTAGCCCCTTCTGGCTGCAAGCTATCAGCAGACGTTCACATTTTCGGACCAGTGCTGCCAGAGGCTTTCGGCAGGGGCCCCCTAAGCTACATTTGAAGTTTGAGGTGGCAAGACAAGCAAGCAGCCCCAGTCTCTGTGCCTCTGTGCGAGCAGTGCCATGGGCAGATGAGGCTGAGCAAAAGCTTTCCAGGCTAGCCCCTTCTCGCTGCAAGATATATGCAGACATTCGCCTCTTTGGAGAAGGGCTGCGAAAGGAGCCTGGCAGGGACGCCCCCTAATTCCCAAGCTACGTTTGAAGATTTAAGTGCAAGATAAGCAAGCAGCTCCAGTCTCTGTGCCTCTTTACGAGCAGTGTCATGGGCAGATGAGGCTGAGCAACAGCTTTCCAGGCTAGCCCCTTCTGGCTGCAAGCTATATGCAGACGTTCGCATTTTCGGAGCAGGGCTGCCGAAGGCACTAGTCACAGACCCCCGAAGACACTTTTGAATTTTGAGGTGGCAAGAAAAGCAAGCAGCCCCAGTCTCTGTGGCTCTGTGCGAGCAGTGCCATGGGCAGATGAGGCTGAGCAACAGCTTTCCAGGCTAGCCCCTGCTGGCTGCAAGCTATCTGCAGACGTTCTCATCTTCGGAGCTGGGCTGCAAAAGGAGCCTGCCAGGTATACCCGTTCCCAGGATACATTTGAAGTTTGAGGTGGCAAGACAAGCAAGCAACCCCAGTCTCTGTGGCTCTGTGCGAGCAGTGCCATGGGCAGATGAGGCTGAGCAACAGCTTTCCAGGCTAGGCCCTTCTGGCTGCCAGCTATCTGCAGACGTTCGCACTTTCGGAGCAGGGCTGCGAAAGGAACCTGGCAGGGATACCCGTTCCCCGGATACGTTTCAAGTTTGAGGTGGCAAGACAAGTAAGCAGCCCCGGTCTCTGTGGTTCCGAGAGAGCAGTGCCATGGGCAGATGAGGCTGAGCAACAGCTTTCCAGGCTAGCCCCTTCTGGCTGCCAGCTATCTGCAGACGTTCGCATCTTCGGAGCAGGGCTGCAAGTGGAGTCTGGCAGGCACCTCCCATTCCCGAATACGTTTGAAGTTTGAGGTGGCAAGACAAACAAGCAGCCCCAGTCTCTGTGCCTCTGTGCGAGCAGTGCCATGGGCAGATGAGGCTGAGCAACAGCTTTCCAGGCTAGCCCCTTCTGGCTGCAAGCTATCTGCAGACGTTCACATTTTCGGACCAGGGCTGCCGGAGGCTCTCGGCACAGACCCCCTAAGCTACATTTGAAGTTTGAGATGGCAAGACAAGCAAGCAGCCCCAGTCTCTGTGCCTCTGTGCGAGCAGTGCCATGGGCAGATGAGGATGAGCAACAGCTTTCCAGGCTAGCCCCTTCTGGCTGCAAGATATCTGCAGACTTTCGCCTCTTTGGAGAAGGGCTGCGAAAGGAGCATGACAGGGACCCCCCTAATTCCCAAGATACTTTTGAAGATTTCAGTGGCAATATAAGCAAGCAGCCCCAGTCTCTGTGCCTCTTTACGAGCAGTGCCATGGGCAGATGAGGCTGAGCAGCAGCTTTCCAGGTTAGCCCCTTCTGGGTGCAAGCTATCATCAGACGTTCACATTTTCGGACCAGGGCTGCCGGAGGCTCTCGGCACGGACCCCCCAAGCTACATTTGAAGTTTGAGGTGGCAAGACAAGCAAGTAGCCCCAGTCTCTGTGCCTCTGTGCAAGCGGTGCCATGGGCAGATGAGGCTGAGCAACAGCTTTCCAGGCTAGCCATTTCTGCCTGTCAGCTATCTGTACATATTCGTATTATCGGATCAGGGCTGCGAAAGGAGCCTGGCAGGGATACCCATTGCCAGGTTACGTTTGAAGTTTGATGTGGCAAGACAAGCACGCAGCTCCAGTTTATGTGCCTCTTTACGAGCAGTGTCATGGGCAGATGAGGATGAGCAACAGCTTTCCAGGCTAGCCCCTTCTGGCTGCCAGCTATCTGCAGACGTTCGCATCGTCGGAGCAGGGCTGAGAAAGGAACATGGCAGGGACCCCCCCCTAATTCCCAAGCTACGTTTGAAGATTTAGGTGGCAAGATAAGCAAGTAGCCCCAGTCTCTGTGCCTCTTTACGAGCAGTGTCATGGGCAGATGAAGCTGAGCAACAGCTTTCCAGGCTAGCCATTTCTGGCTGTCAGCTATCTGTACATATTCGTATTATCGGATCAGGGCAGCGACAGGAGCCTGGCAGGGATACCCATTGCCAGGTTACGTTTGACGTTTGATGTGGCAAGACAAGCACGCAGCTCCAGTTTATGTGCCTCTTTACGAGCAGTGCCATGGGCAGATGAGGATGAGCAACAGCTTTCCAGGCTAGCCCCTTCTGGCTGCAAGCTATCTGCAGACGTTCGCATCTTCGGAGCAGGGCTGCGAAAGGAGCCTGTCAGGGATACCCGTTCCCAGGATACGTTTGAAGTTTGAGGTGGCAATAAAATTAAGCAGCCCCAGTCTCTGTGGTTTTGAGAGAGCAGTGCCATGGGCAGATGAGGCTGAGCAACAGTTTTCCAGGCTAGCCCCTGGTGAATGCCACCTATCTGCAGAAGTTCTCATTTTCGGAAAAGGGCTGCGAAAGGAGCCTGGCAGAGAAACCCGTTCCCAGGATACGTTTCAAGTTTGAGGTGGCAAGACAAGTAAGCAGCCCCAGTCTCTGTGGTTCGGAGAGAGCAGTACCATGGGCAGATGAGGCTGAGCAACAGCGTTCCAGGCTAGCCCCTTCTGGCTGCCAGCTATCTGCAGACGTTCGCATCTTCGGAGCAGGGCTGCGAAAGTAGCCTGGCAGGTATACCCGTTGCAAGAATAAGTTTAACGTTTGATGTGGCAAGACAAGCAAGCAGCCCCAGTCTCTGTGGTTCGGAGAGAGCAGTGCCATGGGCAGATGAGGCTGAGCAACAGCTTTCCAGGCTAGCCCCTTCTGCCTGCAAGCTATCTGCAGACGTTCGCACTTTCGGAGCAGGGCTACAAAAGGAGCCTGGCAGGTATACCCGTTCCAGGATACGTTTGAATTTTGTGGTGGCAAGACAAGCAATCAGCACCAGTCTCTGTGCCTCTATGCGAGCAGTGCCATGGGCAGATGAGGCTGAGCAACAGCTTTCCAGGCTAGCCCCTTCTGCCTGCAAGCTATCTGCAGACGTTCGCACTTTCGGAGCAGGGCTGCGAAAGGAGCCTGGCAGGGATACCCTTTCCCAGGATACGTTTGAAGTTTGAGGTGGCAAGACAAGTAAGCACCCCCAGTCTCTGTGGTTCGGAGAGAGCAGTGCCATGGGCAGAGGAGGCTGAGCAACAGCTTTCCAGGCTAGCCCCTTCTCCCTGCAAGCTATCTGCAGACGTTCGCACTTTCGGAGCAGGACTGCGAAAGGAGCCTGGCAGGCATACCCGTTCCCAGGATATGTTTGAAGTTTGAGGTGGCAAGAAAAGTAAGCAGCCCCAGTCTCTGTGGTTCCGAGAGAGCAGTGCCATCGGCAGATGAGGCTGAGCAACAGTTTTCCAGGCTAGCCCCTGCTGAATGCCAGCTATCTGCAGACGTTCGCATCTTCAGAGCAGAGCTGCGAAAGGAGCCTGGCAGAAAAACCCGTTCCCAGGATACGTTTGAAGTTTGAGGTGGCAAGACAATCAATCAGCCCCAGTCTCTGTGCCTCTATGCGAGCAGTGTCATGGGCAGATGAGGCTGAGCAACAGCGTTTCAGGCTAGCCCCTTCTGGCTGCCAGCTATCAGCAGACGTTCGCATTTTCGGAGCAGGGCTGCAGAAGGAGCCTGGCAGGGATACCCGTTCCCAGGATACGTTTGAAGTTTGAGGTGGCAAGACAAATAAGCAGCCCCGGTCTCTGTGGTTCCGAGAGAGCAGTGCCATGGGCAGATGAGGCTGAGGAACATTTTTCCAGGCTAGCCCCTGCTGGCTGCCACCTATCTGCAGACGTTCGCATTTTCGGAGCAGGGCTGCCAAAGGAGTCTGGCAGGGATACCCGTTCCCAGGATACGTTTGAATTTTGAGGTGGCAAGACAAGCAAGCAGCCCCAGTCTCTGTGGTTCCGAGAGAGCAGTGCCATGGGCAGATGAGGCTGAGCAACAGCTTTCAGGCTAGCCCCTGCTGGCTACCATCTATCTGCAGAAGTTTGCATTTTCGGAGTAGGGCTGCGAAAGAATCCTGTCAGGGATACCCGTTCCCAGGATACTTTTGAAGTTTAAGGTGGCAAGACAAGCAAGCAGCTCCACTATCTGTGCCTGTGAGAGAGAGGTGCCATGGGCAGATGAGACTGAGTAAGAGCTTTCCAGGCTAGCCCCTGCTGGCTGCAAGCTATCTGCAGACGTTCGCATCTTCAGAGTAGATCTGCAAGAGGAGTCTGGCCGGCACGCCTTTTCCCAGGAAACTTTTGAAGTTTGAGGTGGCAAACAAGCGAGAAACCCCAATCTCTGTGGTTCGGAGAGAGCAGTGCCATGGGCAGATGAGGCTGAGCAACAGCTTTCCAGGCTAGCCCCTTCTGCCTGCAAGCTATCTGCAGACGTTCTCATTTTCGGAACAGTTCTGCGAAAGGAGCCTGGCAGGTATACCCGTTCCCAGGATACGTTTGAAGTTTGAGGTGGCAAGACAAGCAAGCAGCCCCAGTCTCTGTGGTTCGGAGAGAGCAGTGCCATGGGCAGATGAGGCTGAGCAACAGCTTTCCAGGCTAGCCCCTTCTGCCTGCAAGCTATCTGCAAACGTTCGCTCTTTCGGAGCAGGGCTGCGAAAGGAGCCTGGAAGGGATAGCCGTTCCTATGCTACGTTTGAAGTTTGAGGTGGCAAGACAAGCAAGCAGCCCCAGTCTCTGTGGTTCGGAGAGAGCAGTGCCATGGGCAGATGAGGCTGAGCAACAGCTTTCAGGCTAGCCCCTGCTGGCTACCAGCTATCTGCAGAAGTTTGCATTTTCGGAGCATGGCTGCGAAAGAAGCCTGGCAGGGATACCCGTTCCCAGGATACGTTTGAAGTTTGAGCTGGCAAGACATCAAGCAGCTGCACTATCTGTGCCTGTGAGAGAGAGGTGCCATGGGCAGATGAGACTGAGTAAGAGCTTTCCAGGCTAGCCCCTTCTAGCTGCAAGCTATCTGCAGACGTTCGCATCTTCAGAGTAGATCTGCAAGAGGAGTCTGGCCGGCACGCCTTTTCCCAGGAAACTTTTGAAGTTTGAGGTGGCAAGACAAGCGAGAAGCCCCAATCTCTGTGGTTCGGAGAGAGCAGTGCCATGGGCAGATGAGGCTGAGCAACAGCTTTCCAGGTTAGCGCCTTCTGGCTGCAAGCTATCAGCAGACGTTCACATTTTCGGACCAGGGCTGCCGGAGGCTCTCGGCACGGACCCCCTAAGCTACATTTGAAGTTTGAGGTGGCAAGACAAGCAAGTAGCCCCAGTCTCTGTGCCTCTGTGCAAGCGGTGCCATGGGCAGATGAGGCTGAGCAACAGCTTTCCAGGCTAGCCATTTCTGACTGTAAGCTATCTGTACATATTCGTATTATCGGATCAGGGCTGCGAAAGGAGCCTGGCAGGGATACCCATTGCCAGGTTACATTTGACGTTTGATGTGGCAAGAGAAGCACGCAGCTCCAGTTTATGTGCCTCTTTACGAGCAGTGCCATGGGCAGATGAGGATGAGCAACAGCTTTCCAGGCTAGCCCCTGCTGGCTGCCACCTATCTGCAGACGTTCGCATATTCGGAGCAGGGCTGCGAAAGGAGCCTGGCAGGGATACCCGTTCCCAGGATACGTTTGAAGTTTGAGGTGGCAAGACAAGTATGCAGCCCCAGTCTCTGTGGTTCCGAGAGAGCAGTGCCATGGGCAGATGAGTCTGAGCAACAGTTTTCCAGGCTAGCCCCTGCTGGCTGCCACCTACCTGCAGACGTTCGCATATTCGGAGCAGGGCTGCGAAAGGAGCCTGGCAGGGATACCCGTTCCAGGATACGTTTGAAGTTTGAGGTGGCAAGACAAGTAAGCATGTCCAGTCTCTGTGCCTGTGTGCGAGCAGTGCCATGGGCAGATGAGGCTGAGCAACAGTTTTCCAGGCTAGCCCCTGCTGGCTGCCACCTATCTGCAGATGTTCGCATATTCGGAGCAGGGCTGCGAAAGGAGCCTGGCAGGGATACCCGTTCCCAGGATACGTTTGAAGTTTGAGGTGGCAAGACAAGTAAGCTACCACAGTCTCTGTGGTTCGGAGAGAGCAGTGCCATGGGCAGATGAGTCTGAGCAACAGCTTTCCAGGCTAGCCCCTTCTGGCTGCCAGCTATCTGCAGACGTTCGCATCTTCAGAGCAGGGCTGAGAAAGGAGCCTGGCAGGGATACCCGTTCCCAGGATACGTTTGATGTTTGAGGTGGCAAGACAAGCAAGCATCCCCAGTCTCTGTGCCTCTGTGCGAGCAGTGCCATGGGCAGATGAGGCTGAGCAACAGCTTTCCAGGCTAGCCCCTCCTGGCTGCAAGCTATCTGCAGACGTTCTCATTTTCGGAGCAGGGGTGCAAGAGGAGTCTGGCAGGTATACCCGTTCCCAGCATGCGTTTGAAGTTTAAATTGTCAAGACAAGCAAGCAGCCCCAGTCTCTGTGCCTCTGTGCGAGCACTGCCATGGGCAGATGACTGAGCAACAGCTTTCCAGGCTAGCCCCTGCTGGCTACCAGCTATCTGCAGACGTTTGCATTTTCGGAGCAGTGCTGCGAAAGGAGCCTGGCAGGGATACCCGTTCCAGCATACGTTTGAAGTTTAAATTGGCAAGACAAGCAAGCAGCCCCAGTCTCAGTGCCTCTATACGAGCAGTGCCATGGGCAGATGAGGCTGAGCAACAGCTTTCCAGGTTAGACCCTTCTGACTGAAAACTATCTGCAGACGTTCTCACTTTCGGAGCAGGGCTGCGAAAGGAGCCTGGCAGGGATACCCGTTCCCAGGATACGTTTGAAGTTTGAGGTGGCAATCAAGCAAGCAGCCCCAGTCTCTGTGCCTCTGTGCGAGCAGTGCCATGGGCAGATGAGGCTGAGCAACATTTTTCCAGGCTAGCCCCTGCTGGCTGCCACCTATCTGCAGACGTTCGCATTTTCGGAGCAGGGGTGCAAGAGGAGTCTGGCAGGGATACCCGTTCCCAGGATACGTTTGAAGTTTGAGGTGGCAAGACAAGCAAGAAGCCCCAGTCTCTGTGGTTCCGAGAGCGCAGTGCCATGGGCAGATGAGGCTGAGCAACAGCTTTCCAGGCTAGCACCTTCTGGCTGCCAGCTATCTGCAGACGTTCGCATTTTCGGAGCAGGGCTGCGAAAGGAGCCTGGCAGGGATACCCGTTCCCAGGATACGTTTGAAGTTTAAATTGGCAAGACAAGCAAGCAGCCCCAGTCTCTGTGCCTCTGTGCGAGCAGTGCCATGGGCAGATGAGTCTGAGCAACAGTTTTCCAGGCTAGCCCCTTCTGGCTGCCACCTATCTGCAGACGTTCGCATATTCGGAGCAGGGCTGCGAAAGGAGCCTGGCAGGGATACCCGTTCCCAGGATACGTTTGAAGTTTGAGGTGGCAAGATAAGTAAGCTACCCCAGTCTCTGTGGTTCGGAGAGAGCAGTGCCATGGGCAGATGAGGCTGAGCAACAGCTTTCCAGGCTAGCACCTTCTGGCTGCCACCTATCTGCAGACGTTCGCAGATTCGGATCAGGGCAGCGAAAGGAGCATGGCAGGGATACCCGTTCCCAGGATACGTTTGAAGTTTAAATTGGCAAGACAAGCAAGCAGCCCCAGTCTCTGTGCCTCTGTGCGAGCAGTGCCATGGGCAGATGAGGCTGAGCAACAGCTTTCCAGGCTAACCCCTTCTGCCTGCAAGCTATCTGCAGACGTTCTCATTTTCGGAGCAGGGCTGCGAAAGGAGCCTGGCAGGGATACCCGTTCCCAGGATATGTATGAAGTTTAAATTGGCAAGACAAGCAAGAAGCCCCAGTCTCTGTGCCTCTGTGCGAGCAGTGCCATGGGCAGATGAGGCTGAGCAACGGTTTTCCAGGCTAGACCCTTCTGCCTGCAAGCTATCAGCAGACGTTCGCACTTTCGGAGCAGGGCTGCGAAAGGAGCCTGGCAGGGATACCCGTTCCCAGGATACGTTTGAAGTTTGAGGTGGCAAGACAAGCAAGAAGCCCCAGTCTCTGTGGTTCGGAGAGAGCAGCGCCATGGGCAGATGAGGCTGAGCAACAGCTTTGCAGGCTAGCCCCTCCTGGCTGCAAGCTATCTGCAGACGTTCTCATTTTCTGAGCAGGGGTGCAAGAGGAGTCTGGCAGGTATACCCGTTCCCAGGATATTTTTGAAGTTTAAATTGGCAAGACAAGCAAGCAGCCCCAGTCTCTGTGCCTCTGTGCGAGCAGTGCCATGGGCAGATGACTGAGCAACAGCTTTCCAGGCTAGCCCCTGCTGGCTACCAGCTATCTGCAGACGTTTGCATTTTCGGAGTAGGGCTGCGAAAGGAGCCTGGCAGGGATACCCGTTCCAGGATACGTTTGAAGTTTAAATTGGCAAGACAAGCAAGCAGCCCCAGTCTCTGTGCCTCTATACGAGCACTGCCATGGGCAGATGAGGCTGAGCAACAGCTTTCCAGGCTAGCCCGTTCTGACTGAAACCTATCTGCAGACGTTCTCACTTTCGGAGCAGGGCTGCGAAAGGAGCCTGGCAGGGATACCCGTTCTCAGGATACGTTTGAAGTTTGAGGTGGCAAGACAAGCAAGCAGCCCCAGTCTCTGTGGTTCCGAGAGAGCAGTGCCATGGGCAGATGAGGCTGAGCAACATTTTTCCTGGCTAGCCCCTGCTGGTTGCCACCTATCTGCAGACGTTCGCATCTTCGGAGCAGGGCTGCGAAAGGAGTCTGTCAGGGATACTCGTTCCCAGGATACTTTTGAAGTTTGAGGTGGCAAGACAAGCAAGCAGCCCCAGTCTCTGTGCCTCTGTGCGAGCAGTGCCATGGGCAGATGAGGCTGAGCAACAGTTTTCCAGGCTAGCCCCTGCTGGCTGCCACCTATCTGCAGACGTTCGCACTTTCGGAGCAGGGCTGCGAAAAGAGCCTGGCAGGGATACCCGTTCCCAGGATACGTTTGAAGTTTGAGGTGGCAAGACAAGTAAGCAGCCCCAGTCTCTGTGCTCTGTGTGAGCAGTGCCATAGGCAGATGAGGCTGAGCAAAAGTTTTCCAGGCTAGCCCCTGCTGGCTGCCACCTATCTGCAGACGTTCGCATTTTCGGAGCAGGGCTGCGAAAGGAGTCTGGCAGGGATACTCTTTCCTAGGATACGTTTGAAGTTTGAGGTGGCAAGACAAGCAAGAAGCCCCAGTCTCTGTGGTTCGGAGAGAGCAGCGCCATGGGCAGATGAGGCTGAGCAACAGCTTTCCAGGCTAGCCCCTCCTGGCTGCAAGCTATCTGCAGACGTTCTCATTTTCGGAGCAGGGGTGCAAGAGGAATCTGGCAGGTATACCCGTTTCCAGGATACGTTTGAAGTTTAAATTGGCATGACAAGCAAGCAGCCCCAGTCTCTGTGCCTCTGTGCGAGCAGTGCCATGGGCAGATGACTGAGCAACAGCTTTCCAGGCTAGCCCCTGCTGTCTGCCACCTATCTGCAGACGTTCGCATTTTCGGAGTAGGGCTGCGAAAGGAGCATGGCAGGGATACCCTTTCCAGGATACGTTTGAAGTTTAAATTGGCAAGACAAGCAAGCAGCCCCAGTCTCTGTGCCTCTATACGAGCAGTGCCATGGGCAGATGAGGCTGAGCAACAGCTTTCCAGGCTAGCCCCTACTGACTGAAAACTATCTGCAGACGTTCTCACTTTCGGAGCAGGGCTGTGAAAGGAGCCTGGCAGGGATACCCATTCCGAGGATACGTTTGAAGTTTGAGGTGGCAAGACAAGCAAGCAGCCCCAGTCTCTGTGGTTCCGAGAGAGCAGTGCCATGGGCAGATGAGGCTGAGCAACATTTTTCCAGGCTAGCCCCTAGTGGCTGCCACCTATCTGCAGACGTTCGCATCTTCGGAGCAGGGCTGCGAAAGGAGTCTGTCAGGGATACTCGTTCCCAGGATACGTTTGAAGTTTGAGGTGGCAAGACAAGCAAGCAGCCCCAGTCTCTGTGCCTCTGTGCGAGCAGTGCCATGGGCAGATGAGGCTGAGCAACAGCTTTCCAGGCTAGCCCCTGCTGGCTGCCACCTATCTGCAGACGTTCGCACTTTCGGAGCAGGGCTGCGAAAGGAGCCTGGCAGGGATACCCTTTCCCAGGATACGTTTGAAGCTTGAGGTGGCAAGACAAGCAAGAAGCCCCAGTCTCTGTGGTTCGGAGAGAGCAGCGCCATGGGCAGATGAGGCTGAGCAACAGCTTTCCAGGCTAGCCCCTCCTGGCTGCAAGCTATCTGCAGACGTTCTCATTTTCGGAGCAGGGGTGCAAGAGGAGTCTGGCAGGTATACCCGTTCCCAGGATAGGTTTGAAGTTTAAATTGGCATGACAAGCAAGCAGCACCAGTCTCTGTGGTTCGGAGAGAGCAGTGCCATGGGCAGATGACTGAGCAACAGCTTTCCAGGCTAGCCCCTGCTGGCTACCAGCTATCTGCAGACGTTTGCATTTTCCGAGTAGGGCTGCGAAAGGAGCCTGGCAGGGATACCCTTTCCAGGATACGTTTGAAGTTTAAATTGGCAAGACAAGCAAGCAGCCCCAGTCTCTGTGCCTCTATACGAGCAGTGCCATGGGCAGATGAGGCTGAGCAACAGCTTTCCAGGCTAGCCTCTCCTGGCTGCAAGCTATCTGCAGACGTTCTCATTTTCGGAGCAGGGGTGCAAGAGGAGTCTGGCAGGTATACCCGTTCCCAGGATAGGTTTTAAGTTTACATTGGCAAGAAAAGCATGCAGCCCCAGTCTCTGTGCCTCTGTGCGAGCAGTGCCATGGGCAGATGACTGAGCAACAGCTTTCCAGGCTAGCCCCTGCTGGCTACCAGCTATCTGCAGACGTTTGCATTTTCGGAGTAGGGCTGCGAAAGGAGCGTGGCACGGATACCCGTTCCCAGGATACGTTTGAAGTTTGAGGTGGCAAGACAAGCAAGCAGCCCCAGTCTCTGTGGTTCCGAGAGAGCAGTGCCATGGGCAGATGAGGCTGAGCAACAGCGTTCCAGGCTAGTCCCTGCTGGCTGCCACCTATCTGCAGACGTTCGCATCTTCGGAGCAGGGCTGCGAAAGGAGTCTGGCAGGGATACTCGTTCCCAGGCAACTTTTGAAGTTTGAGGTGGCAAGACAAGCAAGCAGCCCCAGTCTCTGTGCCTCTGTGCGAGCAGTGCCATGGGCAGATGAGGCGGAGCAACAGCTTTCCAGGCTAGCCCCTTCTGGCTGCCACCTATCTGCAGACGTTCGCATTTTCAGAGCAGGGCTGCGAAAGGAGCCTGGCAGGGATACCCGTTCCCAGGATACGTTTGAAGTTTGAGGTGGCAAGACAAGTAAGCAGCCCCAGTCTCTGTGCCTCTGTGCGAGCAGTGCCATAGCCAGATGAGGCTGAGCAACAGTTTTCCAGGCTAGCCCCTGCTGGCTGCCACCTATCTGCAGACGTTCGCATTTTCAGAGCAGGGCTGCGAAAGGAGCCTGGCAGGGATACCCGTTCCCAGGATACGTTTGAAGTTTGAGGTGGCAAGACAAGTAAGCAGCCCCAGTCTCTTTGGTTCCGAGAGAGCAGTGCCATGGGCAGATGAGGCTGAGCAACAGCTTTCCAGGCTAGCCCCTGCTGGCTGCCAGCTATCTGCAGACATTCGTATCATTAGAGCAAGGCTGCAAAAGGAGCCTGGCAAGGATACCCGTTCCCAGGATACGTTTGAAGTTTGAGGTGGCAAGACAAGCAAGCAGCCCCAGTCTCTGTGCCTCTGTGCGAGTAGTGCCATGGGCAGATGAGGCTGAGCAACAGCTTTCCAGGCTAGCCCCTTCTGGCTGCCAGCTATCTGCAGACGTTCGCACTTTCGGAGCAGGGCTGCGAAAGGAGCCTGGCAGGGATACCCGTTCCCAGGATACGTTTCAAGTTTAAATTGGGAAGACAAGCAAGAAGCCCCAGTCTCTGTGCCTCTGTGCGAGCAGTGCCATGGGCAGATGAGGCTGAGCAACGGTTTTCCAGGCTAGCCCCTTCTGCCTGCAAGCTATCAGCAGACGTTCGCACTTTCGGAGCAGGGCTGCGAAAGGAGCCTGGCAGGGATACCCGTTCCCAGGATACGTTTGAAGTTTGAGGTGACAAGACAAGTAAGCAGCCCCATTCTCTGTGCCTCTGTGTGAGCAGTGCCATAGGCAGATGAGGCTGAGCAACAGTTTTCCAGGCTAGCCCCTTCTGCCTGCAAGCTATCTGCAGACGTTCTCATTTTCGGAGCAGGGCTGCGAAAGGAGTCTGGCAGGGATACCCGTTCCCAGGATACGTTTGAAGTTTGAGGTGGCAAGACAAGTAAGCAGCCCCAGTCTCTGTGGTTCCGAGAGAGCAGTGCCATGGGCAGATGAGGCTGAGCAACAGCTTTCCAGGCTAGCCCCTGCTGGCTGCCACCTATCTGCAGATGTTCGCACTTTAGGAGCAGGGCTGCGAAAGGAGTCTGTCAGGGATACTCGTTCCCAGGATACGTTTGAAGTTTGAGGTGGCAAGACAAGCAAGCAGTCCCAGTCTCTGTGCCTCTATACGAGCAGTGCCATGGGCAGATGAGGCTGAGCAACAGCTTTCCAGGCTAGCCCCTTCTGGCTGCCAGCTATCTGCAGACATTCGTATCATCAGAGGAAGGCTGCAAAAGGAGCCTGGCAGGGATACCCCTTCCGAGGATACGTTTGAAGTTTGAGGTGGCAAGACAAGCAAGCAGCCCCAGTCTCTGTGCCTCTGTGCGAGTAGTGCCATGGGCAGATGAGGCTGAGCAACAGCTTTCCAGGCTAGCCCCTTCTGGCTGCCAGCTATCTGCAGACGTTCGCACTTTCGGAGCAGGGCTGCGAAAGGAGCCTGGCAGGGATACCCGTTCCCAGGATACGTTTCAAGTTTAAATTGGTAAGACAAGCAAGAAGCCCCAGTCTTTGTGCCTCTGTGCGAGCAGTGCCATGGGCAGATGAGGCTGAGCAACAGCTTTCCAGGCTAACCCCTTCTGCCTGCAAGCTATCTGCAGACGTTCTCATTTTCGGAGCAGGGGTGCGAAAGGAGCCTGGCAGGGATACCCGTTCCCAGGATAGGTTTGAAGTTTGAGGTGGCAAGACAAGTAAGCAGCCACAGTCTCTGTGGTTCCGAGAGAGCAGTGCCATGGGCATATGAGGCTGAGCAACAGCTTTCCAGGCTAGCCCCTTCTGGCTGCCAGCTATCTGCAGACGTTCGCATCTTCAGAGCAGGGCTGCGAAAGGAGCCTGGCAGGGATACCCGTTCCCAGGATGCGTTTGATGTTTGAGGTGGCAAGACAAGCAAGAAGCCCCAGTCTCTGTGCCTCTGTGCGAGCAGTGCCATGGGCAGATGAGGCTGAGCAGCAGCTTTCCAGGCTAACCCCTTCTGCCTGCAAGCTATCTGCAGACGTTCTCATTTTCGGAGCAGGGGTGCGAAAGGAGCCTGGCAGGGATACCCGTTCCCAGGATAGGTTTGAAGTTTAAATTGGCAAGACAAGCAATCAGCCCGAGTCTCTGTGGTTCGGAGAGAGCAGTGCCATGGGCAGATGAGGCTGAGCAACAGCTTTCCAGGCTAGCCCCTGCTGGCTACCAGCTATCTGCAGACGTTTGCATTTTCGGAGTAGGGCTGCGAAAGGAGCCTGGCAGGGATACCCGTTCCAGGATACGTTTGAAGTTTAAATTGGCAAGACAAGCAAGCAGCCCCAGTCTCTGTGCCTCTATACGAGCAGTGCCATGGGCAGATGAGGCTGAGCAACAGCTTTCCAGGCTAGCCCCTTCTGCCTGCAAGCTATCTGCAGACGTTCGCACTTTCGGAGCAGGGCTGCGAAAGGAGCCTGGCAGGGATACCCGTTCCCAGGATACGTTTGAAGTTTGAGGTGGCAAGACAAGCAAGAAGCCCCAGTCTCTGTGGTTCGGAGAGAGCAGCGCCATGGGCAGATGAGGCTGAGCAACAGCTTTCCAGGCTAGCCCCTCCTGGCTGCAAGCTATCTGCAGACGTTCTCATTTTCGGAGCAGGGGTGCAAGAGGAGTCTGGCAGGTATACCCGTTCCCAGGATAGGTTTGAAGTTTAAATTGGCATGACAAGCAAGCAGCACCAGTATCTGTGGTTCGGAGAGAGCAGTGCCATGGGCAGATGACTGAGCAACAGCTTTCCAGGCTAGCCCCTGCTGGCTACCAGCTATCTGCAGACGTTTGCATTTTCCGAGTAGGGCTGCGAAAGGAGCCTGGCAGGGATACCCTTTCCAGGATACGTTTGAAGTTTAAATTGGCAAGACAAGCAAGCAGCCCCAGTCTCTGTGCCTCTATACGAGCAGTGCCATGGGCAGATGAGGCTGAGCAACAGCTTTCCAGGCTAGCCTCTCCTGGCTGCAAGCTATCTGCAGACGTTCTCATTTTCGGAGCAGGGGTGCAAGAGGAGTCTGGCAGGTATACCCGTTCCCAGGATAGGTTTTAAGTTTACATTGGCAAGAAAAGCATGCAGCCCCAGTCTCTGTGCCTCTGTGCGAGCAGTGCCATGGGCAGATGACTGAGCAACAGCTTTCCAGGCTAGCCCCTGCTGGCTACCAGCTATCTGCAGACGTTTGCATTTTCTTAGTAGGGCTGCGAAAGGAGCGTGGCAGGGATACCCGTTCCCAGGATACGTTTGAAGTTTGAGGTGGCAAGACAAGCAAGCAGCCCCAGTCTCTGTGGTTCCGAGAGAGCAGTGCCATGGGCAGATGAGGCTGAGCAACAGCGTTCCAGGCTAGCCCCTGCTGGCTGCCACCTATCTGCAGACGTTCGCATCTTCGGAGCAGGGCTGCGAAAGGAGTCTGGCAGGGATACTCGTTCCCAGGATACTTTTGAAGTTTGAGGTGGCAAGACAAGCAAGCAGCCCCAGTCTCTGTGCCTCTGTGCGAGCAGTGCCATGGGCAGATGAGGCGGAGCAACAGCTTTCCAGGCTAGCCCCTTCTGGCTGCCACCTATCTGCAGACGTTCGCACTTTCGGAGCAGGGCTGCGAAAGGAGCCTAGCAGGGATACCCGTTCCCAGGATACGTGTGAAGTTTGAGGTGGCAAGACAAGCAAGCAGCCACAGTCTCTGTGCTCTGTGTGAGCAGTGCCATAGCCAGATGAGGCTGAGCAACAGTTTTCCAGGCTAGCCCCTGCTGGCTGCCACCTATCTGCAGACGTTCGCATTTTCAGAGCAGGGCTGCGAAAGGAGCCTGGCAGGGATACCCGTTCCCAGGATACGTTTGAAGTTTGAGGTGGCAAGACAAGTAAGCAGCCCCAGTCTCTTTGGTTCCGAGAGAGCAGTGCCATGGGCAGATGAGGCTGAGCAACAGCTTTCCAGGCTAGCCCCTGCTGGCTGCCAGCTATCTGCAGACATTCGTATCATTAGAGCAAGGCTGCAAAAGGAGCCTGGCAAGGATACCCGTTCCCAGGATACGTTTGAAGTTTGAGGTGGCAAGACAAGCAAGCAGCCCCAGTCTCTGTGCCTCTGTGCGAGTAGTGCCATGGGCAGATGAGGCTGAGCAACAGCTTTCCAGGCTAGCCCCTTCTGGCTGCCAGCTATCTGCAGACGTTCGCACTTTCGGAGCAGGGCTGCGAAAGGAGCCTGGCAGGGATACCCGTTCCCAGGATACGTTTCAAGTTTAAATTGGGAAGACAAGCAAGAAGCCCCAGTCTCTGTGCCTCTGTGCGAGCAGTGCCATGGGCAGATGAGGCTGAGCAACGGTTTTCCAGGCTAGCCCCTTCTGCCTGCAAGCTATCAGCAGACGTTCGCACTTTCGGAGCAGGGCTGCGAAAGGAGCCTGGCAGGGATACCCGTTCCCAGGATACGTTTGAAGTTTGAGGTGACAAGACAAGTAAGCAGCCCCATTCTCTGTGCCTCTGTGTGAGCAGTGCCATAGGCAGATGAGGCTGAGCAACAGTTTTCCAGGCTAGCCCCTTCTGCCTGCAAGCTATCTGCAGACGTTCTCATTTTCGGAGCAGGGCTGCGAAAGGAGTCTGGCAGGGATACCCGTTCCCAGGATACGTTTGAAGTTTGAGGTGGCAAGACAAGTAAGCAGCCCCAGTCTCTGTGGTTCCGAGAGAGCAGTGCCATGGGCAGATGAGGCTGAGCAACAGCTTTCCAGGCTAGCCCCTGCTGGCTGCCACCTATCTGCAGATGTTCGCACTTTAGGAGCAGGGCTGCGAAAGGAGTCTGTCAGGGATACTCGTTCCCAGGATACGTTTGAAGTTTGAGGTGGCAAGACAAGCAAGCAGTCCCAGTCTCTGTGCCTCTATACGAGCAGTGCCATGGGCAGATGAGGCTGAGCAACAGCTTTCCAGGCTAGCCCCTTCTGGCTGCCAGCTATCTGCAGACATTCGTATCATCAGAGGAAGGCTGCAAAAGGAGCCTGGCAGGGATACCCCTTCCGAGGATACGTTTGAAGTTTGAGGTGGCAAGACAAGCAAGCAGCCCCAGTCTCTGTGCCTCTGTGCGAGTAGTGCCATGGGCAGATGAGGCTGAGCAACAGCTTTCCAGGCTAGCCCCTTCTGGCTGCCAGCTATCTGCAGACGTTCGCACTTTCGGAGCAGGGCTGCGAAAGGAGCCTGGCAGGGATACCCGTTCCCAGGATACGTTTCAAGTTTAAATTGGTAAGACAAGCAAGAAGCCCCAGTCTTTGTGCCTCTGTGCGAGCAGTGCCATGGGCAGATGAGGCTGAGCAACAGCTTTCCAGGCTAACCCCTTCTGCCTGAAAGCTATCTGCAGACGTTCTCATTTTCGGAGCAGGGGTGCGAAAGGAGCCTGGCAGGGATACCCGTTCCCAGGATAGGTTTGAAGTTTGAGGTGGCAAGACAAGTAAGCAGCCACAGTCTCTGTGGTTCCGAGAGAGCAGTGCCATGGGCATATGAGGCTGAGCAACAGCTTTCCAGGCTAGCCCCTTCTGGCTGCCAGCTATCTGCAGACGTTCGCATCTTCAGAGCAGGGCTGCGAAAAGAGCCTGGCAGGGATACCCGTTCCCAGGATGCGTTTGATGTTTGAGGTGGCAAGACAAGCAAGAAGCCCCAGTCTCTGTGCCTCTGTGCGAGCAGTGCCATGGGCAGATGAGGCTGAGCAACAGCTTTCCAGGCTAACCCCTTCTGCCTGCAAGCTATCTGCAGACGTTCTCATTTTCGGAGCAGGGGTGCGAAAGGAGCCTGGCAGGGATACCCGTTCCCAGGATAGGTTTGAAGTTTAAATTGGCAAGACAAGCAATCAGCCCGAGTCTCTGTGGTTCGGAGAGAGCAGTGCCATGGGCAGATGAGGCTGAGCAACAGCTTTCCAGGCTAGCCCCTGCTGGCTACCAGCTATCTGCAGACGTTTGCATTTTCGGAGTAGGGCTGCGAAAGGAGCCTGGCAGGGATACCCGTTCCAGGATACGTTTGAAGTTTAAATTGGCAAGACAAGCAAGCAGCCCCAGTCTCTGTGCCTCTATACGAGCAGTGCCATGGGCAGATGAGGCTGAGCAACAGCTTTCCAGGCTAGCCCCTTCTGCCTGCAAGCTATCTGCAGACGTTCGCACTTTCGGAGCAGGGCTGCGAAAGGAGCCTGGCAGGGATACCCGTTCCCAGGATACGTTTGAAGTTTGAGGTGGCAAGACAAGTAAGCAGCCCCAGTCTCTGTGGTTCGGAGAGAGCAGTGCCATGGGCAGATGAGGCTGAGCAACAGTTTTCCAGGCTAGCCCTTTCTGGCTGCCACCTATCTGCAGACGTTCGCACTTTCGGAGCAGGGCTGCGAAAGGAGCCTGGCAGGGATACCCGTTCCCAGGATACGTTTGAAGTTTGAGGTGGCAAGACAAGTAAGCTACCCCAGTCTCTGTGGTTCGGAGAGAGCAGTGCCATGGGCAGATGAGGCTGAGCAACAGCTTTCCAGGCTAGCCCCTTCTGGCTGCCAGCTATCTGCAGACGTTCGCATCTTCAGAGCAGGGCTGCGAAAGGATCCTGGCAGGGATACCCGTTCCCAGGATACGTTTGATGTTTGAGGTGGCAAGACAAGCAAGAAGCCCCAGTCTCAGTGCCTCTGTGCGAGCAGTGCCATGGGCAGATGAGGCTGAGCAACAGCTTTCCAGGCTAACCCCTTCTGCCTGCAATCTATCTGCAGATGTTCTCATTTTCGGAGCAGGGCTGCGAAAGGAGCCTGGCAGGGATACCAGTTCCAGGATACGTTTGAAGTTTGAGGTGGCAAGACAAGTAAGCATCTCCAGTCTCTGTGCCTGTGTGCGAGCAGTGCCATGGGCAGATGAGGCTGAGCAATAGTTTTCCAGGCTAGCCACTTCTGGCTGCCAGCTATCTGCAGACGTTCGCACTTTCGGAGCAGGGCTGCGAAAGGAGCCTGGCAGGGATACCCGTTCCCAGGATACGTTTGAAGTTTGAGGTGGCAAGACAAGTAAGCAGCCCCAGTCTCTGTGGTTCGGAGAGAGCAGTGCCATGGGCAGATGAGGCTGAGCAACAGCTTTCCAGGCTAGCCCCTCCTGGCGGCAACCTATCTGCAGACGTTCTAATTTTCGGAGCAGGGATGCAAGAGGAGTCTGGCAGTTATACCCGTTCCCAGGATAGGTTTGAAGTTTAAATTGGCAAGACAAGCAAGCAGCCCCAGTCTCTTTGCCTCTGTGCGAGCAGTGCCATTGGCAGATGAGGCTGAGCAACAGCTTTCCAGGCTAGCCCCTGCTGGCTACCAGCTATCTGCAGACGTTTACATTTTCGGAGTACGGCTGCGAAAGGAGCCTGGCAGGGATACCCGTTGCAGGGTACGTTTGAAGTTTAAATTGGCAAGACAAGCAAGCAGCCCCAGTCTCTGTGCCTCTATACGAGCAGTGCCATGGGCAGATGAGGCTGAGCAACAGCTTTCCAGTGTAGCCCCTTCTGACTGAAAACTATCTGCAGATGTTCGCACTTTCGGAGCAGGGCTGCGAAAGGAGCCTGGCAGGGATACCCGTTCCCAGGATACGTTTGAAGTTTGAGGTGGCAAGACAAGCAAGCAGCCCCAGTCTCTGTGGTTCCGAGAGAGCAGTGCCATGGGCAGATGAGGCTGAGCAACATTTTTCCAGGCTAGCCCTTGCTGGCTGCCACCTATCTGCAGACGTTCGCATCTTCGGAGCAGTGCTGCGAAAGGAGTCTGTCAGGGATACTCGTTCCCAGGATACGTTTGAAGTTTGAGGTGGCAAGACAAGTAAGCAGCCCCAGTCTCTGTGCCTCTGTGTGAGCAGTGTCATAGGCAGATGAGGCTGAGCAACAGCTTTCCAGGCTAGCCCCTTCTGGCTACCATCTATCTGCAGACGTTCGCACTTTCGGAGCAGGGCTGCGAAAGGAGTCTGGCAGGGATACCCGTTCCCAGAATACGTTTGAAGTTTGAGGTGGCAAGACAAGTAAGCAGCCCCAGTCTCTGTGGTTCCGAGAGAGCAGTGCCATGGGCAGATGAGGCTGAGCAACAGCTTTCCAGGCTAGCCCCTGCTGGCTGCCACCTATCTGCAGATGTTCGCACATTCGGAGCAGGGCTGCGAAAGGAGTCTGTCAGGGATACTCGTTCCTAGGATACGTTTGAAGTTTGAGGTGGCAAGACAAGCAAGCAGTCCCAGTCTCTGTGGTTCGGAGAGAGCAGTGCCATGGGCAGATGAGGCTGAGCAACAGCTTTCCAGGCTAGCCCCTTCTGCCTGCAAGCTATCTGCAGACGTTCTCATTTTCGGAGCAGGGCTGCGAAAGGAGCCTGGCAGGGATACCCGTTCCCAGGATACGTTTGAAGTTTGAGGTGGCAAGACAAGCAAGCAGCCCCAGTCTCTGTGCCTCTGTGTGAGCAGTGCCATGGGCAGATGAGGCTGAGCAACAGCTTTCCAGGCTAGCCCCTTCTGCCTGCAAGCTATCTGCAGACGTTCGCATCTTCAGAGCAGAGCTGCGAAAGAAGCCTGGCAGGGATAGCCGTTCCCAGGATACGTTTGATGTTTGAGGTGGCAAGACAAGCAAGCAGCCCGAGTCTCTGTGGTTCGGAGAGAGCAGTGCCATGGGCAGATGAGGCTGAGCAACGGCTTTCCAGGCTAGCCCCTTCTGGCTGCCACCTGTCTGCAGACGTTCTCATTTTCGAAGCAGGGCTGCGAAAGGAGCCTGGCAGGGATACCCGTTCCAGGATACGTTTGAAGTTTGAGGTGGCAAGACAAGTAAGCATCTCCAGTCTCTGTGCCTCTGTGCGAGCAGTGCCATGGGCAGATGAGGCTGAGCAACAGCTTTCCAGGCTAGCCCCTTCTGGCTGCCAGCTATCTGCAGACATTCGCATCATCAGAGCAAGGATGCAAAAGGAGCCTAGCAGGGATACCCATTCCGAGGATACGTTTGAAGTTTGAGGTGGCAAGACAAGCAAGCAGCCCCAGTCTCTGTGGATCCGAGAGAGCAGTGCCATGGGCAGATGCGGCTGAGCAAAAGCTTTCAGGCTAGCCCCTGCTGGCTACCAGCTATCTGCAGACGTTTGCATTTTCGGAGTAGGGCTGCGAAAGAAGCCTGGCAGGGATACCCGTTCCCAGGATACGTTTGAAGTTTGAGGTGGCAAGAGAAGCAAGAAGCTCCACTATCTGTGCCTCTGAGAGAGAGGTGCCATGGGCAGATGAGACTGAGCAGTAGCTTTCCAGGCTAGCCCCTTTTGGCTGCAAGCTATCTGCAGACGTTCACATCTTCGGAGCAGGGGTGCAAGAGGATTCTGGTAGGCTCGCCTTTTGCCAGGCAACTTTTGAAGTTTAAATTGGCAAGACAAGCAAGAAGCCCCAGTCTCTGTGGTTCCGAGAGAGAAGTGCCATGGGCAGATGAGGCTGAGCAACAGCTTTCCAGGCTAGCCCCTTCTGCCTGCAAGCTATCAGCAGACGTTCGCACATTCGGAGCAGGGCTGCGAAAGGAGCCTGGCAGGGATACCCGTTCCCAGGATACGTTTGAAGTTTGAGGTGGCAAGACAAGCAAGCAGCCCCAGTCTCTGTGCCTCTGTGCGAGCAGTGCCATGGGCAGATGAGGCTGAGCAACAGTTTTCCAGGCTAGCCTCTTCTGCCTGCAAGCTATCAGCAGACGTTCTCACTTTCGGAGCAGGACTGCGAAAGGAGCGTGGCAGGGATACCCGTTCCCAGGATACGTTTGAAGTTTGAGGTGGCAAGACAAGCAAGAAGCCCCAGTCCCTGTGGTTCGGAGAGTGCAGTGCCATGGGCAGATGAGGCTGAGCAACAGCTTTCCAGGCTAGCCCCTCCTGGTTGCAAGCTATCTGCAGACGTTCTCATTTTCGGAGCAGGGGTGCAAGAGGATTCTGGCAGGTATACCCGTTCCCAGGATAGGTTTGAAGTTTAAATTGGCAAGACAAGCAAGCAGCCCCAGTCTCTGTGCCTCTGTGCGAGCAGTGCCATGGGCAGATGAGGCTGAGCAACATCTTTCCAGGCTAGCCCCTTCTGCCTGCAAGCTATCTGCAGACGTTCGCACTTTAGGAGCAGGGCTGCGAAAGGAGCCTGGCAGGTATACCCATTCCCAGGATACGTTTGAAGTTTGAGGTGGCAAGACAAGCAAGCAGCCCCAGTCTCTGTGCCTCTATACGAGCAGTGCCATGGGCAGATGAGGCTGAGCAACAGCTTTCCAGGCTAGCCCCTTCTGGCTGCAAGCTATCTGCAGACGTTCGCACTTTAGGAGCAGGGCTGCGCAAGGAGCCTGGCAGGGATACCCGTTCCCAGGATACGTTTGAAGTTTGAGGTGGCAAGACAAGTAAGCAGCCCCAGTCTCTGTGGTTCCGAGAGAGCAGTGCCATGGGCAGATGAGGCTGAGCAACAGTTTTCCAGGCTAGCCCCTGCAGGCTGCCACCTATCTGCAGACGGTCGCATTTTCGGAGCAGGGCTGCGAAAGGAGTCTGGCAGGGATACCCGTTCCCAGGATACGTTTGAAGTTTGAGGTGGCAAGACAAGCAAGCAGCTCCAGAATCTGTGCCTCTGAGCGAGAGGTGCCATGGGCAGATGAGACTGAGTAAGAGCTCTCCAGGCTAGCCCCTTTTGGCTGCAAGCTATCTGCAGACGTTCGCATCTTCGGAGCAGGGGTACAAGAGGAGTCTGGCAGGCACGCCTTTTCCCAGGCAACTTTTGAAGTTTGAGGTGGCAAGAGAAGCAAGTAGCCCCAGTCTCTGTGGTTCCGAGAGAGCAGTGCCATGGGCAGATGAGGCTGAGCAACAGTTTTCCAGGCTAGCCCCTTCTGCCTGCCACCTATCTGCAAAAATTCTCATTTTCGGAGCAGGGCTGCGAAAGGAGCCTGGCAGGGATACCCGTTCCCAGTATACGTTTGAAGTTTGAGGTGGCAAGACAAGCAAGAAGCCCCAGTCTCTGTGGATCCGAGAGAGCAGTGCCATGGGCAGATGAGGCTGAGCAACAGCTTTCCAGGCTAGCCCCTCCTGGCTGCAAGCTATCTGCAGACGTTCTCATTTTCGGAGCAGGGGTGCAAGAGGAGTCTGGCAGGTATACCCATTCCCAGGATACGTTTGATGTTTGAGGTGGCAAGACAAGCAAGCAGCCCCAGTCTCTGTGCCTCTATACGAGCAGTGCCATGGGCAGATGAGGCTGAGCAACAGCTTTCCAGGCTAGCCCCTTCTGGCTGCAAGCTATCTGCAGACGTTCGCACTTTAGGAGCAGGGCTGCGCAAGGAGTCTGGCAGGGATACCCGTTCCCAGGATACGTTTGAAGTTTGAGGTGGCAAGACAAGTAAGCAGCCCCAGTCTCTGTGGTTCGGAGAGAGCAGTGCCATGGGCAGATGAGGCTGAGCAACAGCTTTCCAGGCTAGCCCCTCCTGGCGGCAACCTATCTGCAGACGTTCTAATTTTCGGAGCAGGGATGCAAGAGGAGTCTGGCAGTTATACCCGTTCCCAGGATAGGTTTGAAGTTTAAATTGGCAAGACAAGCAAGCAGCCCCAGTCTCTTTGCCTCTGTGCGAGCAGTGCCATTGGCAGATGAGGCTGAGCAACAGCTTTCCAGGCTAGCCCCTGCTGGCTACCAGCTATCTGCAGACGTTTACATTTTCGGAGTACGGCTGCGAAAGGAGCCTGGCAGGGATACCCGTTGCAGGGTACGTTTGAAGTTTAAATTGGCAAGACAAGCAAGCAGCCCCAGTCTCTGTGCCTCTATACGAGCAGTGCCATGGGCAGATGAGGCTGAGCAACAGCTTTCCAGTGTAGCCCCTTCTGACTGAAAACTATCTGCAGATGTTCGCACTTTCGGAGCAGGGCTGCGAAAGGAGCCTGGCAGGGATACCCGTTCCCAGGATACGTTTGAAGTTTGAGGTCGCAAGACAAGCAAGCAGCCCCAGTCTCTGTGGTTCCGAGAGAGCAGTGCCATGGGCAGATGAGGCTGAGCAACAGCTTTCCAGGCTAGCCCCTGCTGGCTGCCACCTATCTGCAGATGTTCGCACATTCGGAGCAGGGCTGCGAAAGGAGTCTGTCAGGGATACTCGTTCCTAGGATACGTTTGAAGTTTGAGGTGGCAAGACAAGCAAGCAGTCCCAGTCTCTGTGGTTCGGAGAGAGCAGTGCCATGGGCAGATGAGGCTGAGCAACAGCTTTCCAGGCTAGCCCCTTCTGCCTGCAAGCTATCTGCAGACGTTCTCATTTTCGGAGCAGGGCTGCGAAAGGAGCCTGGCAGGGATACCCGTTCCCAGGATACGTTTGAAGTTTGAGGTGGCAAGACAAGCAAGCAGCCCCAGTCTCTGTGCCTCTGTGTGAGCAGTGCCATGGGCAGATGAGGCTGAGCAACAGCTTTCCAGGCTAGCCCCTTCTGCCTGCAAGCTATCTGCAGACGTTCGCATCTTCAGAGCAGAGCTGCGAAAGAAGCCTGGCAGAGATAGCCGTTCCCAGGATACGTTTGATGTTTGAGGTGGCAAGACAAGCAAGCAGCCCGAGTCTCTGTGGTTCGGAGAGAGCAGTGCCATGGGCAGATGAGGCTGAGCAACGGCTTTCCAGGCTAGCCCCTTCTGGCTGCCACCTGTCTGCAGACGTTCTCATTTTCGAAGCAGGGCTGCGAAAGGAGCCTGGCAGGGATACCCGTTCCAGGATACGTTTGAAGTTTGAGGTGGCAAGACAAGTAAGCATCTCCAGTCTCTGTGCCTCTGTGCGAGCAGTGCCATGGGCAGATGAGGCTGAGCAACAGCTTTCCAGGCTAGCCCCTTCTGGCTGCCAGCTATCTGCAGACATTCGCATCATCAGAGCAAGGATGCAAAAGGAGCCTAGCAGGGATACCCATTCCGAGGATACGTTTGAAGTTTGAGGTGGCAAGACAAGCAAGCAGCCCCAGTCTCTGTGGATCCGAGAGAGCAGTGCCATGGGCAGATGCGGCTGAGCAAAAGCTTTCAGGCTAGCCCCTGCTGGCTACCAGCTATCTGCAGATGTTTGCATTTTCGGAGTAGGGCTGCGAAAGAAGCCTGGCAGGGATACCCGTTCCCAGGATACGTTTGAAGTTTGAGGTGGCAAGAGAAGCAAGAAGCTCCACTATCTGTGCCTCTGAGAGAGAGGTGCCATGGGCAGATGAGACTGAGCAGTAGCTTTCCAGGCTAGCCCCTTTTGGCTGCAAGCTATCTGCAGACGTTCACATCTTCGGAGCAGGGGTGCAAGAGGATTCTGGTAGGCTCGCCTTTTGCCAGGCAACTTTTGAAGTTTAAATTGGCAAGACAAGCAAGAAGCCCCAGTCTCTGTGGTTCCGAGAGAGAAGTGCCATGGGCAGATGAGGCTGAGCAACAGCTTTCCAGGCTAGCCCCTTCTGCCTGCAAGCTATCAGCAGACGTTCGCACATTCGGAGCAGGGCTGCGAAAGGAGCCTGGCAGGGATACCCGTTCCCAGGATACGTTTGAAGTTTGAGGTGGCAAGACAAGCAAGCAGCCCCAGTCTCTGTGCCTCTGTGCGAGCAGTGCCATGGGCAGATGAGGCTGAGCAACAGTTTTCCAGGCTAGCCTCTTCTGCCTGCAAGCTATCAGCAGACGTTCTCACTTTCGGAGCAGGACTGCGAAAGGAGCGTGGCAGGGATACCCGTTCCCAGGATACGTTTGAAGTTTGAGGTGGCAAGACAAGCAAGAAGCCCCAGTCCCTGTGGTTCGGAGAGTGCAGTGCCATGGGCAGATGAGGCTGAGCAACAGCTTTCCAGGCTAGCCCCTCCTGGTTGCAAGCTATCTGCAGACGTTCTCATTTTCGGAGCAGGGGTGCAAGAGGATTCTGGCAGGTATACCCGTTCCCAGGATAGGTTTGAAGTTTAAATTGGCAAGACAAGCAAGCAGCCCCAGTCTCTGTGCCTCTGTGCGAGCAGTGCCATGGGCAGATGAGGCTGAGCAACATCTTTCCAGGCTAGCCCCTTCTGCCTGCAAGCTATCTGCAGACGTTCGCACTTTAGGAGCAGGGCTGCGAAAGGAGCCTGGCAGGTATACCCATTCCCAGGATACGTTTGAAGTTTGAGGTGGCAAGACAAGCAAGCAGCCCCAGTCTCTGTGCCTCTATACGAGCAGTGCCATGGGCAGATGAGGCTGAGCAACAGCTTTCCAGGCTAGCCCCTTCTGGCTGCAAGCTATCTGCAGACGTTCGCACTTTAGGAGCAGGGCTGCGCAAGGAGCCTGGCAGGGATACCCTTTCCCAGGATACGTTTGAAGTTTGAGGTGGCAAGACAAGTAAGCAGCCCCAGTCTCTGTGGTTCCGAGAGAGCAGTGCCATGGGCAGATGAGGCTGAGCAACAGTTTTCCAGGCTAGCCCCTGCAGACTGCCACCTATCTGCAGACGGTCGCATTTTCGGAGCAGGGCTGCGAAAGGAGTCTGGCAGGGATACCCGTTCCCAGGATACGTTTGAAGTTTGAGGTGGCAAGACAAGCAAGCAGCTCCAGAATCTGTGCCTCTGAGCGAGAGGTGCCATGGGCAGATGAGACTGAGTAAGAGCTCTCCAGGCTAGCCCCTTTTGGCTGCAAGCTATCTGCAGACGTTCGCATCTTCGGAGCAGGGGTACAAGAGGAGTCTGGCAGGCACGCCTTTTCCCAGGCAACTTTTGAAGTTTGAGGTGGCAAGAGAAGCAAGTAGCCCCAGTCTCTGTGGTTCCGAGAGAGCAGTGCCATGGGCAGATGAGGCTGAGCAACAGTTTTCCAGGCTAGCCCCTTCTGCCTGCCACCTATCTGCAAAAATTTTCATTTTCGGAGCAGGGCTGCGAAAGGAGCCTGGCAGGGATACCCGTTCCCAGGATACGTTTGAAGTTTGAGGTGGCAAGACAAGCAAGAAGCCCCAGTCTCTGTGGATCTGAGAGAGCAGTGCCATGGGCAGATGAGGCTGAGCAACAGCTTTCCAGGCTAGCCCCTCCTGGCTGCAAGCTATCTGCAGACGTTCTCATTTTCGGAGCAGGGGTGCAAGAGGAGTCTGGCAGGTATACCCATTCCCAGGATACGTTTGATGTTTGAGGTGGCAAGACAAGCAAGCAGCCCCAGTCTCTGTGCCTCTATACGAGCAGTGCCATGGGCAGATGAGGCTGAGCAACAGCTTTCCAGGCTAGCCCCTTCTGGCTGCAAGCTATCTGCAGACGTTCGCACTTTAGGAGCAGGGCTGCGCAAGGAGTCTGGCAGGGATACCCGTTCCCAGGATACGTTTGAAGTTTGAGGTGGCAAGACAAGCAAGAAGCCCCAGTCTCTGTGGTTCCGAGAGAGAAGTGCCATGGGCAGATGAGGCTGAGCAACAGCTTTCCAGGCTAGCCCCTTCTGCCTGCAAGCTATCTGCAGACGTTCGCACTTTCGGAGCAGGGCTGCGAAAGGAGCCTGGCAGGGATACCTGTTCCCAGGATACGTTTGAACTTTAAATTGGCTAGACAAGCAAGCAGCCCCAGTCTCTGTGCCTCTGTGCGAGCAGTGCCATGGGCAGATGAGGCTGAGCAACATTTTTCCAGGCTAGCCCCTTCTGCCTGCAAGCTATCAGCAGACGTTCTCACTTTCGGAGCAGGGCTGCGAAAGGAGCGTGGCAGGGATACCCGTTCCCAGGATACGTTTGAAGTTTGAGGTGGCAAGACAAGCAAGAAGCCCCAGTCCCTGTGGTTCGGAGAGTGCAGTGCCATGGGCAGATGAGGCTGAGCAACAGCTTTCCAGGCTAGCCCCTCCTGGCTGCAAGCTATCTGCAGACGTTCTCATTTTCGGAGCAGGGGTGCAAGAGGATTCTGGCAGGTATACCCGTTCCCGGGATAGGTTTGAAGTTTTAATTGGCAAGACAAGCAAGCAGCCCCAGTCTCTGTGCCTCTGTGCGAGCAGTGCCATGGGCAGATGAGGCTGAGCAACAGTTTTCCAGGCTAGCCCCTGCTGGCTGCAAGCTATCTGCAGACGTTCGCACTTTAGGAGCAGGGCTGCGAAAGGAGCCTGGCAGGGATACCCGTTCCCAGGATACGTTTGAAGTTTGAGGTGGCAAGACAAGCAAGCAGCTCCAGAATCTGTGCCTCTGAGCGAGAGGTGCCATGGGCAGATGAGACTGAGTAAGAGCTCTTCAGGCTAGCCCCTTTTGGCTGCAAGCTATCTGCAGACGTTCGCATCTTCGGAGCAGGGGTACAAGAGAAGTCTGGCAGGCACGCCTTTTCCCAGGCAACTTTTGAAGTTTGAGGTGGCAAGAGAAGCAAGTAGCCCCAGTCTCTGTGGTTCCGAGAGAGCAGTGCCATGGGCAGATGAGGCTGAGCAACAGCTTTCCAGGCTAGCCCCTTCTGCCTGCCACCTATCTGCAGACATTCGCATTTTCGGAGCAGGGCTGCGAAAGGAGCCTGGCAGGGATACCCGTTCCCAGGATACGTTTGAAGTTTGAGGTGGCAAGACAAGCAAGCAGCCCCAGTCTCTGTGCCTCTGTGCGAGCAGTGCCATGGGCAGATGAGGCTGAGCAACAGCTTTCCAGGCTAGCCCCTTCTGCCTGGA
The DNA here is from genome assembly GCF_030867145.1 of Opisthocomus hoazin. Taxonomy (NCBI): domain Eukaryota; kingdom Metazoa; phylum Chordata; class Aves; order Opisthocomiformes; family Opisthocomidae; genus Opisthocomus; species Opisthocomus hoazin. Next base: position 6,780,997 of record NC_134440.1, read on the forward strand.
AGCTATCTGCAGACGTTCGCACTTTAGGAGCAGGGCTGCGAAAGGAGCCTGGCAGGGATACCCATTCCCAGGATACGTTTGAAGTTTGAGGTGGCAAGACAAGTAAGCAGCCCCAGTCTCTGTGCCTCTATACGAGCAGTGCCATGGGCAGATGAGGCTGAGCAACAGCTTTCCAGGCTAGCCCCTTCTGGCTGCAAGCTATCTGCAGATGTTCGCACTTTAGGAGCAGGGCTGCGAAAGGAGCCTGGCAGGGATACCCGTTCCCAGGATACGTTTGAAGTTTGAGGTGGCAAGACAAGTAAGCAGCCCCAGTCTCTGTGGTTCCGAGAGAGCAGTGCCATGGGCAGATGAGGCTGAGCAACAGTTTTCCAGGCTAGCCCCTGCTGGCTGCCACCTATCTGCAGACGTTAGCATCTTTGAAGCAGGGCTGCGAAAGGAGTCTGGCAGGGATACCCGTTCCCAGGATACGTTTGAAGTTTGAGGTGGCAAGACAAGCAAGCATCTCCAGAATCTGTGCCTCTGAGCGAGAGGTGCCATGGGCAGATGAGACTGAGTAAGAGCTCTCCAGGCTAGCCGCTTTTGGCTGCAAGCTATCTGCAGACGTTCGCATCTTCGGAGCAGGGGTACAAGAGGAGTCTGGCAGGCACGCCTTTTCCCAGGCAACTTTTGAAGTTTGAGGTGGCAAGAGAAGCAAGTAGCCCCAGTCTCTGTGGTTCCGAGAGAGCAGTGCCATGGGCAGATGAGGCTGAGCAACAGTTTTCCAGGCTAGCCCCTTCTGCCTGCCACCTATCTGCAGACATTCGCATTTTCGGAGCAGGGCTGCAAAAGGAGCCTGGCAGGGATACCCGTTCCCAGTATACGTTTGAAGTTTGAGGTGGCAAGACAAGCAAGAAGCCCCATTCTCTGTGCCTCTGTGCGAGCACTGCCATGGGCAGATGAGGCTGAGCAACAGCTTTCCAGGCTAGCCCCTCCTGGCTGCAAGCTATGTGCAGACGTTCTCATTTTCGGAGCAGGGGTGCAAGAGGAGTCTGGCAGGTATACCCGTTCCCAGGATACGTTTGAAATTTAAATTGGCAAGACAAGCAAGCAGCCCCAGTCTCTGTGCCTCTGTGCGAGCAGTGCCATGGGCAGATGAGGCTGAGCAACAGCTTTCCAGGCTAGCCCCTTCTGGCTGCAAGCTATCTGCAGACGTTCGCACTTTAGGAGCAGGGCTGCGAAAGGAGCCTGGCAGGGATACCCATTCCCAGGATACGTTTGAAGTTTGAGGTGGCAAGACAAGCAAGCAGCCCCAGTCTCTGTGCCTCTATACGAGCAGTGCCATGGGCAGATGAGGCTGAGCAACAGCTTTCCAGGCTAGCCCCTTCTGGCTGCAAGCTATCTGCAGACGTTCGCACTTTAGGAGCAGGGCTGCGCAAGGAGCCTGGCAGGGATACCCGTTCCCAGGATACGTTTGAAGTTTGAGGTGGCAAGACAAGGAAGCAGCCCCAGTCTCTGTTGTTCCGAGAGAGCAGTGCCATGGGCAGATGAGGCTGAGCAACAGTTTTCCAGGCTAGCCCCTGCTGGCTGCCACCTATCTGCAGACGGTCGCATTTTCGGAGTAGGGCTGCGAAAGAAGCCTGGCAGGGATACCCGTTCCAGGATACGTTTGAAGTTTAAATTGGCAAGACAAGCAAGCAGCCCCAGTCTCTGTGCCTCTATACGAGCAGTGCCATGGGCAGATGAGGCTGAGCAACAGCTTTCCAGGCTAGCCCCTGCTGGCTGCCACCTATCTGCAGACGTTCGCATCTTCGGAGCAGGGCTGCGAAAGGAGTCTGGCAGGGATACTCGTTCCCAGGATACGTTTGAAGTTTGAGGTGGCAAGACAAGCAATCAGCCCCAGTCTCTGTGCCTCTGTGCGAGCACTGTCATGGGCAGATGAGGCTGAGCAACAGCTTTCCAGGCTAGCCCCTTCTGCTTGCAAGCTATCTGCAGACGTTCGCAATTTCGGAGCAGGGCTGCGAAAGAGGCCTGGCAGGGATACCCGTTCCCAGGATATGTTTGAAGTTTGAGGTGGCAAGACAAGTAAGAAGCCCCAGTCTCTGTGGTTCCGAGAGAGCAGTGCCATGGGCAGATGAGGCTGAGCAACAGTTCTGCAGGCTAGCCCCTGCTGACTGCCACCTATCTGCAGACGTTCGCATTTTCGGAGCAGGGCTGCGAAAGGACTCTGGCAGGGATACCCGTTCCCAGGATAGGTTTGAAGTTTGAGGTGGCAAGACAAGTAAGCAGCCACAGTCTCTGTGGTTCCGAGAGAGCAGTGCCATGGGCAGATGAGGCTGAGCAACAGTTTTCCAGGCTAGCCCCTGCTGGCTGCCACCTATCTGCAGACTTTTGCATTTTCGAAGTAGGGCTGCGAAAGATGAACGGCAGGGATACCCGTTCCCAGGATACGTTTGAAGTTTGAGGTGGCAAGACAAGGAAGCAGCTCCACTATCTGTGCCTCTGAGCGAGAGGTGCCATGAGCAGATGAGACTGAGTAAGAGCTTTCCAGGCTAGCCCCTTGTGGCTGCAAGCTATCTGCAGACGTTCGCATCTTCGGAGCAGGGGTACAAGAGGAGTCTGGCAGGCACGCCTTTTCCCAGGCAACTTTTGAAGTTTGAGGTGGCAAGACAAGCAAGAAGCCCCAGTCTCTGTGGTTCCGAGAGAGAAGTGCCATGGGCAGATGAGGCTGAGCAACAGCTTTCCAGGCTAGCCCCTTCTGCCTGCAAGCTATCTGCAGACGTTCGCACTTTCGGAGCAGGGCTGCGAAAGCAGCCTGGCAGGGATACCCGTTCCCAGGATACGTTTGAAGTTTAAATTGGCAAGACAAGCAAGCAGCCCCAGTCTCTGTGCCTCTGTGCGAGCAGTGCCATGGGCAGATGAGGCTGAGCAACAGTTTTCCAGGCTAGTCCCTTCTGCCTGCTAGCTATCAGCAGACGTTCTCATTTTCAGAGCAGGGGTGCAAGAGGAGTCTGGCAGGTATACCCGTTCGCAGGATAGGTTTGAAATTTAAATTGGCAAGACAAGCAAGCAGCCCCAGTCTCTGTGCCTCTGTGCGAGCAGTGCCATGGGCAGATGAGGCTGAGCAACAGCTTTCCAGGCTAGCCCCTTCTTCCTGCAAGCTATCTGCAGACGTTCGCCCTTTAGGAGCAGGGCTGCGAAAGGAGCCTAGCAGGGATACCCATTCCCAGGATACGTTTGAAGTTTGAGGTGGCAAGACAAGCAAGCAGCCCCAGTCTCTGTGCCTCTATACGAGCAGTGCCATGGGCAGATGAGGCTGAGCAACAGCTTTCCAGGCTAGCCCCTTCTGCCTGCAAGCTATCTGCAGACGTTCGCACTTTAGGAGCAGGGCTGCGCAAGGAGCCTGGCAGGGATACCCGTTCCCAGGATACATTTGAAGTTTGAGGTGACAAGACAAGTAAGCAGCCCCAGTCTCTGTGGTTCCGAGAGAGCAGTGCCATGGGCAGATGAGGCTGAGAAACAGCTTTCCAGGCTAGCCCCTGCTGGCTGCCACCTATCTGCAGACGGTCGCATTTTCGGAGCAGGGCTGCGAAAGGAGTATGGCAGGGATACCCGTTCCCAGGATACGTTTGAAGTTTGAGGTGGCAAGACAAGCAAGCAGCTCCAGAATCTGTGCCTCTGAGCGAGAGGTGCTATGGGCAGATGAGACTGAGTAAGAGCTCTCCAGACTAGCCCCTTTTGGCTGCAAGCTATCTGCAGACGTTCGCATCTTCGGAGCAGGGGTACAAGAGGAGTCTGGCAGGCACGCCTTTTCCCAGGCAACTTTTGAAGTTTGAGGTGGCAAGAGAAGCAAGTAGCCCCAGTCTCTGTGGTTCCGAGAGAGCAGTGCCATGGGCAGATGAGGCTGAGCAACAGTTTTCCAGGCTAGCCCCTTCTGCCTGCCACCTATCTGCACACATTCGCATTTTCGGAGCAGGGCTGCGAAAGCAGCCTGGCAGGGATACCCGTTACCAGGATACGTTTGAAGTCTGAGGTGGCAAGACAAGCAAGAAGCCCCAGTCTTTGTGGTTCGGAGAGAGCAGTGCCATGGGCAGATGAGGCCGAGCAACAGCTTTGCAGGCTAGCCCCTTCTGCCTGTAAACTATCTGCAGACGTTCGCACTTTAGGAGCAGGGCTGCGAAAGGAGCCTGGCAGGGATACCCGTTCCCAGGATACATTTGAAGTTTGAGGTGGCAAGACAAGTAAGCCACCCCAGTCTCTGTGGTTCCGAGAGAGCAGTGCCATGGGCAGATGAGGCTGAGCAACAGTTTTCCAGGCTAGCCCCTGCTGGCTGCCAGCTATCTGCAGACGGTCGCATTTTCGGAGCAGGGCTGCGAAAGAAGTCTGGCAGGGATACCCGTTCCCAGGATACGTTTGAAGTTTGAGGTGGCAAGACAAGCAAGCAGCTCCAGAATCTGTGCCTCTGAGTGAGAGGTGCCATGGGCAGATGAGACTGAGTAAGAGCTCTCCAGGCTAGCCCCTTTTGGCTGCAAGCTATCTGCAGATGTTCGCATCTTCGGAGCAGGGGTACAAGAGGAGTCTGGCAGGCACGCCTTTTCCCAGGCAACTTTTGAAGTTTGTGGTGGCAAGAGAAGCAAGTAGCCCCAGTCTCTGTGGTTCCGAGAGAGCAGTGCCATGGGCAGATGAGGCTGAGCAACAGTTTTCCAGGCTAGCCCCTTCTGCCTGCCACCTATCTGCAGACATTCGCATTTTCGGAGCAGGGCTGCGAAAGGAGCCTGGCAAGGATACCCGTTCCCAGGATACGTTTGAAGTTTGAGGTGGCAAGACAAGCAAGAAGCCCCAGTCTCTGTGGTTCGGAGAGAGCAGTGCCATGGGCAGATGAGGCTGAGCAACAGCTTTCCAGGCTAGCCCCTGCTGGCTAACATCTATCTGCAGACGTTCTCATTTTCGGAGCAGGGGTGCAAGAGGAGTCTGGCAGGGATACCCGTTCCCAGGATAGGTTTGAAGTTTAAATTGGCAAGACAAGCAAGCAGCCCCAGTCTCTGTGCCTCTGTGCGAGCAGTGCCATGGGCAGATGAGGCTGAGCAACATTTTTCCAGGCTAGCCCTTGCTGGCTGCCACCTATCTGCAGACGTTCGCATTTTCGGAGTAGGGCTGCGAAAGGAGCCTGGCAGGGATACCCGTTCCCAGGATACGTTTGAAGTTTTAGGTGGCAAGACAAGTAAGCAGCCCCAGTCTCTGTGGTTCCGAGAGAGCAGTGCCATGGGCAGATGAGGCTGAGCAACAGCGTTCCAGGCTAGCCCCTTCTGCCTGCAAGCTATCTCCAGACGTTCGCACTTTCGGAGCAGGGCTGCGAAAGGAGTCTGGCAGGGATACCCGTTCCCAGGATAGGTTTGAAGTTTAAATTGGCAAGACAAGCAAGCAGCCCCAGTCTCTGTGCCTCTGTGCGAGCAGTTGCATGGGCAGATGAGGCTGAGCAACAGTTTTCCAGGCTAGCCCCTTCTGCCTGCAAGCTATCAGCAGACGTTCTCACTTTCGGAGCAGGGTGCGAAAGGAGCCTGGCAGGGATACCCGTTCCCAGGATACGTTTGAAGTTTGAGGTGGTAAGACAAGCAAGAAGCCCCAGTCTTTGTGGTTCGGAGAGAGCAGTGCCATGGGCAGATGAGGCTGAGCAACAGCTTTGCAGGCTAGTCCCTTCTGCCTGCAAGCTATCTGCAGACGTTCGCACTTTAGGAGCAGGGCTGCGCAAGGAGCCTGGCAGGGATACCCGTTCCCAGGATACGTTTGAAGTTTGAGGTGGCAAGACAAGTAAGCAGCCCCAGTCTCTGTGGTTCCGAGAGAGCAGTGCCATGGGCAGATGAGGATGAGCAACAGCTTTCCAGGCTAGCCCCTGCTGGCTGCCACCTATCTGCAGACGGTCGCATTTTCGGAGCAGGGCTGCGAAAGGAGCCTGGCAGGGATACCCGTTCCCAGGATACGTTTGAAGTTTAAATTGGCAAGACAAGCAAGCAGCCCCAGTGTCTGTGCCTCTGTGCGAGCAGTGCCATGGGCAGATGAGGCTGAGCAACAGCTTTCCAGGCTAGCCCCTTCTGGCTACCAGCTATCTGCAGACGTTTGCATTTTTGGAGTAGGGCTGCGAAAGAAGCCTGGCAGGGATACCCGTTCCAGGATACGTTTGAAGTTTAAATTGGCAAGACAAGCAAGCAGCCCCAGTCTCTGTGCCTCTATACGAGCAGTGCCATGGGCAGATGAGGCTGAGCAACAGCTTTCCAGGCTAGCCCCTTGTTCCTGCAAGCTATCTGCAGACGTTCGCACTTTCGGAGCAGGGCTGCGAAAGGAGCCTGGCAGGGATACCCGTTCCCAGGATACGTTTGAAGTTTTAGGTGGCAAGACAAGTAAGCAGCCCCAGTCTCTGTGGTTCCGAGAGAGCAGTGCCATGGGCAGATGAGGCTGAGCAACAGCGTTCCAGGCTAGCCCCTGCTGGCTGCCACCTATCTGCAGACGTTCGCACTTTCGGAGCAGGGCTGCGAAAGGAGCCTGGCAGGGATACCTGTTCCCAGGATATGTTTGAAGTTTGAGGTGGCAAGACAAGTAAGAAGCCCCAGTCTCTGTGGTTCCGAGAGAGCAGTGCCATGGGCAGATGAGGCTGAGCAACAGTTCTGCAGGCTAGCCCCTGCTGACTGCCACCTATCTGCAGACGTTCGCATTTTTGGAGCAGGGCTGCGAAAGGAGTATGGCAGGGATACCCCTTCCCAGGATACGTTTGAAGTTTGAGGTGGCAAGACAAGTAAGCAGACCCAGTCTCTGTGCCTCTATACGAGCAGTGCCATGGGCAGATGAGGCTGAGCAACAGTTTTCCAGGCTAGCCCCTGCTGGCTGCCACCTATCTGCAGACTTTTGCATTTTCGAAGTAGGGCTGCGAAAGATGAAAGGCAGGGACACCCGTTCCCAGGATACGTTTGAAGTTTGAGGTGGCAAGACAAGGAAGCAGCTCCACTATCTGTGCCTCTGAGCGAGAGGTGCCATGAGCAGATGAGACTGAGTAAGAGCTTTCCAGGCTAGCCCCTTGTTGCTGCAAGCTATCTGCAGACGTTCGCATCTTCGGAGCAGGGGTGCAAGAGGAGTCTGACAGGCACGCCTTTTCCCAGGCAACTTTTGAAGTTTGAGGTGGCAAGACAAGCAAGAAGCCCCAGTCTCTGTGGTTCCGAGAGAGAAGTGCCATGGGCAGATGAGGCTGAGCAACAGCTTTCCAGGCTAGCCCCTTCTGCCTGCAAGCTATCTGCAGACGTTCTCATTTTCGGAGCAGGGGTGCAAGAGGATTCTGGCAGGGATACCCGTTCCCAGGATACGTTTGAAGTTTGAGGTGGCAAGACAAGCAAGCAGCCCCAGTCTCTGTGCCTCTGTGCGAGCAGTGCCATGGGCAGATGAGGCTGAGCAACAGCTTTCCAGGCTAGCCCCTTCTGCCTGAAAACTATCTGCAGACGTTCGCACTCTAGGAGCAGGCCTGCGAAAGGAGCCTGGCAGGGATACCCGTTCCCAGGATACGTTTGAAGTTTGAGGTGGCAAGACAAGCAAGCAGCCCCAGTCTCTGTGCCTCTATACGAGCAGTGCCATGGGCAGAGGAGGCTGAGCAACAGCTTTCCAGGCTAGCCCCTTCTGGCTGCAAGCTATCTGCAGACGTTCGCACTTTAGGAGCAGGGCTGCGAAAGGAGCCTGGCAGGGATACCCGTTCCCAGGATACGTTTGAAGTTTGAGGTGGCAAGACAAGTAAGCAGCCCCAGTCTCTGTGGTTCCGAGAGAGCAGTGCCATGGGCAGATGAGGCTGAGCAACAGTTTTCCAGGCTAGCCCCTGCTGGCTGCCACCTATCTGCAGACGGTCGCATTTTCGGAGTAGGGCTGCGAAAGGAGTCTGGCAGGGATACCCGTTCCCAGGATACGTTTGAAGTTTGAGGTGGCAAGACAAGCAAGAAGCCCCAGTCTCTGTGGTTCGGAGACAGCAGTGCCATGGGCAGATGAGGCTGAGCAACAGCTTTCCAGGCTAGCCCCTCCTGGCTGCAAACTATCTGCAGACGTTCTCATTTTCAGAGCAGGGGTGCAAGAGGAGTCTGGCAGGGATACCCGTTCCCAGGATACGTTTGAAGTTTAAATTGGCAAGACAAGCAAGCAGCCCCAGTCTCTGTGCCTCTGTGCGAGCAGTGCCATGGGCAGATGAGGCTGAGCAACAGCTTTCCAGGCTAGCCCCTGCTGGCTACCAGCTATCTGCAGACGTTCGCATTTTCGGAGTAGGGCTGCGAAAGAAGCCTGGCCGGGATACCCGTTCCAGGATACGTTTGAAGTTTAAATTGGCAAGACAAGCAAGCAGCCCCAGTCTCTGTGCCTCTATACGAGCAGTGCCATGGGCACATGAGGCTGAGCAACAGCTTTCCAGGCTAGCCCCTTGTGCCTGCAAGCTATCTGCAGACGTTCGCACTTTCGGAGCAGGGCTGCGAAAGGAGTCTGGCAGGGATACCCGTTCCCAGGATACGTTTGAAGTTTTAGGTGGCAAGACAAGTAAGCAGCCCCAGTCTCTGTGGTTCCGAGAGAGCAGTGCCATGGGCAGATGAGGCTGAGCAACAGCGTTCCAGGCTAGCCCCTGCTGGCTGCCACCTATCTGCAGACGTTCGCATCTTCGGAGCAGGGCTGCGAAAGGAGTCTGGCAGGGATACCCGTTCCCAGGATACGTTTGAAGTTTGAGGTGGCAAGACAAGCAAGCAGCCCCAGTCTCTGGTCCTCTGTGCGAGCAGTGTCATGGGCAGATGAGGCTGAGCAACAGCTTTCCAGGCTAGCGCCTTCTGGCTGCAAGCTATCTGCAGACGTTCGCAATTTCGGAGAAGGGCTGCGAAAGAGGCCTGGCAGGGATACCCGTTCCCAGGATAGGTTTGAAGTTTAAATTGGCAAGACAAGTAAGAAGCCCCTGTCTCTGTGGTTCCGAGAGAGCAGTGCCATGGACAGATGAGGCTGAGCAACAGTTCTGCAGGCTAGCCCCTGCTGAAGGCCACCTATCTGCAGACGTTCGCATTTTCGGAGCAGGGCTGCGAAAGGAGTCTGGCACGGATACCCGTTCCCAGGACACGTTTGAAGTTTGAGGTGGCAAGACAAGTAAGCAGCCCCAGTCTCTGTGGTTCCGAGAGAGTAGTGCCATGGGCAGATGAGGCTGAGCAACAGTTTTCCAGGCTAGCCCCTGCTGGCTGCCACCTATCTGCAGATGTTCGCATATTCGGAGCAGGGCTGCGAAAGGAGTCTGTGAGGGATACTCGTTCCCAGGATACGTTTGAAGTTTGAGGTGGCAAGACAAGCAAGCATCCCCAGTCTCTGTGCCTCTATACGAGCAGTGCCATGGGCAGATGAGGCTGAGCAAAAGCATTCCAGGCTAGCCCCTTCTGCCTGCAAGCTATCTGCAGACGTTTGCACTTTCGGAGCAGGGCTGCGAAAGGAGCCTGACAGGGATACCCGTTCCCAGGATACGTTTGAAGTTTGAGGTGGCAAGACAAGCAAGCAGCTCCACTATCTCTGCCTCTGAGTGAGAGGTGCCATGGGCAGATGAGACTGAGTAAGAGCTTTCCAGGCTAGCCCCTTCTGGTTGCAAGCTATCTGCAGACTTTCGCATCTTCGGAGCAAGGGTGCAAGAGGAGTCTGGCACGCACCCCCTATTCCCAGGCAACTTTTGAAGTTTGAGGTGGCAAGACAAGCAAGCAGCCCCAGTCTCTGTGTTTCGGAGAGAGCAGTGCCATGGGCACATGAGGCTGAGCAACAGCTTTCCAGGCTAGCCCCTTCTGGCTGCCAGCTATCTGCAGACATTCGCATCTTCAGAGCAAGGCTGCAAAAGGAGCCTGGCAGGGATTCCCATTCCCAGGATACGTTTCAAGTTTGAGGTGGCAAGACAAACAAGCAGCCCCAGTCTCTGTGGTTCCGAGAGAGCAGTGCCATGGGCAGATGAGGCTGAGAAAAAGTTTTCCAGGCTAGCCCCTGCTGGCTGCCACCTGTCTGCAGACGTTCGCATTTTTGGAGCAGGGCTGCGAAAGGATTCTGGCAGGGATACCCGTTCCCAGCATACGTTTGAAGTTTGAGGTGGCAAGACAAGTAAGCATCTCCAGTCTCTGTGCCTCTGAGCGAGAGGTGCCATGGGCAGATGAGACTGAGTAAGAGCTTTCCAGGCTAGCCCCTTCTGCCTGCAAGCTATCTGCAGACTTTCGCATCTTCGGAGCAGGGGTGCAAGAGGAGTCTGGCAGGTATACCCGTTCCCAGGATAGGTTTGAAGTTTAAATTGGCAAGACAAGCAAGCAGCCCCAGTCTCTGTGCCTCTGTGCGAGCAGTGCCATGGGCAGATGAGGCTGAGCAACAGCTTTCCAGGCTAGCCCCTGCTGGCTACCAGCTATCTGCAGACGTTTGCATTTTCGGAGTAGGGCTGCGAAAGGAACCTGGCAGGGATACCCGTTCCAGGATACGTTTGAATTTTAAATTGGCAAGACAAGCGAGCAGCCCCAGTCTCTGTGCCTCTATACGACCAGTGCCATGGGCAGATTAGGCTGAGCAACAGCTTTCCAGGCTAGCCCCTTCTGCCTGAAAACTATCTGCAGACGTTCGCATCTTCGGAGCAGGGCTGCGAAAGGAGCCTGGCAGGGATACCCATTCCCAGGATACGTTTGAAGTTTGAGGTGGCAAGACAAGTAAGCAGCCCCAGTTTTTGTGGTTCGGAGAGAGCAGTGCCATGGGCAGATGAGGCTGAGCAACAGCGTTCAAGGCTAGCCCCTTCTGCCTGCCAGCTATCTGCAGACATTCGCATTTTCGGAGCAGGGCTGCGAAAGGAGCCTGGCAGGGATATCCTTTCCCAGGATACGTTTGATGTTTGAGGTGGCAAGACAAGCAAGCAGCCCGAGTCTCTGTGGTTCGGAGAGAGCATTGCCATGGGCAGATGAGGCTGAGCAACAGCTTTCCAGGCTAGCCCCTTCTGCCTGCAAGCTATCTGCAGATGTTCTCATTTTCGGAGCAGGGCTGCGAAAGGAGTCTGGCAGGGATACCCGTTCCCATGATACGTTTGAAGTTTGAGGTGGCAAGACAAGTAAGCATCTCCAGTCTCTGTGACTGTGTGCGAGCAGTGCCATGGGCAGATGAGGCTGAGCAACAGTTTTCCAGGCTAGCCCCTTCTGGCTGCCAGCTATCTGCAGACGTTCGCATCTTCGGAGCAGGGGTGCAAGAGGAGTCTGGCAGGTATACCCGTTCCCAGGATACCTTTGAAGTTTGAGGTGGCAAGACAAGCAAGATCCCCAGTCTCTGTGGATCCGAGAGAGCAGTGCCATGGGCAGATGCGGCTGAGCAAAAGCTTTCAGGCTAGCCCCTGCTGGCTACCATCTATCTGCAGACGTTTGCATTTTCGGAGTAGGGCTGCGAAAGATGAACGGCAGGGATACCCGTTCCCAGGATACGTTTGAAGTTTGAGGTGGCAAGACAAGTAAGCAGCTCCACTATCTGTGCCTCTGAGCGAGCAGTGCCATGGGCAGATGAGACTGAGCAACAGTTTTCCAGGCTAGCCCCTTCTGGCTGCAAGCTATCTGCAGACGTTCGCATCTTCGGAGCAGGGGTGCAAGAGGAGTCTGGCAGGTATACCCGTTCCCAGGATAGGTTTGAAGTTTAAATTGGCAAGACAAGCAAGCAGCCCCAGTCTTTGTGCCTCTGTGCGAGCAATGCCATGGGCAGATGAGGCTGAGCAACAGCTTTCCAGGCTAGCCCCTGCTGGCTACCAGCTATCTGCAGACGTTTGCATTTTCGGAGTAGGGCTGCGAAAGGAACCTGGCAGGGATACCCGTTCCAGGATACGTTTGAAGTTTAAATTGGCAAGACAAGCGAGCAGCCCCAGTCTCTGTGCCTCTATACGAGCAATGCCATGGGCAGATGAGGCTGAGCAACAGCTTTCCAGGCTAGCCCCTTCTGCCTGAAAACTATCTGCAGACGTTCGCACTTTCGGAGCAGGGCTGCGAAAGGAGCCTGGCAGGGATACCCGTTCCCAGGATACGTTTGAAGTTTGAGGTGGCAAGACAAGTAAGCAGCCCCAGTCTCTGTGGTTCGGAGAGAGCAGTGCCATGGGCAGATGAGGCTGAGCAACAGCTTTCCAGGCTAGCCCCTTCTGGCTGCCACCTATCTGCAGATGTTCGCATATTCGGAGCAGGGCTGCGAAAGGAGTCTGTCAGGGATACTCGTTCCCAGGATACGTTTCAAGTTTGAGGTGGCAAGACAAGCAAGCAGCCCCAGTCTCTGTGCCTCTATACGAGCAGTGCCATGGGCAGATGAGGCTGAGCATAAGCATTCCAGGCTAGCCCCTGCTGGCTACCGTCTATCTGCAGACGTTCGCATTTTCGGAGCAGGGCTGCGAAAGGAGTCTGGCAGGGATACCCGTTCCCAGGATACTTTTGAAGTTTGAGGTGGCAAGACAAGTAAGCAGCCCCAGTCTCTGTGGTTCGGAGAGAACAGTGCCATGGGCAGATGAGGCTGAGAAACAGTTTTCCAGGCTAGCCCCTGCTGGCTGCCACCTATCTGCAGACTTTCGCATTTTCGGAGCAGGGCTGCGAAAGGAGCCTGGCAGGGATACCCGTTCCCAGGATACGTTTGAAGTTTGAGGTGGCAAGACAAGCAAGCAGCCCCAGTCTCTGTGCCTCTGTGGGAGCAGTGCCATGGGCAGATGAGGCTGAGCAACAGCTTTCCAGGCTAGCCCCTGCTGGCTGCAAACTATCTGCAGACGTTCGCATCTTCAGAGTAGAGCTGCGAAAGGAGCCTGGCAGGGATACCCGTTCCCAGGATACGTTTGATGTTTGAGGTGGCAAGACAAGCAAACAGCCCGAGTCTCTGTGGTTCGGAGAGAGCAGTGCCATGGGCAGATGAGGCTGAGCAACAGCTTTCCAGGCTAGCCCCTTCTGCCTGAAAGCTATCTGCAGATGTTCTCATTTTCGGAGCAGGGCTGCGAAAGGAGCCTGGCAGGGATACCCGTTCCCCGGGATACATTTGAAGTTTGAGGTGGCAAGACAAGTAAGCATCTCCAGTCTCTGTGCCTCTGTGTGAGCAGTGCCATGGGCAGATGAGGCTGAGCAACAGCTTTCCAGGCTAGCCCCTTCTGGCTGCCAGCTATCTGCAGACATTCGCATCATCAGAGCAAGGCTGCAAAAGGAGCCTTTCAGGGATACCCATTCCGAGGATACGTTTGAAGTTTGAGGTGGCAAGACAAGCAAGCAGCCCCAGTCTCTGTGGTTCCGAGAGAGCAGTGCCATGGGCAGATGCGGCTGAGCAAAAGCTTTCAGGCTAGCCCCTGCTGGCTACCAGCTATCTGCAGACGTTTGCATTTTCGGAGTAGGGCTGCGAAAGATGAACGGCAGGGATACCCGTTCCCAGCATACGTTTGAAGTTTGAGGTGGCAAGACAAGCAAGCAGCTCCACTACCTCTGCCTCTGAGCGAGAGGTGCCATGGGCAGATGAGACTGAGTAAGAGCTTTCCAGGCTAGCCCCTTCTGGCTGCAAGCTATCTGCAGACGTTCGCATCTTCGGAGCAGGGGTGCAAGAGGAGTCTGGCAGGTATACCCGTTCCCAGGATAGGTTTGAAGTTTAAATTGGCAAGACAAGCAAGCAGCCCCAGTGTCTGTGGTTCGGAGAGAGCAGTGCCATGGGCAGATGAGGCTGAGCAACAGCTTTCCAGGCTAGCCCCTGCTGGCTGCCAGCTATCTGCAGACGTTCTCATTTTCGGAGCAGGGGTGCAAGAGGATTCTGGCAGGGATACCCGTTCCCAGGATACGTTTGAAGTTTGAGGTGGCAAGACAAGCAAGCAGCCCCAGTCTCTGTGCCTCTGTGCGAGCAGTGCCATGGGCAGATGAGGCTGAGCAACAGCTTTCCAGGCTAGCCCCTTCTGCCTGAAAACTATCTGCAGACGTTCGCACTCTAGGAGCAGGCCTGCGAAAGGAGCCTGGCAGGGATACCCGTTCCCAGGATACGTTTGAAGTTTGAGGTGGCAAGACAAGCAAGCAGCCCCAGTCTCTGTGCCTCTATACGAGCAGTGCCATGGGCAGAGGAGGCTGAGCAACAGCTTTCCAGGCTAGCCCCTTCTGGCTGCAAGCTATCTGCAGACGTTCGCACTTTAGGAGCAGGGCTGCGAAAGGAGCCTGGCAGGGATACCCGTTCCCAGGATACGTTTGAAGTTTGAGGTGGCAAGACAAGTAAGCAGCCCCAGTCTCTGTGGTTCCGAGAGAGCAGTGCCATGGGCAGATGAGGCTGAGCAACAGTTTTCCAGGCTAGCCCCTGCTGGCTGCCACCTATCTGCAGACGGTCGCATTTTCGGAGTAGGGCTGCGAAAGGAGTCTGGCAGGGATACCCGTTCCCAGGATACGTTTGAAGTTTGAGGTGGCAAGACAAGCAAGAAGCCCCAGTCTCTGTGGTTCGGAGACAGCAGTGCCATGGGCAGATGAGGCTGAGCAACAGCTTTCCAGGCTAGCCCCTCCTGGCTGCAAACTATCTGCAGACGTTCTCATTTTCAGAGCAGGGGTGCAAGAGGAGTCTGGCAGGGATACCCGTTCCCAGGATACGTTTGAAGTTTAAATTGGCAAGACAAGCAAGCAGCCCCAGTCTCTGTGCCTCTGTGCGAGCAGTGCCATGGGCAGATGAGGCTGAGCAACAGCTTTCCAGGCTAGCCCCTGCTGGCTACCAGCTATCTGCAGACGTTCGCATTTTCGGAGTAGGGCTGCGAAAGAAGCCTGGCCGGGATACCCGTTCCAGGATACGTTTGAAGTTTAAATTGGCAAGACAAGCAAGCAGCCCCAGTCTCTGTGCCTCTATACGAGCAGTGCCATGGGCACATGAGGCTGAGCAACAGCTTTCCAGGCTAGCCCCTTGTGCCTGCAAGCTATCTGCAGACGTTCGCACTTTCGGAGCAGGGCTGCGAAAGGAGTCGGTCAGGGATACCCGTTCCCAGGATACGTTTGAAGTTTTAGGTGGCAAGACAAGTAAGCAGCCCCAGTCTCTGTGGTTCCGAGAGAGCAGTGCCATGGGCAGATGAGGCTGAGCAACAGCGTTCCAGGCTAGCCCCTGCTGGCTGCCACCTATCTGCAGACGTTCGCATCTTCGGAGCAGGGCTGCGAAAGGAGTCTGGCAGGGATACCCGTTCCCAGGATACGTTTGAAGTTTGAGGTGGCAAGACAAGCAAGCAGCCCCAGTCTCTGGTCCTCTGTGCGAGCAGTGTCATGGGCAGATGAGGCTGAGCAACAGCTTTCCAGGCTAGCGCCTTCTGGCTGCAAGCTATCTGCAGACGTTCGCAATTTCGGAGAAGGGCTGCGAAAGAGGCCTGGCAGGGATACCCGTTCCCAGGATAGGTTTGAAGTTTAAATTGGCAAGACAAGTAAGAAGCCCCTGTCTCTGTGGTTCCGAGAGAGCAGTGCCATGGACAGATGAGGCTGAGCAACAGTTCTGCAGGCTAGCCCCTGCTGAAGGCCACCTATCTGCAGACGTTCGCATTTTCGGAGCAGGGCTGCGAAAGGAGTCTGGCACGGATACCCGTTCCCAGGACACGTTTGAAGTTTGAGGTGGCAAGACAAGTAAGCAGCCCCAGTCTCTGTGGTTCCGAGAGAGTAGTGCCATGGGCAGATGAGGCTGAGCAACAGTTTTCCAGGCTAGCCCCTGCTGGCTGCCACCTATCTGCAGATGTTCGCATATTCGGAGCAGGGCTGCGAAAGGAGTCTGTGAGGGATACTCGTTCCCAGGATACGTTTGAAGTTTGAGGTGGCAAGACAAGCAAGCATCCCCAGTCTCTGTGCCTCTATACGAGCAGTGCCATGGGCAGATGAGGCTGAGCAAAAGCATTCCAGGCTAGCCCCTTCTGCCTGCAAGCTATCTGCAGACGTTTGCACTTTCGGAGCAGGGCTGCGAAAGGAGCCTGACAGGGATACCCGTTCCCAGGATACGTTTGAAGTTTGAGGTGGCAAGACAAGCAAGCAGCTCCACTATCTCTGCCTCTGAGTGAGAGGTGCCATGGGCAGATGAGACTGAGTAAGAGCTTTCCAGGCTAGCCCCTTCTGGTTGCAAGCTATCTGCAGACTTTCGCATCTTCGGAGCAAGGGTGCAAGAGGAGTCTGGCACGCACCCCCTATTCCCAGGCAACTTTTGAAGTTTGAGGTGGCAAGACAAGCAAGCAGCCCCAGTCTCTGTGTTTCGGAGAGAGCAGTGCCATGGGCACATGAGGCTGAGCAACAGCTTTCCAGGCTAGCCCCTTCTGGCTGCCAGCTATCTGCAGACATTCGCATCTTCAGAGCAAGGCTGCAAAAGGAGCCTGGCAGGGATTCCCATTCCCAGGATACGTTTCAAGTTTGAGGTGGCAAGACAAACAAGCAGCCCCAGTCTCTGTGGTTCCGAGAGAGCAGTGCCATGGGCAGATGAGGCTGAGAAAAAGTTTTCCAGGCTAGCCCCTGCTGGCTGCCACCTGTCTGCAGACGTTCGCATTTTTGGAGCAGGGCTGCGAAAGGAGCCTGGCAGGGATACCCGTTCCCAGGATACGTTTGAAGTTTGAGGTGGCAAGACAAGCAAGCAGCCCCAGTCTCTGTGGTTCGGAGAGAGCAGTGCAATGGGCAGATGTGGCTGAGACACAGCTTTCCAGGCTAGCCCCTTGTGGCTGCAAGCTATCTGCAGACTTTCGCATCTTCAGAGCAGGGCTGCGAAAGGAGCCTGGCAGGGATAGCCTTTCCCAGGATACGTTTGATGTTTGAGGTGGCAAGACAAGCAAGCAGCCCGAGTCTCTGTGGTTCGGAGAGAGCAGTGCCATGGGCAGATGAGGCTGAGCAACAGCTTTACAGGCTAGCCCCTTCTGCCTGCAAGCTATCTGCAGATGTTCTCATTTTCGGAGCAGGGCTGCGAAAGGATTCTGGCAGGGATACCCGTTCCCATGATACGTTTGAAGTTTGAGGTGGCAAGACAAGTAAGCATCTCCAGTCTCTGTGCCTCTGAGCGAGAGGTGCCATGGGCAGATGAGACTGAGTAAGAGCTTTCCAGGCTAGCCCCTTCTGGCTGCAAGCTATCTGCAGACTTTCGCATCTTCGGAGCAGGGGTGCAAGAGGAGTCTGGCAGGTATACCCGTTCCCAGGATAGGTTTGAAGTTTAAATTGGCAAGACAAGCAAGCAGCCCCAGTCTCTGTGCCTCTGTGCGAGCAGTGCCATGGGCAGATGAGGCTGAGCAACAGCTTTCCAGGCTAGCCCCTGCTGGCTACCAGCTATCTGCAGACGTTTGCATTTTCGGAGTAGGGCTGCGAAAGGAACCTGGCAGGGATACCCGTTCCAGGATACGTTTGAATTTTAAATTGGCAAGACAAGCGAGCAGCCCCAGTCTCTGTGCCTCTATACGACCAGTGCCATGGGCAGATTAGGCTGAGCAACAGCTTTCCAGGCTAGCCCCTTCTGCCTGAAAACTATCTGCAGACGTTCGCATCTTCGGAGCAGGGCTGCGAAAGGAGCCTGGCAGGGATACCCATTCCCAGGATACGTTTGAAGTTTGAGGTGGCAAGACAAGTAAGCAGCCCCAGTTTCTGTGGTTCGGAGAGAGCAGTGCCATGGGCAGATGAGGCTGAGCAACAGCGTTCAAGGCTAGCCCCTTCTGCCTGCCAGCTATCTGCAGACATTCGCATTTTCGGAGCAGGGCTGCGAAAGGAGCCTGGCAGGGATATCCTTTCCCAGGATACGTTTGATGTTTGAGGTGGCAAGACAAGCAAGCAGCCCGAGTCTCTGTGGTTCGGAGAGAGCATTGCCATGGGCAGATGAGGCTGAGCAACAGCTTTCCAGGCTAGACCCTTCTGCCTGCAAGCTATCTGCAGATGTTCTCATTTTCGGAGCAGGGCTGCGAAAGGAGTCTGGCAGGGATACCCGTTCCCATGATACGTTTGAAGTTTGAGGTGGCAAGACAAGTAAGCATCTCCAGTCTCTGTGACTGTGTGCGAGCAGTGCCATGGGCAGATGAGGCTGAGCAACAGTTTTCCAGGCTAGCCCCTTCTGGCTGCCAGCTATCTGCAGACGTTCGCATCTTCGGAGCAGGGGTGCAAGAGGAGTCTGGCAGGTATACCCGTTCCCAGGATACCTTTGAAGTTTGAGGTGGCAAGACAAGCAAGATCCCCAGTCTCTGTGGATCCGAGAGAGCAGTGCCATGGGCAGATGCGGCTGAGCAAAAGCTTTCAGGCTAGCCCCTGCTGGCTACCATCTATCTGCAGACGTTTGCATTTTCGGAGTAGGGCTGCGAAAGATGAACGGCAGGGATACCCGTTCCCAGGATACGTTTGAAGTTTGAGGTGGCAAGACAAGTAAGCAGCTCCACTATCTGTGCCTCTGAGCGAGCAGTGCCATGGGCAGATGAGACTGAGCAACAGTTTTCCAGGCTAGCCCCTTCTGGCTGCAAGCTATCTGCAGACGTTCGCATCTTCGGAGCAGGGGTGCAAGAGGAGTCTGGCAGGTATACCCGTTCCCAGGATAGGTTTGAAGTTTAAATTGGCAAGACAAGCAAGCAGCCCCAGTCTCTGTGCCTCTGTGCGAGCAATGCCATGGGCAGATGAGGCTGAGCAACAGCTTTCCAGGCTAGCCCCTGCTGGCTACCAGCTATCTGCAGACGTTTGCATTTTCGGAGTAGGGCTGCGAAAGGAACCTGGCAGGGATACCCGTTCCAGGATACGTTTGAAGTTTAAATTGGCAAGACAAGCGAGCAGCCCCAGTCTCTGTGCCTCTATACGAGCAATGCCATGGGCAGATGAGGCTGAGCAACAGCTTTCCAGGCTAGCCCCTTCTGCCTGAAAACTATCTGCAGACGTTCGCACTTTCGGAGCAGGGCTGCGAAAGGAGCCTGGCAGGGATACCCGTTCCCAGGATACGTTTGAAGTTTGAGGTGGCAAGACAAGTAAGCAGCCCCAGTCTCTGTGGTTCGGAGAGAGCAGTGCCATGGGCAGATGAGGCTGAGCAACAGCTTTCCAGGCTAGCCCCTTCTGGCTGCCACCTATCTGCAGATGTTCGCATATTCGGAGCAGGGCTGCGAAAGGAGTCTGTCAGGGATACTCGTTCCCAGGATACGTTTCAAGTTTGAGGTGGCAAGACAAGCAAGCAGCCCCAGTCTCTGTGCCTCTATACGAGCAGTGCCATGGGCAGATGAGGCTGAGCATAAGCATTCCAGGCTAGCCCCTGCTGGCTACCGTCTATCTGCAGACGTTCGCATTTTCGGAGCAGGGCTGCGAAAGGAGTCTGGCAGGGATACCCGTTCCCAGGATACTTTTGAAGTTTGAGGTGGCAAGACAAGTAAGCAGCCCCAGTCTCTGTGGTTCGGAGAGAACAGTGCCATGGGCAGATGAGGCTGAGAAACAGTTTTCCAGGCTAGCCCCTGCTGGCTGCCACCTATCTGCAGACTTTCGCATTTTCGGAGCAGGGCTGCGAAAGGAGCCTGGCAGGGATACCCGTTCCCAGGATACGTTTGAAGTTTGAGGTGGCAAGACAAGCAAGCAGCCCCAGTCTCTGTGCCTCTGTGGGAGCAGTGCCATGGGCAGATGAGGCTGAGCAACAGCTTTCCAGGCTAGCCCCTGCTGGCTGCAAACTATCTGCAGACGTTCGCATCTTCAGAGTAGAGCTGCGAAAGGAGCCTGGCAGGGATACCCGTTCCCAGGATACGTTTGATGTTTGAGGTGGCAAGACAAGCAAACAGCCCGAGTCTCTGTGGTTCGGAGAGAGCAGTGCCATGGGCAGATGAGGCTGAGCAACAGCTTTCCAGGCTAGCCCCTTCTGCCTGAAAGCTATCTGCAGATGTTCTCATTTTCGGAGCAGGGCTGCGAAAGGAGCCTGGCAGGGATACCCGTTCCCCGGGATACATTTGAAGTTTGAGGTGGCAAGACAAGTAAGCATCTCCAGTCTCTGTGCCTCTGTGTGAGCAGTGCCATGGGCAGATGAGGCTGAGCAACAGCTTTCCAGGCTAGCCCCTTCTGGCTGCCAGCTATCTGCAGACATTCGCATCATCAGAGCAAGGCTGCAAAAGGAGCCTTTCAGGGATACCCATTCCGAGGATACGTTTGAAGTTTGAGGTGGCAAGACAAGCAAGCAGCCCCAGTCTCTGTGGTTCCGAGAGAGCAGTGCCATGGGCAGATGCGGCTGAGCAAAAGCTTTCAGGCTAGCCCCTGCTGGCTACCAGCTATCTGCAGACGTTTGCATTTTCGGAGTAGGGCTGCGAAAGATGAACGGCAGGGATACCCGTTCCCAGCATACGTTTGAAGTTTGAGGTGGCAAGACAAGCAAGCAGCTCCACTACCTCTGCCTCTGAGCGAGAGGTGCCATGGGCAGATGAGACTGAGTAAGAGCTTTCCAGGCTAGCCCCTTCTGGCTGCAAGCTATCTGCAGACGTTCGCATCTTCGGAGCAGGGGTGCAAGAGGAGTCTGGCAGGTATACCCGTTCCCAGGATAGGTTTGAAGTTTAAATTGGCAAGACAAGCAAGCAGCCCCAGTGTCTGTGGTTCGGAGAGAGCAGTGCCATGGGCAGATGAGGCTGAGCAACAGCTTTCCAGGCTAGCCCCTGCTGGCTGCCAGCTATCTGCAGACTTTTGCATTTTCGGAGTAGGGCTGCGAAAGGAACCTGGCAGGGATACCCGTTCCAGGATACGTTTGAAGTTTAAATTGGCAAGACAAGCGAGCAGCCCCAGTCTCTGTGCCTCTATACGAGCAGTGCCATGGGCAGATGAGGCTGAGCAACAGCTTTCCAGGCTAGCCCCTTCTGCCTGAAAACTATCTGCAGACGTTCGCACTTTCGGAGCAGGGCTGCGAAAGGAGTCTGGCAGGGATACCCTTTCCCAGGATACGTTTGATGTTTGAGGTGGCAAGACAAGTAAGCAGCCCCAGTCTCTGTGGTTCGGAGAGAGCAGTGCCATGGGCAGATGAGGCTGAGCAACAGTTTTCCAGGCTAGCCCCTTCTGGCTGCCACCTATCTGCAGACGTTTGCATTTTCGGAGCAGGGCTGCGAAAGGAGCCTGGCAGGGATACCCGTTCCCAGGATACGTTTGAAGTTTGAGGTGGCAAGACAAGTAAGCAGCCCCAGTCTCTGTGGTTCCGAGAGAGCAGTGCCATGGGCAGATGAGGCTGAGCAACAGCTTTGCAGGCTAGCCCCTTCTGGCTGCAAGCTATCTGCAGACGTTCTCATTTTCGGAGCAGGGCTGCGAAAGGAACCTGGCTGGTATACCCGTTCCAGGATACGTTTGAAGTTTGAGGTGGCAAGACAAGCAAGCAGCCCCAGTCTCTGTGGTTCAGAGAGAGCAGTGCCATGGGCAGATGAGGCTGAGCAACAGCTTTCCAGGCTAGCCCCTTCTGCCTGCAAGCTATCTGCAGACGTTTGCATCTTCAGAGTAGAGCTGCGAAAGGAGCCTGGCAGGGATACCCGTTCCCAGGATACGTTTGATGTTTGAGGTGGCAAGACAAGCAAGCAGCTCGAGTCTCTGTGGTTCGGAGAGAGCAGTGCCATGGGCAGATGAGGCTGAGCAACAGCTTTCCAGGCTAGCCCCTGCTGCCTGCAAGCTATCTGCAGATGTTCTCATTTTCGGAGCAGGGCTGCGAAAGGAGCCTGGCAGGGATACCCGTTCCCAGGTTACGTTTGAAGTTTGAGGTGGCAAGACAAGCAAGCATCTCCAGTCTCTGTGCCTCTGTGTGAGCAGTGCCATGGGCAGATGAGGCTGAGCAACAGCTTTGCAGGCTAGCCCCTTCTGAATGCAAGCTATCTGCAGACGTTCTCATTTTCGGAGCAGGGCTGCGAAAGGAGCCTGGCAGGGATACCCATTCCGAGGATATGTTTGAAGTTTGAGGTGACAAGACAAGCAAGCAGCCCCAGTCTCTCTGGTTCCGAGAGAGCAGTGCCATGGGCAGATGCGGCTGAGCAAAAGCTTTCAGGCTAGCCCCTGCTGGCTACCAGCTATCTGCAGACGTTTGCATTTTCGGAGTAGGGCTGCGAAAGAAGCCTGGCGGGGATACCCGTTCCCAGGATACGTTTGAAGTTTGAGGTGGCAAGACAAGCAAGCAGCTCCACTATCTGTGCCTCTGAGCGAGAGGTGCCATGGGCAGATGAGACTGAGTAGGAGCTTTCCAGGCTAGCTCCTTGTGGCTGCAAGCTATCTGCAGACGTTCGCATCTTCGGAGCAGGGGTGCAAGAGGAGTCTGGCAGGCACGCCTTTTCCCAGGCAACTTTTGAAGTTTGAGGTGGCAAGACAAGCAAGAAGCCCCAGTCTCTGTGGTTCCGAGAGAGAAGTGCCATGGGCACATGAGGCTGAGCAACAGCTTTCCAGGCTAGCCCCTGCTGGCTGCCAGCTATCTGCAGACGTTCGCACTTTCGGAGCAGGGGTGCAAGAGGAGTCTGGCAGGTATACCCGTTCCCAGGATAGGTTTGAAGCTTAAATTGGCAAGACAAGCAAACAGCCCCATTCTATGTGCCTCTGTGCGAGCAGTGCCATGGGCAGATGAGGCTGAGCAACAGCTTTCCAGGCTAGCCCCTGCTGGCTGCCACCTATCTGCAGACGTTCGCATTTTCGGAGCAGGGGTGGAAAGGAGCCTGGCAGGGATACCCGTTCCCAGGATACGTTTGAAGTTTGAGGTGGCAAGACAAGCAAGCAGCCCCAGTCTCTGTGCCTCTGTGGGAGCAGTGCCATGGGCAGATGAGGCTGAGCCACAGCTTTCCAGGCTAGCCCCTGCTGGCTGCAAACTATCTGCAGACGTTCGCATCTTCAGAGTAGAGCTGCGAAAGGAGCCTGGCAGGGATACCCGTTCCCAGGATACTTTTGATGTTTGAGGTGGCAAGACAAGCAAACAGCCCGAGTCTCTGTGGTTCGGAGAGAGCAGTGCCATGGGCAGATGAGGCTGAGCAACAGCTTTCCAGGCTAGCCCCTTCTGCCTGCAAGCTATCTGCAGATGTTCTCATTTTCGGAGCAGGGCTGCGAAAGGAGCCTGGCAGGGATACCCGTTCCCCGGGATACATTTGAAGTTTGAGGTGGCAAGACAAGTAAGCATCTCCAGTCTCTGTGCCTCTGTGTGAGCAGTGCCATGGGCAGATGAGGCTGAGCAACAGCTTTCCAGGCTAGCCCCTTCTGGCTGCCAGCTATCTGCAGACATTCGCATCATCAGAGCAAGGCTGCAAAAGGAGCCTTTCAGGGATACCCATTCCGAGGATACGTTTGAAGTTTGAGGTGGCAAGACAAGCAAGCAGCCCCAGTCTCTGTGGTTCCGAGAGAGCAGTGCCATGGGCAGATGCGGCTGAGCAAAAGCTTTCAGGCTAGCCCCTGCTGGCTACCAGCTATCTGCAGACGTTTGCATTTTCGGAGTAGGGCTGCGAAAGATGAACGGCAGGGATACCCGTTCCCAGGATACGTTTGAAGTTTGAGGTGGCAAGACAAGCAAGCAGCTCCACTATCTGTGCCTCTGAGCGAGAGGTGCCATGGGCAGATGAGACTGAGTAAGAGCTTTCCAGGCTTGCCCCTTCTGGCTGCAAGCTATCTGCAGACGTTCGCATCTTCGGAGCAGGGGTGCAAGAGGAGTCTGGCAAATATACCCGTTCCCAGGATAGGTTTGAAGTTTAAATTGGCAAGACAAGCAAGCAGCCCCAGTCTCTGTGCCTCTGTGCGAGCAGTGCCATGGGAAGATGAGGCTGAGCAACAGTTTTCCAGGCTAACCCCTGCTGGGTACCAGCTATCTGCAGACGTTTGCATTTTCGGAGTAGGGCTGCGAAACGAGCCTGGCAGGGATACCCGTTCCAGGATACGTTTGAAGTTTAAATTGGCAAGAAAAGCAAACAGCCCCAGTCTCTGTGCCTCTATACGAGCAGTGCCATGGGCAGATGAGGCTGAGCAACAGCTTTCCAGGCTAGCCCCTTCTGCCTGCAAGCTATCTGCAGACGTTCGCACTTTCGGAGCAGGGCTGCGAAAGGAGCCTGGCAGGGATACCCGTTCCCAGAATACGTTTGAGGTTTGAGGTGGCAAGACAAGTAAGCAGCCCCAGTCTCTGTGGTTCCGAGAGAGCAGTGCCATGGGCAGATGAGGCTGAGCAACAGTTTTCCAGGCTAGCCCCTTCTGCCTGCCACCTATCTGCAGACGTTCTCATTTTCGGAGCAGGACTGCGAAAGGAGCCTGGCAGGGATACCTGTTCCCAGGATACGTTTGAAGTTTGAGGTGGCAAGACAAGTAAGCAGCCCCAGTCTCTGTGGTTCCGAGAGAGCAGTGCCATGGGCAGATGAGGCTGAGCAACAGCTTTCCAGGCTATCCCCTTCTGCCTGCAAGCTATCTGCAGATGTTCGCATTTTCGGAGCAGGGCTGCGAAAGGAGCCTGGCAGGTATACCCGTTCCCAGGATACTTTTGAAGTTTGAGGTGGCAAGACAAGCAAGCAGCCCCAGTCTCTGTGCCTCTGTGTGAGCAGTGCCATGGGCAGATGAGTCTGAGCAACAGCTTTCCAGGCTAGCCCCTTCTGCCTGCAAGCTATCTGCAGACGTTCGCATCTTCGGAGCAGGGGTGCAAGAGGAGTCTGGCAGGTATTCCCGTTCCCAGGATAGGTTTGAAGTGTAAATTGTCAAGACAAGCAAGCAGCCCCAGTGTCTGTGGTTCGGAGAGAGCAGTGCCATGGGCAGATGAGGCTGAGCAACAGCTTTCCAGGCTAGCCCCTGCTGGCTGCCAGCTATCTGCAGACGTTTGCATTTTCGGAGTAGGGCTGCGAAAGGAACCTGGCAGGGATACCCGTTCCAGGATACGTTTGAAGTTTAAATTGGCAAGACAAGCGAGCAGCCCCAGTCTCTGTGCCTCTATACGAGCAGTGCCATGGGCAGATGAGGCTGAGCAACTGCTTTCCAGGCTAGCCCCTTCTGCATGAAAACTATCTGCAGACGTTCGCACTTTCGGAGCAGGGCTGCGAAAGGAGCCTGGCAGGGATACCCTTTCCCAGGATACGTTTGAAGTTTGAGGTGGCAAGACAAGTAAACAGCCCCAGTCTCTGTGGTTCGGAGAGAGCAGTGCCATGGGCAGATGAGGCTGAGCAACAGTTTTCCAGGCTAGCCCCTTCTGGCTGCCACCTATCTGCAGACGTTTGCATTTTCGGAGCAGGGCTGCGAAAGGAGCCTGGCAGGGATAACCGTTCCCAGGATACGTTTGAAGTTTGAGGTGGCAAGACAAGTAAGCAGCCCCAGTCTCTGTGGTTCCGAGAGAGCAGTGCCATGGGCAGATGAGGCTGAGCAACAGCTTTGCAGGCTAGCCCCTTCTGGCTGCAAGCTATCTGCAGACGTTCTCATTTTCGGAGCAGGGTTGCGAAAGGAACCTGGCAGGTATACCCGTTCCAGGATACGTTTGAAGTTTGAGGTGGCAAGACAAGCAAGCAGCCCCAGTCTCTGTGGTTCAGAGAGAGCAGTGCCATGGGCAGATGAGGCTGAGCAACAGCTTTCCAGGCTAGCCCCTGCTGCCTGCAAGCTATCTGCAGACGTTCGCATCTTCAGAGTAGAGCTGCGAAAGGAGCCTGGCAGGGATACCCGTTCCCAGGATACGTTTGATGTTTGAGGTGGCAAGACAAGCAAGCAGCTCGAGTCTCTGTGGTTCGGAGAGAGCAGTGCCATGGGCAGATGAGGCTGAGCAACAGCTTTCCAGGCTAGCCCCTGCTGCCTGCAAGCTATCTGCAGATGTTCTCATTTTCGGAGCAGGGCTGCGAAAGGAGCCTGGCAGGGATACCCGTTCCCAGGTTACGTTTGAAGTTTGAGGTGGCAAGACAAGTAAGCAGCCCCAGTCTCTGTGCCTCTGTGTGAGCAGTGCCATGGGCAGATGAGGCTGAGCAACAGCTTTCCAGGCTAGCCCCTTCTGGCTGCCAACTATCTGCAGACGTTCTCATTTTCGGAGCAGGGCTGCGAAAGGAGCCTGGCAGGGATACCCATTCCGAGGATACGTTTGAAGTTTGAGGTGGCAAGACAAGCAAGAAGCCCCAGTCTCTGTGGTTCCGAGAGAGCAGTGCCATGGGCAGATGCGGCTGAGCAAAAGCTTTCAGGCTAGCCCCTGCTGGCTACCAGCTATCTGCAGACGTTTGCATTTTCGGAGTAGGGCTGCGAAAGAAGCCTGGCAGGGATACCCGTTCCCAGGATACGTTTGAAGTTTGAGGTGGCAAGACAAGCAAGCAGCTCCACTATCTGTGCCTCTGAGCGAGAGGTGCCATGGGCAGATGAGACTGAGTAGGAGCTTTCCAGGCTAGCTCCTTGTGGCTGCAAGCTATCTGCAGACGTTCGCATCTTCGGAGCAGGGGTGCAAGAGGAGTCTGGCAGGCACGCCTTTTCCCAGGCAACTTTTGAAGTTTGAGGTGGCAAGACAAGCAAGAAGCCCCAGTCTCTGTGGTTCCGAGAGAGAAGTGCCATGGGCACATGAGGCTGAGCAACAGCTTTCCAGGCTAGCCCCTGCTGGCTGCCAGCTATCTGCAGACGTTCGCACTTTCGGAGCAGGGGTGCAAGAGGAGTCTGGCAGGTATACCCGTTCCCAGGATAGGTTTGAAGCTTAAATTGGCAAGACAAGCAAACAGCCCCATTCTATGTGCCTCTGTGCGAGCAGTGCCATGGGCAGATGAGGCTGAGCAACAGCTTTCCAGGCTAGCCCCTGCTGGCTGCCACCTATCTGCAGACGTTCGCATTTTCGGAGCAGGGGTGGAAAGGAGCCTGGCAGGGATACCCATTCCGAGGATACGTTTGAAGTTTGAGGTGGCAAGACAAGCAAGCAGCCCCAGTCTCTGTGCCTCTGTGGGAGCAGTGCCATGGGCAGATGAGGCTGAGCCACAGCTTTCCAGGCTAGCCCCTGCTGGCTGCAAACTATCTGCAGACGTTCGCATCTTCAGAGTAGAGCTGCGAAAGGAGCCTGGCAGGGATACCCGTTCCCAGGATACGTTTGATGTTTGAGGTGGCAAGACAAGCAAGAAGCCCGAGTCTCTGTGGTTCGGAGAGAGCAGTGCCATGGGCAGATGAGGCTGAGCAACAGCTTTCCAGGCTAGCCCCTTCTGCCTGCAAGCTATCTGCAGATGTTCTCATTTTCGGAGCAGGGCTGCGAAAGGAGCCTGGCAGGGATACCCGTTCCCCGGGATACATTTGAAGTTTGAGGTGGCAAGACAAGTAAGCATCTCCAGTCTCTGTGCCTCTGTGTGAGCAGTGCCATGGGCAGATGAGGCTGAGCAACAGCTTTCCAGGCTAGCCCCTTCTGGCTGCCAGCTATCTGCAGACATTCGCATCATCAGAGCAAGGCTGCAAAAGGAGCCTTTCAGGGATACCCATTCCGAGGATACGTTTGAAGTTTGAGGTGGCAAGACAAGCAAGCAGCCCCAGTCTCTGTGGTTCCGAGAGAGCAGTGCCATGGGCAGATGCGGCTGAGCAAAAGCTTTCAGGCTAGCCCCTGCTGGCTACCAGCTATCTGCAGACGTTTGCATTTTCGGAGTAGGGCTGCGAAAGATGAACGGCAGGGATACCCGTTCCCAGGATACGTTTGAAGTTTGAGGTGGCAAGACAAGCAAGCAGCTCCACTATCTCTGCCTCTGAGCGAGAGGTGCCATGGGCAGATGAGACTGAGTAAGAGCTTTCCAGGCTTGCCCCTTCTGGCTGCAAGCTATCTGCAGACGTTCGCATCTTCGGAGCAGGGGTGCAAGAGGAGTCTGGCAGGTATACCCGTTCCCAGGATAGGTTTGAAGTTTAAATTGTCAAGACAAGCAAGCAGCCCCAGTGTCTGTGGTTCGGAGAGAGCAGTGCCATGGGCAGATGAGGCTGAGCAACAGCTTTCCAGGCTAGCCCCTTCTGGCTGCCAGCTATCTGCAGACGTTTGCATTTTCGGAGTAGGGCTGCGAAAGGAACCTGGCAGGGATACCCGTTCCAGGATACGTTTGAAGTTTAAATTGGCAAGACAAGCGAGCAGCCCCAGTCTCTGTGCCTCTATACGAGCAGTGCCATGGGCAGATGAGGCTGAGCAACTGCTTTCCAGGCTAGCCCCTTCTGCATGAAAACTATCTGCAGACGTTCGCACTTTCGGAGCAGGGCTGCGAAAGGAGTCTGGCAGGGATACCCTTTCCCAGGATACGTTTGAAGTTTGAGGTGGCAAGACAAGTAAGCAGCCCCAGTCTCTGTGGTTCGGAGAGAGCAGTGCCATGGGCAGATGAGGCTGAGCAACAGCTTTCCAGGCTAGCCCCTCCTGGCTACAAGCTATCTGCAGATGTTCTCATTTTCGGAGCAGGGGTGCAAGAGGAGTCTGGCAAATATACCCGTTCCCAGGATAGGTTTGAAGTTTAAATTGGCAAGACAAGCAAGCAGCCCCAGTCTCTGTGCCTCTGTGCGAGCAGTGCCATGGGAAGATGAGGCTGAGCAACAGTTTTCCAGGCTAACCCCTGCTGGGTACCAGCTATCTGCAGACGTTTGCATTTTCGGAGTAGGGCTGCGAAACGAGCCTGGCAGGGATACCCGTTCCAGGATACGTTTGAAGTTTAAATTGGCAAGAAAAGCAAACAGCCCCAGTCTCTGTGCCTCTATACGAGCAGTGCCATGGGCAGATGAGGCTGAGCAACAGCTTTCCAGGCTAGCCCCTTCTGCCTGCAAGCTATCTGCAGACGTTCGCACTTTCGGAGCAGGGCTGCGAAAGGAGCCTGGCAGGGATACCCGTTCCCAGAATACGTTTGAGGTTTGAGGTGGCAAGACAAGTAAGCAGCCCCAGTCTCTGTGGTTCCGAGAGAGCAGTGCCATGGGCAGATGAGGCTGAGCAACAGTTTTCCAGGCTAGCCCCTTCTGCCTGCCACCTATCTGCAGACGTTCTCATTTTCGGAGCAGGACTGCGAAAGGAGCCTGGCAGGGATACCTGTTCCCAGGATACGTTTGAAGTTTGAGGTGGCAAGACAAGTAAGCAGCCCCAGTCTCTGTGGTTCCGAGAGAGCAGTGCCATGGGCAGATGAGGCTGAGCAACAGCTTTCCAGGCTATCCCCTTCTGCCTGCAAGCTATCTGCAGATGTTCGCATTTTCGGAGCAGGGCTGCGAAAGGAGCCTGGCAGGTATACCCGTTCCCAGGATACTTTTGAAGTTTGAGGTGGCAAGACAAGCAAGCAGCCCCAGTCTCTGTGCCTCTGTGTGAGCAGTGCCATGGGCAGATGAGTCTGAGCAACAGCTTTCCAGGCTAGCCCCTTCTGCCTGCAAGCTATCTGCAGACGTTCGCATCTTCAGAGCAGGGCTGCGAAAGGAGCCTGACAGGGATACCCGTTCCCAGGATACGTTTGAAGTTTGAGGTTGCAAGACAAGCAAGCAGCCCGAGTCTCTGTGGTTCGGAGAGAGCAGTGCCATGGGCAGATGAGGCTGAGCAACAGCTTTCCAGGCTAGCCCCTTCTGCCTGCAAGCTATCTGCAGATGTTCTCATTTTCGGAGCAGGGCTGCGAAAGGAGCCTGGCAGGAATACCCGTTCCCAGGATACGTTTGAAGTTTGAGGTGGCAAGACAAGCAAGCAGCTCCACTATCTGTGCCTCTGAGCGAGAGGTGCCATGGGCAGATGAGACTGAGTAGGAGCTTTCCAGGCTAGCCCCTTGTGGCTGCAAGCTATCTGCAGACGTTCGCATCTTCGGAGCAGGCGTGCAAGAGGAGTCTGGCAGGCACGCCTTTTCCCAGGCAACTTTTGAAGTTTGAGGTGGCAAGACAAGCAAGAAGCCCCAGTCTCTGTGGTTCCGAGAGAGAAGTGCCATGGGCACATGAGGCTGAGCAACAGCTTTCCCGGCTATCCCCTGCTGGCTGCCAGTTATCTGCAGACGTTCGCACTTTCGGAGCAGGGGTGCAAGAGGAGTCTGGCAGGTATACCCGTTCCCAGGATAGGTTTGAAGCTTAAATTGGCAAGACAAGCAAGCAGCCCCATTCTATGTGCCTCTGTGCGAGCAGTGTCATGGGCAGATGAGGCTGAGCAACAGCTTTCCAGGCTAGCCCCTTCTGGCTGCAAGCTATCTGCAGACGTTCTCATTTTCGGAGCAGGGCTGCGAAAGGAGCCTGGCAGGGATACCCGTTCCCAGGATACGTTTCAAGTTTGAGGTGGCAAGACAAGCAAGCATCTCCAGTCTCTGTGCCTCTGTGTGAGCAGTGCCATGGGCAGATGAGGCTGAGCAACAGCTTTCCAGGCTAGCCCCTTCTGGCTGCCAACTATCTGCAGACATTCGCATCATCAGAGCAAGGCTGCAAAATTAGCCTGGCAGGGATACCCATTCCGAGGATACGTTTGAAGTTTGAGGTGGCAAGACAAGCAAGCAGCCCCAGTCTCTGTGGTTCCGAGAGAGCAGTGCCATGGGCAGATGCGGCTGAGCAAAAGCTTTCAGGCTAGCCCCTGCTGGCTACCAGCTATCTGCAGACGTTTGCATTTTCGGAGTAGGGCTGCGAAAGAAGCCTGGCAGGGATACCCGTTCCCAGGATACGTTTGAAGTTTGAGGTGGCAAGACAAGCAAGCAGCTCCACTATCTGTGCCTCTGAGCGAGAGGTGCCATGGGCAGATGAGACTGAGTAGGAGCTTTCCAGGCTAGCCCCTTGTGGCTGCAAGCTATCTGCAGACGTTCGCATCTTCGGAGCAGGGGTGCAAGAGGAGTCTGGCAGGCACGCCTTTTCCCAGGCACCTTTTGAAGTTTGAGGTGGCAAGACAAGCAAGAAGCCCCAGTTTCTGTGGTTCCGAGAGAGAAGTGCCATGGGCACATGAGGCTGAGCAACAGCTTTCCAGGCTAGCCCCTGCTGGCTGCCAGCTATCTGCAGACGTTCGCACTTTCGGAGCAGGGGTGCAAGAGGAGTCTGGCAGGTATACCCGTTTCCAGGATAGGTTTGAAGCTTAAATTGGCAAGACAAGCAAGCAGCCCCTTTCTATGTGCCTCTGTGCGAGCAGTGCCATGGGCAGATGAGGCTGAGCAACAGTTTTCCAGGCTAGCCCCTGCTGGCTGCCACCTATCTGCAGACTTCCGCATTTTCAGAGCAGGGCTGCGAAAGGAGTCTGGCAGGGATACCCTTTCCCAGGATACGTTTGAAGTTTGAGGTGGCAAGACAAGTAAGCAGCCCCAGTCTCTGTGGTTCCGAGAGAGCAGTGCCATGGGCAGATGAGGCTGAGCAACAGTTTTCCAGGCTAGCCCCTTCTGCCTGCCACCTATCTGCAGACGTTCTCATTTTCGGAGCAGGGCTGCGAAAGGAGCCTGGCAGGGATACCCGTTCCCAGGATACTTTTGAAGTTTGAGGTGGCAAGACAAGCAAGCAGCCCCAGTCTCTGTGCCTCTGTGTGAGCAGTGTCATGGGCAGATGAGTCTGAGCAACAGCTTTCCAGGCTAGTCCCTTCTGCCTGCAAGCTATCTGCAGACGTTCGCATCTTCAGAGCAGGGCTGCGAAAGGAGCCTGGCAGGGATACCCGTTCCCAGGATACGCTTGATGTTTGAGGTTGCAAGACAAGCAAGCAGCCCCAGTCTCTGTGCCTCTGTGTGAGCAGTGCCATGGGCAGATGCGGCTGAGCAACAGTTTTCCAGGCTAGCCCCTGCTGGCTACCAGCTATCTGCAGACGTTTGCATTTTCGGAGTAGGGCTGCGAAAGGAGTCTGGCAGGGATACCCGTTCCCAGGATACGTTTGAAGTTTGAGGTGGCAAGACAAGCAAGCAGCTCCACTATCTGTGCCTCTGAGAGAGAGATGCCATGGGCAGATGAGACTGAGTAAGAGCTTTCCAAGCTATCCCCTTGTGGCTGCAAGCTATCTGCAGACGTTCGCATCTTCGGAGCAGGGGTGCAAGAGGAGTCTGGCAGGCACGCCTTTTCCCAGGCAACTTTTGAAGTTTGAGGTGGCAAGACAAGCAAGAATCCCCAGTTTCTGTGGTTCGGAGAGAGCAGTGCCATGGGAAGATAAGGCTGAGCAACAGTTTTCCAGGCTAGCCCCTTCTGGCTGCCAGCTATCTGCAGACGTTCGCACTTTCGGAGCAGGGCTGCGAAAGGAGCCTGGCAGTGATACCCGTTCCCAGGATACGTTTGAAGTTTGAGGTGGCAAGACAAGTAAGCAGCCCCAGTCTCTGTGGTTCGGAGAGAGCAGGGCCATGGGCAGATGAGGCTGAGCAACAGCTTTCCAGGCTAGCCCCTCCTGGCTACAAGCTATCTGCAGATGTTCTCATTTTCGGAGCAGGGGTGCAAGAGGAGTCTGGCAAATATAGCCGTTCCCAGGATAGGTTTGAAGTTTAAATTGGCAAGACAAGCAAGCAGCCCCAGTCTCTGTGCCTCTGTGCGAGCAGTGCCATGGGCAGATGAGGCTGAGCAACAGTTTTGCAGGCTAGCCCCTGCTGGCTACCAGCTATCTGCAGACGTTTGCATTTTCGGAGTAGGGCTGCGAAAGGAGCCTGGCAGGGATACCCGTTCCAGGATACCTTTGAAGTTTAAATTGGCAAGAAAAGAAAACAGCCCCAGTCTCTGTGCCTCTATACGAGCAGTGCCATGGGCAGATGAGGCTGAGCAACAGCTTTCCAGGCTAGCCCCTTCTGCCTGCAAGCTATCTGCAGACGTTCGCACTTTCGGAGCAGGGCTGCGAAAGGAGCCTGGCAGGGATACCCGTTCCCAGGATACGTTTGAAGTTTGAGGTGGCAAGACAAGTAAGCAGCCCCAGTCTCTGTGGTTCCGAGAGAGCAGTGCCATCGGCAGATGAGGCTGAGCAACAGTTTTCCAGGCTAGCCCCTGCTGGCTGCCACCTATCTGCAGACTTTCGCATTTTCGGAGCAGGGCTGCGAAAGGAGTCTGGCAGGGATACCCTTTCCCAGGATACGTTTGAAGTTTGAGGTGGCAAGACAAGCAAGCAGCCCCAGTCTCTGTGCCTCTGTGCGAGCAGTGTCATGGGCAGATGCGGCTGAGCAACAGTTTTCCAGGCTAGCCCCTTCTCCCTGCAAGCTATCTGCAAACGTTCGCATCTTCAGAGCAGGGCTGCGAAAGGAGCCTAGCAGGCAAACCCGTTCACAGGATACGTTTGATGTTTGAGGTGGCAAGACAAGCAAGCAGCCCCAGTCTCTGTGGTTCGGAGACAGCAGTGCCATGGGAAGATAAGGCTGAGCAACAGCTTTCCAGGCTAGCCCCTTCTGGCTGCCAGCTATCTGCAGACGTTCGCACTTTCGGAGCAGGGCTGCGAAAGGAGCCTGGCAGTGATACCCGTTCCCAGGATACGTTTGAAGTTTGAGGTGGCAAGACAAGTAAGCAGCCCCAGTCTCTGTGGTTCGGAGAGAGCAGGGCCATGGGCAGATGAGGCTGAGCAACAGCTTTCCAGGCTAGCCCCTCCTGGCTACAAGCTATCTGCAGATGTTCTCATTTTCGGAGCAGGGGTGCAAGAGGAGTCTGGCAAATATAGCCGTTCCCAGGATAGGTTTGAAGTTTAAATTGGCAAGACAAGCAAGCAGCCCCAGTCTCTGTGCCTCTGTGCGAGCAGTGCCATGGGCAGATGAGGCTGAGCAACAGTTTTGCAGGCTAGCCCCTGCTGGCTACCAGCTATCTGCAGACGTTTGCATTTTCGGAGCAGGGCTGCGAAAGGAGTCTGGCAGGGATACCCTTTCCCAGGATACGTTTGAAGTTTGAGGTGGCAAGACAAGTAAGCAGCCCCAGTCTCTGTGGTTCGGAGAGAGCAGTGCCATGGGCAGATGAGGCTGAGCAACAGCTTTGCAGGCTAGCCCCTTCTGCCTGCAAGCTATCTGCAGACGTTCGCATTTTCGGAGCAGGGCTGCGAAAGGAGCCTGGCAGGTATACCCGTTCCCAGGATACGTTTGAAGTTTGAGGTGGCAAGACAAGCAAGCAGCCCCAGTCTCTGTGCCTCTGTGTGAGCAGTGCTATGGGCAGATGAGGCTGAGCAACAGCTTTCCAGGCTAGTCCCTTCTGCCTGCAAGCTATCTGCAGACGTTCGCATCTTCAGAGCAGGGCTGCGAAAGGAGCCTGGCAGGGATACCCGTTCCCAGGATACGTTTGATGTTTGAGGTGGCAAGACAAGCAATCAGCCCGAGTCTCTGTGGTTCGGAGAGAGCAGTGCCATGGGCAGATGAGGCTGAGCAACAGTTTTCCAGGCTAGCCCCTTCTGCCTGCAAGCTATCTGCAGATGTTCTCATTTTCGGAGCAGGGCTGCGAAAGGAGCCTGGCAGGGATACCCGTTCCAGGATACGTTTGAAGTTTGAGGTGGCAAGACAAGTAAGCATCTCCAGTCTCTGTGCCTCTGTGTGAGCAGTGCCATGGGCAGATGAGGCTGAGCAACAGTTTTACAGGCTAGCCCCTTCTGGCTGCCACCTATCTGCAGACGTTCGCACTATCGGAGCAGGGCTGCGAAAGGAGCCTGGCATGGATACCCGTTCCCAGTATAGGTTTGAAGTTTGAGGTGGCAAGACAAGCAAGAAGCCCCAGTCTCTGTGGTTCGGAGAGAGCAGTGCCATGGGCAGATGAGGCTGAGCAACTGCTTTCCAGGCTAGCCCCCCCTGGCTGCAAGCTATCTGCAGACATTCTCATTTTCGGAGCAGTGGTGCAAGAGTAGTCTTACAGGTATACCCGTTCCCAGGATACGTTTGAAGTTTAAATTGGCAAGACAAGCAAGCAGCCCCAGTCTCTGTGCCTCTCTGCGAGCAGTGCCATGGGCAGATGAGGCTGAGCAACATCTTTCCAGGCTAGCCCCTTCTGCCTGAAAGCTACCTGCAGACGTTCGCACTTTCGGAGCAGGGCTGCGAAAGGAGCCTGGCAGGGGTACCCGTTCCCAGGATACGTTTGAAGTTTGAGGTGGCAAGACAAGCAAGCAGCCCCAGTCTCTGTGCCTCTGTGCGAGCAGTGTCATGGGCAGATGCGGCTGAGCAACAGTTTTCCAGGCTAGCCCCTTCTCCCTGCAAGCTATCTGCAAACGTTCGCATCTTCAGAGCAGGGCTGCGAAAGGAGCCTAGCAGGCAAACCCGTTCACAGGATACGTTTGATGTTTGAGGTGGCAAGACAAGCAAGCAGCCCCAGTCTCTGTGGTTCGGAGACAGCAGTGCCATGGGAATATAAGGCTGAGCAACAGCTTTCCAGGCTAGCCCCTTCTGGCTGCCAGCTATCTGCAGACGTTCGCACTTTCGGAGCAGGGCTGCGAAAGGAGCCTGGCAGTGATACCCGTTCCCAGGATACGTTTGAAGTTTGAGGTGGCAAGACAAGTAAGCAGCCCCAGTCTCTGTGGTTCGGAGAGAGCAGGGCCATGGGCAGATGAGGCTGAGCAACAGCTTTCCAGGCTAGCCCCTCCTGGCTACAAGCTATCTGCAGATGTTCTCATTTTCGGAGCAGGGGTGCAAGA
Source organism: Opisthocomus hoazin (assembly GCF_030867145.1). Lineage (NCBI taxonomy): Eukaryota > Metazoa > Chordata > Aves > Opisthocomiformes > Opisthocomidae > Opisthocomus > Opisthocomus hoazin. The sequence continues at coordinate 6,816,295 of NC_134440.1, forward strand.
GGAGTCTGGCAAATATAGCCGTTCCCAGGATAGGTTTGAAGTTTAAATTGGCAAGACAAGCAAGCAGCCCCAGTCTCTGTGCCTCTGTGCGAGCAGTGCCATGGGCAGATGAGGCTGAGCAACAGTTTTGCAGGCTAGCCCCTGCTGGCTACCAGCTATCTGCAGACGTTTGCATTTTCGGAGTAGGGCTGCGAAAGGAGCCTGGCAGGGATACCCGTTCCAGGATACCTTTGAAGTTTAAATTGGCAAGAAAAGAAAACAGCCCCAGTCTCTGTGCCTCTATACGAGCAGTGCCATGGGCAGATGAGGCTGAGCAACAGCTTTCCAGGCTAGCCCCTTCTGCCTGCAAGCTATCTGCAGACGTTCGCACTTTCGGAGCAGGGCTGCGAAAGGAGCCTGGCAGGGATACCCGTTCCCAGGATACGTTTGAAGTTTGAGGTGGCAAGACAAGTAAGCAGCCCCAGTCTCTGTGGTTCCGAGAGAGCAGTGCCATCGGCAGATGAGGCTGAGCAACAGTTTTCCAGGCTAGCCCCTTCTGCCTGCAAGCTATCTGCAGACGTTCGCATTTTCGGAGCAGGGCTGCGAAAGGAGCCTGGCAGGTATACCCGTTCCCAGGATACGTTTGAAGTTTGAGGTGGCAAGACAAGCAAGCAGCCCCAGTCTCTGTGCCTCTGTGTGAGCAGTGCTATGGGCAGATGAGGCTGAGCAACAGCTTTCCAGGCTAGTCCCTTCTGCCTGCAAGCTATCTGCAGACGTTCGCATCTTCAGAGCAGGGCTGCGAAAGGAGCCTGACAGGGATACCCGTTCCCAGGATACGTTTGATGTTTGAGGTGGCAAGACAAGCAATCAGCCCGAGTCTCTGTGGTTCGGAGAGAGCAGTGCCATGGGCAGATGAGGCTGAGCAACAGTTTTCCAGGCTAGCCCCTTCTGCCTGCAAGCTATCTGCAGATGTTCTCATTTTCGGAGCAGGGCTGCGAAAGGAGCCTGGCAGGGATACCCGTTCCAGGATACGTTTGAAGTTTGAGGTGGCAAGACAAGTAAGCATCTCCAGTCTCTGTGCCTCTGTGTGAGCAGTGCCATGGGCAGATGAGGCTGAGCAACAGTTTTCCAGGCTAGCCCCTTCTGGCTGCCACCTATCTGCAGACGTTCGCATCTTCGAAGCAGGGCTGCGAAAGGAGCCTGGCATGGATACCCGTTCCCAGTATAGGTTTGAAGTTTGAGGTGGCAAGACAAGCAAGAAGCCCCAGTCTCTGTGGTTCGGAGAGAGCAGTGCCATGGGCAGATGAGGCTGAGCAACTGCTTTCCAGGCTAGCCCCCCCTGGCTGCAAGCTATCTGCAGACATTCTCATTTTCGGAGCAGGGGTGCAAGAGTAGTCTTACAGGTATACCCGTTCCCAGGATACGTTTGAAGTTTAAATTGGCAAGACAAGCAAGCAGCCCCAGTCTCTGTAGCTCTCTGCGAGCAGTGCCATGGGCAGATGAGGCTGAGCAACATCTTTCCAGGCTAGCCCCTTCTGCCTGAAAGCTATCTGCAGACGTTCGCACTTTCGGAGCAGGGCTGCGAAAGGAGCCTGGCAGGGGTACCCGTTCCCAGGATACGTTTGAAGTTTGAGGTGGCAAGACAAGCAAGCAGCCCCAGTCTCTGTGCCTCTGTGCGAGCAGTGTCATGGGCAGATGCGGCTGAGCAACAGTTTTCCAGGCTAGCCCCTGATGGCTGCAAGCTATCTGCAAACGTTCGCATCTTCAGAGCAGGGCTGCGAAAGGAGCCTAGCAGGCAAACCCGTTCACAGGATACGTTTGATGTTTGAGGTGGCAAGACAAGCAAGCAGCCCGAGTCTCTGTGGTTCGGAGACAGCAGTGCCATGGGCAGATGAGGCTGAGCAACAGCTTTCCAGGCTAGCCCCTTCTGCCTGCAAGCTATCTGCAGACGTTCGCACTATCGGAGCAGGGCTGCGAAAGGAGCCTGGCAGGGATACCCGTTCCAGGATACGTTTGAAGTTTGAGGTGGCAAGACAAGTAAGCATCTCCCGTCTCTGTGCCTGTGTGCGAGCAGTGCCATGGGCAGATGAGGCTGAGCAACAGCTTTCCAGGCTAACCCCTTCTGCCTGCAAGCTATCTGCAGACATTCGCATCTTCAGAGCAAGGCTGCAAAAGGACCCTGGCAGGGATACCCATTCCGAGGATACGTTTGAAGTTTGAGGTGGCAAGACAAGCAAGCAGCCCCAGTCTCTGTGGTTCCGAGAGAGCAGTGCCATGGGCAGATGAGGCTGAGCAACAGCTTTCCAGGCTAGCCCCTTCTGGCTGCCAGCTATCTGCAGACGTTCGCACTTTCGGAGCAGGGCTGCGAAAGGAGCCTGGCAGGGATACCCTTTCCCAGGATACGTTTGAAGTTTGAGGTGGCAAGACAAGTAAGCAGCCCCAGTCTCTGTGGTTCCGAGAGAGCAGTGCCATGGGCAGATCAGGCTGAGCAACAGTTTTCCAGGCTAGCCCCTTCTGCCTGCCACCTATCTGCAGACGTTTGCATTTTCGGAGCAGGGCTGCGAAAGGAGCCTGGCAGCGATACCTGTTCCCAGGATACGTTTGAAGTTTGAGGTGGCAAGACAAGCAAGCAGCTCCACTATCTGTGCCTCTGAGAGAGAGATGCCATGGGCAGATGAGACTGAGGAAGAGCTTTCCAGGCTAGCCCCTTGTGGCTGCAAGCTATCTGCAGACGTTCGCATCTTCGGAGCAGGGGTGCAAGAGGAGTCTGGCAGGCACGCCTTTTCCCAGGCAACTTTTGAAGTTTGAGGTGGCAAGACAAGCAAGAAGCCCCAGTCTCTGTGGTTCGGAGAGAGCAGTGCCATGGGAAGATAAGGCTGAGCAACAGCTTTCCAGTCTAGCCCCTTCTGGCTGCCAGCTATCTGCAGACGTTCGCACTTTCGGAGCAGGGCTGCGAAAGGAGCCTGGCAGGGATACCCGTTCCCAGGATACGTTTGAAGTTTGAGGTGGCAAGACAAGTAAGCAGCCCCAGTCTCTGTGGTTCGGAGAGAGCAGTGCCATGGGCAGATGAGGCTGAGCAACAGCTTTCCAGGCTAGCCCCTCCTGGCTACAAGCTATCTGCAGATGTTCTCATTTTCGTTGCAGGGGTGCAAGAGGAGTCTGGCAAATATACCCGTTCCCAGGATAGGTTTGAAGTTTAAATTGGCAAGACAAGCAAGCAGCCCCAGTCTCTGTGCCTCTGTGCGAGCAGTGCCATGGGAAGATGAGGCTGAGCAACAGTTTTCCAGGCTAGCCCCTGCTGGCTACCAGCTATCTGCAGACGTTTGCATTTTCGGAGTAGGGCTGCGAAAGGAGCCTGGCAGGGATACCCGTTCCAGGATACCTTTGAAGTTTAAATTGGCAAGAAAAGCCAACAGCCCCAGTCTCTGTGCCTCTATACGAGCAGTGCCATGGGCAGATGAGGCTGAGCAACAGCTTTCCAGGCTAGCCCCTCCTGGCTACAAGCTATCTGCAGATGATCTCATTTTCGGAGCAGGGGTGCAAGAGGAGTATGGCAAATATACCCGTTCACAGGATAGGTTTGAAGTTTAAATTAGCAAGACAAGCAAGCAGCCCCAGTCTCTGTGCCTCTGTGCGAGCAGTGCCGTGGGAAGATGAGGCTGAGCAACAGTTTTCCAGGCTAACCCCTGCTGGCTACCAGCTATCTGCAGACGTTTGCATTTTCGGAGTAGGGCTGCGAAAGGAGCCTGGCAGGGATACCCGTTCCAGGATACCTTTGAAATTTAAATTGGCAAGAAAAGCAAACAGCCCCAGTCTCTGTGCCTCTATACGAGCAGTGCCATGGGCAGATGAGGCTGAGCAACAGCTTTCCAGGCTAGCCCCTGCTGGCTGCCACCTATCTGCAGACGTTCGCACTTTCGGAGCAGGGCTGCGAAAGGAGCCTGGCAGGGATACCCTTTCCCAGGATACGTTTGAAGTTTGAGGTGGCAAGACAAGCAAGCAGCTCCACTATCTGTGCCTCTGAGCGAGAGGTGCCATGGGCAGATGAGGCTGAGCAACAGTTTTCCAGGCTAGCCCCTTCTGCCTGCCACCTGTCTGCAGACGTTCTCATTTTCGGAGCAGGGCTGCGAAAGGAGCCTGGCAGGGATACCTGTTCCCAGGATACGTTTGAAGTTTGAGGTGGCAAGACAAGTAAGCAGCCCCAGTCTCTGTGGTTCGGAGAGAGCAGTGCCATGGGCAGATGAGGCTGAGCAACAGCTTTCCAGGCTAGCCCCTTCTGCCTGCAAGCTATCTGCAGACGTTCGCAGTTTAGGAGCAGGGCTGCGAAAGGAGCCTGGCAGGTATACCCGTTCCCAGGATACTTTTGAAGTTTGAGGTGGCAAGACAAGTAAGCATCTCCCGTCTCTGTGCCTGTGTGCGAGCAGTGCCATGGGCAGATGAGGCTGAGCAACAGCTTTCCAGGCTAGCCCCTTCTGGCTGCCACCTATCTGCAGACATTCGCATCTTCAGAGCAAGGCTGCAAAAGGACCCTGGCAGGGATACCCATTCCGAGGATACGTTTGAAGTTTGAGGTGGCAAGACAAGCAAGCAGCCCCAGTCTCTGTGGTTCCGAGAGAGCAGTGCCATGGGCAGATGAGGCTGAGCAACAGCTTTCCAGGCTAGCCCCTTCTGGCTGCCAGCTATCTGCAGACGTTCGCACTTTCGGAGCAGGGCTGCGAAAGGAGCCTGGCAGGGATACCCGTTCCCAGGATACGTTTGAAGTTTGAGGTGGCAAGACAAGTAAGCAGCCCCAGTCTCTGTGGTTCCGAGAGAGCAGTGCCATGGGCAGATGAGGCTGAGCAACAGTTTTCCAGGCTAGCCCCTTCTGCCTGCCACCTATCTGCAGACGTTTGCATTTTCGGAGCAGGGCTGCGAAAGGAGCCTGGCAGCGATACCTGTTCCCAGGATACGTTTGAAGTTTGAGGTGGCAAGACAAGCAAGCAGCTCCACTATCTGTGCCTCTGAGAGAGAGATGCCATGGGCAGATGAGACTGAGGAAGAGCTTTCCAGGCTAGCCCCTTGTGGCTGCAAGCTATCTGCAGACGTTCGCATCTTCGGAGCAGGGGTGCAAGAGGAGTCTGGCAGGCACGCCTTTTCCCAGGCAACTTTTGAAGTTTGAGGTGGCAAGACAAGCAAGAAGCCCCAGTCTCTGTGGTTCGGAGAGAGCAGTGCCATGGGAAGATAAGGCTGAGCAACAGCTTTCCAGGCTAGCCCCTTCTGGCTGCCAGCTATCTGCAGACGTTCGCACTTTCGGAGCAGGGCTGCGAAAGGAGCCTGGCAGGGATACCCGTTCCCAGGATACGTTTGAAGTTTGAGGTGGCAAGACAAGTAAGCAGCCCCAGTCTCTGTGGTTCGGAGAGAGCAGTGCCATGGGCAGATGAGGCTGAGCAACAGCTTTCCAGGCTAGCCCCTCCTGGCTACAAGCTATCTGCAGATGTTCTCATTTTCGTTGCATGGGTGCAAGAGGAGTCTGGCAAATATACCCTTTCCCAGGATAGGTTTGAAGTTTAAATTGGCAAGACAAGCAAGCAGCCCCACTCTCTGTGCCTCTGTGCGAGCAGTGCCATGGGAAGATGAGGCTGAGCAACAGTTTTCCAGGCTAGCCCCTGCTTGCTACCAGCTATCTGCAGACGTTTGCATTTTCGGAGTAGGGCTGCGAAAGGAGCCTGGCAGGGATACCCGTTCCAGGATACCTTTGAAGTTTAAATTGGCAAGAAAAGCCAACAGCCCCAGTCTCTGTGCCTCTATACGAGCAGTGCCATGGGCAGATGAGGCTGAGCAACAGCTTTCCAGGCTAGCCCCTCCTGGCTACAAGCTATCTGCAGATGTTCTCATTTTCGGAGCAGAGGTGCAAGAGGAGTATGGCAAATATACCCGTTCACAGGATAGGTTTGAAGTTTAAATTAGCAAGACAAGCAAGCAGCCCCAGTCTCTGTGCCTCTGTGCGAGCAGTGCCGTGGGAAGATGAGGCTGAGCAACAGTTTTCCAGGCTAACCCCTGCTGGCTACCAGCTATCTGCAGACGTTTGCATTTTCGGAGTAGGGCTGCGAAAGGAGCCTGGCAGGGATACCCGTTCCAGGATACCTTTGAAATTTAAATTGGCAAGAAAAGCAAACAGCCCCAGTCTCTGTGCCTCTATACGAGCAGTGCCATGGGCAGATGAGGATGAGCAACAGCTTTCCAGGCTAGCCCCTGCTGGCTGCCACCTATCTGCAGACGTTCGCACTTTCGGAGCAGGGCTGCGAAAGGAGCCTGGCAGGGATACCCTTTCCCAGGATACGTTTGAAGTTTGAGGTGGCAAGACAAGTAAGCAGCCCCAGTCTCTGTGGTTCCGAGAGAGCAGTGCCATGGACAGATGAGGCTGAGCAACAGTTTTCCAGGCTAGCCCCTTCTGCCTGCCACCTGTCTGCAGACGTTCTCATTTTCGGAGCAGGGCTGCGAAAGGAGCCTGGCAGGGATACCTGTTCCCAGGATACGTTTGAAGTTTGAGGTGGCAAGACAAGTAAGCAGCCCCAGTCTCTGTGGTTCGGAGAGAGCAGTGCCATGGGCAGATGAGGCTGAGCAACAGCTTTCCAGGCTAGCCCCTTCTGCCTGCAAGCTATCTGCAGACGTTCGCAGTTAAGGAGCAGGGCTGCGAAAGGAGCCTGGCAGGTATACCCGTTCCCAGGATACTTTTGAAGTTTGAGGTGGCAAGACAAGCAAGCAGCCCCAGTCTCTTTCGTTCCGAGAGAGCAGTGCCATGGGCAGATGAGTCTCAGCAACAGCTTTCCAGGCTAGTCCCTTCTGCCTGCAAGCTATCTGCAGACGTCCGCATCTTCAGAGCAGGGCTGCGAAAGGAGCCTGGCAGGGATACCTGTTCCCAGGATACGTTTGATGTTTGAGGTTGCAAGACAAGCAAGCAGCCCCAGTCTTTGTGGTTCGGAGAGAGCAGTGCCATGGGCAGATGAGGCTGAGCAACAGCTTTCCAGGCTAGCCCCTTCTGCCTGCAAGTTATCTGCAGATGTTCTCATTTTCGGAGCAGGGCTGCGAAAGGAGCCTGGCAGGAATACCCGTTCCCAGTATACGTTTGAAGTTTGAGGTGGCAAGACAAGCAAGCAGCTCCACTATCTGTGCCTCTGAGCGAGAGGTGCCATGGGCAGATGAGACTGAGTAGGAGCTTTCCAGGCTAGCCCCTTGTGGCTGCAAGCTATCTGCAGACGTTCGCATCTTCGGAGCAGGCGTGCAAGAGGAGTCTGGCAGGCACGCCTTTTCCCAGGCAACTTTTGAAGTTTGAGGTGGCAAGACAAGCAAGAAGCCCCAGTCTCTGTGGTTCCGAGAGAGAAGTGCCATGGGCACATGAGGCTGAGCAACAGCTTTCCAGGCTAGCCCCTGCTGGCTGCCAGCTATCTGCAGACGTTCGCACTTTCGGAGCAGGGGTGCAAGAGGAGTCTGGCAGGTATACCCGTTCCCAGGATAGGTTTGAAGCTTAAATTGGCAAGACAAGCAAGCAGCCCCATTCTATGTGCCTCTGTGCGAGCAGTGTCATGGGCAGATGAGGCTGAGCAACAGCTTTCCAGGCTAGCCCCTTCTGTCTGCAAGCTATCTGCAGACGTTCGCACTTTCGGAGCAGGGCTGCGAAAGGAGCCTGGCAGGGATACCCGTTCCCAGGATACGTTTGAAGTTTGAGGTGGCAAGACAAGTAAGCAGCCCCAGTCTCTGTGGTTCGGAGAGAGCAGTGCCATGGGCAGATGAGGCTGAGCAAAAGCATTCCAGGCTAGCCCCTTCTGCCTGCAAGCTATCTGCAGACGTTCGCACTTTCGGAGCAGGGCTGCGAAAGGAGCCTGGCAGGGATACCCGTTCCCAGGATACGTTTGAAGTTTGAGGTGGCAAGACAAGTAAGCAGCCCCAGTATCTGTGGTTCCGAGAGAGCAGTGCCATGGGCAGATGAGGCTGAGCAACAGTTTTCCTGGCTAGCCCCTGCTGCCTGCCAGCTATCTGCAGACGTTCGCATCTTCGGAGCAGGGCTGCGAAAGGAGTCTGTCAGGGATACTCGTTCCCAGGATACGTTTGAAGTTTGAGGTGGCAAGACAAGCAAGCAGCCCCAGTCTCTGTGCCTCTGTGTGAGCAGTGCCATGGGCAGATGCGGCTGAGCAACAGTTTTCCAGGCTAGCCCCTGCTGGCTGCAAGCTATCAGCAGACGTTCGCATCTTCAGAGCAGGGCTGCGAAAGGAGCCTAGCAGGGAAACCCGTTCACAGGATACGTTTGATGTTTGAGGTGGCAAGACAAGCAAGCAGCCCCAGTCTCTGTGGTTCGGAGAGAGCAGTGCCATGGGCAGATGAGGCTGAGCAACAGCTTTCCAGGCTAGCCCCTTCTGGCTGCCAGCTATCTGCAGACGTTCGCACTTTCGGAGCAGGGCTGCGAAAGGAGCCTGGCAGGGATACCCGTTCCCAGGATACGTTTGAAGTTTGAGGTGGCAAGACAAGTAAGCAGCCCCAGTCTCTGTGCCTGTGTGCGAGCAGTGCCATGGGCAGATGAGGCTGAGCAACAGTTTTCCAGGCTAGCCCCTGCTGGCTGCCAGCTATCTGCAGACGTTCGCACTTTCGGAGCAGGGCTGCGAAAGGAGCCTGGCAGGGATACCCGTTCCCAGGATACGTTTGAAGTTTGAGGTGGCAAGACAAGCAAGAAGCCCCAGTCTCTGTGGTTCGGAGAGAGCAGTGCCATGGGCAGATGCGGCTGAGCAAAAGCTTTCAGGCTAGCCCCTGCTGGCTACCAGCTATCTGCAGACGTTTGCATTTTCGGAGTAGGGCTGCGAAAGGAGTCTGGCAGCGATACCCGTTCCCAGGATACGTTTGAAGTTTGAGGTGGCAAGACAAGCAAGCAGCTCCACTATCTGTGCCTCTGAGAGAGAGATGCCATGGGCAGATGAGACTGAGGAAGAGCTTTCCAAGCTATCCCCTTGTGGCTGCAAGCTATCTGCAGACGTTCGCATCTTAGGAGCACGGGTGCAAGAGGAGTCTGGCAGGCACGCCTTTTGCCAGGCAACTTTTGAAGTTTGAGGTGGCAAGACAAGCAAGAAGCCCCAGTCTCTGTGGTTCGGAGAGAGCAGTGCCATGGGAAGATAAGGCTGAGCAACAGCTTTCCAGGCTAGCCCCTTCTGGCTGCCAGCTATCTGCAGACGTTCGCACTTTCGGAGCAGGGCTGCGAAAGGAGCCTGGCAGGGATACCTGTTCCCAGGATACGTTTGAAGTTTGAGGTGGCAAGACAAGTAAGCAGCCCCAGTCTCTGTGGTTCGGAGAGAGCAGTGCCATGGGCAGATGAGGCTGAGCAACAGCTTTCCAGGCTAGCCCCTCCTGGCTACAAGCTATCTGCAGATGTTCTCATTTTCGGAGCAGGGGTGCAAGAGGAGTCTGGCAAATATAGCCGTTCCCAGGATAGGTTTGAAGTTTAAATTGGCAAGACAAGCAAGCAGCCCCAGTCTCTGTGCCTCTGTGCGAGCAGTGCCATGGGCAGATGAGGCTGAGCAACAGTTTTGCAGGCTAGCCCCTGCTGGCTACCAGCTATCTGCAGACGTTTGCATTTTCGGAGTAGGGCTGCGAAAGGAGCCTGGCAGGGATACCCGTTCCAGGATACCTTTGAAGTTTAAATTGGCAAGAAAAGCAAACAGCCCCAGTCTCTGTGCCTCTGTGTGAGCAGTGCCATGGGCAGATGAGGCTGAGCAACATCTTTCCAGGCTAGCCCCTTCTGCCTGCAAGCTATCTGCAGACGTTCGCACTTTCGGAGCAGGGCTGCGAAAGGAGCCTGGCAGGGATACCCGTTCCCAGGATACGTTTGAAGTTTGAGGTGGCAAGACAAGCAAGCAGCCCCAGTCTCTGTGCCTCTGTGCGAGCAGTGTCATGGGCAGATGCGGCTGAGCAACAGTTTTCCAGGCTAGCCCCTGCTGGCTGCAAGCTATCTGCAAACGTTCGCATCTTCAGAGCAGGGCTGCGAAAGGAGCCTAGCAGGGAAACCCGTTCACAGGATACGTTTGATGTTTGAGGTGGCAAGACAAGCAAGCAGCCCGAGTCTCTGTGGTTCGGAGACAGCAGTGCCATGGGCAGATGAGGCTGAGCAACAGCTTTCCAGGCTAGCCCCTTCTGCCTGCAAGCTATCTGCAGACGTTCGCACTATCGGAGCAGGGCTGCGAAAGGAGCCTGGCAGGGATACCCGTTCCAGGATACGTTTGAAGTTTGAGGTGGCAAGACAAGTAAGCATCTCCCGTCTCTGTGCCTGTGTGCGAGCAGTGCCATGGGCAGATGAGGCTGAGCAACAGCTTTCCAGGCTAGCCCCTTCTGCCTGCAAGCTATCAGCAGACGTTCGCACTATCGGAGCAGGGCTGCGAAAGGAGCCTGGCAGGGATACCCGTTCCAGGATACGTTTGAAGTTTGAGGTGGCAAGACAAGTAAGCATCTCCCGTCTCTGTGCCTGTGTGCGAGCAGTGCCATGGGCAGATGAGGCTGAGCAACAGCTTTCCAGGCTAGCCCCTTCTGGCTGCCAGCTATCTGCAGACGTTCGCACTTTCGGAGCAGGGCTGCGAAAGGAGCCTGGCAGGGATACCCGTTCCAGGATACGTTTGAAGTTTAAATTGGCAAGACAAGCAAGCAGCCCCAGTCTCTGTGCCTCTGTGCGAGCAGTGCCATGGGCAGATGAGGCTGAGCAACAGTTTTCCAGGCTAGCCCCTTCTGCCTGCAAGCTATCTGCAGACGTTCGAATTTTCGGAGCACGGGTGCAAGAGGAGCCTGGCAGGTATACCCGTTCCCAGGATACTTTTGAAGTTTGAGGTGGCAAGACAAGCAAGCAGCCCCAGTCTCTTTCGTTCCGAGAGAGCAGTGCCATGGGCAGATGAGTCTCAGCAACAGCTTTCCAGGCTAGTCCCTTCTGCCTGCAAGCTATCTGCAGACGTTCGCATCTTCAGAGCAGGGCTGCGAAAGGAGCCTGGCAGGGATACCTGTTCCCAGGATACGTTTGATGTTTGAGGTTGCAAGACAAGCAAGCAGCCTGAGTCTCTGTGGTTCGGAGAGAGCAGTGCCATGGGCAGATGAGGCTGAGCAACAGCTTTCCAGGCTAGCCCCTTCTGCCTGCAAGTTATCTGCAGATGTTCTCATTTTCGGAGCAGGGCTGCGAAAGGAGCCTGGCAGGAATACCCGTTCCCAGTATACGTTTGAAGTTTGAGGTGGCAAGACAAGCAAGCAGCTCCACTATCTGTGCCTCTGAGCGAGAGGTGCCATGGGCAGATGAGACTGAGTAGGAGCTTTCCAGGCTAGCCCCTTGTGGCTGCAAGCTATCTGCAGACGTTCGCATCTTCGGAGCAGGCGTGCAAGAGGAGTCTGGCAGGCACGCCTTTTCCCAGGCAACTTTTGAAGTTTGAGGTGGCAAGACAAGCAAGAAGCCCCAGTCTCTGTGGTTCCGAGAGAGAAGTGCCATGGGCACATGAGGCTGAGCAACAGCTTTCCAGGCTAGCCCCTGCTGGCTGCCAGCTATCTGCAGACGTTCGCACTTTCGGAGCAGGGGTGCAAGAGGAGTCTGGCAGGTATACCCGTTCCCAGGATAGGTTTGAAGCTTAAATTGGCAAGACAAGCAAGCAGCCCCATTCTATGTGCCTCTGTGCGAGCAGTGTCATGGGCAGATGAGGCTGAGCAACAGCTTTCCAGGCTAGCCCCTTCTGTCTGCAAGCTATCTGCAGACGTTCGCACTTTCGGAGCAGGGCTGCGAAAGGAGCCTGGCAGGGATACCCGTTCCCAGGATACGTTTGAAGTTTGAGGTGGCAAGACAAGTAAGCAGCCCCAGTCTCTGTGGTTCGGAGAGAGCAGTGCCATGGGCAGATGAGGCTGAGCAAAAGCATTCCAGGCTAGCCCCTTCTGCCTGCAAGCTATCTGCAGACGTTCGCACTTTCGGAGCAGGGCTGCGAAAGGAGCCTGGCAGGGATACCCGTTCCCAGGATACGTTTGAAGTTTGAGGTGGCAAGACAAGCAAGCAGCCCCAGTCTCTGTGCCTCTGTGTGAGCAGTGCCATGGGCAGATGCGGCTGAGCAACAGTTTTCCAGGCTAGACCCTGCTGGCTGCAAGCTATCAGCAGACGTTCGCATCTTCAGAGCAGGGCTGCGAAAGGAGCCTGGCAGGTATACCCGTTCCCAGGATACGTTTGAAGTTTGAGGTGGCAAGACAAGCAAGAAGCCCCAGTCTCTGTGGTTCCGAGAGAGCAGTGCCATGGGCAGATGCGGCTGAGCAAAAGCTTTCAGGCTAGCCCCTGCTGGCTACCAGCTATCTGCAGACGTTTGCATTTTCGGAGTAGGGCTGCGAAAGGAGTTTGGCAGGGATACCCGTTCCCAGGATACGTTTGAAGTTTGAGGTGGCAAGACAAGTAAGCAGCCCCAGTCTCTGTGGTTCGGAGAGAGCAGTGCCATGGGCAGATGAGGATGAGCAAAAGCATTCCAGGCTAGCCCCTTCTGCCTGCAAGCTATCTGCAGACGTTCGCACTTTCGGAGCAGGGCTGCGAAAGGAGCCTGGCAGGGATACCCGTTCCCAGGATACGTTTGAAGTTTGAGGTGGCAAGACAAGTAAGCAGCCCCAGTCTCTGTGGTTCCGAGAGAGCAGTGCCATGGGCAGATGAGGCTGAGCAACAGTTTTCCAGGCTAGCCCCTTCTGCCTGCAAGCTATCTGCAGACGTTCAAATTTTCGGAGCACGGGTGCAAGAGGAGCCTGGCAGGTATACCCGTTCCCAGGATACTTTTGAAGTTTGAGGTGGCAAGACAAGCAAGCAGCCCCAGTCTCTTTCGTTCCGAGAGAGCAGTGCCATGGGCAGATGAGTCTCAGCAACAGCTTTCCAGGCTAGTCCCTTCTGCCTGCAAGCTATCTGCAGACGTTCGCATCTTCAGAGCAGGGCTGCGAAAGGAGCCTGGCAGGGATACCTGTTCCCAGGATACGTTTGATGTTTGAGGTTGCAAGACAAGCAAGCAGCCTGAGTCTCTGTGGTTCGGAGAGAGCAGTGCCATGGGCAGATGAGGCTGAGCAACAGCTTTCCAGGCTAGCCCCTTCTGCCTGCAAGTTATCTGCAGATGTTCTCATTTTCGGAGCAGGGCTGCGAAAGGAGCCTGGCAGGAATACCCGTTCCCAGTATACGTTTGAAGTTTGAGGTGGCAAGACAAGCAAGCAGCTCCACTATCTGTGCCTCTGAGCGAGAGGTGCCATGGGCAGATGAGACTGAGTAGGAGCTTTCCAGGCTAGCCCCTTGTGGCTGCAAGCTATCTGCAGACGTTCGCATCTTCGGAGCAGGCGTGCAAGAGGAGTCTGGCAGGCACGCCTTTTCCCAGGCAACTTTTGAAGTTTGAGGTGGCAAGACAAGCAAGAAGCCCCAGTCTCTGTGGTTCCGAGAGAGCAGTGCCATGGGCACATGAGGCTGAGCAACAGCTTTCCAGGCTAGCCCCTGCTGGCTGCCAGCTATCTGCAGACGTTCGCACTTTCGGAGCAGGGGTGCAAGAGGAGTCTGGCAGGTATACCCGTTCCCAGGATAGGTTTGAAGCTTAAATTGGCAAGACAAGCAAGCAGCCCCATTCTATGTGCCTCTGTGCGAGCAGTGTCATGGGCAGATGAGGCTGAGCAACAGCTTTCCAGGCTAGCCCCTTCTGTCTGCAAGCTATCTGCAGACGTTCGCACTTTCGGAGCAGGGCTGCGAAAGGAGCCTGGCAGGGATACCCGTTCCCAGGATACGTTTGAAGTTTGAGGTGGCAAGACAAGTAAGCAGCCCCAGTCTCTGTGGTTCGGAGAGAGCAGTGCCATGGGCAGATGAGGCTGAGCAAAAGCATTCCAGGCTAGCCCCTTCTGCCTGCAAGCTATCTGCAGACGTTCGCACTTTCGGAGCAGGGCTGCGAAAGGAGCCTGGCAGGGATACCCGTTCCCAGGATACGTTTGAAGTTTGAGGTGGCAAGACAAGTAAGCAGCCCCAGTCTCTGTGGTTCCGAGAGAGCAGTGCCATGGGCAGATGAGGCTGAGCAACAGTTTTCCAGGCTAGCCCCTGCTGCCTGCCAGCTATCTGCAGACGTTCGCATCTTCGGAGCAGGGCTGCGAAAGGAGTCTGTCAGGGATACTCGTTCCCAGGATACGTTTGAAGTTTGAGGTGGCAAGACAAGCAAGCAGCCCCAGTCTCTGTGCCTCTGTGTGAGCAGTGCCATGGGCAGATGCGGCTGAGCAACAGTTTTCCAGGCTAGCCCCTGCTGGCTGCAAGCTATCAGCAGACGTTCGCATCTTCAGAGCAGGGCTGCGAAAGGAGCCTAGCAGGGAAACCCGTTCACAGGATACGTTTGATGTTTGAGGTGGCAAGACAAGCAAGCAGCCCCAGTCTCTGTGGTTCGGAGAGAGCAGTGCCATGGGCAGATGAGGCTGAGCAACAGCTTTCCAGGCTAGCCCCTTCTGGCTGCCAGCTATCTGCAGACGTTCGCACTTTCGGAGCAGGGCTGCGAAAGGAGCCTGGCAGGGATACCCGTTCCCAGGATACGTTTGAAGTTTGAGGTGGCAAGACAAGTAAGCAGCCCCAGTCTCTGTGCCTGTGTGCGAGCAGTGCCATGGGCAGATGAGGCTGAGCAACAGTTTTCCAGGCTAGCCCCTGCTGGCTGCCAGCTATCTGCAGACGTTCGCACTTTCGGAGCAGGGCTGCGAAAGGAGCCTGGCAGGGATACCCGTTCCCAGGATACGTTTGAAGTTTGAGGTGGCAAGACAAGCAAGAAGCCCCAGTCTCTGTGGTTCCGAGAGAGCAGTGCCATGGGCAGATGAGGCTGAGCAACAGTTTTCCAGGCTAGCCCCTTCTGCCTGCCACCTATCTGCAGACGTTTGCATTTTCGGAGCAGGGCTGCGAAAGGAGCCTGGCAGCGATACCTGTTCCCAGGATACGTTTGAAGTTTGAGGTGGCAAGACAAGTAAGCAGCCCCAGTCTCTGTGCCTCTGAGAGAGAGATGCCATGGGCAGATGAGACTGAGGAAGAGCTTTCCAGGCTAGCCCCTTGTGGCTGCAAGCTATCTGCAGACGTTCGCATCTTCGGAGCAGGGGTGCAAGAGGAGTCTGGCAGGCACGCCTTTTCCCAGGCAACTTTTGAAGTTTGAGGTGGCAAGACAAGCAAGAAGCCCCAGTCTCTGTGGTTCGGAGAGAGCAGTGCCATGGGAAGATAAGGCTGAGCAACAGCTTTCCAGTCTAGCCCCTTCTGGCTGCCAGCTATCTGCAGACGTTCGCACTTTCGGAGCAGGGCTGCGAAAGGAGCCTGGCAGGGATACCCGTTCCCAGTATACGTTTGAAGTTTGAGGTGGCAAGACAAGTAAGCAGCCCCAGTCTCTGTGGTTCGGAGAGAGCACTGCCATGGGCAGATGAGGCTGAGCAACAGCTTTCCAGGCTAGCCCCTCCTGGCTACAAGCTATCTGCAGATGTTCTCATTTTTGTTGCAGGGGTGCAAGAGGAGTCTGGCAAATATACCCGTTCCCAGGATAGGTTTGAAGTTTAAATTGGCAAGACAAGCAAGCAGCCCCAGTCTCTGTGCCTCTGTGCGAGCAGTGCCATGGGAAGATGAGGCTGAGCAACAGTTTTCCAGGCTAGCCCCTGCTGGCTACCAGCTATCTGCAGACGTTTGCATTTTCGGAGTAGGGCTGCGAAAGGAGCCTGGCAGGGATACCCGTTCCAGGATACCTTTGAAGTTTAAATTGGCAAGAAAAGCCAACAGCCCCAGTCTCTGTGCCTCTATACGAGCAGTGCCATGGGCAGATGAGGCTGAGCAACAGCTTTCCAGGCTAGCCCCTCCTGGCTACAATCTATCTGCAGATGTTCTCATTTTCGGAGCAGGGGTGCAAGAGGAGTATGGCAAATATACCCGTTCACAGGATAGGTTTGAAGTTTAAATTAGCAAGACAAGCAAGCAGCCCCAGTCTCTGTGCCTCTGTGCGAGCAGTGCCGTGGGAAGATGAGGCTGAGCAACAGTTTTCCAGGCTAACCCCTGCTGGCTACCAGCTATCTGCAGACGTTTGCATTTTCGGAGTAGGGCTGCGAAAGGAGCCTGGCAGGGATACCCGTTCCAGGATACCTTTGAAATTTAAATTGGCAAGAAAAGCAAACAGCCCCAGTCTCTGTGCCTCTATACGAGCAGTGCCATGGGCAGATGAGGCTGAGCAACAGCTTTCCAGGCTAGCCCCTGCTGGCTGCCACCTATCTGCAGACGTTCGCACTTTCGGAGCAGGGCTGCGAAAGGAGCCTGGCAGGGATACCCTTTCCCAGGATACGTTTGAAGTTTGAGGTGGCAAGACAAGTAAGCAGCCCCAGTCTCTGTGGTTCCGAGAGAGCAGTGCCATGGGCAGATGAGGCTGAGCAACAGTTTTCCAGGCTAGCCCCTTCTGCCTGCCACCTGTCTGCAGACGTTCTCATTTTCGGAGCAGGGCTGCGAAAGGAGCCTGGCAGGGATACCTGTTCCCAGGATACGTTTGAAGTTTGAGGTGGCAAGACAAGTAAGCAGCCCCAGTCTCTGTGGTTCGGAGAGAGCAGTGCCATGGGCAGATGAGGCTGAGCAACAGCTTTCCAGGCTAGCCCCTTCTGCCTGCAAGCTATCTGCAGACGTTCGCAGTTTAGGAGCAGGGCTGCGAAAGGAGCCTGGCAGGTATACCCGTTCCCAGGATACTTTTGAAGTTTGAGGTGGCAAGACAAGCAAGCAGCCCCAGTCTCTTTCGTTCCAAGAGAGCAGTGCCATGGGCAGATGAGTCTCAGCAACATCTTTCCAGGCTAGCCCCTTCTGCCTGAAAGCTATCTGCAGACGTTCGCACTTTCGGAGCAGGGCTGCGAAAGGAGCCTGGCAGGGGTACCCGTTCCCAGGATACGTTTGAAGTTTGAGGTGGCAAGACAAGCAAGCAGCCCCAGTCTCTGTGCCTCTGTGCGAGCAGTGTCATGGGCAGATGCGGCTGAGCAACAGTTTTCCAGGCTAGCCCCTGCTGGCTGCAAGCTATCTGCAAACGTTCGCATCTTCAGAGCAGGGCTGCGAAAGGAGCCTAGCAGGCAAACCCGTTCACAGGATACGTTTGATGTTTGAGGTGGCAAGACGAGCAAGCAGCCCGAGTCTCTGTGGTTGGGAGACAGCAGTGCCATGGGCAGATGAGGCTGAGCAACAGCTTTCCAGGCTAGCCCCTTCTGCCTGCAAGCTATCTGCAGACGTTCGCACTATCGGAGCAGGGCTGCGAAAGGAGCCTGGCAGGGATACCCGTTCCAGGATACGTTTGAAGTTTGAGGTGGCAAGACAAGTAAGCATCTCCCGTCTCTGTGCCTGTGTGCGAGCAGTGCCATGGGCAGATGAGGCTGAGCAACAGCTTTCCAGGCTAGCCCCTTCTGGCTGCCAGCTATCTGCAGACATTCGCATCTTCAGAGCAAGGCTGCAAAAGGACCCTGGCAGGGATACCCATTCCGAGGATACGTTTGAAGTTTGAGGTGGCAAGACAAGCAAGCAGCTCCAGTCTCTGTGGTTCCGAGAGAGCAGTGCCATGGGCAGATGAGGCTGAGCAACAGCTTTCCAGGCTAGCCCCTTCTGGCTGCCAGCTATCTGCAGACGTTCGCACTTTCGGAGCAGGGCTGCGAAAGGAGCCTGGCAGGGATACCCGTTCCCAGGATACGTTTGAAGTTTGAGGTGGCAAGACAAGTAAGCAGCCCCAGTCTCTGTGGTTCCGAGAGAGCAGTGCCATGGGCAGATGAGGCTGAGCAACAGTTTTCCAGGCTAGCCCCTTCTGCCTGCCACCTATCTGCAGACGTTTGCATTTTCGGAGCAGGGCTGCGAAAGGAGCCTGGCAGCGATACCTGTTCCCAGGATACGTTTGAAGTTTGAGGTGGCAAGACAAGCAAGCAGCTCCACTATCTGTGCCTCTGAGAGAGAGATGCCATGGGCAGATGAGACTGAGGAAGAGCTTTCCAGGCTAGCCCCTTGTGGCTGCAAGCTATCTGCAGACGTTCGCATCTTCGGAGCAGGGGTGCAAGAGGAGTCTGGCAGGCACGCCTTTTCCCAGGCAACTTTTGAAGTTTGAGGTGGCAAGACAAGCAAGAAGCCCCAGTCTCTGTGGTTCGGAGAGAGCAGTGCCATGGGAAGATAAGGCTGAGCAACAGCTTTCCAGGCTAGCCCCTTCTGGCTGCCAGCTATCTGCAGACGTTCGCACTTTCGGAGCAGGGCTGCGAAAGGAGCCTGGCAGGGATACCCGTTCCCAGGATACGTTTGAAGTTTGAGGTGGCAAGACAAGTAAGCAGCCCCAGTCTCTGTGGTTCGGAGAGAGCAGTGCCATGGGCAGATGAGGCTGAGCAACAGCTTTCCAGGCTAGCCCCTCCTGGCTACAAGCTATCTGCAGATGTTCTCATTTTCGTTGCATGGGTGCAAGAGGAGTCTGGCAAATATACCCGTTCCCAGGATAGGTTTGAAGTTTAAATTGGCAAGACAAGCAAGCAGCCCCACTCTCTGTGCCTCTGTGCGAGCAGTGCCATGGGAAGATGAGGCTGAGCAACAGTTTTCCAGGCTAGCCCCTGCTGGCTACCAGCTATCTGCAGACGTTTGCATTTTCGGAGTAGGGCTGCGAAAGGAGCCTGGCAGGGATACCCGTTCCAGGATACCTTTGAAGTTTAAATTGGCAAGAAAAGCCAACAGCCCCAGTCTCTGTGCCTCTATACGAGCAGTGCCATGGGCAGATGAGGCTGAGCAACAGCTTTCCAGGCTAGCCCCTCCTGGCTACAAGCTATCTGCAGATGTTCTCATTTTCGGAGCAGAGGTGCAAGAGTAGTATGGCAAATATACCCGTTCCCAGGATAGGTTTGAAGTTTAAATTAGCAAGACAAGCAAGCAGCCCCAGTCTCTGTGCCTCTGTGCGAGCAGTGCCGTGGGAAGATGAGGCTGAGCAACAGTTTTCCAGGCTAACCCCTGCTGGCTACCAGCTATCTGCAGACGTTTGCATTTTCGGAGTAGGGCTGCGAAAGGAGCCTGGCAGGGATACCCGTTCCAGGATACCTTTGAAATTTAAATTGGCAAGAAAAGCAAACAGCCCCAGTCTCTGTGCCTCTATACGAGCAGTGCCATGGGCAGATGAGGCTGAGCAACAGTTTTCCAGGCTAGCCCCTTCTGCCTGCCACCTGTCTGCAGACGTTCTCATTTTCGGAGCAGGGCTGCGAAAGGAGCCTGGCAGGGATACCTGTTCCCAGGATACGTTTGAAGTTTGAGGTGGCAAGACAAGTAAGCAGCCCCAGTCTCTGTGGTTCGGAGAGAGCAGTGCCATGGGCAGATGAGGCTGAGCAACAGCTTTCCAGGCTAGCCCCTTCTGCCTGCAAGCTATCTGCAGACGTTCGCAGTTTAGGAGCAGGGCTGCGAAAGGAGCCTGGCAGGTATACCCGTTCCCAGGATACTTTTGAAGTTTGAGGTGGCAAGACAAGCAAGCAGCCCCAGTCTCTTTCGTTCCAAGAGAGCAGTGCCATGGGCAGATGAGTCTCAGCAACATCTTTCCAGGCTAGCCCCTTCTGCCTGAAAGCTATCTGCAGACGTTTGCACTTTCGGAGCAGGGCTGCGAAAGGAGCCTGGCAGGGGTACCCGTTCCCAGGATACGTTTGAAGTTTGAGGTGGCAAGACAAGCAAGCAGCCCCAGTCTCTGTGCCTCTGTGCGAGCAGTGTCATGGGCAGATGCGGCTGAGCAACAGTTTTCCAGGCTAGCCCCTTCTCCCTGCAAGCTATCTGCAAACGTTCGCATCTTCAGAGCAGGGCTGCGAAAGGAGCCTAGCAGGCAAACCCGTTCACAGGATACGTTTGATGTTTGAGGTGGCAAGACGAGCAAGCAGCCCGAGTCTCTGTGGTTGGGAGACAGCAGTGCCATGGGCAGATGAGGCTGAGCAACAGCTTTCCAGGCTAGCCCCTTCTGCCTGCAAGCTATCTGCAGACGTTCGCACTATCGGAGCAGGGCTGCGAAAGGAGCCTGGCAGGGATACCCGTTCCAGGATACGTTTGAAGTTTGAGGTGGCAAGACAAGTAAGCATCTCCCGTCTCTGTGCCTGTGTGCGAGCAGTGCCATGGGCAGATGAGGCTGAGCAACAGCTTTCCAGGCTAGCCCCTTCTGGCTGCCAGCTATCTGCAGACATTCGCATCTTCAGAGCAAGGCTGCAAAAGGACCCTGGCAGGGATACCCATTCCGAGGATACGTTTGAAGTTTGAGGTGGCAAGACAAGCAAGCAGCTCCAGTCTCTGTGGTTCCGAGAGAGCAGTGCCATGGGCAGATGAGGCTGAGCAACAGCTTTCCAGGCTAGCCCCTTCTGGCTGCCAGCTATCTGCAGACGTTCGCACTTTCGGAGCAGGGCTGCGAAAGGAGCCTGGCAGGGATACCCGTTCCCAGGATACGTTTGAAGTTTGAGGTGGCAAGACAAGTAAGCAGCCCCAGTCTCTGTGGTTCCGAGAGAGCAGTGCCATGGGCAGATGAGGCTGAGCAACAGTTTTCCAGGCTAGCCCCTTCTGCCTGCCACCTATCTGCAGACGTTTGCATTTTCGGAGCAGGGCTGCGAAAGGAGCCTGGCAGCGATACCTGTTCCCAGGATACGTTTGAAGTTTGAGGTGGCAAGACAAGCAAGCAGCTCCACTATCTGTGCCTCTGAGAGAGAGATGCCATGGGCAGATGAGACTGAGGAAGAGCTTTCCAGGCTAGCCCCTTGTGGCTGCAAGCTATCTGCAGACGTTCGCATCTTCGGAGCAGGGGTGCAAGAGGAGTCTGGCAGGCACGCCTTTTCCCAGGCAACTTTTGAAGTTTGAGGTGGCAAGACAAGCAAGAAGCCCCAGTCTCTGTGGTTCGGAGAGAGCAGTGCCATGGGAAGATAAGGCTGAGCAACAGCTTTCCAGGCTAGCCCCTTCTGGCTGCCAGCTATCTGCAGACGTTCGCACTTTCGGAGCAGGGCTGCGAAAGGAGCCTGGCAGGGATACCCGTTCCCAGGATACGTTTGAAGTTTGAGGTGGCAAGACAAGTAAGCAGCCCCAGTCTCTGTGGTTCGGAGAGAGCAGTGCCATGGGCAGATGAGGCTGAGCAACAGCTTTCCAGGCTAGCCCCTCCTGGCTACAAGCTATCTGCAGATGTTCTCATTTTCGTTGCATGGGTGCAAGAGGAGTCTGGCAAATATACCCGTTCCCAGGATAGGTTTGAAGTTTAAATTGGCAAGACAAGCAAGCAGCCCCACTCTCTGTGCCTCTGTGCGAGCAGTGCCATGGGAAGATGAGGCTGAGCAACAGTTTTCCAGGCTAGCCCCTGCTGGCTACCAGCTATCTGCAGACGTTTGCATTTTCGGAGTAGGGCTGCGAAAGGAGCCTGGCAGGGATACCCGTTCCAGGATACCTTTGAAGTTTAAATTGGCAAGAAAAGCCAACAGCCCCAGTCTCTGTGCCTCTATACGAGCAGTGCCATGGGCAGATGAGGCTGAGCAACAGCTTTCCAGGCTAGCCCCTCCTGGCTACAAGCTATCTGCAGATGTTCTCATTTTCGGAGCAGAGGTGCAAGAGTAGTATGGCAAATATACCCGTTCACAGGATAGGTTTGAAGTTTAAATTAGCAAGACAAGCAAGCAGCCCCAGTCTCTGTGCCTCTGTGCGAGCAGTGCCGTGGGAAGATGAGGCTGAGCAACAGTTTTCCAGGCTAACCCCTGCTGGCTACCAGCTATCTGCAGACGTTTGCATTTTCGGAGTAGGGCTGCGAAAGGAGCCTGGCAGGGATACCCGTTCCAGGATACCTTTGAAATTTAAATTGGCAAGAAAAGCAAACAGCCCCAGTCTCTGTGCCTCTATACGAGCAGTGCCATGGGCAGATGAGGATGAGCAACAGCTTTCCAGGCTAGCCCCTGCTGGCTGCCACCTATCTGCAGACGTTCGCACTTTCGGAGCAGGGCTGCGAAAGGAGCCTGGCAGGGATACCCTTTCCCAGGATACGTTTGAAGTTTGAGGTGGCAAGACAAGTAAGCAGCCCCAGTCTCTGTGGTTCCGAGAGAGCAGTGCCATGGGCAGATGAGGCTGAGCAACAGTTTTCCAGGCTAGCCCCTTCTGCCTGCCACCTGTCTGCAGACGTTCTCATTTTCGGAGCAGGGCTGCGAAAGGAGCCTGGCAGGGATACCTGTTCCCAGGATACGTTTGAAGTTTGAGGTGGCAAGACAAGTAAGCAGCCCCAGTCTCTGTGGTTCGGAGAGAGCAGTGCCATGGGCAGATGAGGCTGAGCAACAGCTTTCCAGGCTAGCCCCTTCTGCCTGCAAGCTATCTGCAGACGTTCGCAGTTTAGGAGCAGGGCTGCGAAAGGAGCCTGGCAGGTATACCCGTTCCCAGGATACTTTTGAAGTTTGAGGTGGCAAGACAAGCAAGCAGCCCCAGTCTCTTTCGTTCCGAGAGAGCAGTGCCATGGGCAGATGAGTCTCAGCAACAGCTTTCCAGGCTAGTCCCTTCTGCCTGCAAGCTATCTGCAGACGTTCGCATCTTCAGAGCAGGGCTGCGAAAGGAGCCTGGCAGGGATACCTGTTCCCAGGATACGTTTGATGTTTGAGGTTGCAAGACAAGCAAGCAGCCCGAGTCTCTGTGGTTCGGAGAGAGCAGTGCCATGGGCAGATGAGGCTGAGCAACAGCTTTCCAGGCTAGCCCCTTCTGCCTGCAAGTTATCTGCAGATGTTCTCATTTTCGGAGCAGGGCTGCGAAAGGAGCCTGGCAGGAATACCCGTTCCCAGTATACGTTTGAAGTTTGAGGTGGCAAGACAAGCAAGCAGCTCCACTATCTGTGCCTCTGAGCGAGAGGTGCCATGGGCAGATGAGACTGAGTAGGAGCTTTCCAGGCTAGCCCCTTGTGGCTGCAAGCTATCTGCAGACGTTCGCATCTTCGGAGCAGGCGTGCAAGAGGAGTCTGGCAGGCACGCCTTTTCCCAGGCAACTTTTGAAGTTTGAGGTGGCAAGACAAGCAAGAAGCCCCAGTCTCTGTGGTTCCGAGAGAGAAGTGCCATGGGCACATGAGGCTGAGCAACAGCTTTCCAGGCTAGCCCCTGCTGGCTGCCAGCTATCTGCAGACGTTCGCACTTTCGGAGCAGGGGTGCAAGAGGAGTCTGGCAGGTATACCCGTTCCCAGGATAGGTTTGAAGCTTAAATTGGCAAGACAAGCAAGCAGCCCCATTCTATGTGCCTCTGTGCGAGCAGTGTCATGGGCAGATGAGGCTGAGCAACAGCTTTCCAGGCTAGCCCCTTCTGTCTGCAAGCTATCTGCAGACGTTCGCACTTTCGGAGCAGGGCTGCGAAAGGAGCCTGGCAGGGATACCCGTTCCCAGGATACGTTTGAAGTTTGAGGTGGCAAGACAAGTAAGCAGCCCCAGTCTCTGTGGTTCGGAGAGAGCAGTGCCATGGGCAGATGAGGCTGAGCAAAAGCATTCCAGGCTAGCCCCTTCTGCCTGCAAGCTATCTGCAGACGTTCGCACTTTCGGAGCAGGGCTGCGAAAGGAGCCTGGCAGGGATACCCGTTCCCAGGATACGTTTGAAGTTTGAGGTGGCAAGACAAGTAAGCAGCCCCAGTATCTGTGGTTCCGAGAGAGCAGTGCCATGGGCAGATGAGGCTGAGCAACAGTTTTCCAGGCTAGCCCCTGCTGCCTGCAAGCTATCTGCAGACGTTCGCATCTTCGGAGCAGGGCTGCGAAAGGAGTCTGTCAGGGATACTCGTTCCCAGGATACGTTTGAAGTTTGAGGTGGCAAGACAAGCAAGCAGCCCCAGTCTCTGTGCCTCTGTGTGAGCAGTGCCATGGGCAGATGCGGCTGAGCAACAGTTTTCCAGGCTAGCCCCTGCTGGCTGCAAGCTATCAGCAGACGTTCGCATCTTCAGAGCAGGGCTGCGAAAGGAGCCTAGCAGGGAAACCCGTTCACAGGATACGTTTGATGTTTGAGGTGGCAAGACAAGCAAGCATCTCCCGTCTCTGTGGTTCGGAGAGAGCAGTGCCATGGGCAGATGAGGCTGAGCAACAGCTTTCCAGGCTAGCCCCTTCTGGCTGCCAGCTATCTGCAGACGTTCGCACTTTCGGAGCAGGGCTGCGAAAGGAGCCTGGCAGGGATACCCGTTCCCAGGATACGTTTGAAGTTTGAGGTGGCAAGACAAGTAAGCAGCCCCAGTCTCTGTGCCTGTGTGCGAGCAGTGCCATGGGCAGATGAGGCTGAGCAACAGTTTTCCAGGCTAGCCCCTGCTGGCTGCCAGCTATCTGCAGACGTTCGCACTTTCGGAGCAGGGCTGCGAAAGGAGCCTGGCAGGGATACCCGTTCCCAGGATACGTTTGAAGTTTGAGGTGGCAAGACAAGCAAGAAGCCCCAGTCTCTGTGGTTCCGAGAGAGCAGTGCCATGGGCAGATGCGGCTGAGCAAAAGCTTTCAGGCTAGCCCCTGCTGGCTACCAGCTATCTGCAGACGTTTGCATTTTCGGAGTAGGGCTGCGAAAGGAGTCTGGCAGGGATACCCGTTCCCAGGATACGTTTGAAGTTTGAGGTGGCAAGACAAGCAAGCAGCTCCACTATCTGTGCCTCTGAGAGAGAGATGCCATGGGCAGATGAGACTGAGGAAGAGCTTTCCAAGCTATCCCCTTGTGGCTGCAAGCTATCTGCAGACGTTCGCATCTTAGGAGCACGGGTGCAAGAGGAGTCTGGCAGGCACGCCTTTTGCCAGGCAACTTTTGAAGTTTGAGGTGGCAAGACAAGCAAGAAGCCCCAGTCTCTGTGGTTCGGAGAGAGCAGTGCCATGGGAAGATAAGGCTGAGCAACAGCTTTCCAGGCTAGCCCCTTCTGGCTGCCAGCTATCTGCAGACGTTCGCACTTTCGGAGCAGGGCTGCGAAAGGAGCCTGGCAGGGATACCTGTTCCCAGGATACGTTTGAAGTTTGAGGTGGCAAGACAAGTAAGCAGCCCCAGTCTCTGTGGTTCGGAGAGAGCAGTGCCATGGGCAGATGAGGCTGAGCAACAGCTTTCCAGGCTAGCCCCTCCTGGCTACAAGCTATCTGCAGATGTTCTCATTTTCGGAGCAGGGGTGCAAGAGGAGTCTGGCAAATATAGCCGTTCCCAGGATAGGTTTGAAGTTTAAATTGGCAAGACAAGCAAGCAGCCCCAGTCTCTGTGCCTCTGTGCGAGCAGTGCCATGGGCAGATGAGGCTGAGCAACAGTTTTGCAGGCTAGCCCCTGCTGGCTACTGGCTATCTGCAGACGTTTGCATTTTCGGAGTAGGGCTGCGAAAGGAGCCTGGCAGGGATACCCGTTCCAGGATACCTTTGAAGTTTAAATTGGCAAGAAAAGCAAACAGCCCCAGTCTCTGTGCCTCTGTGTGAGCAGTGCCATGGGCAGATGAGGCTGAGCAACATC
This sequence comes from Opisthocomus hoazin, assembly GCF_030867145.1. Classification (NCBI taxonomy): domain Eukaryota; kingdom Metazoa; phylum Chordata; class Aves; order Opisthocomiformes; family Opisthocomidae; genus Opisthocomus; species Opisthocomus hoazin. Next base: position 6,841,682 of record NC_134440.1, read on the forward strand.
TTTCCAGGCTAGCCCCTTCTGCCTGCAAGCTATCTGCAGACGTTCGCACTTTCGGAGCAGGGCTGCGAAAGGAGCCTGGCAGGGATACCCGTTCCCAGGATACGTTTGAAGTTTGAGGTGGCAAGACAAGCAAGCAGCCCGAGTCTCTGTGGTTCGGAGACAGCAGTGCCATGGGCAGATGCGGCTGAGCAACAGCTTTCCAGGCTAGCCCCTGCTGGCTGCAAGCTATCTGCAAACGTTCGCATCTTCAGAGCAGGGCTGCGAAAGGAGCCTAGCAGGGAAACCCGTTCACAGGATACGTTTGATGTTTGAGGTGGCAAGACAAGCAAGCAGCCCGAGTCTCTGTGGTTCGGAGACAGCAGTGCCATGGGCAGATGAGGCTGAGCAACAGCTTTCCAGGCTAGCCCCTTCTGCCTGCAAGCTATCTGCAGACGTTCGCACTATCGGAGCAGGGCTGCGAAAGGAGCCTGGCAGGGATACCCGTTCCAGGATACGTTTGAAGTTTGAGGTGGCAAGACAAGTAAGCATCTCCCGTCTCTGTGCCTGTGTGCGAGCAGTGCCATGGGCAGATGAGGCTGAGCAACAGCTTTCCATTCTAGCCCCTTCTGCCTGCAAGCTATCTGCAGACGTTCGCACTATCGGAGCAGGGCTGCGAAAGGAGCCTGGCAGGGATACCCGTTCCAGGATACGTTTGAAGTTTGAGGTGGCAAGACAAGTAAGCATCTCCCGTCTCTGTGCCTGTGTGCGAGCAGTGCCATGGGCAGATGAGGCTGAGCAACAGCTTTCCAGGCTAGCCCCTTCTGGCTGCCAGCTATCTGCAGACGTTCGCACTTTCGGAGCAGGGCTGCGAAAGGAGCCTGGCAGGGATACCCGTTCCAGGATACGTTTGAAGTTTAAATTGGCAAGACAAGCAAGCAGCCCCAGTCTCTGTGCCTCTGTGCGAGCAGTGCCATGGGCAGATGAGGCTGAGCAACAGTTTTCCAGGCTAGCCCCTTCTGCCTGCAAGCTATCTGCAGACGTTCGAATTTTCGGAGCAGGGGTGCAAGAGGAGCCTGGCAGGTATACCCGTTCCCAGGATACTTTTGAAGTTTGAGGTGGGAAGACAAGCAAGCAGCCCCAGTCTCTTTCGTTCCGAGAGAGCAGTGCCATGGGCAGATGAGTCTCAGAAACAGCTTTCCAGGCTAGTCCCTTCTGCCTGCAAGCTATCTGCAGACGTTCGCATCTTCAGAGCAGGGCTGCGAAAGGAGCCTGGCAGGGATACCTGTTCCCAGGATACGTTTGATGTTTGAGGTTGCAAGACAAGCAAGCAGCTCCACTATCTGTGCCTCTGAGCGAGAGGTGCCATGGGCAGATGAGACTGAGTAGGAGCTTTCCAGGCTAGCCCCTTGTGGCTGCCAGCTATCTGCAGACGTTCGCACTTTCGGAGCAGGGGTGCAAGAGGAGTCTGGCAGGTATACCCGTTCCCAGGATAGGTTTGAAGCTTAAATTGGCAAGACAAGCAAGCAGCCCCATTCTATGTGCCTCTGTGCGAGCAGTGTCATGGGCAGATGAGGCTGAGCAACAGCTTTCCAGGCTAGCCCCTTCTGTCTGCAAGCTATCTGCAGACGTTCGCACTTTCGGAGTAGGGCTGCGAAAGGAGCCTGGCAGGGATACCCGTTCCCAGGATACGTTTGAAGTTTGAGGTGGCAAGACAAGTAAGCAGCCCCAGTCTCTGTGGTTCGGAGAGAGCAGTGCCATGGGCAGATGAGGCTGAGCAAAAGCATTCCAGGCTAGCCCCTTCTGCCTGCAAGCTATCTGCAGACGTTCGCACTTTCGGAGCAGGGCTGCGAAAGGAGCCTGGCAGGGATACCCGTTCCCAGGATACGTTTGAAGTTTGAGGTGGCAAGACAAGTAAGCAGCCCCAGTCTCTGTGGTTCCGAGAGAGCAGTGCCATGGGCAGATGAGGCTGAGCAACAGTTTTCCTGGCTAGCCCCTGCTGCCTGCCAGCTATCTGCAGACGTTCGCATCTTCGGAGCAGGGCTGCGAAAGGAGTCTGTCAGGGATACTCGTTCCCAGGATACGTTTGAAGTTTGAGGTGGCAAGACAAGCAAGCAGCCCCAGTCTCTGTGCCTCTGTGTGAGCAGTGCCATGGGCAGATGCGGCTGAGCAACAGTTTTCCAGGCTAGCCCCTGCTGGCTGCAAGCTATCAGCAGACGTTCGCATCTTCAGAGCAGGGCTGCGAAAGGAGCCTAGCAGGGAAACCCGTTCACAGGATACGTTTGATGTTTGAGGTGGCAAGACAAGCAAGCAGCCCCAGTCTCTGTGGTTCGGAGAGAGCAGTGCCATGGGCAGATGAGGCTGAGCAACAGCTTTCCAGGCTAGCCCCTTCTGGCTGCCAGCTATCTGCAGACGTTCGCACTTTCGGAGCAGGGCTGCGAAAGGAGCCTGGCAGGGATACCCGTTCCCAGGATACGTTTGAAGTTTGAGGTGGCAAGACAAGTAAGCAGCCCCAGTCTCTGTGCCTGTGTGCGAGCAGTGCCATGGGCAGATGAGGCTGAGCAACAGTTTTCCAGGCTAGCCCCTGCTGGCTGCCAGCTATCTGCAGACGTTCGCACTTTCGGAGCAGGGCTGCGAAAGGAGCCTGGCAGGGATACCCGTTCCCAGGATACGTTTGAAGTTTGAGGTGGCAAGACAAGCAAGAAGCCCCAGTCTCTGTGGTTCCGAGAGAGCAGTGCCATGGGCAGATGCGGCTGAGCAAAAGCTTTCAGGCTAGCCCCTGCTGGCTACCAGCTATCTGCAGACGTTTGCATTTTCGGAGAAGGGCTGCGAAAGGAGCCTGGCAGGGATACCCGTTCCCAGGATACGTTTGAAGTTTGAGGTGGCAAGACAAGTAAGCAGCCCCAGTCTCTGTGGTTCCGAGAGAGCAGTGCCATGGGCAGATGAGGCTGAGCAACAGTTTTCCTGGCTAGCCCCTGCTGCCTGCCAGCTATCTGCAGACGTTCGCATCTTCGGAGCAGGGCTGCGAAAGGAGTCTGTCAGGGATACTCGTTCCCAGGATACGTTTGAAGTTTGAGGTGGCAAGACAAGCAAGCAGCCCCAGTCTCTGTGCCTCTGTGTGAGCAGTGCCATGGGCAGATGCGGCTGAGCAACAGTTTTCCAGGCTAGCCCCTGCTGGCTGCAAGCTATCAGCAGACGTTCGCATCTTCAGAGCAGGGCTGCGAAAGAAGCCTAGCAGGGAAACCCGTTCACAGGATACGTTTGATGTTTGAGGTGGCAAGACAAGCAAGCAGCCCCAGTCTCTGTGGTTCGGAGAGAGCAGTGCCATGGGCAGATGAGGCTGAGCAAAAGCTTTCAGGCTAGCCCCTGCTGGCTACCAGCTATCTGCAGACGTTTGCATTTTCGGAGTAGGGCTGCGAAAGGAGTCTGGCAGGGATACCCGTTCCCAGGATACGTTTGAAGTTTGAGGTGGCAAGACAAGTAAGCAGCCCCAGTCTCTGTGGTTCGGAGAGAGCAGTGCCATGGGCAGATGAGGATGAGCAAAAGCATTCCAGGCTAGCCCCTTCTGCCTGCAAGCTATCTGCAGACGTTCGCACTTTCGGAGCAGGGCTGCGAAAGGAGCCTGGCAGGGATACCCGTTCCCAGGATACGTTTGAAGTTTGAGGTGGCAAGACAAGTAAGCAGCCCCAGTCTCTGTGGTTCCGAGAGAGCAGTGCCATGGGCAGATGAGGCTGAGCAACAGTTTTCCAGGCTAGCCCCTTCTGCCTGCAAGCTATCTGCAGACGTTCGAATTTTCGGAGCACGGGTGCAAGAGGAGCCTGGCAGGTATACCCGTTCCCAGGATACTTTTGAAGTTTGAGGTGGCAAGACAAGCAAGCAGCCCCAGTCTCTTTCGTTCCGAGAGAGCAGTGCCATGGGCAGATGAGGCTGAGCAACAGCTTTCCAGGCTAGCCCCTTCTGCCTGCAAGTTATCTGCAGATGTTCTCATTTTCGGAGCAGGGCTGCGAAAGGAGCCTGGCAGGAATACCCGTTCCCAGTATACGTTTGAAGTTTGAGGTGGCAAGACAAGCAAGCAGCTCCACTATCTGTGCCTCTGAGCGAGAGGTGCCATGGGCAGATGAGACTGAGTAGGAGCTTTCCAGGCTAGCCCCTTGTGGCTGCAAGCTATCTGCAGACGTTCGCATCTTCGGAGCAGGCGTGCAAGAGGAGTCTGGCAGGCACGCCTTTTCCCAGGCAACTTTTGAAGTTTGAGGTGGCAAGACAAGCAAGAAGCCCCAGTCTCTGTGGTTCCGAGAGAGAAGTGCCATGGGCACATGAGGCTGAGCAACAGCTTTCCAGGCTAGCCCCTGCTGGCTGCCAGCTATCTGCAGACGTTCGCACTTTCGGAGCAGGGGTGCAAGAGGAGTCTGGCAGGTATACCCGTTCCCAGGATAGGTTTGAAGCTTAAATTGGCAAGACAAGCAAGCAGCCCCATTCTATGTGCCTCTGTGCGAGCAGTGCCATGGGCAGATGAGGCTGAGCAAATGCATTCCAGGCTAGCCCCTTCTGCCTGCAAGCTATCTGCAGACGTTCGCACTTTCGGAGCAGGGCTGCGAAAGGAGCCTGGCAGGGATACCCGTTCCCAGGATACGTTTGAAGTTTGAGGTGGCAAGACAAGTAAGCAGCCCCAGTCTCTGTGGTTCCGAGAGAGCAGTGCCATGGGCAGATGAGGCTGAGCAACTGTTTTCCAGGCTAGCCCCTGCTGCCTGCCAGCTATCTGCAGACGTTCGCATCTTCGGAGCAGGGCTGCGAAAGGAGTCTGTCAGGGATACTCGTTCCCAGGATACGTTTGAAGTTTGAGGTGGCAAGACAAGCAAGCAGCCCCAGTCTCTGTGCCTCTGTGTGAGCAGTGCCATGGGCAGATGCGGCTGAGCAACAGTTTTCCAGGCTAGCCCCTGCTGGCTGCAAGCTATCAGCAGACGTTCGCATCTTCAGAGCAGGGCTGCGAAAGGAGCCTAGCAGGGAAACCCGTTCACAGGATACGTTTGATGTTTGAGGTGGCAAGACAAGCAAGCAGCCCCAGTCTCTGTGGTTCGGAGAGAGCAGTGCCATGGGCAGATGAGGCTGAGCAACAGCTTTCCAGGCTAGCCCCTTCTGGCTGCCAGCTATCTGCAGACGTTCGCACTTTCGGAGCAGGGCTGCGAAAGGAGCCTGGCAGGGATACCCGTTCCCAGGATACGTTTGAAGTTTGAGGTGGCAAGACAAGTAAGCAGCCCCAGTCTCTGTGCCTGTGTGCGAGCAGTGCCATGGGCAGATGAGGCTGAGCAACAGTTTTCCAGGCTAGCCCCTGCTGGCTGCCAGCTATCTGCAGACGTTCGCACTTTCGGAGCAGGGCTGCGAAAGGAGCCTGGCAGGGATACCCGTTCCCAGGATACGTTTGAAGTTTGAGGTGGCAAGACAAGCAAGAAGCCCCAGTCTCTGTGGTTCCGAGAGAGCAGTGCCATGGGCAGATGCGGCTGAGCAAAAGCTTTCAGGCTAGCCCCTGCTGGCTACCAGCTATCTGCAGACGTTTGCATTTTCGGAGTAGGGCTGCGAAAGGAGTCTGGCAGGGATACCCGTTCCCAGGATACGTTTGAAGTTTGAGGTGGCAAGACAAGTAAGCAGCCCCAGTCTCTGTGGTTCGGAGAGAGCAGTGCCATGGGCAGATGAGGCTGAGCAAAAGCATTCCAGGCTAGCCCCTTCTGCCTGCAAGCTATCTGCAGACGTTCGCACTTTCGGAGCAGGGCTGCGAAAGGAGCCTGGCAGGGATACCCGTTCCCAGGATACGTTTGAAGTTTGAGGTGGCAAGACAAGTAAGCAGCCCCAGTCTCTGTGGTTCCGAGAGAGCAGTGCCATGGGCAGATGAGGCTGAGCAACAGTTTTCCTGGCTAGCCCCTGCTGCCTGCCAGCTATCTGCAGACGTTCGCATCTTCGGAGCAGGGCTGCGAAAGGAGTCTGTCAGGGATACTCGTTCCCAGGATACGTTTGAAGTTTGAGGTGGCAAGACAAGCAAGCAGCCCCAGTCTCTGTGCCTCTGTGTGAGCAGTGCCATGGGCAGATGCGGCTGAGCAACAGTTTTCCAGGCTAGCCCCTGCTGGCTGCAAGCTATCAGCAGACGTTCGCATCTTCAGAGCAGGGCTGCGAAAGGAGCCTAGCAGGGAAACCCGTTCACAGGATACGTTTGATGTTTGAGGTGGCAAGACAAGCAAGCAGCCCCAGTCTCTGTGGTTCGGAGAGAGCAGTGCCATGGGCAGATGAGGCTGAGCAACAGCTTTCCAGGCTAGCCCCTTCTGGCTGCCAGCTATCTGCAGACGTTCGCACTTTCGGAGCAGGGCTGCGAAAGGAGCCTGGCAGGGATACCCGTTCCCAGGATACGTTTGAAGTTTGAGGTGGCAAGACAAGTAAGCAGCCCCAGTCTCTGTGCCTGTGTGCGAGCAGTGCCATGGGCAGATGAGGCTGAGCAACAGTTTTCCAGGCTAGCCCCTGCTGGCTGCCAGCTATCTGCAGACGTTCGCACTTTCGGAGCAGGGCTGCGAAAGGAGCCTGGCAGGGATACCCGTTCCCAGGATACGTTTGAAGTTTGAGGTGGCAAGACAAGCAAGAAGCCCCAGTCTCTGTGGTTCCGAGAGAGCAGTGCCATGGGCAGATGCGGCTGAGCAAAAGCTTTCAGGCTAGCCCCTGCTGGCTACCAGCTATCTGCAGACGTTTGCATTTTCGGAGTAGGGCTGCGAAAGGAGTCTGGCAGGGATACCCGTTCCCAGGATACGTTTGAAGTTTGAGGTGGCAAGACAAGCAAGCAGCTCCACTATCTGTGCCTCTGAGAGAGAGATGCCATGGGCAGATGAGACTGAGTAAGAGCTTTCCAAGCTATCCCCTTGTGGCTGCAAGCTATCTGCAGACGTTCGCATCTTAGGAGCACGGGTGCAAGAGGAGTCTTGCAGGCACGCCTTTTGCCAGGCAACTTTTGAAGTTTGAGGTGGCAAGACAAGCAAGAAGCCCCAGTCTCTGTGGTTTGGAGAGAGCAGTGCCATGGGAAGAGAAGGCTGAGCAACAGCTTTCCAGGCTAGCCCCTTCTGGCTGCCAGCTATCTGCAGACGTTCGCACTTTCGGAGCAGGGCTGCGAAAGGAGCCTGGCAGGGATACCCGTTCCCAGGATACGTTTGAAGTTTGAGGTGGCAAGACAAGTAAGCAGCCCCAGTCTCTGTGGTTCGGAGAGAGCAGTGTCATGGGCAGATGAGGCTGAGCAACAGCTTTCCAGGCTAGCCCCTCCTGGCTACAAGCTATCTGCAGATGTTCTCATTTTTGGAGCAGGGGTGCAAGAGGAGTCTGGCAAATATAGCCGTTCCCAGGATAGGTTTGAAGTTTAAATTGGCAAGACAAGCAAGCAGCCCCAGTCTCTGTGCCTCTGTGCGAGCAGTGCCATGGGCAGATGAGGCTGAGCAACAGTTTTGCAGGCCAGGCCCTGCTGGCTACCAGCTATCTGCAGACGTTTGCATTTTCGGAGTAGGGCTGCGAAAGGAGCCTGGCAGGGATACCCGTTCAAGGATACCTTTGAAGTTTAAATTGGCAAGAAAAGCAAACAGCCCCAGTCTCTGTGCCTCTGTGTGAGCAGTGCCATGGGCAGATGAGGCTGAGCAACATCTTTCCAGGCTAGCCCCTTCTGCCTGAAAGCTATCTGCAGACGTTCGCACTTTCGGAGCAGGGCTGCGAAAGGAGCCTGGCAGGGATACCCGTTCCCAGGATACGTTTGAAGTTTGAGGTGGCAAGACAAGCAAGCAGCCCCAGTCTCTGTGCCTCTGTGCGAGCAGTGTCATGGGCAGATGCGGCTGAGCAACAGTTTTCCAGGCTAGCCCCTGCTGGCTGCAAGCTATCTGCAAACGTTCGCATCTTCAGAGCAGGGCTGCGAAAGGAGCCTAGCAGGGAAACCCGTTCACAGGATACGTTTGTTGTTTGAGGTGGCAAGACAAGCAAGCAGCCCGAGTCTCTGTGGTTCGGAGACAGCAGTGCCATGGGCAGATGAGGCTGAGCAACAGCTTTCCAGGCTAGCCCCTTCTGCCTGCAAGCTATCTGCAGACGTTCGCACTATCGGAGCAGGGCTGCGAAAGGAGCCTGGCAGGGATACCCGTTCCAGGATACGTTTGAAGTTTGAGGTGGCAAGACAAGTAAGCATCTCCCGTCTCTGTGCCTGTGTGCGAGCAGTGCCATGGGCAGATGAGGCTGAGCAACAGCTTTCCAGGCTAGCCCCTTCTGGCTGCCAGCTATCTGCAGACATTCGCATCTTCAGAGCAAGGCTGCAAAAGGACCCTGGCAGGGATACCCATTCCGAGGATACGTTTGAAGTTTGAGGTGGCAAGACAAGCAAGCAGCCCCAGTCTCTGTGGTTCCGAGAGAGCAGTGCCATGGGCAGATGAGGATGAGCAACAGCTTTCCAGGCTAGCCCCTTCTGGCTGCCAGCTATCTGCAGACGTTCGCACTTTCGGAGCAGGGCTGCGAAAGGAGCCTGGCAGGGATACCCGTTCCAGGATACGTTTGAAGTTTAAATTGGCAAGACAAGCAAGCATCCCCAGTCTCTGTGCCTCTGTGCGAGCAGTGCCATGGGCAGATGAGGCTGAGCAACAGTTTTCCAGGCTAGCCCCTTCTGCCTGCAAGCTATCTGCAGACGTTCGAATTTTCGGAGCACGGGTGCAAGAGGAGCCTGGCAGGGATACCCGTTCCCAGGATACGTTTGAAGTTTGAGGATCAAGACAAGTAAGCAGCCCCAGTCTCTGTGGTTCCGAGAGAGCAGTGCCATGGGCAGATGAGGCTGAGCAACAGTTTTCCAGGCTAGCCCCTTCTGCCTGCCACCTATCTGCAGACGTTTGCATTTTCGGAGCAGGGCTGCGAAAGGAGCCTGGCAGCGATACCTGTTCCCAGGATACGTTTGAAGTTTGAGGTGGCAAGACAAGCAAGCAGCTCCACTATCTGTGCCTCTGAGAGAGAGATGCCATGGGCAGATGAGACTGAGGAAGAGCTTTCCAGGCTAGCCCCTTGTGGCTGCAAGCTATCTGCAGACGTTCGCATCTTAGGAGCAGGGGTGCAAGAGGAGTCTGGCAGGCACGCCTTTTCCCAGGCAACTTTTGAAGTTTGAGGTGGCAAGACAAGCAAGAAGCCCCAGTCTCTGTGGTTCGGTGAGAGCAGTGCCATGGGAAGATAAGGCTGAGCAACAGCTTTCCAGGCTAGCCCCTTCTGGCTGCCAGCTATCTGCAGACGTTCGCACTTTAGGAGCAGGGCTGCGAAAGGAGCCTGGCAGGGATACCCGTTCCCAGGATACGTTTGAAGTTTGAGGTGGCAAGACAAGTAAGCAGCCCCAGTCTCTGTGGTTCGGAGAGAGCAGTGCCATGGGCAGATGAGGCTGAGCAACAGCTTTCCAGGCTAGCCCCTCCTGGCTACAAGCTATCTGCAGATGTTCTCATTTTCGTTGCAGGGGTGCAAGAGGAGTCTGGCAAATATACCCGTTCCCAGGATAGGTTTGAAGTTTAAATTGGCAAGACAAGCAAGCAGCCCCAGTCTCTGTGCCTCTGTGCGAGCAGTGCCATGGGCAGATGAGGCTGAGCAACAGTTTTCCAGGCTAGCCCCTGCTGGCTACCAGCTATCTGCAGACGTTTGCATTTTCGGAGTAGGGCTGCGAAAGGAGCCTGGCAGGGATACCCGTTCCAGGATACCTTTGAAGTTTAAATTGGCAAGAAAAGCAAACAGCCCCAGTCTCTGTGCCTCTGTGTGAGCAGTGCCATGGGCAGATGAGGCTGAGCAACATCTTTCCAGGCTAGCCCCTTCTGCCTGAAAGCTATCTGCAGACGTTCGCACTTTCGGAGCAGGGCTGCGAAAGGATCCTGGCAGGGATACCCGTTCCCAGGATACGTTTGAAGTTTGAGGTGGCAAGACAAGCAAGCAGCCCCAGTCTCTGTGCCTCTGTGCGAGCAGTGCCATGGGCAGATGCGGCTGAGCAAGAGTTTTCCAGGCTAGCCCCTGCTGGCTGCAAGCTATCTGCAAACGTTCGCATCTTCAGAGCAGGGCTGCGAAAGGAGCCTAGCAGGGAAACCCGTTCACAGGATACGTTTGATGTTTGAGGTGGCAAGACAAGCAATCAGCCCGAGTCTCTGTGGTTCGGAGACAGCAGTGCCATGGGCAGATGAGGCTGAGCAACAGTTTTCCAGGCTAGCCCCTTCTGCCTGCAAGCTATCTGCAGACGTTCGCACTATCGGAGCAGGGCTGCGAAAGGAGCCTGGCAGGGATACCCGTTCCAGGATACGTTTGAAGTTTGAGGTGGCAAGACAAGTAAGCATCTCCCGTCTCTGTGCCTGTGTGCGAGCAGTGCCATGGGCAGATGAGGCTGAGCAACAGCTTTCCAGGCTAGCCCCTTCTGGCTGCCAGCTATCTGCAGACATTCGCATCTTCAGAGCAAGGCTGCAAAAGGACCCTGGCAGGGATACCCATTCCGAGGATACGTTTGAAGTTTGAGGTGGCAAGACAAGCAAGCAGCCCCAGTCTCTGTGGTTCCGAGAGAGCAGTGCCATGGGCAGATGAGGCTGAGCAACAGCTTTCCAGGCTAGCCCCTTCTGGCTGCCAGCTATCTGCAGACGTTCGCACTTTCGGAGCAGGGCTGCGAAAGGAGCCTGGCAGGGATACCCGTTCCAGGATACGTTTGAAGTTTAAATTGGCAAGACAAGCAAGCAGCCCCAGTCTCTGTGCCTCTGTGCGAGCAGTGCCATGGGCAGATGAGGCTGAGCAACAGTTTTCCAGGCTAGCCCCTTCTGCCTGCAAGCTATCTGCAGACGTTCGAATTTTCGGAGCACGGGTGCAAGAGGAGCCTGGCAGGGATACCCGTTCCCAGGATACGTTTGAAGTTTGAGGATCAAGACAAGTAAGCAGCCCCAGTCTCTGTGGTTCCGAGAGAGCAGTGCCATGGGCAGATGAGGCTGAGCAACAGTTTTCCAGGCTAGCCCCTTCTGCCTGCCACCTATCTGCAGACGTTTGCATTTTCGGAGCAGGGCTGCGAAAGGAGCCTGGCAGCGATACCTGTTCCCAGGATACGTTTGAAGTTTGAGGTGGCAAGACAAGCAAGCAGCTCCACTATCTGTGCCTCTGAGAGAGAGATGCCATGGGCAGATGAGACTGAGGAAGAGCTTTCCAGGCTAGCCCCTTGTGGCTGCAAGCTATCTGCAGACGTTCGCATCTTAGGAGCAGGGGTGCAAGAGGAGTCTGGCAGGCACGCCTTTTCCCAGGCAACTTTTGAAGTTTGAGGTGGCAAGACAAGCAAGAAGCCCCAGTCTCTGTGGTTCGGTGAGAGCAGTGCCATGGGCAGATGAGGCTGAGCAACAGCTTTCCAGGCTAGCCCCTTCTGGCTGCCAGCTATCTGCAGACGTTCGCACTTTAGGAGCAGGGCTGCGAAAGGAGCCTGGCAGGGATACCCGTTCCCAGGATACGTTTGAAGTTTGAGGTGGCAAGACAAGTAAGCAGCCCCAGTCTCTGTGGTTCGGAGAGAGCAGTGCCATGGGCAGATGAGGCTGAGCAACAGCTTTCCAGGCTAGCCCCTCCTGGCTACAAGCTATCTGCAGATGTTCTCATTTTCGTTGCAGGGGTGCAAGAGGAGTCTGGCAAATATACCCGTTCCCAGGATAGGTTTGAAGTTTAAATTGGCAAGACAAGCAAGCAGCCCCAGTCTCTGTGCCTCTGTGCGAGCAGTGCCATGGGAAGATGAGGCTGAGCAACAGTTTTCCAGGCTAGCCCCTGCTGGCTACCAGCTATCTGCAGATGTTTGCATTTTCGGAGTAGGGCTGCGAAAGGAGCCTGGCAGGGATACCCGTTCCAGGATACCTTTGAAGTTTAAATTGGCAAGAAAAGCAAACAGCCCCAGTCTCTGTGCCTCTATACGAGCAGTGCCATGGGCAGATGAGGCTGAGCAACAGTTTTCCAGGCTAGCCCCTGCTGGCTACCAGCTATCTGCAGACGTTTGCATTTTCGGAGCAGGGCTGCGAAAGGAGCCTGGCAGGGATACCCGTTCCCAGGATACGTTTGAAGTTTGAGGTGGCAAGACAAGTAAGCAGCCCCAGTCTCTGTGGTTCCGAGAGAGCAGTGCCATGGGCAGATGAGGCTGAGCAACAGTTTTCCAGGCTAGCCCCTGCTGGCTGCCACCTATCTGCAGACTTTCGCATTTTCGGAGCAGGGCTGCGAAAGGAGCCTGGCAGGGATACCCTTTCCCAGGATACGTTTGAAGTTTGAGGTGGCAAGACAAGTAAGAAGCCCCAGTCTCTGTGGTTCCGAGAGAGCAGTGCCATGGGCAGATGAGGCTGAGCAACAGTTTTCCAGGCTAGCCCCTTCTGCCTGCCACCTATCTGCAGACGTTTGCATTTTCGGAGCAGGGCTGCGAAAGGAGCCTGGCAGGGATACCTATTCCCAGGATACGTTTGAAGTTTGAGGTGGCAAGACAAGTAAGCAGCCCCAGTCTCTGTGGTTCCGAGAGAGCAGTGCCATGGGCAGATGAGGCTGAGCAACAGCTTTGCAGGCTAGCCCCTTCTGCCTGCAAGCTATCTGCAGACGTTCGCATTTTCGGAGCAGGGCTGCGAAAGGAGCCTGGCAGGTATACCCGTTCCCAGGATACGTTTGAAGTTTGAGGTGGCAAGACAAGCAAGCAGCCCCAGTCTCTGTGCCTCTGTGTGATCAGTGCCATGGTCAGATGAGGCTGAGCAACAGCTTTCCAGGCTAGTCCCTTCTACCTGCAAGCTATCTGCAGACGTTCGCATCTTCAGAGCAGGGCTGCTAAAGGAGCCTGGCAGGGATACCCGTTCCCAGGATAAGTTTGATGTTTGAGGTGGCAAGACAAGCAATCAGCCCGAGTCTCTGTGGTTCGGAGAGAGCAGTGCCATGGGCAGATGAGGCTGAGCAACAGCTTTCCAGGCTAGTCCCTTCTGCCTGCAAGCTATCTGCAGATGTTCTCATTTTCGGAGCAGGGCTGCGAAAGGAGCCTGGCAGGGATACCCGTTCCAGGATACGTTTGAAGTTTGAGGTGGCAAGACAAGTAAGCATCTCCAGTCTCTGTGCCTCTGTGTGAGCAGTGCCATGGGCAGATGAGGCTGAGCAACAGTTTTCCAGGCTAGCCCCTTCTGGCTGCCACCTATCTGCAGACGTTCGCATCTTCGAAGCAGGGCTGCGAAAGAAGCCTGGCATGGATACCCGTTCCCAGTATAGGTTTGAAGTTTGAGGTGGCAAGACAAGCAAGAAGCCCCAGTCTCTGTGGTTCGGAGAGAGCAGTGCCATGGGCAGATGAGGCTGAGCAACTGATTTCCAGGCTAGCCCCTCCTGGCTGCAAGCTATCTGCAGACATTCTCATTTTCGGAGCAGGGGTGCAAGAGGAGTCTGACAGGTATACCCGTTCCCAGGATAGGTTTGAAGTTTAAATTGGCAAGACAAGCAAGCAGCCCCAGTCTCTGTGCCTCTATACGAGCAGTGCCATGGGCAGATGAGGCTGAGCAACAGCTTTGCAGGCTAGCCCCTTCTGCCTGAAAGCTATCTGCAGACGTTCGCACTTTCGGAGCAGGGCTGCGAAAGGAGCCTGACAGGGATACCCGTTCCCAGGATAGGTTTGAAGTTTAAATTGGCAAGACAAGTAAGCAGCCCCAGTCTCTGTGGTTCCGAGAGAGCAGTGCCATGGGCAGATGAGGCTGAGCAACAGTTTTCCAGGCTAGCCCCTGCTGGCTGCCACCTATCTGCAGACTTTCGCATTTTCGGAGCAGGGCTGCGAAAGGAGTCTGGCAGGGATACCCTTTCCCAGGATACGTTTGAAGTTTGAGGTGGCAAGAAAAGTAAGCAGCCCCAGTCTCTGTGGTTCCGAGAGAGCAGTGCCATGGGCAGATGAGGCTGAGCAACAGCGTTCCAGGCTAGCCCCTGATGGCTGCCAGATATCTGCAGACGTTCGCATCTCCGGAGCAGGGCTGCGAAAGGAGTCTGGCAGGGATACTCGTTCCCAGGATACGTTTGAAGTTTGAGGTGCCAAGACAAGCAAGCAGCCCCAGTCTCTGTGCCTCTGTGCGAGCAGTGTCATGGGCAGATGAGGCTGAGCAACAGTTTTCCAGGCTAGCCCCTGCTGGCTGCAAGCTATGTGCAAACGTTCGCATCTTCAGAGAAGGGCTGCGAAAGGAGCCTAGCAGGGAAACCCGTTCACAGGATACGTTTGATGTTTGAGGTGGCAAGACAAGCAAGCAGCCCGAGTCTCTGTGGTTCGGAGACAGCAGTGCCATGGGCAGATGAGGCTGAGCAACAGCTTTCCAGGCTAGCCCCTTCTGCCTGCAAGCTATCTGCAGACGTTCGTACTATCGGAGCAGGGCTGCGAAAGGAGCCTGGCAGGGATACCCGTTCCAGGATACGTTTGAAGTTTGAGGTGGCAAGACAAGTAAGCATCTCCCGTCTCTGTGCCTGTGTGCGAGCAGTGCCATGGGCAGATGAGGCTGAGCAACAGCTTTCCAGGCTAGCCCCTTCTGGCTGCCAGCTATCTGCAGACATTCGCATCTTCAGAGCAAGGCTGCAAAAGGAGCCTGGCAGGGATACCCATTCCGAGGATACGTTTGAAGTTTGAGGTGGCAAGACAAGCAAGCAGCCCCAGTCTCTGTGGTTCCGAGAGAGCAGTGCCATGGGCAGATGAGGCTGAGCAACAGCTTTCCAGGCTAGCCCCTTCTGGCTGCCAGCTATCTGCAGACGTTCGCACTTTCGGAGTAGGGCTGCGAAAGGAGCCTGGCAGGGATACCCGTTTCAGGATACGTTTGAAGTTTAAATTGGCAAGACAAGCAAGCAGCCCCAGTCTCTGTGCCTCTGTGCGAGCAGTGCCATGGGCAGATGAGGCTGAGCAACATTTTTCCTGGCTAGCCCCTTCTGCCTGCAAGCTATCTGCAGACGTTCGAATTTTCGGAGCACGGGTGCAAGAGGAGCCTGGCAGGGATACCCGTTCCCAGGATACGTTTGAAGTTTGAGGATCAAGACAAGTAAGCAGCCCCAGTCTCTGTGGTTCCGAGAGAGCAGTGCCATGGGCAGATGAGGCTGAGCAACAGTTTTCCAGGCTAGCCCCTTCTGCCTGCCACCTATCTGCAGACGTTTGCATTTTCGGAGCAGGGCTGCGAAAGGAGCCTGGCAGCGATACCTGTTCCCAGGATACGTTTGAAGTTTGATGTGGCAAGACAAGCAAGCAGCTCCACTATCTGTGCCTCTGAGAGAGAGATGCCATGGGCAGATGAGACTGAGGAAGAGCTTTCCAGGCTAGCCCCTTGTGGCTGCAAGCTATCTGCAGACGTTCGCATCTTAGGAGCAGGGGTGCAAGAGGAGTCTGGCAGGCACGCCTTTTCCCAGGCAACTTTTGAAGTTTGAGGTGGCAAGACAAGCAAGAAGCCCCAGTCTCTGTGGTTCGGTGAGAGCAGTGCCATGGGAAGATAAGGCTGAGCAACAGCTTTCCAGGCTAGCCCCTTCTGGCTGCCAGCTATCTGCAGACGTTCGCACTTTAGGAGCAGGGCTGCGAAAGGAGCCTGGCAGGGATACCCGTTCCCAGGATACGTTTGAAGTTTGAGGTGGCAAGACAAGTAAGCAGCCCCAGTCTCTGTGGTTCGGAGAGAGCAGTGCCATGGGCAGATGAGGCTGAGCAACAGCTTTCCAGGCTAGCCCCTCCTGGCTACAAGCTATCTGCAGATGTTCTCATTTTCGTTGCAGGGGTGCAAGAGGAGTCTGGCAAATATACCCGTTCCCAGGATAGGTTTGAAGTTTAAATTGGCAAGACAAGCAAGCAGCCCCAGTCTCTGTGCCTCTGTGCGAGCAGTGCCATGGGAAGATGAGGCTGAGCAACAGTTTTCCAGGCTAGCCCCTGCTGGCTACCAGCTATCTGCAGACGTTTGCATTTTCGGAGTAGGGCTGCGAAAGGAGCCTGGCAGGGATACAAGTTCCAGGATACCTTTGAAGTTTAAATTGGCAAGAAAAGCAAACAGCCCCAGTCTCTGTGCCTCTATACGAGCAGTGCCATGGGCAGATGAGGCTGAGCAACAGTTTTCCAGGCTAGCCCCTGCTGGCTACCAGCTATCTGCAGACGTTTGCATTTTCGGAGCAGGGCTGCGAAAGGAGCCTGGCAGGGATACCCGTTCCCAGGATACGTTTGAAGTTTGAGGTGGCAAGACAAGTAAGCAGCCCCAGTCTCTGTGGTTCCGAGAGAGCAGTGCCATGGGCAGATGAGGCTGAGCAACAGTTTTCCAGGCTAGCCCCTGCTGGCTGCCACCTATCTGCAGACTTTCGCATTTTCGGAGCAGGGCTGCGAAAGGAGCCTGGCAGGGAAACCCTTTCCCAGGATACTTTTGAAGTTTGAGGTGGCAAGACAAGTAAGAAGCCCCAGTCTCTGTGGTTCCGAGAGAGCAGTGCCATGGGCAGATGAGGCTGAGCAACAGTTTTCCAGGCTAGCCCCTTCTGCCTGCCACCTATCTGCAGACGTTTGCATTTTCGGAGCAGGGCTGCGAAAGGAGCCTGGCAGGGATACCTATTCCCAGGATACGTTTGAAGTTTGAGGTGGCAAGACAAGTAAGCAGCCCCAGTCTCTGTGGTTCCGAGAGAGCAGTGCCATGGGCAGATGAGGCTGAGCAACAGCTTTGCAGGCTAGCCCCTTCTGCCTGCAAGCTATCTGCAGACGTTCGCATTTTCGGAGCAGGGCTGCGAAAGGAGCCTGGCAGGTATACCCGTTCCCAGGATACGTTTGAAGTTTGAGGTGGCAAGACAAGCAAGCAGCCCCAGTCTCTGTGCCTCTGTGTGAGCAGTGCCATGGGCAGATGAGGCTGAGCAACAGCTTTCCAGGCTAGTCCCTTCTACCTGCAAGCTATCTGCAGACGTTCGCATCTTCAGAGCAGGGCTGCTAAAAAAGCCTGGCAGGGATACCCGTTCCCAGGATAAGTTTGATGTTTGAGGTGGCAAGACAAGCAATCAGCCCGAGTCTCTGTGGTTCGGAGAGAGCAGTGCCATGGGCAGATGAGGCTGAGCAACAGCTTTCCAGGCTAGTCCCTTCTGCCTGCAAGCTATCTGCAGATGTTCTCATTTTCGGAGCAGGGCTGCGAAAGGAGCCTGGCAGGGATACCCGTTCCAGGATACGTTTGAAGTTTGAGGTGGCAAGACAAGTAAGCATCTCCAGTCTCTGTGCCTCTGTGTGAGCAGTGCCATGGGCAGATGAGGCTGAGCAACAGTTTTCCAGGCTAGCCCCTTCTGGCTGCCACCTATCTGCAGACGTTCGCATCTTCGAAGCAGGGCTGCGAAAGAAGCCTGGCATGGATACCCGTTCCCAGTATAGGTTTGAAGTTTGAGGTGGCAAGACAAGCAAGAAGCCCCAGTCTCTGTGGTTCGGAGAGAGCAGTGCCATGGGCAGATGAGGCTGAGCAACTGATTTCCAGGCTAGCCCCTCCTGGCTGCAAGCTATCTGCAGACATTCTCATTTTCGGAGCAGGGGTGCAAGAGTAGTCTGGCAGGTATACCCGTTCCCAGGATAGGTTTGAAGTTTAAATTGGCAAGACAAGCAAGCAGCCCCAGTCTCTGTGCCTCTATACGAGCAGTGCCATGGGCAGATGAGGCTGAGCAACAGCTTTGCAGGCTAGCCCCTTCTGCCTGAAAGCTATCTGCAGACGTTCGCACTTTCGGAGCAGGGCTGCGAAAGGAGCCTGGCAGGGATACCCGTTCCCAGGATACGTTTGAAGTTTGAGGTGGCAAGACAAGTAAGCAGCCCCAGTCTCTGTGGTTCCGAGAGAGCAGTGCCATGGGCAGATGAGGCTGAGCAACAGTTTTCCAGGCTAGCCCCTGCTGGCTGCCACCTATCTGCAGACTTTCGCATTTTCGGAGCAGGGCTGCGAAAGGAGTCTGGCAGGGATACCCTTTCCCAGGATACGTTTGAAGTTTGAGGTGGCAAGACAAGTAAGCAGCCCCAGTCTCTGTGGTTCCGAGAGAGCAGTGCCATGGGCAGATGAGGCTGAGCAACAGCGTTCCAGGCTAGCCCCTGATGGCTGCCAGCTATCTGCAGACGTTCGCATCTTCGGAGCAGGGCTGCGAAAGGAGTCTGGCAGGGATACTCGTTCCCAGGATACGTTTGAAGTTTGAGGTGCCAAGACAAGCAAGCAGCCCCAGTCTCTGTGCCTCTGTGCGAGCAGTGTCATGGGCAGATGAGGCTGAGCAACAGTTTTCCAGGCTAGCCCCTGCTGGCTGCAAGCTATCTGCAAACGTTCGCATCTTCAGAGAAGGGCTGCGAAAGGAGCCTAGCAGGGAAACCCGTTCACAGGATACGTTTGATGTTTGAGGTGGCAAGACAAGCAAGCAGCCCGAGTCTCTGTGGTTCGGAGACAGCAGTGCCATGGGCAGATGAGGCTGAGCAACAGCTTTCCAGGCTAGCCCCTTCTGCCTGCAAGCTATCTGCAGACGTTCGTACTATCGGAGCAGGGCTGCGAAAGGAGCCTGGCAGGGATACCCGTTCCAGGATACGTTTGAAGTTTGAGGTGGCAAGACAAGTAAGCATCTCCCGTCTCTGTGCCTGTGTGCGAGCAGTGCCATGGGCAGATGAGGCTGAGTAACAGCTTTCCAGGCTAGCCTTTTCTGGCTGCCAGCTATCTGCAGACATTCGCATCTTCAGAGCAAGGCTGCAAAAGGAGCCTGGCAGGGATACCCATTCCGAGGATACGTTTGAAGTTTGAGGTGGCAAGACAAGCAAGCAACCCCAGTCTCTGTGGTTCCGAGAGAGCAGTGCCATGGGCAGATGAGGCTGAGCAACAGCTTTCCAGGCTAGCCCCTTCTGGCTGCCAGCTATCTGCAGACGTTCGCACTTTCGGAGCAGGGCTGCGAAAGGAGCCTGGCAGGGATACCCGTTCCCAGGATAGGTTTGAAGTTTAAATTTGCAAGACAAGCAAGCAGCCCCAGTCTCTGTGCCTCTCTGCGAGCAGTGCCATGGGCAGATGAGGCTGAGCAACAGCTTTCCAGGCTAGCCCCTTTTGGCTGCAAGCTATCTGCAGACGTTCGCATTTTCGGAGCACGGGTGCAAGAGGAGCCTGACAGTGATACCCGTTCCCAGGATACGTTTGAAGTTTGAGGTGGCAAGACAAGTAAGCATCTCCAGTCTCTGTGCCTCTGTGTGAGCAGTGCCATGGGCAGATGAGGCTAAGCAACAGCTTTCCAGGCTAGCCCCTTCTGGCTGCCACCTATCTGCAGACATTCGCATCATCAGAGCAAGGCTGCAAAAGGAGCCTGGCAGGGATACCCATTCCGAGGATACGTTTGAAGTTTGAGGTGGCAAGACAAGCAAGCAGCCCCAGTCTCTGTGGTTCCGAGAGAGCAGTGCCATGGGCAGATGAGGCTGAGCAACAGCTTTCCAGGCTAGCCCCTTCTGGCTGCCAACTATCTGCAGACGTTCGCATTTTCGGAGCAGGGCTGCAAAGGAGTCTGGCAGGGATACCCGTTCCCATGCTACGTTTGAAGTTTGAGGTGGCAAGACAAGCAAGTAGCCCCAGTCTCTGTGGTTCCGAGAGAGCAGTGCCATGGGCAGATGAGGCTGAGCAACAGTTTTCCAGGCTAGCCCCTGCTGGCTGCCACCTATCTGCAGACGTTCGCATCTTTGAAGCAGGGCTGCGAAAGGAGCCTGGCATGGATACCCGTTCCCAGTATACTTTTGAAGTTTGAGGTGGCAAGACAAGCAAGCAGCCCCAGTCTCTGTGCCTCTGTGCGAGCAGTGCCATGGGAAGATGAGGCTGAGCAACAGTTTTCCAGGCTAGCCCCTGCTGGCTACCAGCTATCTGCAGACGTTTGCATTTTCGGAGTAGGGCTGCGAAAGGAGCCTGGCAGGGATACCCGTTCCAGGATACCTTTGAAGTTTAAATTGGCAAGAAAAGCAAACAGCCCCAGTCTCTGTGCCTCTATACGAGCAGTGCCATGGGCAGATGAGGCTGAGCAACAGCTTTCCAGGCTATCCCCTGCTGGCTGCAAGCTATCTGCAGACGTTCGCACTTTCGGAGCAGGGCTGCGAAAGGAGCCTGGCAGGGATACCCGTTCCCAGGATACGTTTGAAGTTTGAGGTGGCAAGACAAGCAAGCAGCCCCAGTCTCTGTGGTTCGGAGAGAGCAGTGCCATGGGCAGATGAGGCTGAGCAACAGTTTTCCAGGCTAGCCCCTGCTGGCTGCCATCTATCTGCAGACGTTCGCATTTTCGGAGCAGGGCTGCGAAAGGAGCCTGGCAGGGATACCTATTCCCAGGATACGTTTGAAGTTTGAGGTGGCAAGACAAGTAAGCAGCCCCAGTCTCTGTGGTTCCGAGAGAGCAGTGCCATGGGCAGATGAGGCTGAGCAACAGCTTTGCAGGCTAGCCCCTTCTGCCTGCAAGCTATCTGCAGACGTTCGCATTTTCAGAGCAGGGCTGCGAAAGGAGCCTGGCAGGGATACCCGTTCCCAGGATAGGTTTGAAGTTTGAGGTGGCAAGACAAGCAAGAAGCCCCAGTCTCTGTGCCTCTGTGTGAGCAGTGCCATGGGCAGATGAGGCTGAGCAACAGCTTTCCAGGCTAGTCCCTTCTGCCTGCAAGCTATCTGCAGACGTTCGCATCTTCAGAGCAGGGCTGCTAAAGGAGCCTGGCAGGGATACCCGTTCCCAGGATAAGTTTGATGTTTGAGGTGGCAAGACAAGCAATCAGCCCGAGTCTCTGTGGTTCGGAGAGAGCAGTGCCATGGGCAGATGAGGCTGAGCAACAGCTTTCCAGGCTAGTCCCTTCTGCCTGCAAGCTATCTGCAGATGTTCTCATTTTCGGAGCAGGGCTGCGAAAGGAGCCTGGCAGGGATACCCGTTCCAGGATACGTCTGAAGTTTGAGGTGGCAAGACAAGTAAGCATCTCCAGTCTCTGTGCCTCTGTGTGAGCAGTGCCATGGGCAGATGAGGCTGAGCAACAGTTTTCCAGGCTAGCCCCTTCTGGCTGCCACCTATCTGCATACGTTCGCATCTTCGAAGCAGGGCTGCGAAAGGAGCCTGGCATGGATACCCGTTCCCAGTATAGATTTGAAGTTTGAGGTGGCAAGACAAGCAAGAAGCCCCAGTCTCTGTGGTTCGGAGAGAACAGTGCCATGGGCAGATGAGGCTGAGCAACTGCTTTCCAGGCTAGCCCCTGATGGCTGCAAGCTATCTGCAGACATTCTCATTTTCGGAGCAGGGGTGCAAGAGTAGTCTGGCAGGTATACCCGTTCCCAGGATAGGTTTGAAGTTTAAATTGGCAAGACAAGCAAGCAGCCCCAGTCTCTGTGCCTCTATACGAGCAGTGCCATGGGCAGATGAGGCTGAGCAACAGCTTTGCAGGCTAGCCCCTTCTGCCTGAAAGCTATCTGCAGACGTTCGCACTTTCGGAGCAGGGCTGCGAAAGGAGCCTGGCAGGGATACCCGTTCCCAGGATACGTTTGAAGTTTGAGGTGGCAAGACAAGTAAGCAGCCCCAGTCTCTGTGGTTCCGAGAGAGCAGTGCCATGGGCAGATGAGGCTGAGCAACAGCGTTCCAGGCTAGCCCCTGATGGCTGCCAGCTATCTGCAGACGTTCGCATCTTCGGAGCAGGGCTGCGAAAGGAGTCTGGCAGGGATACTCGTTCCCAGGATACGTTTGAAGTTTGAGGTGCCAAGACAAGCAAGCAGCCCCAGTCTCTGTGCCTCTGTGCGAGCAGTGTCATGGGCAGATGAGGCTGAGCAACAGTTTTCCAGGCTAGCCCCTGCTGGCTGCAAGCTATCTGCAAACGTTCGCATCTTCAGAGAAGGGCTGCGAAAGGAGCCTAGCAGGGAAACCCGTTCACAGGATACGTTTGATGTTTGAGGTGGCAAGACAAGCAAGCAGCCCGAGTCTCTGTGGTTCGGAGACAGCAGTGCCATGGGCAGATGAGGCTGAGCAACAGCTTTCCAGGCTAGCCCCTTCTGCCTGCAAGCTATCTGCAGACGTTCGTACTATCGGAGCAGGGCTGCGAAAGGAGCCTGGCAGGGATACCCGTTCCAGGATACGTTTGAAGTTTGAGGTGGCAAGACAAGTAAGCATCTCCAGTCTCTGTGCCTCTGTGTGAGCAGTGCCATGGGCAGATGAGGCTGAGCAACAGCATTCCAGGCTAGCCCCTTCTGGCTGCCACCTATCTGCAGACATTCGCATCATCAGAGCAAGGCTGCAAAAGGAGCCTGGCAGGGATACCCATTCCGAGGATACGTTTGAAGTTTGAGGTGGCAAGACAAGCAAGCAGCCCCAGTCTCTGTGGTTCCGAGAGAGCAGTGCCATGGGCAGATGCGGCTGAGCAAAAGCTTTCCAGGCTAGCCCCTGCTGGCTACCAGCTATCTGCAGACGTTCGCATTTTCGGAGTAGGGATGCGAAGGAAGCCTGGCAGGGATACCCGTTCCAGGATACGTTTGAAGTTTGAGGTGGCAAGACAAGTAAGCAGCCCCAGTCTCTGTGTTTCCGAGAGAGCAGTGCCATGGGCAGATGAGGCTGAGCAACAGCGTTCCAGGCTAGCCCCTGATGGCTGCCAGCTATCTGCAGACGTTCGCATCTTCGGAGCAGGGCTGCGAAAGGAGTCTGGCAGGGATACTCGTTCCCAGGATACGTTTGAAGTTTGAGGTGGCAAGACAAGCAAGCAGCCCCAGTCTCTGTGCCTCTGTGCGAGCAGTGTCATGGGCAGATGAGGCTGAGCAACAGTTTTCCAGGCTAGCCCCTGCTGGCTGCAAGCTATCTGCAAACGTTCGCATCTTCAGAGAAGGGCTGCGAAAGGAGCCTAGCAGGGAAACCCGTTCACAGGATACGTTTGATGTTTGAGGTGGCAAGACAAGCAAGCAGCCCGAGTCTCTGTGGTTCGGAGACAGCAGTGCCATGGGCAGATGAGGCTGAGCAACAGCTTTCCAGGCTAGCCCCTTCTGCCTGCAAGCTATCTGCAGACGTTCGTACTATCGGAGCAGGGCTGCAAAGGAGTCTGGCAGGGATACCCGTTCCCATGCTACGTTTGAAGTTTGAGGTGGCAAGACAAGCAAGTAGCCCCAGTCTCTGTGGTTCCGAGAGAGCAGTGCCATGGGCAGATGAGGCTGAGCAACAGTTTTCCAGGCTAGCCCCTGCTGGCTGCCACCTATCTGCAGACGTTCGCATCTTTGAAGCAGGGCTGCGAAAGGAGCCTGGCATGGATACCCGTTCCCAGTATACTTTTGAAGTTTGAGGTGGCAAGACAAGCAAGAAGCCCCAGTCTCTGTGGTTCGGAGAGAGCAGTGCCATGGGAAGATAAGGCTGAGCAACAGCTTTCCAGGCTAGCCCCTTCTGGCTGCAAGCTATCTGCACAGGTTCGCACTTTCGGAGCAGGGCTGCGAAAGGAGTTTGTCAGGGATACTCGTTCCCAGGATACGTTTGAAGTTTGAGGTGGCAAGACAAGCAAGCAGCCCCAGTCTCTGTGCCTCTATACGAGCAGTGCCATGGGCAGATGAGGCTGAGCAACAGCTTTCCAGGCTAGCCCCTCCTGGCTACAAGCTATCTGTAGATGTTCTCATTTTCGGAGCAGGGGTGCAAGAGGAGTCTGGCAAATATACCCGTTCCCAGGATAGGTTTGAAGTTTAAATTGGCAAGACAAGCAAGCAGCCCCAGTCTCTGTGCCTCTGTTGAGCAGTGCCATGGGCAGATGAGGCTGAGCAACAGCTTTCCAGGCTAGCCCCTTCTGCCTGCAAGCTATCTGCAGACGTTCGCACTTTCGGAGCAGGGCTGCGAAAGGAGCCTGGCAGGGATACCCGTTCCCAGGATACGTTTGAAGTTTGAGGTGGCAAGACAAGTAAGCAGCCCCAGTCTCTGTGGTTCCGAGAGAGCAGTGCCATGGGCAGATGAGGCTGAGCAACAGTTTTCCAGGCTAGCCCCTGCTGGCTGCCACCTATCTGCAGACTTTCGCATTTTCGGAGCAGGGCTGCGAAAGGAGTCTGGCAGGAATACCCTTTCCCAGGATACTTTTGAAGTTTGAGGTGGCAAGACAAGTAAGCAGCCCCAGTCTCTGTGGTTCCGAGAGAGCAGTGCCATGGGCAGATGAGGCTGAGCAACAGTTTTCCAGGCTAGCCCCTTCTGCCTGCCACCTATCTGCAGACGTTTGCATTTTCGGAGCAGGGCTGCGAAAGGAGCCTGGCAGGGATACCTATTCCCAGGATACGTTTGAAGTTTGAGGTGGCAAGACAAGTAAGCAGCCCCAGTCTCTGTGGTTCCGAGAGAGCAGTGCCATGGGCAGATGAGGCTGAGCAACAGCTTTGCAGGCTAGCCCCTTCTGCCTGCAAGCTATCTGCAGACGTTCGCATTTTCGGAGCAGGGCTGCGAAAGGAGCCTGGCAGGTATACCCGTTCCCAGGATACGTTTGAAGTTTGAGGTGGCAAGACAAGTAAGCAGCCCCAGTCTCTGTGGTTCCGAGAGAGCAGTGCCATGGGCAGATGAGGCTGAGCAACAGCTTTGCAGGCTAGCCCCTTCTGGCTGCAAGCTATCTGCAGACATTCTCATTTTCGGAGCAGGGGTGCAAGAGTAGTCTGGCAGGTATACCCGTTCCCAGGATAGGTTTGAAGTTTAAATTGGCAAGACAAGCAAGCAGCCCCAGTCTCTGTGCCTCTATACGAGCAGTGCCATGGGCAGATGAGGCTGAGCAACAGCTTTGCAGGCTAGCCCCTTCTGCCTGAAATCTATCTGCAGACGTTCGCACTTTCGGAGCAGGGCTGCGAAAGGAGCCTGGCAGGGATACTCGTTCCCAGGATACGTCTGAAGTTTGAGGTGGCAAGACAAGCAAGCAGCCCCAGTCTCTGTGCCTCTGTGCGAGCAGTGTCATGGGCAGATGAGGCTGAGCAACAGTTTTCCAGGCTAGCCCCTGCTGGCTGCAAGCTATCTGCAAACGTTCGCATCTTCAGAGAAGGGCTGCGAAAGGAGCCTAGCAGGGAAACCCGTTCACAGGATACGTTTGATGTTTGAGGTGGCAAGACAAGCAAGCAGCCCGAGTCTCTGTGGTTCGGAGACAGCAGTGCCATGGGCAGATGAGGCTGAGCAACAGCTTTCCAGGCTAGCCCCTTCTGCCTGCAAGCTATCTGCAGACGTTCGTACTATCGGAGCAGGGCTGCGAAAGGAGCCTGGCAGGGATACCCGTTCCAGGATACGTTTGAAGTTTGAGGTGGCAAGACAAGCAAGCAGCCCCAGTCTCTGTGCCTCTGTGCGAACAGTGCCATGGGCAGATGAGGCTGAGCAACAGCTTTCCAGGCTAGCCCCTTCTGACTGCCAGCTATCTGCAGACGTTCGCATTTTCGGAGCACGGGTGCAAGAGGAGCCTGACAGTGATACCCGTTCCCAGGATACGTTTGAAGTTTGAGGTGGCAAGACAAGTAAGCATCTCCAGTCTCTGTGCCTCTGTGTGAGCAGTGCCATGGGCAGATGAGGCTGAGCAACAGCTTTCCAGGCTAGCCCCTTCTGGCTGCCACCTATCTGCAGACATTCGCATCATCAGAGCAAGGCTGCAAAAGGAGCCTGGCAGGGATACCCATTCCGAGGATACGTTTGAAGTTTGAGGTGGCAAGACAAGCAAGCAGCCCCAGTCTCTGTGGTTCCGAGAGAGCAGTGCCATGGGCAGATGCGGCTGAGCAAAAGCTTTCCAGGCTAGCCCCTGCTGGCTACCAGCTATCTGCAGACGTTCGCATTTTCGGAGTAGGGCTGCGAAGGAAGCCTGGCAGGGATACCCGTTCCAGGATACGTTTGAAGTTTGAGGTGGCAAGACAAGTAAGCAGCCCCAGTCTCTGTGGTTCCGAGAGAGCAGTGCCATGGGCAGATGAGGCTGAGCAACAGCTTTCCAGGCTAGCCCCTTCTGGCTGCCAACTATCTGCAGACGTTCGCATTTTCGGAGCAGGATTGCAAAGGAGTCTGGCAGAGATACCCGTTCCCATGCTACGTTTGAAGTTTGAGGTGGCAAGACAAGCAAGTAGCCCCAGTCTCTGTGGTTCCGAGAGAGCAGTGCCATGGGCAGATGAGGCTGAGCAACAGTTTTCCAGGCTAGCCCCTGCTGGCTGCCACCTATCTGCAGACGTTTGCATTTTCGGAGCAGGGCTGCGAAAGGAGCCTGGCATGGATACCCGTTCCCAGTATACTTTTGAAGTTTGAGGTGGCAAGACAAGCAAGAAGCCCCAGTCTCTGTGGTTCCGAGAGAGCAGTGCCATGGGCAGATGCGGCTGAGCAAAAGCTTTCAGGCTAGCCCCTGCTGGCTACCAGCTATCTGCAGACGTTTGCATTTTCGGAGTAGGGCTGCGAAAGGAGCCTGGCAGGGATACCCGTTCCCAGGATACGTTTGAAGTTTGAGGTGGCAAGACAAGCAAGCAGCTCCACTATCTGTGCCTCTGAGAGAGAGATGCCATGGGCAGATTAGACTGAGTAAGAGCTTTCCAGGCTAGACCCTTGTGGCTGCAAGCTATCTGCAGACGTTCGCATCTTCAGAGCAGGGGTGCAAGAGGAGTCTGGCAGGCACGCCTTTTGCCAGGCAACTTTTGAAGTTTGAGGTGGCAAGACAAGCAAGAAGCCCCAGTCTCTGTGGTTCGGAGAGAGCAGTGCCATGGGAAGATAAGGCTGAGCAACAGCTTTCCAGGCTAGCCCCTTCTGGCTGCAAGCTATCTGCAGAGGTTCGCACTTTCGGAGCAGGGCTGCGAAAGGAGTTTGTCAGGGATACTCGTTCCCAGGATACGTTTGAAGTTTGAGGTGGCAAGACAAGCAAGCAGCCCCAGTCTCTGTGCCTCTATACGAGCAGTGCCATGGGCAGATGAGGCTGAGCAACAGCTTTCCAGGCTAGCCCCTCCTGGCTACAAGCTATCTGCAGATGTTCTCATTTTCGGAGCAGGGGTGCAAGAGGAGTCTGGCAAATATACCCGTTCCCAGGATAGGTTTGAAGTTTAAATTGGCAAGACAAGCAAGCAGCCCCAGTCTCTGTGCCTCTGTGCGAGCAGTGCCATGGGCAGATGAGGCTGAGCAACAGTTTTGCAGGCTAGCCCCTGCTGGCTACCAGCTATCTGCAGACGTTTGCATTTTCGGAGTAGGGCTGCGAAAGGAGCCTGGCAGGGATACCCGTTCCAGGATACCTTTGAAGTTTAAATTGGCAAGAAAAGCAAACAGCCCCAGTCTCTGTGCCTCTATACGAGCAGTGCCATGGGCAGATGAGGCTGAGCAACAGCTTTCCAGGCTAGCCCCTTCTGCCTGCAAGCTATCTGCAGACGTTCGCACTTTCGGAGCAGGGCTGCGAAAGGAGCCTGGCAGGGATACCCGTTCCCAGGATACGTTTGAAGTTTGAGGTGGCAAGACAAGTAAGCAGCCCCAGTCTCTGTGGTTCCGAGAGAGCAGTGCCATGGGCAGATGAGGCTGAGCAACAGTTTTCCAGGCTAGCCCCTGCTGGCTGCCACCTATTTGCAGACTTTCGCATTTTCGGAGCAGGGCTGCGAAAGGAGTCTGGCAGGAATACCCTTTCCCAGGATACTTTTGAAGTTTGAGGTGGCAAGACAAGTAAGCAGCCCCAGTCTCTGTGGTTCCGAGAGAGCAGTGCCATGGGCAGATGAGGCTGAGCAACAGTTTTCCAGGCTAGCCCCTTCTGCCTGCCACCTATCTGCAGACGTTTGCATTTTCGGAGCAGGGCTGCGAAAGGAGCCTGGCAGGGATACCTATTCCCAGGATACGTTTGAAGTTTGAGGTGGCAAGACAAGTAAGCAGCCCCAGTCTCTGTGGTTCCGAGAGAGCAGTGCCATGGGCAGATGAGGCTGAGCAACAGCTTTGCAGGCTAGCCCCTTCTGCCTGCAAGCTATCTGCAGACGTTCGCATTTTCGGAGCAGGGCTGCGAAAGGAGCCTGGCAGGTATACCCGTTCCCAGGATACGTTTGAAGTTTGAGGTGGCAAGACAAGCAAGCAGCCCCAGTCTCTGTGCCTCTGTGTGAGCAGTGCCATGGGCAGATGAGGCTGAGCAACAGCTTTCCAGGCTAGCCCCTTCTGCCTGCAAGCTATCTGCAGACGTTCGCACTTTCGGAGCAGGGTTGCGAAAGGAGCCTGGCAGGTATACCCGTTCCCAGGATAGGTTTAAAGTTTAAATTTGCAAGACAAGCAAGCAGCCCCAGTCTCTGTGCCTCTGTGTGAGCAGTGCCATGGGAAGATGAGGCTGAGCAACAGCTTTCCAGGCTAGCCCTTTCTGCCTGCAAGCTATCTGCAGAAGTTCGCATTTTCGGAGCAGGGCTGCGAAAGGAGCCTGGCAGGGATACCCGTTCCCAGGTTACGTTTGAAGTTTGAGGTGGCAAGACAAGTAAGCAGCCCCAGTCTCTGTGGTTCCGAGAGAGAAGTGCCATGGGCAGATGAGGCTGAGCAACAGTTTTCCAGGCTAGCCCCTTCTACCTGTCACCTATCTGCAGACGTTTGCATTTTCGGAGCAGGGTTGCGAAAGGAGCCTGGCAGGGATACCTGTTCCCAGGATACGTTTGAAGTTTGAGGTGGCAAGACAATCAAGCAGCCCCAGTCTCTGTGGTTCCGAGAGAGCAGTGCCATGGGCAGATGAGGCTGAGCAACAGTTTTCCAGGCTAGCGCCTTCTGCCTGCCACCTATCTGCAGACGTTTGCATTTTCGGAGCAGGGCTGCGAAAGGAGCCTGGCAGGGATACCTATTCCCAGGATACGTTTGAAGTTTGAGGTGGCAAGACAAGTAAGCAGCCCCAGTCTCTGTGGTTCGGAGAGAGCAGTGCCATGGGCAGATGAGGCTGAGCAACAGCTTTGCAGGCTAGCCCCTTCTGCTTGCAAGCTATCTGCAGACGTTCGCATTTTCGGAGCAGGGCTGCAAAAGGAGCCTGGCAGGTATACCCGTTCCCAGGATACGTTTGAAGTTTGAGGTGGCAAGACAAGCAAGCAGCCCCAGTCTCTGTGCCTCTGTGTGAGCAGTGCCATGGGCAGATGAGGCTGAGCAACAGCTTTCCAGGCTAGTCCCTTCTGCCTGCAAGCTATCTGCAGACGTTCACATCTTCAGAGCAGGGCTGCGAAAGGAGCCTGGCAGGGATACCCGTTCCCAGGATACGTTTGATGTTTAAGGTGGCAAGACAAGCAATCAGCCCGAGTCTCTGTGGTTCGGAGAGAGCAGTGCCATGGGCAGATGAGGCTGAGCAACAGCGTTCCAGGCTAGCCCCTGATGGCTGCCAGCTATCTGCAGACGTACGCATCTTCGGAGCAGGGCTGCGAAAGGAGTCTGGCAGGGATACTCGTTCCCAGGATACGTTTGAAGTTTGAGGTGGCAAGACAAGCAAGCAGCCCCAGTCTCTGTGCCTCTGTGCGAGCAGTGTCATGGGCAGATGAGGCTGAGCAACAGTTTTCCAGGCTAGCCCCTGCTGGCTGCAAGCTATCTGCAAACGTTCGCATCTTCAGAGAAGGGCTGCGAAAGGAGCCTAGCAGGGAAACCCGTTCACAGGATACGTTTGATGTTTGAGGTGGCAAGACAAGCAAGCAGCCCGAGTCTCTGTGGTTCGGAGACAGCAGTGCCATGGGCAGATGAGGCTGAGCAACAGCTTTCCAGGCTAGCCCCTTCTGGCTGCCACCTATCTGCAGACATTCGCATTTTCGGAGCAGGGCTGCAAAGGAGTCTGGCAGGGATACCCGTTCCCATGCTACGTTTGAAGTTTGAGGTGGCAAGACAAGCAAGTAGCCCCAGTCTCTGTGGTTCCGAGAGAGCAGTGCCATGGGCAGATGAGGCTGAGCAACAGTTTTCCAGGCTAGCCCCTGCTGGCTGCCACCTATCTGCAGACGTTTGCATTTTCGGAGCAGGGCTGCGAAAGGAGCCTGGCATGGATACCCGTTCCCAGTATACTTTTGAAGTTTGAGGTGGCAAGACAAGCAAGAAGCCCCCGTCTCTGTGGTTCGGAGAGAGCAGTGCCATGGGCAGATGAGGCTGAGCAACAGCTTTCCAGGCTAGCCCCTTCTGGCTGCCAGCTATCTGCAGACGTTCTCATTTTCGGAGCAGGGGTGCAAGAGGAGTCTGGCAGGTATACCCGTTCGCAGGATACGTTTGAAGTTTAAATTGGCAAGACAAGCAAGCAGCCCCAGTCTCTGTGCCTCTATACGAGCAGTGCCATGGGCAGATGCGGCTGAGCAACAGTTTTCCAGGCTAGCCCCTGCTGGCTGCCAGCTATCTGCAGACGTTCTCACTTCCGGAGCAGGGCTGCGAAAGGAGCCTGGCAGGGATACCCGTTCCCAGGATACGTTTGAAGTTTGAGGTGGCAAGACAAGCAAGAAGCCCCAGTCTCTGTGGTTCCGAGAGAGCAGTGCCATGGGCAGATGCGGCTGAGCAAAAGCTTTCAGGCTAGCCCCTGCTGGCTACCAGCTATCTGCAGACGTTTGCATTTTCGGAGTAGGGCTGCGAAAGGAGCCTGGCAGGGATACCCGTTCCCAGGATACGTTTGAAGTTTGAGGTGGCAAGACAAGCAAGCAGCTCCACTATCTGTGCCTCTGAGAGAGAGATGCCATGGGCAGATGAGACTGAGTAAGAGCTTTGCAGGCTAGACCCTTGTGGCTGCAAGCTATCTGCAGACGTTCGCATCTTCAGAGCAGGGGTGCAAGAGGAGTCTGGCAGGCACGCCTTTTGCCAGGCAACTTTTGAAGTTTGAGGTGGCAAGACAAGCAAGAAGCCCCAGTCTCTGTGGTTCGGAGAGAGCAGTGCCATGGGAAGATAAGGCTGAGCAACAGCTTTCCAGGCTAGCCCCTTCTGGCTGCAAGCTATCTGCAGAGGTTCGCACTTTCGGAGCAGGGCTGCGAAAGGAGTTTGTCAGAGATACTCGTTCCCAGGATACGTTTGAAGTTTGAGGTGGCAAGACAAGCAAGCAGCCCCAGTCTCTGTGCCTCTATACGAGCAGTGCCATGGGCAGATGAGGCTGAGCAACAGCTTTCCAGGCTAGCCCCTCCTGGCTGCAAGCTATCTGCAGATGTTCTCATTTTCGGAGCAGGGGTGCAAGAGGAGTCTGGCAAATATACCCGTTCCCAGGATAGGTTTGAAGTTTAAATTGGCAAGACAAGCAAGCAGCCCCAGTCTCTGTGCCTCTGTGCGAGCAGTGCCATGGGCAGATGAGGCTGAGCAACAGTTTTCCAGGCTAGCCCCTGCTGGCTGCCACCTATCTGCAGACTTTCGCATTATCGGAGCAGGGCTGCGAAAGGAGTCTGGCAGGAATACCCTTTCCCAGGATACTTTTGAAGTTTGAGGTGGCAAGACAAGTAAGCAGCCCCAGTCTCTGTGGTTCCGAGAGAGCAGTGCCATGGGCAGATGAGGCTGAGCAACAGTTTTCCAGGCTAGCCCCTTCTGCCTGCCACCTATCTGCAGACGTTTGCATTTTCGGAGCAGGGCTGCGAAAGGAGCCTGGCAGGGATACCTATTCCCAGGATACGTTTGAAGTTTGAGGTGGCAAGACAAGTAAGCAGCCCCAGTCTCTGTGGTTCCGAGAGAGCAGTGCCATGGGCAGATGAGGCTGAGCAACAGCTTTGCAGGCTAGCCCCTTCTGCCTGCAAGCTATCTGCAGACGTTCGCATTTTCGGAGCAGGGCTGCGAAAGGAGCCTGGCAGGTATACCCGTTCCCAGGATACGTTTGAAGTTTGAGGTGGCAAGACAAGCAAGCAGCCCCAGTCTCTGTGCCTCTGTGTGAGCAGTGCCATGGGCAGATGAGGCTGAGCAACAGCTTTCCAGGCTAGCCCCTTCTGCCTGCAAGCTATCTGCAGACGTTCGCACTTTCGGAGCAGGGTTGCGAAAGGAGCCTGGCAGGTATACCCGTTCCCAGGAGAGGTTTGAAGTTTAAATTTGCAAGACAAGCAAGCAGCCCCAGTCTCTGTGCCTCTGTGCGAGCAGTGCCATGGGAAGATGAGGCTGAGCAACAGCTTTCCAGGCTAGCCCTTTCTGCCTGCAAGCTATCTGCAGAAGTTCGCATTTTCGGAGCAGGGCTGCGAAAGGAGCCTGGCAGGGATACCCGTTCCCAGGATACGTTTGAAGTTTGAGGTGGCAAGACAAGTAAGCAGCCCCAGTCTCTGTGGTTCCGAGAGAGAAGTGCCATGGGCAGATGAGGCTGAGCAACAGTTTTCCAGGCTAGCCCCTTCTGCCTGTCACCTATCTGCAGACGTTTGCATTTTCGGAGCAGGGTTGCGAAAGGAGCCTGGCAGGGATACCTGTTCCCAGGATACGTTTGAAGTTTGAGGTGGCAAGACAAGCAAGCAGCCCCAGTCTCTGTGGTTCCGAGAGAGCAGTGCCATGGGCAGATGAGGCTGAGCAACAGTTTTCCAGGCTAGCCCCTTCTGCCTGCCACCTATCTGCAGACGTTTGCATTTTCGGAGCAGGGCTGCGAAAGGAGCCTGGCAGGGATACCTATTCCCAGGATACGTTTGAAGTTTGAGGTGGCAAGACAAGTAAGCAGCCCCAGTCTCTGTGGTTCGGAGAGAGCAGTGCCATGGGCAGATGAGGCTGAGCAACAGCTTTGCAGGCTAGCCCCTTCTGCCTGCAAGCTATCTGCAGACGTTCGCATTTTCGGAGCAGGGCTGCGAAAGGAGCCTGGCAGGTATACCCGTTCCCAGGATACGTTTGAAGTTTGAGGTGGCAAGACAAGCAAGCAGCCCCAGTCTCTGTGCCTCTGTGTGAGCAGTGCCATGGGCAGATGAGGCTGAGCAACAGCTTTCCAGGCTAGTCCCTTCTGCCTGCAAGCTATCTGCAGACGTTCGCATCTTCAGAGCAGGGCTGCGAAAGGAGCCTGGCAGGGATACCCGTTCCCAGGATACGTTTGATGTTTAAGGTGGCAAGACAAGCAATCAGCCCGAGTCTCTGTGGTTCGGAGAGAGCAGTGCCATGGGCAGATGAGGCTGAGCAACAGCTTTCCAGGCTAGCCCCTTCTGGCTGCCAGCTATCTGCAGACGTTCGCACTTTCGGAGCAGGGCTGCGAAAGGAGTCTGGCAGGGATACCCGTTCCCAGGATACGTTTGAAGTTTAAATTAGCAAGACAAGCAAGCAGCCCCAGTCTCTGTGCCTCTGTGCGAGCAGTGCCATGGGAAGATGAGGCTGAGCAACAGCTTTCCAGGCTAGCCCCTTCTGCCTGCAAGCTATCTGCAGAAGATCGCATTTTCGGAGCAGGGCTGCGAAAGGAGCCTGGCAGGGATACCCGTTCCCAGGATACGTTTGAAGTTTGAGGTGGCAAGACAAGTAAGCAGCCCCAGTCTCTGTGGTTCCGAGAGAGCAGTGCCATGGGCAGATGAGGCTGAGCAACAGTTTTCCAGGCTAGCCCCTTCTGCCTGCCACCTATCTGCAGACGTTTGCATTTTCGGAGCAGGGCTGCGAAAGGAGCCTGGCAGGGATACCTGTTCCCAGGATACGTTTGAAGTTTGAGGTGGCAAGACAAGTAAGCAGCCCCAGTCTCTGTGGTTCGGAGAGAGCAGTGCCATGGGCAGATGAGGCTGAGCAACAGCTTTGCAGGCTAGCCCCTGCTGGCTGCAAGCTATCTGCAGACGTTCGCATTTTCGGAGCAGGGCTGCGAAAGGAGCCTGGCAGGTATACCCGTTCCCAGGATACGTTTGAAGTTTGAGGTGGCAAGACAAGCAAGCATCCCCAGTCTCTGTGCCTCTGTGTGAGCAGTGCCATGGGCAGATGAGACTGAGCAACAGCTTTCCAGGCTAGCCCCTTCTGGCTGCCAGCTATCTGCAGACATTCGCATCATCAGAGCAAGGCTGCAAAAGGAGCCTGGCAGGGATACCCATTCCGAGGATACGTTTGAAGTTTGAGGTGGCAAGACAAGCAAGCAGCCCCAGTCTCTGTGGTTCCGAGAGAGCAGTGCCATGGGCAGATGCGGCTGAGCAAAAGCTTTCCAGGCTAGCCCCTGCTGGCTACCAGCTATCTGCAGACGTTCGCACTTTCGGAGTAGGGCTGCAAAAGGAGCCTGGCAGGTATACCCGTTCCCAGGATACGTTTGAAGTTTGAGGTAGCAAGACAAGCAAGCAGCCCCAGTCTCTGTGCCTCTGTGTGAGCAGTGCCATGGGCAGATGAGGCTGAGCAACAGCTTTCCAGGCTAGTCCCTTCTGCCTGCAAGCTATCTGCAGACGTTCGCATTTTCGGAGCAGGGCTGCTAAAGGAGCCTGGCAGGGATACCCGTTCCCAGGATAAGTTTGATGTTTGAGGTGGCAAGACAAGCAATCAGCCCGAGTCTCTGTGGTTCGGAGAGAGCAGTGCCATGGGCAGATGAGGCTGAGCAACAGCTTTCCAGGCTAGTCCCTTCTGCCTGCAAGCTATCTGCAGATGTTCTCATTTTCGGAGCAGGGCTGCGAAAGGAGCCTGGCAGGGATACCCGTTCCAGGATACGTTTGAAGTTTGAGGTGGCAAGACAAGTAAGCATCTCCAGTCTCTGTGCCTCTGTGTGAGCAGTGCCATGGGCAGATGAGGCTGAGCAACAGTTTTCCAGGCTAGCCCCTTCTGGCTGCCAGCTATCTGCAGACGTTCGCATCTTCGGAGCAGGGCTGCGAAAGGAGTCTGGCAGGGATACTCGTTCCCAGGATACGTTTGAAGTTTGAGGTGGCAAGACAAGCAAGCAGCCCCAGTCTCTGTGCCTCTGTGCGAGCAGTGTCATGGGCAGATGAGGCTGAGCAACAGTTTTCCAGGCTAGCCCCTTCTGGCTGCCACCTATCTGCAGACATTCGCATCATCAGAGCAAGGCTGCAAAAGGAGCCTGGCAGGGATACCCATTCCGAGGATACGTTTGAAGTTTGAGGTGGCAAGACAAGCAAGCAGCCCCAGTCTCTGTGGTTCCGAGAGAGCAGTGCCATGGGCAGATGCGGCTGAGCAAAAGCTTTCCAGGCTAGCCCCTGCTGGCTACCAGCTATCTGCAGACGTTCGCATTTTCGGAGTAGGGCTGCGAAGGAAGCCTGGCAGGGATACCCGTTCCAGGATACGTTTGAAGTTTGAGGTGGCAAGACAAGTAAGCAGCCCCAGTCTCTGTGGTTCCGAGAGAGCAGTGCCATGGGCAGATGAGGCTGAGCAACAGCTTTCCAGGCTAGCCCCTTCTGGCTGCCAACTATCTGCAGACGTTCGCATTTTCGGAGCAGGGCTGCAAAGGAGTCTGGCAGGGATACCCGTTCCCATGCTACGTTTGAAGTTTGAGGTGGCAAGACAAGCAAGTAGCCCCAGTCTCTGTGGTTCCGAGAGAGCAGTGCCATGGGCAGATGAGGCTGAGCAACAGTTTTCCAGGCTAGCCCCTGCTGGCTGCCACCTATCTGCAGACGTTTGCATTTTCGGAGCAGGGCTGCGAAAGGAGCCTGGCATGGATACCCGTTCCCAGTATACTTTTGAAGTTTGAGGTGGCAAGACAAGCAAGAAGCCCCCGTCTCTGTGGTTCGGAGAGAGCAGTGCCATGGGCAGATGAGGCTGAGCAACAGCTTTCCAGGCTAGCCCCTTCTGGCTGCCAGCTATCTGCAGACGTTCTCATTTTCGGAGCAGGGGTGCAAGAGGAGTCTGGCAGGTATACCCGTTCGCAGGATACGTTTGAAGTTTAAATTGGCAAGACAAGCAAGCAGCCCCAGTCTCTGTGCCTCTATACGAGCAGTGCCATGGGCAGATGCGGCTGAGCAACAGTTTTCCAGGCTAGCCCCTGCTGGCTGCCAGCTATCTGCAGACGTTCTCACTTCCGGAGCAGGGCTGCGAAAGGAGCCTGGCAGGGATACCCGTTCCCAGGATACGTTTGAAGTTTGAGGTGGCAAGACAAGCAAGAAGCCCCAGTCTCTGTGGTTCCGAGAGAGCAGTGCCATGGGCAGATGCGGCTGAGCAAAAGCTTTCAGGCTAGCCCCTGCTGGCTACCAGCTATCTGCAGACGTTCGCATTTTCGGAGTAGGGCTGCGAAAGGAGCCTGGCAGGGATACCCGTTCCCAGGATACGTTTGAAGTTTGAGGTGGCAAGACAAGCAAGCAGCTCCACTATCTGTGCCTCTCAGAGAGAGATGCCATGGGCAGATGAGACTGAGTAAGAGCTTTGCAGGCTAGACCCTTGTGGCTGCAAGCTATCTGCAGACGTTCGCATCTTCAGAGCAGGGGTGCAAGAGGAGTCTGGCAGGCACGCCTTTTGCCAGGCAACTTTTGAAGTTTGAGGTGGCAAGACAAGCAAGAAGCCCCAGTCTCTGTGGTTCGGAGAGAGCAGTGCCATGGGAAGATAAGGCTGAGCAACAGCTTTCCAGGCTAGCCCCTTCTGGCTGCAAGCTATCTGCAGAGGTTCGCACTTTCGGAGCAGGGCTGCGAAAGGAGTTTGTCAGAGATACTCGTTCCCAGGATACGTTTGAAGTTTGAGGTGGCAAGACAAGCAAGCAGCCCCAGTCTCTGTGCCTCTATACGAGCAGTGCCATGGGCAGATGAGGCTGAGCAACAGCTTTCCAGGCTAGCCCCTCCTGGCTGCAAGCTATCTGCAGATGTTCTCATTTTCGGAGCAGGGGTGCAAGAGGAGTCTGGCAAATATACCCGTTCCCAGGATAGGTTTGAAGTTTAAATTGGCAAGACAAGCAAGCAGCCCCAGTCTCTGTGCCTCTGTGCGAGCAGTGCCATGGGCAGATGAGGCTGAGCAACAGTTTTCCAGGCTAGCCCCTGCTGGCTACCAGCTATCTGCAGACGTTTGCATTTTCGGAGTAGGGCTGCGAAAGGAGCCTGGCAGGGATACCCGTTCCAGGATACCTTTGAAGTTTAAATTGGCAAGAAAAGCAAACAGCCCCAGTCTCTGTGCCTCTATACGAGCAGTGCCATGGGCAGATGAGGCTGAGCAACAGCTTTCCAGGCTAGCCCCTTCTGCCTGCCACCTATCTGCAGACGTTCGCACTTTCGGAGCAGGGCTGCGAAAGGAGCCTGGCAGGGATACCCGTTCCCAGGATACGTTTGAAGTTTGAGGTGGCAAGACAAGTAAGCAGCCCCAGTCTCTGTGGTTCCGAGAGAGCAGTGCCATGGGCAGATGAGGCTGAGCAACAGTTTTCCAGGCTAGCCCCTGCTGGCTGCCACCTATCTGCAGACTTTCGCATTTTCGGAGCAGGGCTGCGAAAGGAGTCTGGCAGGAATACCCTTTCCCAGGATACTTTTGAAGTTTGAGGTGGCAAGACAAGTAAGCAGCCCCAGTCTCTGTGGTTCCGAGAGAGCAGTGCCATGGGCAGATGAGGCTGAGCAACAGTTTTCCAGGCTAGCCCCTTCTGCCTGCCACCTATCTGCAGACGTTTGCATTTTCGGAGCAGGGCTGCGAAAGGAGCCTGGCAGGGATACCTATTCCCAGGATACGTTTGAAGTTTGAGGTGGCAAGACAAGTAAGCAGCCCCAGTCTCTGTGGTTCCGAGAGAGCAGTGCCATGGGCAGATGAGGCTGAGCAACAGCTTTGCAGGCTAGCCCCTTCTGCCTGCAAGCTATCTGCAGACGTTCGCATTTTCGGAGCAGGGCTGCGAAAGGAGCCTGGCAGGTATACCCGTTCCCAGGATACGTTTGAAGTTTGAGGTGGCAAGACAAGCAAGCAGCCCCAGTCTCTGTGCCTCTGTGTGAGCAGTGCCATGGGCAGATGAGGCTGAGCAACAGCTTTCCAGGCTAGCCCCTTCTGCCTGCAAGCTATCTGCAGACGTTCGCACTTTCGGAGCAGGGTTGCGAAAGGAGCCTGGCAGGTATACCCGTTCCCAGGAGAGGTTTGAAGTTTAAATTTGCAAGACAAGCAAGCAGCCCCAGTCTCTGTGCCTCTGTGCGAGCAGTGCCATGGGAAGATGAGGCTGA
The DNA here is from genome assembly GCF_030867145.1 of Opisthocomus hoazin. Lineage (NCBI taxonomy): Eukaryota > Metazoa > Chordata > Aves > Opisthocomiformes > Opisthocomidae > Opisthocomus > Opisthocomus hoazin. Next base: position 6,879,460 of record NC_134440.1, read on the forward strand.
GCAACAGCTTTCCAGGCTAGCCCTTTCTGCCTGCAAGCTATCTGCAGAAGTTCGCATTTTCGGAGCAGGGCTGCGAAAGGAGCCTGGCAGGGATACCCGTTCCCAGGATACGTTTGAAGTTTGAGGTGGCAAGACAAGTAAGCAGCCCCAGTCTCTGTGGTTCCGAGAGAGAAGTGCCATGGGCAGATGAGGCTGAGCAACAGTTTTCCAGGCTAGCCCCTTCTGCCTGTCACCTATCTGCAGACGTTTGCATTTTCGGAGCAGGGTTGCGAAAGGAGCCTGGCAGGGATACCTGTTCCCAGGATACGTTTGAAGTTTGAGGTGGCAAGACAAGCAAGCAGCCCCAGTCTCTGTGGTTCCGAGAGAGCAGTGCCATGGGCAGATGAGGCTGAGCAACAGTTTTCCAGGCTAGCCCCTTCTGCCTGCCACCTATCTGCAGACGTTTGCATTTTCGGAGCAGGGCTGCGAAAGGAGCCTGGCAGGGATACCTATTCCCAGGATACGTTTGAAGTTTGAGGTGGCAAGACAAGTAAGCAGCCCCAGTCTCTGTGGTTCGGAGAGAGCAGTGCCATGGGCAGATGAGGCTGAGCAACAGCTTTGCAGGCTAGCCCCTTCTGCCTGCAAGCTATCTGCAGACGTTCGCATTTTCGGAGCAGGGCTGCGAAAGGAGCCTGGCAGGTATACCCGTTCCCAGGATACGTTTGAAGTTTGAGGTGGCAAGACAAGCAAGCAGCCCCAGTCTCTGTGCCTCTGTGTGAGCAGTGCCATGGGCAGATGAGGCTGAGCAACAGCTTTCCAGGCTAGTCCCTTCTGCCTGCAAGCTATCTGCAGACGTTCGCATCTTCAGAGCAGGGCTGCGAAAGGAGCCTGGCAGGGATACCCGTTCCCAGGATACGTTTGATGTTTAAGGTGGCAAGACAAGCAATCAGCCCGAGTCTCTGTGGTTCGGAGAGAGCAGTGCCATGGGCAGATGAGGCTGAGCAACAGCTTTCCAGGCTAGCCCCTTCTGGCTGCCAGCTATCTGCAGACGTTCGCACTTTCGGAGCAGGGCTGCGAAAGGAGCCTGGCAGGGATACCCGTTCCCAGGATAGGTTTGAAGTTTAAATTAGCAAGACAAGCAAGCAGCCCCAGTCTCTGTGCCTCTGTGCGAGCAGTGCCATGGGAAGATGAGGCTGAGCAACAGCTTTCCAGGCTAGCCCCTTCTGCCTGCAAGCTATCTGCAGAAGATCGCATTTTCGGAGCAGGGCTGCGAAAGGAGCCTGGCAGGGATACCCGTTCCCAGGATACGTTTGAAGTTTGAGGTGGCAAGACAAGTAAGCAGCCCCAGTCTCTGTGGTTCCGAGAGAGAAGTGCCATGGGCAGATGAGGCTGAGCAACAGTTTTCCAGGCTAGCCCCTTCTGCCTGCCACCTATCTGCAGACGTTTGCATTTTCGGAGCAGGGCTGCGAAAGGAGCCTGGCAGGGATACCTGTTCCCAGGATACGTTTGAAGTTTGAGGTGGCAAGACAAGTAAGCAGCCCCAGTCTCTGTGGTTCCGAGAGAGCAGTGCCATGGGCAGATGAGGCTGAGCAACAGCTTTGCAGGCTAGCCCCTGCTGGCTGCAAGCTATCTGCAGACGTTCGCATTTTCGGAGCAGGGCTGCGAAAGGAGCCTGGCAGGTATACCCGTTCCCAGGATACGTTTGAAGTTTGAGGTGGCAAGACAAGCAAGCATCCCCAGTCTCTGTGCCTCTGTGTGAGCAGTGCCATGGGCAGATGAGGCTGAGCAACAGCTTTCCAGGCTAGCCCCTTCTGCCTGCAAGCTATCTGCAGACGTTCGCACTTTCGGAGCAGGGTTGCGAAAGGAGCCTGGCAGGTATACCCGTTCCCAGGAGAGGTTTGAAGTTTAAATTTGCAAGACAAGCAAGCAGCCCCAGTCTCTGTGCCTCTGTGCGAGCAGTGCCATGGGAAGATGAGGCTGAGCAACAGCTTTCCAGGCTAGCCCTTTCTGCCTGCAAGCTATCTGCAGAAGTTCGCATTTTCGGAGCAGGGCTGCGAAAGGAGCCTGGCAGGGATACCCGTTCCCAGGATACGTTTGAAGTTTGAGGTGGCAAGACAAGTAAGCAGCCCCAGTCTCTGTGGTTCCGAGAGAGAAGTGCCATGGGCAGATGAGGCTGAGCAACAGTTTTCCAGGCTAGCCCCTTCTGCCTGTCACCTATCTGCAGACGTTTGCATTTTCGGAGCAGGGTTGCGAAAGGAGCCTGGCAGGGATACCTGTTCCCAGGATACGTTTGAAGTTTGAGGTGGCAAGACAAGCAAGCAGCCCCAGTCTCTGTGGTTCCGAGAGAGCAGTGCCATGGGCAGATGAGGCTGAGCAACAGTTTTCCAGGCTAGCCCCTTCTGCCTGCCACCTATCTGCAGACGTTTGCATTTTCGGAGCAGGGCTGCGAAAGGAGCCTGGCAGGGATACCTATTCCCAGGATACGTTTGAAGTTTGAGGTGGCAAGACAAGTAAGCAGCCCCAGTCTCTGTGGTTCGGAGAGAGCAGTGCCATGGGCAGATGAGGCTGAGCAACAGCTTTGCAGGCTAGCCCCTTCTGCCTGCAAGCTATCTGCAGACGTTCGCATTTTCGGAGCAGGGCTGCGAAAGGAGCCTGGCAGGTATACCCGTTCCCAGGATACGTTTGAAGTTTGAGGTGGCAAGACAAGCAAGCAGCCCCAGTCTCTGTGCCTCTGTGTGAGCAGTGCCATGGGCAGATGAGGCTGAGCAACAGCTTTCCAGGCTAGTCCCTTCTGCCTGCAAGCTATCTGCAGACGTTCGCATCTTCAGAGCAGGGCTGCGAAAGGAGCCTGGCAGGGATACCCGTTCCCAGGATACGTTTGATGTTTAAGGTGGCAAGACAAGCAATCAGCCCGAGTCTCTGTGGTTCGGAGAGAGCAGTGCCATGGGCAGATGAGGCTGAGCAACAGCTTTCCAGGCTAGCCCCTTCTGGCTGCCAGCTATCTGCAGACGTTCGCACTTTCGGAGCAGGGCTGCGAAAGGAGCCTGGCAGGGATACCCGTTCCCAGGATAGGTTTGAAGTTTAAATTAGCAAGACAAGCAAGCAGCCCCAGTCTCTGTGCCTCTGTGCGAGCAGTGCCATGGGAAGATGAGGCTGAGCAACAGCTTTCCAGGCTAGCCCCTTCTGCCTGCAAGCTATCTGCAGAAGATCGCATTTTCGGAGCAGGGCTGCGAAAGGAGCCTGGCAGGGATACCCGTTCCCAGGATACGTTTGAAGTTTGAGGTGGCAAGACAAGTAAGCAGCCCCAGTCTCTGTGGTTCCGAGAGAGCAGTGCCATGGGCAGATGAGGCTGAGCAACAGTTTTCCAGGCTAGCCCCTTCTGCCTGCCACCTATCTGCAGACGTTTGCATTTTCGGAGCAGGGCTGCGAAAGGAGCCTGGCAGGGATACCTGTTCCCAGGATACGTTTGAAGTTTGAGGTGGCAAGACAAGTAAGCAGCCCCAGTCTCTGTGGTTCCGAGAGAGCAGTGCCATGGGCAGATGAGGCTGAGCAACAGCTTTGCAGGCTAGCCCCTGCTGGCTGCAAGCTATCTGCAGACGTTCGCATTTTCGGAGCAGGGCTGCGAAAGGAGCCTGGCAGGTATACCCGTTCCCAGGATACGTTTGAAGTTTGAGGTGGCAAGACAAGCAAGCATCCCCAGTCTCTGTGCCTCTGTGTGAGCAGTGCCATGGGCAGATGAGACTGAGCAACAGCTTTCCAGGCTAGCCCCTTCTGGCTGCCAGCTATCTGCAGACATTCGCATCATCAGAGCAAGGCTGCAAAAGGAGCCTGGCAGGGATACCCATTCCGAGGATACGTTTGAAGTTTGAGGTGGCAAGAAAAGCAAGCAGCCCCAGTCTCTGTGGTTCCGAGAGAGCAGTGCCATGGGCAGATGCGGCTGAGCAAAAGCTTTCCAGGCTAGCCCCTGCTGGCTACCAGCTATCTGCAGACGTTCGCACTTTCGGAGTAGGGCTGCAAAAGGAGCCTGGCAGGTATACCCGTTCCCAGGATACGTTTGAAGTTTGAGGTAGCAAGACAAGCAAGCAGCCCCAGTCTCTGTGCCTCTGTGTGAGCAGTGCCATGGGCAGATGAGGCTGAGCAACAGCTTTCCAGGCTAGTCCCTTCTGCCTGCAAGCTATCTGCAGACGTTCGCATTTTCGGAGCAGGGCTGCTAAAGGAGCCTGGCAGGGATACCCGTTCCCAGGATAAGTTTGATGTTTGAGGTGGCAAGACAAGCAATCAGCCCGAGTCTCTGTGGTTCGGAGAGAGCAGTGCCATGGGCAGATGAGGCTGAGCAACAGCTTTCCAGGCTAGTCCCTTCTGCCTGCAAGCTATCTGCAGATGTTCTCATTTTCGGAGCAGGGCTGCGAAAGGAGCCTGGCAGGGATACCCGTTCCAGGATACGTTTGAAGTTTGAGGTGGCAAGACAAGTAAGCATCTCCAGTCTCTGTGCCTCTGTGTGAGCAGTGCCATGGGCAGATGAGGCTGAGCAACAGTTTTCCAGGCTAGCCCCTTCTGGCTGCCAGCTATCTGCAGACGTTCGCATCTTCGGAGCAGGGCTGCGAAAGGAGTCTGGCAGGGATACTCGTTCCCAGGATACGTTTGAAGTTTGAGGTGGCAAGACAAGCAAGCAGCCCCAGTCTCTGTGCCTCTGTGCGAGCAGTGTCATGGGCAGATGAGGCTGAGCAACAGTTTTCCAGGCTAGCCCCTTCTGGCTGCCACCTATCTGCAGACATTCGCATCATCAGAGCAAGGCTGCAAAAGGAGCCTGGCAGGGATACCCATTCCGAGGATACGTTTGAAGTTTGAGGTGGCAAGACAAGCAAGCAGCCCCAGTCTCTGTGGTTCCGAGAGAGCAGTGCCATGGGCAGATGCGGCTGAGCAAAAGCTTTCCAGGCTAGCCCCTGCTGGCTACCAGCTATCTGCAGACGTTCGCATTTTCGGAGTAGGGCTGCGAAGGAAGCCTGGCAGGGATACCCGTTCCAGGATACGTTTGAAGTTTGAGGTGGCAAGACAAGTAAGCAGCCCCAGTCTCTGTGGTTCCGAGAGAGCAGTGCCATGGGCAGATGAGGCTGAGCAACAGCTTTCCAGGCTAGCCCCTTCTGGCTGCCAACTATCTGCAGACGTTCGCATTTTCGGAGCAGGGCTGCAAAGGAGTCTGGCAGGGATACCCGTTCCCATGCTACGTTTGAAGTTTGAGGTGGCAAGACAAGCAAGTAGCCCCAGTCTCTGTGGTTCCGAGAGAGCAGTGCCATGGGCAGATGAGGCTGAGCAACAGTTTTCCAGGCTAGCCCCTGCTGGCTGCCACCTATCTGCAGACGTTTGCATTTTCGGAGCAGGGCTGCGAAAGGAGCCTGGCATGGATACCCGTTCCCAGTATACTTTTGAAGTTTGAGGTGGCAAGACAAGCAAGAAGCCCCCGTCTCTGTGGTTCGGAGAGAGCAGTGCCATGGGCAGATGAGGCTGAGCAACAGCTTTCCAGGCTAGCCCCTTCTGGCTGCCAGCTATCTGCAGACGTTCTCATTTTCGGAGCAGGGGTGCAAGGGGAGTCTGGCAGGTATACCCGTTCGCAGGATACGTTTGAAGTTTAAATTGGCAAGACAAGCAAGCAGCCCCAGTCTCTGTGCCTCTATACGAGCAGTGCCATGGGCAGATGCGGCTGAGCAACAGTTTTCCAGGCTAGCCCCTGCTGGCTGCCAGCTATCTGCAGACGTTCTCACTTCCGGAGCAGGGCTGCGAAAGGAGCCTGGCAGGGATACCCGTTCCCAGGATACGTTTGAAGTTTGAGGTGGCAAGACAAGCAAGAAGCCCCAGTCTCTGTGGTTCCGAGAGAGCAGTGCCATGGGCAGATGCGGCTGAGCAAAAGCTTTCAGGCTAGCCCCTGCTGGCTACCAGCTATCTGCAGACGTTTGCATTTTCGGAGTAGGGCTGCGAAAGGAGCCTGGCAGGGATACCCGTTGCCAGGATACGTTTGAAGTTTGAGGTGGCAAGACAAGCAAGCAGCTCCACTATCTGTGCCTCTGAGAGAGAGATGCCATGGGCAGATGAGACTGAGTAAGAGCTTTGCAGGCTAGACCCTTGTGGCTGCAAGCTATCTGCAGACGTTCGCATCTTCAGAGCAGGGGTGCAAGAGGAGTCTGGCAGGCACGCCTTTTGCCAGGCAACTTTTGAAGTTTGAGGTGGCAAGACAAGCAAGAAGCCCCAGTCTCTGTGGTTCGGAGAGAGCAGTGCCATGGGAAGATAAGGCTGAGCAACAGCTTTCCAGGCTAGCCCCTTCTGGCTGCAAGCTATCTGCAGAGGTTCGCACTTTCGGAGCAGGGCTGCGAAAGGAGTTTGTCAGAGATACTCGTTCCCAGGATACGTTTGAAGTTTGAGGTGGCAAGACAAGCAAGCAGCCCCAGTCTCTGTGCCTCTATACGAGCAGTGCCATGGGCAGATGAGGCTGAGCAACAGCTTTCCAGGCTAGCCCCTCCTGGCTGCAAGCTATCTGCAGATGTTCTCATTTTCGGAGCAGGGGTGCAAGAGGAGTCTGGCAAATATACCCGTTCCCAGGATAGGTTTGAAGTTTAAATTGGCAAGACAAGCAAGCAGCCCCAGTCTCTGTGCCTCTGTGCGAGCAGTGCCATGGGCAGATGAGGCTGAGCAACAGTTTTCCAGGCTAGCCCCTGCTGGCTACCAGCTATCTGCAGACGTTTGCATTTTCGGAGTAGGGCTGCGAAAGGAGCCTGGCAGGGATACCCGTTCCAGGATACCTTTGAAGTTTAAATTGGCAAGAAAAGCAAACAGCCCCAGTCTCTGTGCCTCTATACGAGCAGTGCCATGGGCAGATGAGGCTGAGCAACAGCTTTCCAGGCTAGCCCCTTCTGCCTGCCACCTATCTGCAGACGTTCGCACTTTCGGAGCAGGGCTGCGAAAGGAGCCTGGCAGGGATACCCGTTCCCAGGATACGTTTGAAGTTTGAGGTGGCAAGACAAGTAAGCAGCCCCAGTCTCTGTGGTTCCGAGAGAGCAGTGCCATGGGCAGATGAGGCTGAGCAACAGTTTTCCAGGCTAGCCCCTGCTGGCTGCCACCTATCTGCAGACTTTCGCATTTTCGGAGCAGGGCTGCGAAAGGAGTCTGGCAGGAATACCCTTTCCCAGGATACTTTTGAAGTTTGAGGTGGCAAGACAAGTAAGCAGCCCCAGTCTCTGTGGTTCCGAGAGAGCAGTGCCATGGGCAGATGAGGCTGAGCAACAGTTTTCCAGGCTAGCCCCTTCTGCCTGCCACCTATCTGCAGACGTTTGCATTTTCGGAGCAGGGCTGCGAAAGGAGCCTGGCAGGGATACCTATTCCCAGGATACGTTTGAAGTTTGAGGTGGCAAGACAAGTAAGCAGCCCCAGTCTCTGTGGTTCCGAGAGAGCAGTGCCATGGGCAGATGAGGCTGAGCAACAGCTTTGCAGGCTAGCCCCTTCTGCCTGCAAGCTATCTGCAGACGTTCGCATTTTCGGAGCAGGGCTGCGAAAGGAGCCTGGCAGGTATACCCGTTCCCAGGATACGTTTGAAGTTTGAGGTGGCAAGACAAGCAAGCAGCCCCAGTCTCTGTGCCTCTGTGTGAGCAGTGCCATGGGCAGATGAGGCTGAGCAACAGCTTTCCAGGCTAGCCCCTTCTGCCTGCAAGCTATCTGCAGACGTTCGCACTTTCGGAGCAGGGTTGCGAAAGGAGCCTGGCAGGTATACCCGTTCCCAGGAGAGGTTTGAAGTTTAAATTTGCAAGACAAGCAAGCAGCCCCAGTCTCTGTGCCTCTGTGCGAGCAGTGCCATGGGAAGATGAGGCTGAGCAACAGCTTTCCAGGCTAGCCCTTTCTGCCTGCAAGCTATCTGCAGAAGTTCGCATTTTCGGAGCAGGGCTGCGAAAGGAGCCTGGCAGGGATACCCGTTCCCAGGATACGTTTGAAGTTTGAGGTGGCAAGACAAGTAAGCAGCCCCAGTCTCTGTGGTTCCGAGAGAGAAGTGCCATGGGCAGATGAGGCTGAGCAACAGTTTTCCAGGCTAGCCCCTTCTGCCTGTCACCTATCTGCAGACGTTTGCATTTTCGGAGCAGGGTTGCGAAAGGAGCCTGGCAGGGATACCTGTTCCCAGGATACGTTTGAAGTTTGAGGTGGCAAGACAAGCAAGCAGCCCCAGTCTCTGTGGTTCCGAGAGAGCAGTGCCATGGGCAGATGAGGCTGAGCAACAGTTTTCCAGGCTAGCCCCTTCTGGCTGCCAGCTATCTGCAGACGTTCTCATTTTCGGAGCAGGGGTGCAAGAGGAGTCTGGCAGGTATACCCGTTCGCAGGATACGTTTGAAGTTTAAATTGGCAAGACAAGCAAGCAGCCCCAGTCTCTGTGCCTCTATACGAGCAGTGCCATGGGCAGATGCGGCTGAGCAACAGTTTTCCAGGCTAGCCCCTGCTGGCTGCCAGCTATCTGCAGACGTTCTCACTTCCGGAGCAGGGCTGCGAAAGGAGCCTGGCAGGGATACCCGTTCCCAGGATACGTTTGAAGTTTGAGGTGGCAAGACAAGCAAGAAGCCCCAGTCTCTGTGGTTCCGAGAGAGCAGTGCCATGGGCAGATGCGGCTGAGCAAAAGCTTTCAGGCTAGCCCCTGCTGGCTACCAGCTATCTGCAGACGTTTGCATTTTCGGAGTAGGGCTGCGAAAGGAGCCTGGCAGGGATACCCGTTCCCAGGATACGTTTGAAGTTTGAGGTGGCAAGACAAGCAAGCAGCTCCACTATCTGTGCCTCTGAGAGAGAGATGCCATGGGCAGATGAGACTGAGTAAGAGCTTTGCAGGCTAGACCCTTGTGGCTGCAAGCTATCTGCAGACGTTCGCATCTTCAGAGCAGGGGTGCAAGAGGAGTCTGGCAGGCACGCCTTTTGCCAGGCAACTTTTGAAGTTTGAGGTGGCAAGACAAGCAAGAAGCCCCAGTCTCTGTGGTTCGGAGAGAGCAGTGCCATGGGAAGATAAGGCTGAGCAACAGCTTTCCAGGCTAGCCCCTTCTGGCTGCAAGCTATCTGCAGAGGTTCGCACTTTCGGAGCAGGGCTGCGAAAGGAGTTTGTCAGAGATACTCGTTCCCAGGATACGTTTGAAGTTTGAGGTGGCAAGACAAGCAAGCAGCCCCAGTCTCTGTGCCTCTATACGAGCAGTGCCATGGGCAGATGAGGCTGAGCAACAGCTTTCCAGGCTAGCCCCTCCTGGCTGCAAGCTATCTGCAGATGTTCTCATTTTCGGAGCAGGGGTGCAAGAGGAGTCTGGCAAATATACCCGTTCCCAGGATAGGTTTGAAGTTTAAATTGGCAAGACAAGCAAGCAGCCCCAGTCTCTGTGCCTCTGTGCGAGCAGTGCCATGGGCAGATGAGGCTGAGCAACAGTTTTCCAGGCTAGCCCCTGCTGGCTACCAGCTATCTGCAGACGTTTGCATTTTCGGAGTAGGGCTGCGAAAGGAGCCTGGCAGGGATACCCGTTCCAGGATACCTTTGAAGTTTAAATTGGCAAGAAAAGCAAACAGCCCCAGTCTCTGTGCCTCTATACGAGCAGTGCCATGGGCAGATGAGGCTGAGCAACAGCTTTCCAGGCTAGCCCCTTCTGCCTGCCACCTATCTGCAGACGTTCGCACTTTCGGAGCAGGGCTGCGAAAGGAGCCTGGCAGGGATACCCGTTCCCAGGATACGTTTGAAGTTTGAGGTGGCAAGACAAGTAAGCAGCCCCAGTCTCTGTGGTTCCGAGAGAGCAGTGCCATGGGCAGATGAGGCTGAGCAACAGTTTTCCAGGCTAGCCCCTGCTGGCTGCCACCTATCTGCAGACTTTCGCATTTTCGGAGCAGGGCTGCGAAAGGAGTCTGGCAGGAATACCCTTTCCCAGGATACTTTTGAAGTTTGAGGTGGCAAGACAAGTAAGCAGCCCCAGTCTCTGTGGTTCCGAGAGAGCAGTGCCATGGGCAGATGAGGCTGAGCAACAGTTTTCCAGGCTAGCCCCTTCTGCCTGCCACCTATCTGCAGACGTTTGCATTTTCGGAGCAGGGCTGCGAAAGGAGCCTGGCAGGGATACCTATTCCCAGGATACGTTTGAAGTTTGAGGTGGCAAGACAAGTAAGCAGCCCCAGTCTCTGTGGTTCCGAGAGAGCAGTGCCATGGGCAGATGAGGCTGAGCAACAGCTTTGCAGGCTAGCCCCTTCTGCCTGCAAGCTATCTGCAGACGTTCGCATTTTCGGAGCAGGGCTGCGAAAGGAGCCTGGCAGGTATACCCGTTCCCAGGATACGTTTGAAGTTTGAGGTGGCAAGACAAGCAAGCAGCCCCAGTCTCTGTGCCTCTGTGTGAGCAGTGCCATGGGCAGATGAGGCTGAGCAACAGCTTTCCAGGCTAGCCCCTTCTGCCTGCAAGCTATCTGCAGACGTTCGCACTTTCGGAGCAGGGTTGCGAAAGGAGCCTGGCAGGTATACCCGTTCCCAGGAGAGGTTTGAAGTTTAAATTTGCAAGACAAGCAAGCAGCCCCAGTCTCTGTGCCTCTGTGCGAGCAGTGCCATGGGAAGATGAGGCTGAGCAACAGCTTTCCAGGCTAGCCCTTTCTGCCTGCAAGCTATCTGCAGAAGTTCGCATTTTCGGAGCAGGGCTGCGAAAGGAGCCTGGCAGGGATACCCGTTCCCAGGATACGTTTGAAGTTTGAGGTGGCAAGACAAGTAAGCAGCCCCAGTCTCTGTGGTTCCGAGAGAGAAGTGCCATGGGCAGATGAGGCTGAGCAACAGTTTTCCAGGCTAGCCCCTTCTGCCTGTCACCTATCTGCAGACGTTTGCATTTTCGGAGCAGGGTTGCGAAAGGAGCCTGGCAGGGATACCTGTTCCCAGGATACGTTTGAAGTTTGAGGTGGCAAGACAAGCAAGCAGCCCCAGTCTCTGTGGTTCCGAGAGAGCAGTGCCATGGGCAGATGAGGCTGAGCAACAGTTTTCCAGGCTAGCCCCTTCTGCCTGCCACCTATCTGCAGACGTTTGCATTTTCGGAGCAGGGCTGCGAAAGGAGCCTGGCAGGGATACCTATTCCCAGGATACGTTTGAAGTTTGAGGTGGCAAGACAAGTAAGCAGCCCCAGTCTCTGTGGTTCGGAGAGAGCAGTGCCATGGGCAGATGAGGCTGAGCAACAGCTTTGCAGGCTAGCCCCTTCTGCCTGCAAGCTATCTGCAGACGTTCGCATTTTCGGAGCAGGGCTGCGAAAGGAGCCTGGCAGGTATACCCGTTCCCAGGATACGTTTGAAGTTTGAGGTGGCAAGACAAGCAAGCAGCCCCAGTCTCTGTGCCTCTGTGTGAGCAGTGCCATGGGCAGATGAGGCTGAGCAACAGCTTTCCAGGCTAGTCCCTTCTGCCTGCAAGCTATCTGCAGACGTTCGCATCTTCAGAGCAGGGCTGCGAAAGGAGCCTGGCAGGGATACCCGTTCCCAGGATACGTTTGATGTTTAAGGTGGCAAGACAAGCAATCAGCCCGAGTCTCTGTGGTTCGGAGAGAGCAGTGCCATGGGCAGATGAGGCTGAGCAACAGCTTTCCAGGCTAGCCCCTTCTGGCTGCCAGCTATCTGCAGACGTTCGCACTTTCGGAGCAGGGCTGCGAAAGGAGCCTGGCAGGGATACCCGTTCCCAGGATAGGTTTGAAGTTTAAATTAGCAAGACAAGCAAGCAGCCCCAGTCTCTGTGCCTCTGTGCGAGCAGTGCCATGGGAAGATGAGGCTGAGCAACAGCTTTCCAGGCTAGCCCCTTCTGCCTGCAAGCTATCTGCAGAAGATCGCATTTTCGGAGCAGGGCTGCGAAAGGAGCCTGGCAGGGATACCCGTTCCCAGGATACGTTTGAAGTTTGAGGTGGCAAGACAAGTAAGCAGCCCCAGTCTCTGTGGTTCCGAGAGAGAAGTGCCATGGGCAGATGAGGCTGAGCAACAGTTTTCCAGGCTAGCCCCTTCTGCCTGCCACCTATCTGCAGACGTTTGCATTTTCGGAGCAGGGCTGCGAAAGGAGCCTGGCAGGGATACCTGTTCCCAGGATACGTTTGAAGTTTGAGGTGGCAAGACAAGTAAGCAGCCCCAGTCTCTGTGGTTCCGAGAGAGCAGTGCCATGGGCAGATGAGGCTGAGCAACAGCTTTGCAGGCTAGCCCCTGCTGGCTGCAAGCTATCTGCAGACGTTCGCATTTTCGGAGCAGGGCTGTGATAGGAGCCTGGCAGGTATACCCGTTCCCAGGATACGTTTGAAGTTTGAGGTGGCAAGACAAGCAAGCATCCCCAGTCTCTGTGCCTCTGTGTGAGCAGTGCCATGGGCAGATGAGGCTGAGCAACAGCTTTCCAGGCTAGCCCCTTCTGGCTGCCAGCTATCTGCAGACATTCGCATCATCAGAGCAAGGCTGCAAAAGGAGCCTGGCAGGGATACCCATTCCGAGGATACGTTTGAAGTTTGAGGTGGCAAGAAAAGCAAGCAGCCCCAGTCTCTGTGGTTCCGAGAGAGCAGTGCCATGGGCAGATGCGGCTGAGCAAAAGCTTTCCAGGCTAGCCCCTGCTGGCTACCAGCTATCTGCAGACGTTCGCACTTTCGGAGTAGGGCTGCGAAAGGAGCCTGGCAGGTATACCCGTTCCCAGGATACGTTTGAAGTTTGAGGTGGCAAGACAAGCAAGCAGCCCCAGTCTCTGTGCCTCTGTGTGAGCAGTGCCATGGGCAGATGAGGCTGAGCAACAGCTTTCCAGGCTAGTCCCTTCTGCCTGCAAGCTATCTGCAGACGTTCGCATTTTCGGAGCAGGGCTGCTAAAGGAGCCTGGCAGGGATACCCGTTCCCAGGATAAGTTTGATGTTTGAGGTGGCAAGACAAGCAATCAGCCCGAGTCTCTGTGGTTCGGAGAGAGCAGTGCCATGGGCAGATGAGGCTGAGCAACAGCTTTCCAGGCTAGTCCCTTCTGCCTGCAAGCTATCTGCAGATGTTTTCATTTTCGGAGCAGGGCTGCGAAAGGAGCCTGGCAGGGATACCCGTTCCAGGATACGTTTGAAGTTTGAGGTGGCAAGACAAGTAAGCATCTCCAGTCTCTGTGCCTCTGTGTGAGCAGTGCCATGGGCAGATGAGGCTGAGCAACAGTTTTCCAGGCTAGCCCCTTCTGGCTGCCACCTATCTGCAGACGTTCGCATCTTCGAAGCAGGGCTGCGAAAGGAGCCTGGCATGGATACCCGTTCCCAGTATAGGTTTGAAGTTTGAGGTGGCAAGACAAGCAAGAAGCCCCAGTCTCTGTGGTTCGGAGAGAGCAGTGCCATGGGCAGATGAGGCTGAGCAACTGCTTTCCAGGCTAGCCCCTCCTGGCTGCAAGCTATCTGCAGACATTCTCATTTTCGGAGCAGGGGTGCAAGAGTAGTCTGGCAGGTATACCCGTTCCCAAGATACGTTTGAAGTTTAAATTGGCAAGACAAGCAAGCAGCCCCAGTCTCTGTGCCTCTATACGAGCAGTGCCATGGGCAGATGAGGCTGAGCAACAGCTTTCCAGGCTAGCCCCTTCTGCCTGAAAGCTATCTGCAGACGTTCGCATTTTCGGAGCAGGGCTGCGAAAGGAGCCTGGCAGGGATACCCGTTCCCAGGATACGTTTGAAGTTTGAGGTGGCAAGACAAGTAAGCAGCCCCAGTCTCTGTGGTTCCGAGAGAGCAGTGCCATGGGCAGATGAGGCTGAGCAACAGCTTTCCAGGCTAGCCCCTTCTGCCTGCAAGCTATCTGCAGACGTTCGTACTATCGGAGCAGGGCTGCGAAAGGAGCCTGGCAGGGATACCCGTTCCAGGATACGTTTGAAGTTTGAGGTGGCAAGACAAGTAAGCATCTCCCGTCTCTGTGCCTGTGTGCGAGCAGTGCCATGGGCAGATGAGGCTGAGCAACAGCTTTCCAGGCTAGCCCCTTCTGGCTGCCAGCTATCTGCAGACATTCGCATCTTCAGAGCAGGGCTGCAAAAGGAGCCTGGCAGGGATACCCATTCCGAGGATACGTTTGAAGTTTGAGGTGGCAAGACAAGCAAGCAGCCCCAGTCTCTGTGGTTCCGAGAGAGCAGTGCCATGGGCAGATGAGGCTGAGCAACAGCTTTCCAGACTAGCCCCTGCTGGCTGCCAGCTATCTGCAGACGTTCGCACTTTCGGAGCAGGGCTGCGAAAGGAGCCTGGCAGGGATACCTATTCCCAGGATACGTTTGAAGTTTGAGGTGGCAAGACAAGTAAGCAGCCCCAGTCTCTGTGGTTCGGAGAGAGCAGTGCCATGGGCAGATGAGGCTGAGCAACAGCTTTGCAGGCTAGCCCCTTCTGCCTGCAAGCTATCTGCAGACGTTCGCATTTTCGGAGCAGGGCTGCGAAAGGAGCCTGGCAGGTATACCCGTTCCCAGGATACGTTTGAAGTTTGAGGTGGCAAGACAAGCAAGCAGCCCCAGTCTCTGTGCCTCTGTGTGAGCAGTGCCATGGGCAGATGAGGCTGAGCAACAGCTTTCTAGGCTAGTCCCTTCTGCCTGCAAGCTATCTGCAGACGTTCGCATCTTCAGAGCAGGGCTGCGAAAGGAGCCTGGCAGGGATACCCGTTCCCAGGATACGTTTGATGTTTAAGGTGGCAAGACAAGCAATCAGCCCGAGTCTCTGTGGTTCGGAGAGAGCAGTGCCATGGGCAGATGAGGCTGAGCAACAGCTTTCCAGGCTAGCCCCTTCTGGCTGCCAGCTATCTGCAGACGTTCGCACTTTCGGAGCAGGGCTGCGAAAGGAGCCTGGCAGGGATACCCGTTCCCAGGATACGTTTGAAGTTTGAGGTGGCAAGACAAGTAAGCAGCCCCAGTCTCTGTGGTTCCGAGAGAGAAGTGCCATGGGCAGATGAGGCTGAGCAACAGTTTTCCAGGCTAGCCCCTTCTGCCTGCCACCTATCTGCAGACGTTTGCATTTTCGGAGCAGGGCTGCGAAAGGAGCCTGGCAGGGATACCTGTTCCCAGGATACGTTTGAAGTTTGAGGTGGCAAGACAAGTAAGCAGCCCCAGTCTCTGTGGTTCCGAGAGAGCAGTGCCATGGGCAGATGAGGCTGAGCAACAGCTTTGCAGGCTAGCCCCTGCTGGCTGCAAGCTATCTGCAGACGTTCGCATTTTCGGAGCAGGGCTGCGAAAGGAGCCTGGCAGGTATACCCGTTCCCAGGATACGTTTGAAGTTTGAGGTGGCAAGACAAGCAAGCATCCCCAGTCTCTGTGCCTCTGTGTGAGCAGTGCCATGGGCAGATGAGGCTGAGCAACAGCTTTCCAGGCTAGCCCCTTCTGGCTGCCACCTATCTGCAGACATTCGCATCATCAGAGCAAGGCTGCAAAAGGAGCCTGGCAGGGATACCCATTCCGAGGATACGTTTGAAGTTTGAGGTGGCAAGAAAAGCAAGCAGCCCCAGTCTCTGTGGTTCCGAGAGAGCAGTGCCATGGGCAGATGCGGCTGAGCAAAAGCTTTCCAGGCTAGCCCCTGCTGGCTACCAGCTATCTGCAGACGTTCGCACTTTCGGAGTAGGGCTGCGAAAGGAGCCTGGCAGGTATACCCGTTCCCAGGATACGTTTGAAGTTTGAGGTGGCAAGACAAGCAAGCAGCCCCAGTCTCTGTGCCTCTGTGTGAGCAGTGCCATGGGCAGATGAGGCTGAGCAACAGCTTTCCAGGCTAGTCCCTTCTGCCTGCAAGCTATCTGCACACGTTCGCACTTTCGGAGCAGGGCTGCTAAAGGAGCCTGGCAGGGATACCCGTTCCCAGGATAAGTTTGATGTTTGAGGTGGCAAGACAAGCAATCAGCCCGAGTCTCTGTGGTTCGGAGAGAGCAGTGCCATGGGCAGATGAGGCTGAGCAACAGCTTTCCAGGCTAGTCCCTTCTGCCTGCAAGCTATCTGCAGATGTTCTCATTTTCGGAGCAGGGCTGCGAAAGGAGCCTGGCAGGGATACCCGTTCCAGGATACGTTTGAAGTTTGAGGTGGCAAGACAAGTAAGCATCTCCAGTCTCTGTGCCTCTGTGTGAGCAGTGCCATGGGCAGATGAGGCTGAGCAACAGTTTTCCAGGCTAGCCCCTTCTGGCTGCCACCTATCTGCAGACGTTCGCATCTTCGAAGCAGGGCTGCGAAAGGAGCCTGGCATGGATACCCGTTCCCAGTATAGGTTTGAAGTTTGAGGTGGCAAGACAAGCAAGAAGCCCCAGTCTCTGTGGTTCGGAGAGAGCAGTGCCATGGGCAGATGAGGCTGAGCAACTGCTTTCCAGGCTAGCCCCTCCTGGCTGCAAGCTATCTGCAGACATTCTCATTTTCGGAGCAGGGGTGCAAGAGTAGTCTGGCAGGGATACCCGTTCCCAGGATACGTTTGAAGTTTAAATTGGCAAGACAAGCAAGCAGCCCCAGTCTCTGTGCCTCTATACGAGCAGTGCCATGGGCAGATGAGGCTGAGCAACAGCTTTCCAGGCTAGCCCCTTCTGCCTGAAAGCTATCTGCAGACGTTCGCATTTTCGGAGCAGGGCTGCGAAAGGAGCCTGGCAGGGATACCCGTTCCCAGGATACGTTTCAAGTTTGAGGTGGCAAGACATGTAAGCAGCCCGAGTCTCTGTGGTTCGGAGACAGCAGTGCCATGGGCAGATGAGGCTGAGCAACAGCTTTCCAGGCTAGCCCCTTCTGCCTGCAAGCTATCTGCAGACGTTCGTACTATCGGAGCAGGGCTGCGAAAGGAGCCTGGCAGGGATACCCGTTCCAGGATACGTTTGAAGTTTGAGGTGGCAAGACAAGTAAGCATCTCCCGTCTCTGTGCCTGTGTGCGAGCAGTGCCATGGGCAGATGAGGCTGAGCAACAGCTTTCCAGGCTAGCCCCTTCTGGCTGTCACCTATCTGCAGACATTCGCATCTTCAGAGCAAGGCTGCAAAAGGAGCCTGGCAGGGATACCCATTCCGAGGATACGTTTGAAGTTTGAGGTGGCAAGACAAGCAAGCAGCCCCAGTCTCTGTGGTTCCGAGAGAGCAGTGCCATGGGCAGATGAGGCTGAGCAACAGCTTTCCAGACTAGCCCCTGCTGGCTGCCAGCTATCTGCAGACGTTCGCACTTTCGGAGCAGGGCTGCGAAAGGAGCCTGGCAGGGATACCCGTTCCCAGGATAGGTTTGAAGTTTAAATTTGCAAGACAAGCAAGCAGCCCCAGTCTCTGTGCCTCTGTGCGAGCAGTTGCATGGGCAGATGAGGCTGAGCAACAGCTTTCCAGGCTAGCCCCTTCTGCCTGCAAGCTATCTGCAGACGTTCGCATTTTCGGAGCACGGGTGCAAGAGGAGCCTGGCAGGGATACCCGTTCCCAGGATACGTTTGAAGTTTGAGGTGGCAAGACAAGTAAGCATCTCCAGTCTCTGTTCCTCTGTGTGAGCAGTGCCATGGGCAGATGAGGCTGAGCAACAGCTTTCCAGGCTAGCCCCTTCTGGCTGCCACCTATCTGCAGACATTCGCATCATCAGAGCAAGGCTGCAAAAGGAGCCTGGCAGGGATACCCATTCCGAGGATACGTTTGAAGTTTGAGGTGGCAAGACAAGCAAGCAGCCCCAGTCTCTGTGGTTCCGAGAGAGCAGTGCCATGGGCAGATGCGGCTGAGCAAAAGCTTTCCAGGCTAGCCCCTGCTGGTTACCAGCTATCTGCAGACGTTCGCATTTTCGGAGTAGGGCTGCGAAGGAAGCCTGGCAGGGATACCCGTTCCAGGATACGTTTGAAGTTTGAGGTGGCAAGACAAGTAAGCAGCCCCAGTCTCTGTGGTTCCGAGAGAGCAGTGCCATGGGCAGATGAGGCTGAGCAACAGCTTTCCAGGCTAGCCCCTTCTGGCTGCCAACTATCTGCAGATTGTCGCATTTTCGGAGCAGGGCTGCAAAGGAGTCTGGCAAGGATACCCGTTCCCATGCTACGTTTGAAGTTTGAGGTGGCAAGACAATCAAGTAGCCCCAGTCTCTGTGGTTCCGAGAGAGCAGTGCCATGGGCAGATGAGGCTGAGCAACAGTTTTCCAGGCTAGCCCCTGCTGGCTGTCACCTATCTGCAGACGTTCGCATCTTCGAAGCAGGGCTGTGAAAGGAGCCTGGCATGGATACCCGTTCCCAGTATACTTTTGGAGTTTGAGGTGGCAAGACAAGCAAGAAGCCCCAGTCTCTGTGGTTCGGAGAGAGCAGTGCCATGGGCAGATGAGGCTGAGCAACAGCTTTCCAGGCTAGCCCCTTCTGGCTGCCACCTATCTGCAGACGTTCGCATTTTGGGAGCAGGGCTGCGAAAGGAGCCTGGCAGGGATACCCGTTCCCAGGATACGTTTGAAGTTTGAGGTGGCAAGACAAGTAAGCAGCCCCAGTCTCTGTGGTTCCGAGAGAGCAGTGCCATGGGCAGATGAGGCTGAGCAACAGCTTTGCAGGCTAGCCCCTGCTGGCTGCAAGCTATCTGCAGACGTTCGCATTTTCGGAGCAGGGCTGCGAAAGGAGCCTGGCAGGTATACCCGTTCCCAGGATACGTTTGAAGTTTGAGGTGGAAAGACAAGCAAGCAGCCCCAGTCTCTGTGCCTCTGTGTGAGCAGTGCCATGGGCAGATGAGGCTGAGCAACAGCTTTCCAGGCTAGCCCCTTCTGGCTGCCAGCTATCTGCAGACATTCGCATCATCAGAGCAAGGCTGCAAAAGGAGCCTGGCAGGGATACCCATTCCGAGGATACGTTTGAAGTTTGAGGTGGCAAGAAAAGCAAGCAGCCCCAGTCTCTGTGGTTCCGAGAGAGCAGTGCCATGGGCAGATGCGGCTGAGCAAAAGCTTTCCAGGCTAGCCCCTGCTGGCTACCAGCTATCTGCAGACGTTCGCACTTTCGGAGTAGGGCTGCGAAAGGAGCCTGGCAGGTATACCCGTTCCCAGGATACGTTTGAAGTTTGAGGTGGCAAGACAAGCAAGCAGCCCCAGTCTCTGTGCCTCTGTGTGAGCAGTGCCATGGGCAGATGAGGCTGAGCAACAGCTTTCCAGGCTAGTCCCTTCTGCCTGCAAGCTATCTGCAGACGTTCGCACTTTCGGAGCAGGGCTGCTAAAGGAGCCTGGCAGGGATACCCGTTCCCAGGATAAGTTTGATGTTTGAGGTGGCAAGACAAGCAATCAGCCCGAGTCTCTGTGGTTCGGAGAGAGCAGTGCCATGGGCAGATGAGGCTGAGCAACAGCTTTCCAGGCTAGTCCCTTCTGCCTGCAAGCTATCTGCAGATGTTCTCATTTTCGGAGCAGGGCTGCGAAAGGAGCCTGGCAGGGATACCCGTTCCAGGATACGTTTGAAGTTTGAGGTGGCAAGACAAGTAAGCATCTCCAGTCTCTGTGCCTCTGTGTGAGCAGTGCCATGGGCAGATGAGGCTGAGCAACAGTTTTCCAGGCTAGCCCCTTCTGGCTGCCACCTATCTGCAGACGTTCGCATCTTCGAAGCAGGGCTGCGAAAGGAGCCTGGCATGGATACCCGTTCCCAGTATAGGTTTGAAGTTTGAGGTGGCAAGACAAGCAATCAGCCCGAGTCTCTGTGGTTCGGAGAGAGCAGTGCCATGGGCAGATGAGGCTGAGCAACTGCTTTCCAGGCTAGCCCCTCCTGGCTGCAAGCTATCTGCAGACATTCTCATTTTCGGAGCAGGGGTGCAAGAGTAGTCTGGCAGGTATACCCGTTCCCAGGATACGTTTGAAGTTTAAATTGGCAAGACAAGCAAGCAGCCCCAGTCTCTGTGCCTCTATACGAGCAGTGCCATGGGCAGATGAGGCTGAGCAACAGCTTTCCAGGCTAGCCCCTTCTGCCTGAAAGCTATCTGCAGACGTTCGCATTTTCGGAGCAGGGCTGCGAAAGGAGCCTGGCAGGGATACCCGTTCCCAGGATACGTTTCAAGTTTGAGGTGGCAAGACAAGTAAGCAGCCCGAGTCTCTGTGGTTCGGAGACAGCAGTGCCATGGGCAGATGAGGCTGATCAACAGCTTTCCAGGCTAGCCCCTTCTGCCTGCAAGCTATCTGCAGACGTTCGTACTATCGGAGCAGGGCTGCGAAAGGAGCCTGGCAGGGATACCCGTTCCAGGATACGTTTGAAGTTTGAGGTGGCAAGACAAGTAAGCATCTCCCGTCTCTGTGCCTGTGTGCGAGCAGTGCCATGGGCAGATGAGGCTGAGCAACAGCTTTCCAGGCTAGCCCCTTCTGGCTGCCAGCTATCTGCAGACATTCGCATCTTCAGAGCAAGGCTGCAAAAGGAGCCTGGCAGGGATACCCATTCCGAGGATACGTTTGAAGTTTGAGGTGGCAAGACAAGCAAGCAGCCCCAGTCTCTGTGGTTCCGAGAGAGCAGTGCCATGGGCAGATGAGGCTGAGCAACAGCTTTCCAGACTAGCCCCTGCTGGCTGCCAGCTATCTGCAGACGTTCGCACTTTCGGAGCAGGGCTGCGAAAGGAGCCTGGCAGGGATACCCGTTCCCAGGATAGGTTTGAAGTTTAAATTTGCAAGACAAGCAAGCAGCCCCAGTTTCTGTGCCTCTGTGCGAGCAGTGCCATGGGCAGATGAGGCTGAGCAACAGCTTTCCAGGCTAGCCCCTTCTGCCTGCAAGCTATCTGCAGACGTTCGCATTTTCGGAGCACGGGTGCAAGAGGAGCCTGGCAGGGATACCCGTTCCCAGGATACGTTTGAAGTTTGAGGTGGCAAGACAAGTAAGCATCTCCAGTCTCTGTTCCTCTGTGTGAGCAGTGCCATGGGCAGATGAGGCTGAGCAACAGCTTTCCAGGCTAGCCCCTTCTGGCTGCCACCTATCTGCAGACATTCGCATCATCAGAGCAAGGCTGCAAAAGGAGCCTGGCAGGGATACCCATTCCGAGGATACGTTTGAAGTTTGAGGTGGCAAGACAAGCAAGCAGCCCCAGTCTCTGTGGTTCCGAGAGAGCAGTGCCATGGGCAGATGCGGCTGAGCAAAAGCTTTCCAGGCTAGCCCCTGCTGGCTACCAGCTATCTGCAGACGTTCGCATTTTCGGAGTAGGGCTGCGAAGGAAGCCTGGCAGGGATACCCGTTCCAGGATACGTTTGAAGTTTGAGGTGGCAAGACAAGTAAGCAGCCCCAGTCTCTGTGGTTCCGAGAGAGCAGTGCCATGGGCAGATGAGGCTGAGCAACAGCTTTCCAGGCTAGCCCCTTCTGGCTGCCAACTATCTGCAGATTGTCGCATTTTCGGAGCAGGGCTGCAAAGGAGTCTGGCAAGGATACCCGTTCCCATGATACGTTTGAAGTTTGAGGTGGCAAGACAATCAAGTAGCCCCAGTCTCTGTGGTTCCGAGAGAGCAGTGCCATGGGCAGATGAGGCTGAGCAACAGTTTTCCAGGCTAGCCCCTGCTGGCTGCCACCTATCTGCAGACGTTCGCATCTTCGAAGCAGGGCTGTGAAAGGAGCCTGGCATGGATACCCGTTCCCAGTATACTTTTGAAGTTTGAGGTGGCAAGACAAGCAAGCAGCCCCAGTCTCTGTGGTTCGGAGAGAGCAGTGCCATGGGCAGATGAGGCTGAGCAACAGCTTTCCAGGCTAGCCCCTTCTGGCTGCCACCTATCTGCAGACGTTCGCATTTTGGGAGCAGGGCTGCGAAAGGAGCCTGGCAGGGATACCCGTTCCCAGGATACGTTTGAAGTTTGAGGTGGCAAGACAAGTAAGCAGCCCCAGTCTCTGTGCCTGTGTGCGAGCAGTGCCATGGGCAGATGAGGCTTAGCAACAGTTTTCCAGGCTAGCCCCTGCTGGCTGCCAGCTATCTGCAGACATTCTCACTTCCGGAGCAGGGCTGCGAAAGGAGCCTGGCAGGGATACCCGTTCCCAGGATACGTTTGAAGTTTGAGGTGGCAAGACAAGCAAGAAGCCCCAGTCTCTGTGGTTCCGAGAGAGCAGTGCCATGGGCAGATGCGGCTGAGCAAAAGCTTTCAGGCTAGCCCCTGCTGGCTACCAGCTATCTGCAGACGTTTGCATTTTCGGAGTAGGGCTGCGAAAGGAGTCTGGCAGGGATACCCGTTCCCAGGATACGTTTGAAGTTTGAGGTGGCAAGACAAGCAAGCAGCTCCACTATCTGTGCCTCTGAGAGAGAGATGCCATGGGCAGATGAGACTGAGTAAGAGCTTTCCAGGCTAGACCCTTGTGGCTGCAAGCTATCTGCAGACGTTCGCATCTTAGGAGCAGGGGTGCAAGAGGAGTCTGGCAGGCACGCCTTTTGCCAGGCAACTTTTGAAGTTTGAGGTGGCAAGACAAGCAAGAAGCCCCAGTCTCTGTGGTTCGGAGAGAGCAGTGCCATGGGAAGATAAGGCTGAGCAACAGCTTTCCAGCCTAGCCCCTTCTGGCTGCAAGCTATCTGCAGAGGTTCGCACTTTCGGAGCAGGGCTGCGAAAGGAGTTTGTCAGGGATACTCGTTCCCAGGATACGTTTGAAGTTTGAGGTGGCAAGACAAGCAAGCAGCCCCAGTCTCTGTGCCTCTATACGAGCAGTGCCATGGGCAGATGAGGCTGAGCAACAGCTTTCCAGGCTAGCCCCTCCTGGCTACAAGCTATCTGCAGATGTTCTTATTTTCGGAGCAGGGGTGCTAGAGGAGTCTGGCAAATATACCCGTTCCCAGGATAGGTTTGAAGTTTAAATTGGCAAGACAAGCAAGCAGCCCCAGTCTCTGTGCCTCTGTTGAGCAGTGCCATGGGCAGATGAGGCTGAGCAACAGCTTTCCAGGCTAGCCCCTTCTGCCTGCAAGCTATCTGCAGACGTTCGTACTATCGGAGCAGGGCTGCGAAAGGAGCCTGGCAGGGATACCCGTTCCAGGATACGTTTGAAGTTTGAGGTGGCAAGACAAGTAAGAAGCCCCAGTCTCTGTGCCTGTGTGCGAGCAGTGCCATGGGCAGATGAGGCTGAGCAACAGCTTTCCAGGCTAGCCCCTTCTGGCTGCCAGCTATCTGCAGACATTCGCATCTTCAGAGCAAGGCTGCAAAAGGAGCCTGGCAGGGATACCCATTCCGAGGATACGTTTGAAGTTTGAGGTGGCAAGACAAGCAAGCAGCCCCAGTCTCTGTGGTTCCGAGAGAGCAGTGCCATGGGCAGATGAGGCTGAGCAACAGCTTTCCAGACTAGCCCCTGCTGGCTGCCATCTATCTGCAGACGTTCGCACTTTCGGAGCAGGGCTGCGAAAGGAGCCTGGCAGGTATACCCGTTCCCAGGATACGTTTGAAGTTTGAGGTGGCAAGACAAGCAAGCAGCCCCAGTCTCTGTGCCTCTGTGTGAGCAGTGCCATGGGCAGATGAGGCTGAGCAACAGCTTTCCAGGCTAGTCCCTTCTGCCTGCAAGCTATCTGCAGACGTTCGCATCTTCAGAGCAGGGCTGCGAAAGGAGCCTGGCAGGGATACCCGTTCCCAGGATACGTTTGATGTTTAAGGTGGCAAGACAAGCAATCAACCCGAGTCTCTGTGGTTCGGAGAGAGCAGTGCCATGGGCAGATGAGGCTGAGCAACAGCTTTCCAGGCTAGCCCCTTCTGGCTGCCAGCTATCTGCAGACGTTCGCACTTTCGGAGCAGGGCTGCGAAAGGAGCCTGGCAGGGATACCCGTTCCCAGGATAGGTTTGAAGTTTAAATTAGCAAGACAAGCAAGCAGCCCCAGTCTCTGTGCCTCTGTGCGAGCAGTGCCATGGGAAGATGAGGCTGAGCAACAGCTTTCCAGGCTAGCCCCTTCTGCCTGCAAGCTATCTGCAGAAGATCGCATTTTCGGAGCAGGGCTGCAAAAGGAGCCTGGCAGGGATACCCGTTCCCAGGATACGTTTGAAGTTTGAGGTGGCAAGACAAGTAAGCAGCCCCAGTCTCTGTGGTTCCGAGAGAGAAGTGCCATGGGCAGATGAGGCTGAGCAACAGCTTTCCAGGCTAGCCCCTGCTGGCTGCAAGCTATCTGCAGACGTTCGCATTTTCGGAGCAGGGCTGCGAAAGGAGCCTGGCAGGTATACCCGTTCCCAGGATACGTTTGAAGTTTGAGGTGGCAAGACAAGCAAGCATCCCCAGTCTCTGTGCCTCTGTGTGAGCAGTGCCATGGGCAGATGAGGCTGAGCAACAGCTTTCCAGGCTAGCCCCTTCTGGCTGCCAGCTATCTGCAGACATTCGCATCATCAGAGCAAGGCTGCAAAAGGAGCCTGGCAGGGATACCCATTCCGAGGATACGTTTGAAGTTTGAGGTGGCAAGAAAAGCAAGCAGCCCCAGTCTCTGTGGTTCCGAGAGAGCAGTGCCATGGGCAGATGCGGCTGAGCAAAAGCTTTCCAGGCTAGCCCCTGCTGGCTACCAGCTATCTGCAGACGTTCGCACTTTCGGAGTAGGGCTGCGAAAGGAGCCTGGCAGGGATACCCGTTCCCAGGATACGTTTGAAGTTTGAGGTGGCAAGACAAGCAAGCAGCCCCAGTCTCTGTGCCTCTGTGTGAGCAGTGCCATGGGCAGATGAGGCTGAGCAACAGCTTTCCAGGCTAGTCCCTTCTGCCTGCAAGCTATCTGCAGACGTTCGCATTTTCGGAGCAGGGCTGCTAAAGGAGCCTGGCAGGGATACCCGTTCCCAGGATAAGTTTGATGTTTGAGGTGGCAAGACAAGCAATCAGCCCGAGTCTCTGTGGTTCGGAGAGAGCAGTGCCATGGGCAGATGAGGCTGAGCAACAGCTTTCCAGGCTAGTCCCTTCTGCCTGCAAGCTATCTGCAGATGTTCTCATTTTCGGAGTAGGGCTGCGAAAGGAGCCTGGCAGGGATACCCGTTCCAGGATACGTTTGAAGTTTGAGGTGGCAAGACAAGTAAGCATCTCCAGTCTCTGTGCCTCTGTGTGAGCAGTGCCATGGGCAGATGAGGCTGAGCAACAGTTTTCCAGGCTAGCCCCTGCTGGCTGCCACCTATCTGCAGACGTTCGCATCTTCAGAGCAGGGCTGCGAAAGGAGCCTGGCATGGATACCCGTTCCCAGTATAGGTTTGAAGTTTGAGGTGGCAAGACAAGCAAGAAGCCCCAGTCTCTGTGGTTCGGAGAGAGCAGTGCCATGGGCAGATGAGGCTGAGCAACTGCTTTCCAGGCTAGCCCCTCCTGGCTGCAAGCTATCTGCAGACATTCTCATTTTCGGAGCAGGGGTGCAAGAGTAGTCTGGCAGGTATACCCGTTCCCAAGATACGTTTGAAGTTTAAATTGGCAAGACAAGCAAGCAGCCCCAGTCTCTGTGCCTCTATACGAGCAGTGCCATGGGCAGATGAGGCTGAGCAACAGCTTTCCAGGCTAGCCCCTTCTGCCTGAAAGCTATCTGCAGACGTTCGCATTTTCGGAGCAGGGCTGCGAAAGGAGCCTGGCAGGGATACCCGTTCCCAGGATACGTTTGAAGTTTGAGGTGGCAAGACAAGTAAGCAGCCCGAGTCTCTGTGGTTCGGAGACAGCAGTGCCATGGGCAGATGAGGCTGAGCAACAGCTTTCCAGGCTAGCCCCTTCTCCCTGCAAGCTATCTGCAGACGTTCGTACTATTGGAGCAGGGCTGCGAAAGGAGCCTGGCAGGGATACCCGTTCCAGGATACGTTTGAAGTTTGAGGTGGCAAGACAAGTAAGCATCTCCCGTCTCTGTGCCTGTGTGCGAGCAGTGCCATGGGCAGATGAGGCTGAGCAACAGCTTTCCAGGCTAGCCCCTTCTGGCTGCCAGCTATCTGCAGACATTCGCATCTTCAGAGCAAGGCTGCAAAAGGAGCCTGGCAGGGATACCCATTCCGAGGATACGTTTGAAGTTTGAGGTGGCAAGACAAGCAAGCAACCCCAGTCTCTGTGGTTCCGAGAGAGCAGTGCCATGGGCAGATGAGGCTGAGCAACAGCTTTCCAGACTAGCCCCTGCTGGCTGCCAGCTATCTGCAGACGTTCGCACTTACGGAGCAGGGCTGCGAAAGGAGCCTGGCAGGGATACCCGTTCCCAGGATATGTTTGAAGTTTAAATTTGCAAGACAAGCAAGCAGCCCCAGTCTCTGTGCCTCTGTGCGAGCAGTTGCATGGGCAGATGAGGCTGAGCAACAGCTTTCCAGGCTAGCCCCTTCTGCCTGCAAGCTATCTGCAGACGTTCGCATTTTCGGAGCACGGGTGCAAGAGGAGCCTGGCAGGGATACCCGTTCCCAGGATACGTTTGAAGTTTGAGGTGGCAAGACAAGTAAGCATCTCCAGTCTCTGTTCCTCTGTGTGAGCAGTGCCATGGGCAGATGAGGCTGAGCAACAGCTTTCCAGGCTAGCCCCTTCTGGCTGCCACCTATCTGCAGACATTCGCAGCATCAGAGCAAGGCTGCAAAAGGAGCCTGGCAGGGATACCCATTCCGAGGATACGTTTGAAGTTTGAGGTGGCAAGACAAGCAAGCAGCCCCAGTCTCTGTGGTTCCGAGAGAGCAGTGCCATGGGCAGATGCGGCTGAGCAAAAGCTTTCCAGGCTAGCCCCTGCTGGCTACCAGCTATCTGCAGACGTTCGCATTTTCGGAGTAGGGCTGCGAAGGAAGCCTGGCAGGGATACCCGTTCCAGGATACGTTTGAAGTTTGAGGTGGCAAGACAAGTAAGCAGCCCCAGTCTCTGTGGTTCCGAGAGAGCAGTGCCATGGGCAGATGAGGCTGAGCAACAGCTTTCCAGGCTAGCCCCTTCTGGCTGCCAACTATCTGCAGATTGTCGCATTTTCGGAGCAGGGCTGCAAAGGAGTCTGGCAAGGATACCCGTTCCCATGCTACGTTTGAAGTTTGAGGTGGCAAGACAATCAAGTAGCCCCAGTCTCTGTGGTTCCGAGAGAGCAGTGCCATGGGCAGATGAGGCTGAGCAACAGTTTTCCAGGCTAGCCCCTGCTGGCTGCCACCTATCTGCAGACGTTCGCATCTTCGAAGCAGGGCTGTGAAAGGAGCCTGGCATGGATACCCGTTCCCAGTATACTTTTGAAGTTTGAGGTGGCAAGACAAGCAAGAAGCCCCAGTCTCTGTGGTTCGGAGAGAGCAGTGCCATGGGCAGATGAGGCTGAGCAACAGCTTTCCAGGCTAGCCCCTGCTGGCTGCCAGCTATCTGCAGACGTTCGCATTTTGGGAGCAGGGCTGCGAAAGGAGCCTGGCAGGGATACCCGTTCCCAGGATACGTTTGAAGTTTGAGGTGGCAAGACAAGTAAGCAGCCCCAGTCTCTGTGCCTGTGTGCGAGCAGTGCCATGGGCAGATGAGGCTTAGCAACAGTTTTCCAGGCTAGCCCCTGCTGGCTGCCAGCTATCTGCAGACATTCTCACTTCCGGAGCAGGGCTGCGAAAGGAGCCTGGCAGGGATACCCGTTCCCAGGATACGTTTGAAGTTTGAGGTGGCAAGACAAGCAAGAAGCCCCAGTCTCTGTGGTTCCGAGAGAGCAGTGCCATGGGAAGATAAGGCTGAGCAAAAGCTTTCAGGCTAGCCCCTGCTGGCTACCAGCTATCTGCAGACGTTTGCATTTTCGGAGTAGGGCTGCGAAAGATGAACGGCAGGGATACCCGTTCCCAGGATACGTTTGAAGTTTGAGGTGGCAAGACAAGCAAGCAGCTCCACTATCTGTGCCTCTGAGAGAGAGATGCCATGGGCAGATGAGACTGAGTAAGAGTTTTCCAGGCTAGACCCTTGTGGCTGCAAGCTATCTGCAGACGTTCGCATCTTAGGAGCAGGGGTGCAAGAGGAGTCTGGCAGGCACGCCTTTTGCCAGGCAACTTTTGAAGTTTGAGGTGGCAAGACAAGCAAGAAGCCCCAGTCTCTGTGGTTCGGAGAGAGCAGTGCCATGGGAAGATAAGGCTGAGCAACAGCTTTCCAGCCTAGCCCCTTCTGGCTGCAAGCTATCTGCAGAGGTTCGCACTTTCGGAGCAGGGCTGCGAAAGGAGTTTGTCAGGGATACTCGTTCCCAGGATACGTTTGAAGTTTGACGTGGCAAGACAAGCAAGCAGCCCCAGTCTCTGTGCCTCTATACGAGCAGTGCCATGGGCAGATGAGGCTGAGCAACAGCTTTCCAGGCTAGCCCCTCCTGGCTACAAGCTATCTGCAGATGTTCTCATTTTCGGAGCAGGGGTGCTAGAGGAGTCTGGCAAATATACCCGTTCCCAGGATAGGTTTGAAGTTTAAATTGGCAAGACAAGCAAGCAGCCCCAGTCTCTGTGCCTCTGTTGAGCAGTGCCATGGGCAGATGAGGCTGAGCAACAGCTTTGCAGGCTAGCCCCTGCTGGCTACCAGCTATCTGCAGACGTTTGCATTTTCGGAGTAGGGCTGCGAAAGGAGCCTGGCAGGGATACCCGTTCCAGGATACCTTTGAAGTTTAAATTGGCAAGAAAAGCAAACAGCCCCAGTCTCTGTGCCTCTATACGAGCAGTGCCATGGGCAGATGAGGCTGAGCAACAGCTTTCCAGGCTAGCCCCTTCTGCCTGCAAGCTATCTGCAGACGTTCGCACTTTCGGAGCAGGGCTGCGAAAGGAGCCTGTCAGGGATACCCGTTCCCAGGATACGTTTGAAGTTTGAGGTGGCAAGACAAGCAAGCAGCCCCAGTCTCTGTGGTTCCGAGAGAGCAGTGCCATGGGCAGATGAGGCTGAGCAACAGTTTTCCAGGCTAGCCCCTGCTGGCTGCCAGCTATCTGCAGACGTTCGCACTTTCGGAGCAGGGCTGCGAAAGGAGTCTGGCAGGAATACCCTTTCCCAGGATACTTTTGAAGTTTGAGGTGGCAAGACAAGTAAGCAGCCCCAGTCTCTGTGGTTCCGAGAGAGCAGTGCCATGGGCAGATGAGGCTGAGCAACAGTTTTCCAGGCTAGCCCCTTCTGCCTGCCACCTATCTGCAGACGTTTGCATTTTCGGAGCAGGGCTGCGAAAGGAGCCTGGCAGGGATACCTGTTCCCAGGATACGTTTGAAGTTTGAGGTGGCAAGACAAGTAAGCAGCCCCAGTCTCTGTGGTTCGGAGAGAGCAGTGCCATGGGCAGATGAGGCTGAGCAACAGCTTTGCAGGCTAGCCCCTTCTGCCTGCAAGCTATCTGCAGACGTTCGCATTTTCGGAGCAGGGCTGCGAAAGGAGCCTGGCAGGTATACCCGTTCCCAGGATATGTTTGAAGTTTGAGGTGGCAAGACAAGCAAGCAGCCCCAGTCTCTGTGCCTCTGTGTGAGCAGTGCCATGGGCAGATGAGGCTGAGCAACAGCTTTCCAGGCTAGTCCCTTCTGCCTGCAAGCTACCTGCAGACGTTCGCATCTTCAGAGCAGGGCTGCGAAAGGAGTCTGGCAGGGATACCCGTTCCCAGGATACGTTTGATGTTTGAGGTGGCAAGACAAGCAATCAGCCCGAGTCTCTGTGGTTCGGAGAGAGCAGTGCCATGGGCAGATGAGGCTGAGCAACAGCTTTCCAGGCTAGCCCCTTCTGGCTGCCAGCTATCTGCAGACGTTCGCACTTTCGGAGCAGGGCTGCGAAAGGAGCCTGGCAGGGATACCCGTTCCCAGGATAGGTTTGAAGTTTAAATTTGCAAGACAAGCAAGCAGCCCCAGTCTCTGTGCCTCTGTGCGAGCAGTGCCATGGAAAGATGAGGCTGAGCAACAGCTTTCCAGGCTAGCCCCTTCTGCCTGCAAGCTATCTGCAGACGTTCGCATTTTCGGAGCACGGGTGCAAGAGGAGCCTGGCAGGGATACCCGTTCCAGGATACGTTTGAAGTTTGAGGTGGCAAGACAAGTAAGCAGCCCCAGTCTCTATGGTTCCGAGAGAGCAGTGCCACGGGCAGATGAGGCTGAGCAACAGCTTTCCAGGCTATCCCCTTCTGGCTGCCAACTATCTGCAGACGTTTGCATTTTCGGAGCAGGGCTGCAAAGGAGTCTGGCAGGGATACCCGTTCCCATGCTACGTTTGAAGTTTGAGGTGGCAAGACAAGCAAGTAGCCCCAGTCTCTGTGGTTCCGAGAGAGCAGTGCCATGGGCAGATGAGGCTGAGCAACAGTTTTCCAGGCTAGCCCCTGCTGGCTGCCACCTATCTGCAGACGTTCGCATCTTCGAAGCAGGGCTGCGAAAGGAGCCTGGCATGGATACCCGTTCCCAGGATACGTTTGAAGTTTAAATTGGCAAGACAAGCAAGCAGCCCCAGTCTCTGTGCCTCTATACGAGCAGTGCCATGGGCAGATGAGGCTGAGCAACATCTTTCCAGGCTAGCCCCTTCTGCCTGAAAGCTATCTGCAGACGTTCGCACTTTCGGAGCAGGGCTGCGAAAGGAGCCTGGCAGGGATACCCGTTCCCAGGATACGTTTGAATTTTGAGGTGGCAAGACAAGTAAGCAGCCCCAGTCTCTGTGGTTCCGAGAGAGCACTGCCATGGGCAGATGAGGCTGAGCAACAGCGTTCCAGGCTAGCCCCTTCTGGCTGCCAGCTATCTGCAGACGTTCGCATTTTCGGAGCACGGCTGCGAAAGGAGTCTGGCAGGGATACTCGTTCCCAGGATACGTTTGAAGTTTGAGGTGGCAAGACAAGCAAGAAGCCCCAGTCTCTGTGGTTCGGAGAGAGCAGTGCCATGGGCAGATGAGACTGAGCAACAGCTTTCCAGGCTAGCCCCTTCTGCCTGCAAGCTATGTGCAGACGTTCGCACTTTCAGAGCAGGGCTGCGAAAGAAGCCTGCAGGGATACCCGTTCCCAGGATACGTTTGAAGTTTGAGGTGGCAAGACAAGTAAGAAGCCCCAGTCTCTGTGGTTCCGAGACAGCAGTGCCATGGGCAGATGAGGCTGAGCAACAGTTCTCCAGGCTAGCCCCTGCTGACTGCCACCTATCTGCAGACGTTCGCATCTTCGGAGCAGGGCTGCGAAAGGAGCCTGGCAGGGATACCCATTCCCAGGATACGTTTGAAGTTTGAGGTGGCAAGACAAGTAAGCAGCCCCAGTCTCTGTGGTTCGGAGAGAGCAGTGCCATGGGCAGATGAGGCTGAGCAACACTTTTCCAGGCTAGCCCCTGCTGACTGCCACCTATCTGCAGATGTTCGCATATTCAGAGCAGGGCTGCGAAAGGAGTCTGTCAGGGATACTCGTTCCCAGGATACGTTTGAAGTTTGAGGTGGCAAGACAAGCAAGAAGCCCCAGTCTCTGTACCTCTATACGAGCAGTGCCATGGGCAGATGAGGCTGAGCAAAAGCATTCCAGGCTAGCCCCTTCTGCCTGCAAGCTATCTGCAGACGTTTTCACTTTCGGAGCAGGGCTGCGAAAGGAGTCGGTCAGGGATACTCGTTCCCAGGATACGTTTGAAGTTTGAGGTGGCAAGACAAGCAAGCAGCCCCAGTCTCTGTGCCTCTATATGAGCAGTGCCATGGGCAGATGAGGCTGAGCAACAGCTTTCCAGGCTAGCCCCTTCTGCCTGCAAGCTATCTGCAGACGTTCGCACTTTCGGAGCAGGGCTGCGAAAGGAGCCTGGCAGGGATACCCGTTCCCAGGATACGTTTGAAGTTTGAGGTGGCAAGAGAAGTAAGCAGCCCCAGTCTCTGTGGTTCCGAGAGAGCAGTGCCATGGGCAGATGAGGCTGAGCAACAGCTTTCCAGGCTAGCCCCTCCTGGCTGCCACCTATCTGCAGGCGTTCGCATTTTCGGAGCAGGGCTGCGAAAGGAACCTGGCAGGAATACCCGTTCCTAGGATACCTTTGAAGTTTGAGGTGGCAAGACAAGCAAGCAGCTCCACTATCTCTGCCTCTGAGTGAGAGATGCCATGGGCAGATGAGACTGAGTAAGAGCTTTCCAGGCTAGCCCCTTCTGCCTGCAAGCTATCTGCAGACTTTCGCATCTTCGGAGCAAGAGTGCAAGAGGAGTCTGGCAGGCACACCCTATTCCCAGGCAACTTTTGAAGTTTGAGGTGGCAAGACAAGCAAGAAGCCCCAGTCTCTCTGGTTCAGAGAGAGCAGTGCCATGGGCAGATGAGGCTGAGCAACAGCTTTCCAGGCTAGCCCCTTCTGGCTGCCAGCTATCTGCAGGCATTCGCATCATCAGAGCAAGGCTGCAAAAGGAGCCTGGCAGGGATACCCATTCCGAGGATACGTTTGAAGTTTGAGGTGGCAAGACAAGCAAGCAGCCCCAGTCTCTGTGGTTCCGAGAGAGCAGTGCCATGGGCAGATGCGGCTGAGCAACAGCTTTCCAGGCTAGCCCCTCCTGGCTACAAGCTATCTGCAGATGTTCTCATTTTCGGAGCAGGGGTGCTAGAGGAGTCTGGCAAATATACCCGTTCCCAGGATAGGTTTGAAGTTTAAATTGGCAAGACAAGCAAGCAGCCCCAGTCTCTGTGCCTCTGTTGAGCAGTGCCATGGGAAGATGAGGCTGAGCAACAGTTTTCCAGGCTAGACCCTGCTGGCTACCACCTATCTGCAGACGTTTGCATTTTCGGAGTAGGGCTGCGAAAGGAGCCTGGAAGGGATACCCGTTCCAGGATACCTTTGAAGTTTAAATTGGCAAGAAAAGCAAACAGCCCCAGTCTCTGTGCCTCTATACGAGCAGTGCCATGGGCAGATGAGGCTGAGCAACAGCTTTCCAGGCTAGCCCCTTCTGCCTGCAAGCTATCTGCAGACGTTCGCACTTTCGGAGCAGGGCTGCGAAAGGAGCCTGGCAGGGATACCCGTTCCCAGGATACTTTTGAAGTTTGAGGTGGCAAGACAAGTAAGCAGCCCCAGTCTCTGTGGTTCCGAGAGAGCAGTGCCATGGGCAGATGAGGCTGAGCAACAGTTTTCCAGGCTAGCCCCTGCTGGCTGCCAGCTATCTGCAGACGTTCGCACTTTCGGAGCAGGGCTGCGAAAGGAGCCTGGCAGGGATACCCGTTCCCAGGATACTTTTGAAGTTTGAGGTGGCAAGACAAGTAAGCAGCCCCAGTCTCTGTGGTTCCGAGAGAGCAGTGCCATGGGCAGATGAGGCTGAGCAACAGTTTTCCAGGCTAGCCCCTTCTGCCTGCCACCTATCTGCAGACGTTTGCATTTTCGGAGCAGGGCTGCGAAAGGAGCCTGGCAGGGATACCTGTTCCCAGGATACGTTTGAAGTTTGAGGTGGCAAGACAAGTAAGCAGCCCCAGTCTCTGTGGTTCCGAGAGAGCAGTGCCATGGGCAGATGAGGCTGAGCAACAGCTTTCCAGGCTAGCCCCTTCTGCCTGCAAGCTATCTGCAGACGTTCGCATTTTCGGAGCAGGGCTGCGAAAGGAGCCTGGCAGGTATACCCGTTCCCAGGATATGTTTGAAGTTTGAGGTGGCAAGACAAGCAAGCAGCCCCAGTCTCTGTGCCTCTGTGTGAGCAGTGCCATGGGCAGATGAGGCTGAGCAACAGCTTTCCAGGCTAGTCCCTTCTGCCTGCAAGCTACCTGCAGACGTTCGCATCTTCAGAGCAGGGCTGCGAAAGGAGTCTGGCAGGGATACCCGTTCCCAGGATACGTTTGATGTTTGAGGTGGCAAGACAAGCAATCAGCCCGAGTCTCTGTGGTTCGGAGAGAGCAGTGCCATGGGCAGATGAGGCTGAGCAACAGTTTTCCAGGCTAGCCCCTTCTGGCTGCCAGCTATCTGCAGACGTTCGCACTTTCGGAGCAGGGCTGCGAAAGGAGCCTGGCAGGGATACCCGTTCCCAGGATAGGTTTGAAGTTTAAATTTGCAAGACAAGCAAGCAGCCCCAGTCTCTGTGCCTCTGTGCGAGCAGTGCCATGGAAAGATGAGGCTGAGCAACAGCTTTCCAGGCTAGCCCCTTCTGCCTGCAAGCTATCTGCAGACGTTCGCATTTTCGGAGCACGGGTGCAAGAGGAGCCTGGCAGGGATACCCGTTCCAGGATACGTTTGAAGTTTGAGGTGGCAAGACAAGTAAGCAGCCCCAGTCTCTGTGGTTCCGAGAGAGCAGTGCCACGGGCAGATGAGGCTGAGCAACAGCTTTCCAGGCTATCCCCTTCTGGCTGCCAACTATCTGCAGACGTTCGCATTTTCGGAGCAGGGCCGCAAAGGAGTCTGGCAGGGATACCCGTTCCCATGCTACGTTTGAAGTTTGAGGTGGCAAGACAAGCAAGTAGCCCCAGTCTCTGTGGTTCCGAGAGAGCAGTGCCATGGGCAGATGAGGCTGAGCAACAGTTTTCCAGGCTAGCCCCTGCTGGCTGCCACCTATCTGCAGACGTTCGCATCTTCGAAGCAGGGCTGCGAAAGGAGCCTGGCATGGATACCCGTTCCCAGTATACTTTTGAAGTTTCAGGTGGCAAGACAAGCAAGAAGCCCCAGTCTCTGTGGTTCGGAGAGAGCAGTGCCATGGGCAGATGAGGCTGAGCAACAGCTTTCCAGGCTAGCCCCTTCTGGCTGCCAGCTATCTTCAGACGTTTGCATTTTCGGAGCAGGGGTGCAAGAGTAGTCTGGCAGGTATACCCGTTCCCAGGATACGTTTGAAGTTTAAATTGGCAAGACAAGCAAGCAGCCCCAGTCTCTGTGCCTCTATACGAGCAGTGCCATGGGCAGATGAGGCTGAGCAACATCTTTCCAGGCTAGCCCCTTCTGCCTGAAAGCTATCTGCAGACGTTCGCACTTTCGGAGCAGGGCTGCGAAAGGAGCCTGGCAGGGATACCCGTTCCCAGGATACGTTTGAATTTTGAGGTGGCAAGACAAGTAAGCAGCCCCAGTCTCTGTGGTTCCGAGAGAGCAGTGCCATGGGCAGATGAGGCTGAGCAACAGCGTTCCAGGCTAGCCCCTTCTGGCTGCCAGCTATCTGCAGACGTTCGCATTTTCGGAGCACGGCTGCGAAAGGAGTCTGGCAGGGATACTCGTTCCCAGGATACGTTTGAAGTTTGAGGTGGCAAGACAAGCAAGAAGCCCCAGTCTCTGTGGTTCGGAGAGAGCAGTGCCATGGGCAGATGAGACTGAGCAACAGCTTTCCAGGCTAGCCCCTTCTGCCTGCAAGCTATGTGCAGACGTTCGCACTTTCAGAGCAGGGCTGCGAAAGAAGCCTGGCAGGGATACCCGTTCCCAGGATACGTTTGAAGTTTGAGGTGGCAAGACAAGTAAGAAGCCCCAGTCTCTGTGGTTCCGAGACAGCAGTGCCATGGGCAGATGAGGCTGAGCAACAGTTCTCCAGGCTAGCCCCTGCTGACTGCCACCTATCTGCAGACGTTCGCATCTTCGGAGCAGGGCTGCGAAAGGAGCCTGGCAGGGATACCCATTCCCAGGATACGTTTGAAGTTTGAGGTGGCAAGACAAGTAAGCAGCCCCAGTCTCTGTGGTTCGGAGAGAGCAGTGCCATGGGCAGATGAGGCTGAGCAACACTTTTCCAGGCTAGCCCCTGCTGACTGCCACCTATCTGCAGATGTTCGCATATTCAGAGCAGTTCTGCGAAAGGAGTGTGTCAGGGATACTCGTTCCCAGGATACGTTTGAAGTTTGAGGTGGCAAGACAAGCAAGAAGCCCCAGTCTCTGTACCTCTATACGAGCAGTGCCATGGGCAGATGAGGCTGAGCAAAAGCATTCCAGGCTAGCCCCTTCTGCCTGCAAGCTATCTGCAGACGTTTTCACTTTCGGAGCAGGGCTGCGAAAGGAGTCGGTCAGGGATACTCGTTCCCAGGATACGTTTGAAGTTTGAGGTGGCAAGACAAGCAAGCAGCCCCAGTCTCTGTGCCTCTATATGAGCAGTGCCATGGGCAGATGAGGCTGAGCAACAGCTTTCCAGGCTAGCCCCTTCTGCCTGCAAGCTATCTGCAGACGTTCGCACTTTCGGAGCAGGGCTGCGAAAGGAGCCTGGCAGGGATACCCGTTCCCAGGATACGTTTGAAGTTTGAGGTGGCAAGAGAAGTAAGCAGCCCCAGTCTCTGTGGTTCCGAGAGAGCAGTGCCATGGGCAGATGAGGCTGAGCAACAGCTTTCCAGGCTAGCCCCTCCTGGCTGCCACCTATCTGCAGGCGTTCGCATTTTCGGAGCAGGGCTGCGAAAGGAACCTGGCAGGAATACCCGTTCCTAGGATACCTTTGAAGTTTGAGGTGGCAAGACAAGCAAGCAGCTCCACTATCTCTGCCTCTGAGTGAGAGATGCCATGGGCAGATGAGACTGAGTAAGAGCTTTCCAGGCTAGCCCCTTCTGCCTGCAAGCTATCTGCAGACTTTCGCATCTTCGGAGCAAGAGTGCAAGAGGAGTCTGGCAGGCACACCCTATTCCCAGGCAACTTTTGAAGTTTGAGGTGGCAAGACAAGCAAGAAGCCCCAGTCTCTCTGGTTCAGAGAGAGCAGTGCCATGGGCAGATGAGGCTGAGCAACAGCTTTCCAGGCTAGCCCCTTCTGGCTGCCAGCTATCTGCAGGCATTCGCATCATCAGAGCAAGGCTGCAAAAGGAGCCTGGCAGGGATACCCATTCCGAGGATACGTTTGAAGTTTGAGGTGGCAAGACAAGCAAGCAGCCCCAGTCTCTGTGGTTCCGAGAGAGCAGTGCCATGGGCAGATGCGGCTGAGCAACAGCTTTCCAGGCTAGCCCCTGCTGGCTACCAGCTATCTGCAGACGTTCGCATTTTCGGAGTAGGGCTGCGAAGGAAGCCTGGCAGGGATACCCGTTCCAGGATACGTTTGAAGTTTGAGGTGGCAAGACAAGTAAGCAGCCCCAGTCTCTGTGGTTCCGAGAGAGCAGTGCCACGGGCAGATGAGGCTGAGCAACAGCTTTCCAGGCTAGCCCCTTCTGGCTGCCAACTATCTGCAGACGTTCGCATTTTCGGAGCAGGGCTGCAAAGGAGTCTGGCAGGGATACCCGTTCCCATGCTACATTTGAAGTTTGAGGTGGCAAGACAAGCAAGTAGCCCCAGTCTCTGTGGTTCCGAGAGAGCAGTGCCATGGGCAGATGAGGCTGAGCAACAGTTTTCCAGGCTAGCCCCTGCTGGCTGCCACCTATCTGCAGACGTTCGCATCTTCGAAGCAGGGCTGCGAAAGGAGCCTGGCATGGATACCCGTTCCCAGTATACTTTTGAAGTTTGAGGTGGCAAGACAAGCAAGTAGCCCCAGTCTCTGTGGTTCCGAGAGAGCAGTGCCATGGGCAGATGAGGCTGAGCAACAGCTTTCCAGGCTAGCCCCTTCTGGCTGCCAGCTATCTGCAGACGTTCTCATTTTCGGAGCAGGGGTGCAAGAGTAGTCTGGCAGGTATACCCGTTCCCAGGATACGTTTGAAGTTTAAATTGGCAAGACAAGCAAGCAGCCCCAGTCTCTGTGCCTCTATACGAGCAGTGCCATGGGCAGATGAGGCTGAGCAACAGCTTTGCAGGCTAGCCCCTTCTGCCTGAAAGCTATCTGCAGACGTTCGCATTTTCGGAGCACGGCTGCGAAAGGAGTCTGGCAGGGATACTCGTTCCCAGGATACGTTTGAACTTTGAGGTGGCAAGACAAGCAAGCAGCCCCAGTCTCTGTGGTTCGGAGAGAGCAGTGCCATGGGCAGATGAGGCTGAGCAACAGTTTTCCAGGCTAGCCCCTGCTGGCTGCCAGCTATCTGCAGATGTTCGCATATTCAGAGCAGGGCTGCGAAAGGAGCCTGGCAGGGATACCCGTTCCCAGGATACGTTTGAAGTTTGAGGTGGCAAGACAAGTAAGCAGCCCCAGTCTCTGTGGTTCGGAGAGAGCAGTGCCATGGGCAGATGAGGCTGAGCAACAGCGTTCCAGGCTAGCCCCTTCTGGCTGCCAGCTATCTGCAGACGTTCGCATTTTCGGAGCACGGCTGCGAAAGGAGTCTGGCAGGGATACTCGTTCCCAGGATACGTTTGAACTTTGAGGTGGCAAGACAAGCAAGCAGCCCCAGTCTCTGTGGTTCGGAGAGAGCAGTGCCATGGGCAGATGAGGCTGAGCAACAGCTTTCCAGGCTAGCCCCTTCTGCCTGCAAGCTATCTGCAGACGTTCGCACTTTCGGAGCAGGGCTGCGAAAGAAGCCTGGCAGGGATACCCGTTCCCAGGATACGTTTGAAGTTTGAGGTGGCAAGACAAGTAAGAAGCCCCAGTCTCTGTGGTTCCGAGAGAGCAGTGCCATGGGCAGATGAGGCTGAGCAACAGTTCTCCAGGCTAGCCCCTGCTGACTGCCACCTATCTGCAGACGTTCGCATCTTCGGAGCAGGGCTGCGAAAGGAGCCTGGCAGGGATACCCATTCCCAGGATACGTTTGAAGTTTGAGGTGGCAAGTCAAGTAAGCAGCCCCAGTCTCTGTGGTTCGGAGAGAGCAGTGCCATGGGCAGATGAGGCTGAGCAACAGTTTTCCAGGCTAGCCCCTGCTGGCTGCCACCTATCTGCAGATGTTCGCATATTCAGAGCAGGGCTGCGAAAGGAGTCTGTCAGGGATACTCGTTCCCAGGATACGTTTGAAGTTTGAGGTGGCAAGACAAGCAAGAAGCCCCAGTCTCTGTGCCTCTATACGAGCAGTGCCATGGGCAGATGAGGCTGAGCAAAAGCATTCCAGGCTAGCCCCTTCTGCCTGCAAGCTATCTGCAGACGTTTTCACTTTCGGAGCAGGGCTGCGAAAGGAGTCGTTCAGGGATACTCGTTCCCAGGATACGTTTGAAGTTTGAGGTGGCAAGACAAGCAAGCAGCTCCACTATCTCTGTCTCTGAGTGAGAGGTGCCATGGGCAGATGAGACTGAGTAAGAGCTTTCCAGGCTAGCCCCTTCTGCCTGCAAGCTATCTGCAGACTTTCGCATCTTCGGAGCAAGGGTGCAAGAGGAGTCTGGCAGGCACACCCTATTCCCAGGCAACTTTTGAAGTTTGAGGTGTCAAGACAAGCAAGAAGCCCCAGTCTCTCTGGTTCAGAGAGAGCAGTGCCATGGGCAGATGAGGCTGAGCAACAGCTTTCCAGGCTAGCCTTTTCTGGCTGCCACCTATCTGCAGACTTTCGCATTTTCGGAGCAGGGCTGCGAAAGGAGTCTGGCAGGAATACCCTTTCCCAGGATACTTTTGAAGTTTGAGGTGGCAAGACAAGTAAGCAGCCCCAGTCTCTGTGGTTCCGAGAGAGCAGTGCCATGGGCAGATGAGGCTGAGCAACAGTTTTCCAGGCTAGCCCCTTCTGCCTGCCACCTATCTGCAGACGTTTGCATTTTCGGAGCAGGGCTGCGAAAGGAGCCTGGCAGGGATACCTATTCCCAGGATACGTTTGAAGTTTGAGGTGGCAAGACAAGTAAGCAGCCCCAGTCTCTGTGGTTCCGAGAGAGCAGTGCCATGGGCAGATGAGGCTGAGCAACAGCTTTGCAGGCTAGCCCCTTCTGCCTGCAAGCTATCTGCAGACGTTCGCATTTTCGGAGCAGGGCTGCGAAAGGAGCCTGGTAGGTATACCCGTTCCCAGGATACGTTTGAAGTTTGAGGTGGCAAGACAAGCAAGCAGCCCCAGTCTCTGTGCCTCTGTGTGAGCAGTGCCATGGGCAGATGAGGCTGAGCAACAGCTTTCCAGGCTAGCCCCTTCTGCCTGCAAGCTATCTGCAGACGTTCGCACTTTCGGAGCAGGGTTGCGAAAGGAGCCTGGCAGGTATACCCGTTCCCAGGATAAGTTTGAAGTTTAAATTTGCAAGACAAGCAAGCAGCCCCAGTCTCTGTGCCTCTGTGCGAGCAGTGCCATGGGAAGATGAGGCTGAGCAACAGCTTTCCAGGCTAGCCCTTTCTGCCTGCAAGCTATCTGCAGAAGTTCGCATTTTCGGAGCAGGGCTGCGAAAGGAGCCTGGCAGGGATACCTATTCCCAGGATACGTTTGAAGTTTGAGGTGGCAAGACAAGTAAGCAGCCCCAGTCTCTGTGGTTCCGAGAGAGCAGTGCCATGGGCAGATGAGGCTGAGCAACAGCTTTGCAGGCTAGCCCCTTCTGCCTGCAAGCTATCTGCAGACGTTCGCATTTTCGGAGCAGGGCTGCGAAAGGAGCCTGGCAGGTATACCCGTTCCCAGGATACGTTTGAAGTTTGAGGTGGCAAGACAAGCAAGCAGCCCCAGTCTCTGTGCCTCTGTGTGAGCAGTTCCATGGGCAGATGAGGCTGAGCAACAGCTTTCCAGGCTAGCCCCTTCTGCCTGCAAGGTACCTGCAGACGTTCGCATCTTCAGAGCAGGGCTGCGAAAGGAGTCTGGCAGGGATACCCGTTCCCAGGATACGTTTGATGTTTGAGGTGGCAAGACAAGCAATCAGCCCGAGTCTCTGTGGTTCGGAGAGAGCAGTGCCATGGGCAGATGAGGCTGAGCAACAGCTTTCCAGGCTAGCCCCTTCTGCCTGCCAGCTATCTGCAGACGTTCGCACTTTCGGAGCAGGGCTGCGAAAGGAGCCTGGCAGGGATACCCGTTCCCAGGATAGGTTTGAAGTTTAAATTTGCAAGACAAGCAAGCAGCCCCAGTCTCTGTGCCTCTGTGCGAGCAGTGCCATGGGAAGATGAGGCTGAGCAACAGCTTTCCAGGCTAGCCCCTTCTGCCTGCAAGCTATCTGCAGACGTTCGCATTTTCGGAGCACGGGTGCAAGAGGAGCCTGGCAGGGATACCCGTTCCAGGATACGTTTGAAGTTTGAGGTGGCAAGACAAGTAAGCAGCCCCAGTCTCTGTGGTTCCGAGAGAGCAGTGCCACGGGCAGATGAGGCTGAGCAACAGCTTTCCAGGCTATCCCCTTCT
This sequence comes from Opisthocomus hoazin, assembly GCF_030867145.1. Lineage (NCBI taxonomy): Eukaryota > Metazoa > Chordata > Aves > Opisthocomiformes > Opisthocomidae > Opisthocomus > Opisthocomus hoazin. Next base: position 6,920,026 of record NC_134440.1, read on the forward strand.
GGCTGCCAACTATCTGCAGACGTTCGCATTTTCGGAGCAGGGCTGCAAAGGAGTCTGGCAGGGATACCCGTTCCCATGCTACGTTTGAAGTTTGAGGTGGCAAGACAAGCAAGTAGCCCCAGTCTCTGTGGTTCCGAGAGAGCAGTGCCATGGGCAGATGAGGCTGAGCAACAGTTTTCCAGGCTAGCCCCTGCTGGCTGCCACCTATCTGCAGACGTTCGCATCTTCGAAGCAGGGCTGCGAAAGGAGCCTGGCAGGGATACCCGTTCCCAGTATACTTTTGAAGTTTCAGGTGGCAAGACAAGCAAGAAGCCCCAGTCTCTGTGGTTCGGAGAGAGCAGTGCCATGGGCAGATGAGGCTGAGCAACAGCTTTCCAGGCTAGCCCCTTCTGGCTGCCAGCTATCTTCAGACGTTTGCATTTTCGGAGCAGGGGTGCAAGAGTAGTCTGGCAGGTATACCCGTTCCCAGGATACGTTTGAAGTTTAAATTGGCAAGACAAGCAAGCAGCCCCAGTCTCTGTGCCTCTATACGAGCAGTGCCATGGGCAGATGAGGCTGAGCAACATCTTTCCAGGCTAGCCCCTTCTGCCTGAAAGCTATCTGCAGACGTTCGCACTTTCGGAGCAGGGCTGCGAAAGGAGCCTGGCAGGGATACCCGTTCCCAGGATACGTTTGAATTTTGAGGTGGCAAGACAAGTAAGCAGCCCCAGTCTCTGTGGTTCCGAGAGAGCAGTGCCATGGGCAGATGAGGCTGAGCAAGAGCGTTCCAGGCTAGCCCCTTCTGGCTGCCAGCTATCTGCAGACGTTCGCATTTTCGGAGCACGGCTGCGAAAGGAGTCTGGCAGGTATACTCGTTCCCAGGATACGTTTGAAGTTTGAGGTGGCAAGACAAGCAAGAAGCCCCAGTCTCTGTGGTTCGGAGAGAGCAGTGCCATGGGCAGATGAGACTGAGCAACAGCTTTCCAGGCTAGCCCCTTCTGCCTGCAAGCTATGTGCAGACGTTCGCACTTTCGGAGCAGGGCTGCGAAAGAAGCCTGGCAGGGATACCCGTTCCCAGGATACGTTTGAAGTTTGAGGTGGCAAGACAAGTAAGAAGCCCCAGTCTCTGTGGTTCCGAGACAGCAGTGCCATGGGCAGATGAGGCTGAGCAACAGTTCTCCAGGCTAGCCCCTGCTGACTGCCACCTATCTGCAGATGTTCGCATATTCAGAGCAGGGCTGCGAAAGGAGTCTGTCAGGGATACTCGTTCCCAGGATACGTTTGAAGTTTGAGGTGGCAAGACAAGCAAGAAGCCCCAGTCTCTGTACCTCTATACGAGCAGTGCCATGGGCAGATGAGGCTGAGCAAAAGCATTCCAGGCTAGCCCCTTCTGCCTGCAAGCTATCTGCAGACGTTTTCACTTTCGGAGCAGGGCTGCGAAAGGAGTCGTTCAGGGATACTCGTTCCCAGGATACGTTTGAAGTTTGAGGTGGCAAGACAAGCAAGCAGCTCCACTATCTCTGCCTCTGAGTGAGAGGTGCCATGGGCAGATGAGACTGAGTAAGAGCTTTCCAGGCTAGCCCCTTCTGCCTGCAAGCTATCTGCAGACTTTCGCATCTTCGGAGCAAGGGTGCAAGAGGAGTCTGGCAGGCACACCCTATTCCCAGGCAACTTTTGAAGTTTGAGGTGTCAAGACAAGCAAGAAGCCCCAGTCTCTCTGGTTCAGAGAGAGCAGTGCCATGGGCAGATGAGGCTGAGCAACAGCTTTCCAGGCTAGCCTTTTCTGGCTGCCACCTATCTGCAGACTTTCGCATTTTCGGAGCAGGGCTGCGAAAGGAGTCTGGCAGGAATACCCTTTCCCAGGATACTTTTGAAGTTTGAGGTGGCAAGACAAGTAAGCAGCCCCAGTCTCTGTGGTTCCGAGAGAGCAGTGCCATGGGCAGATGAGGCTGAGCAACAGTTTTCCAGGCTAGCCCCTTCTGCCTGCCACCTATCTGCAGACGTTTGCATTTTCGGAGCAGGGCTGCGAAAGGAGCCTGGCAGGGATACCTATTCCCAGGATACGTTTGAAGTTTGAGGTGGCAAGACAAGTAAGCAGCCCCAGTCTCTGTGGTTCCGAGAGAGCAGTGCCATGGGCAGATGAGGCTGAGCAACAGCTTTGCAGGCTAGCCCCTTCTGCCTGCAAGCTATCTGCAGACGTTCGCATTTTCGGAGCAGGGCTGCGAAAGGAGCCTGGCAGGTATACCCGTTCCCAGGATACGTTTGAAGTTTGAGGTGGCAAGACAAGCAAGCAGCCCCAGTCTCTGTGCCTCTGTGTGAGCAGTGCCATGGGCAGATGAGGCTGAGCAACAGCTTTCCAGGCTAGCCCCTTCTGCCTGCAAGCTATCTGCAGACGTTCGCACTTTCGGAGCAGGGTTGCGAAAGGAGCCTGGCAGGTATACCCGTTCCCAGGATAAGTTTGAAGTTTAAATTTGCAAGACAAGCAAGCAGCCCCAGTCTCTGTGCCTCTGTGCGAGCAGTGCCATGGGAAGATGAGGCTGAGCAACAGCTTTCCAGGCTAGCCCTTTCTGCCTGCAAGCTATCTGCAGAAGTTCGCATTTTCGGAGCAGGGCTGCGAAAGGAGCCTGGCAGGGATACCTATTCCCAGGATACGTTTGAAGTTTGAGGTGGCAAGACAAGTAAGCAGCCCCAGTCTCTGTGGTTCCGAGAGAGCAGTGCCATGGGCAGATGAGGCTGAGCAACAGCTTTGCAGGCTAGCCCCTTCTGCCTGCAAGCTATCTGCAGACGTTCGCATTTTCGGAGCAGGGCTGCGAAAGGAGCCTGGCAGGTATACCCGTTCCCAGGATACGTTTGAAGTTTGAGGTGGCAAGACAAGCAAGCAGCCCCAGTCTCTGTGCCTCTGTGTGAGCAGTTCCATGGGCAGATGAGGCTGAGCAACAGCTTTCCAGGCTAGCCCCTTCTGCCTGCAAGCTACCTGCAGACGTTCGCATCTTCAGAGCAGGGCTGCGAAAGGAGTCTGGCAGGGATACCCGTTCCCAGGATACGTTTGATGTTTGAGGTGGCAAGACAAGCAATCAGCCCGAGTCTCTGTGGTTCGGAGAGAGCAGTGCCATGGGCAGATGAGGCTGAGCAACAGCTTTCCAGGCTAGCCCCTTCTGGCTGCCAGCTATCTGCAGACGTTCGCACTTTCGGAGCAGGGCTGCGAAAGGAGCCTGGCAGGGATACCCGTTCCCAGGATAGGTTTGAAGTTTAAATTTGCAAGACAAGCAAGCAGCCCCAGTCTCTGTGCCTCTGTGCGAGCAGTGCCATGGGAAGATGAGGCTGAGCAACAGCTTTCCAGGCTAGCCCCTTCTGCCTGCAAGCTATCTGCAGACGTTCGCATTTTCGGAGCACGGGTGCAAGAGGAGCCTGGCAGGGATACCCGTTCCAGGATACGTTTGAAGTTTGAGGTGGCAAGACAAGTAAGCAGCCCCAGTCTCTGTGGTTCCGAGAGAGCAGTGCCACGGGCAGATGAGGCTGAGCAACAGCTTTCCAGGCTATCCCCTTCTGGCTGCCAACTATCTGCAGACGTTCGCATTTTCGGAGCAGGGCTGCAAAGGAGTCTGGCAGGGATACCCGTTCCCATGCTACGTTTGAAGTTTGAGGTGGCAAGACAAGCAAGTAGCCCCAGTCTCTGTGGTTCCGAGAGAGCAGTGCCATGGGCAGATGAGGCTGAGCAACAGTTTTCCAGGCTAGCCCCTGCTGGCTGCCACCTATCTGCAGACGTTCGCATCTTCGAAGCAGGGCTGCGAAAGGAGCCTGGCAGGGATACCCGTTCCCAGTATACTTTTGAAGTTTCAGGTGGCAAGACAAGCAAGAAGCCCCAGTCTCTGTGGTTCGGAGAGAGCAGTGCCATGGGCAGATGAGGCTGAGCAACAGCTTTCCAGGCTAGCCCCTTCTGGCTGCCAGCTATCTTCAGACGTTTGCATTTTCGGAGCAGGGGTGCAAGAGTAGTCTGGCAGGTATACCCGTTCCCAGGATACGTTTGAAGTTTAAATTGGCAAGACAAGCAAGCAGCCCCAGTCTCTGTGCCTCTATACGAGCAGTGCCATGGGCAGATGAGGCTGAGCAACATCTTTCCAGGCTAGCCCCTTCTGCCTGAAAGCTATCTGCAGACGTTCGCACTTTCGGAGCAGGGCTGCGAAAGGAGCCTGGCAGGGATACCCGTTCCCAGGATACGTTTGAATTTTGAGGTGGCAAGACAAGTAAGCAGCCCCAGTCTCTGTGGTTCCGAGAGAGCAGTGCCATGGGCAGATGAGGCTGAGCAAGAGCGTTCCAGGCTAGCCCCTTCTGGCTGCCAGCTATCTGCAGACGTTCGCATTTTCGGAGCACGGCTGCGAAAGGAGTCTGGCAGGGATACTCGTTCCCAGGATACGTTTGAAGTTTGAGGTGGCAAGACAAGCAAGAAGCCCCAGTCTCTGTGGTTCGGAGAGAGCAGTGCCATGGGCAGATGAGACTGAGCAACAGCTTTCCAGGCTAGCCCCTTCTGCCTGCAAGCTATGTGCAGACGTTCGCACTTTCGGAGCAGGGCTGCGAAAGAAGCCTGGCAGGGATACCCGTTCCCAGGATACGTTTGAAGTTTGAGGTGGCAAGACAAGTAAGAAGCCCCAGTCTCTGTGGTTCCGAGACAGCAGTGCCATGGGCAGATGAGGCTGAGCAACAGTTCTCCAGGCTAGCCCCTGCTGACTGCCACCTATCTGCAGATGTTCGCATATTCAGAGCAGGGCTGCGAAAGGAGTCTGTCAGGGATACTCGTTCCCAGGATACGTTTGAAGTTTGAGGTGGCAAGACAAGCAAGAAGCCCCAGTCTCTGTACCTCTATACGAGCAGTGCCATGGGCAGATGAGGCTGAGCAAAAGCATTCCAGGCTAGCCCCTTCTGCCTGCAAGCTATCTGCAGACGTTTTCACTTTCGGAGCAGGGCTGCGAAAGGAGTCGGTCAGGGATACTCGTTCCCAGGATACGTTTGAAGTTTGAGGTGGCAAGACAAGCAAGCAGCCCCAGTCTCTGTGCCTCTATATGAGCAGTGCCATGGGCAGATGAGGCTGAGCAACAGCTTTCCAGGCTAGCCCCTTCTGCCTGCAAGCTATCTGCAGACTTTCGCATCTTCGGAGCAAGAGTGCAAGAGGAGTCTGGCAGGCACACCCTATTCCCAGGCAACTTTTGAAGTTTGAGGTGGCAAGACAAGCAAGAAGCCCCAGTCTCTCTGGTTCAGAGAGAGCAGTGCCATGGGCAGATGAGGCTGAGCAACAGCTTTCCAGGCTAGCCCCTTCTGGCTGCCAGCTATCTGCAGGCATTCGCATCATCAGAGCAAGGCTGCAAAAGGAGCCTGGCAGGGATACCCATTCCGAGGATACGTTTGAAGTTTGAGGTGGCAAGACAAGCAAGCAGCCCCAGTCTCTGTGGTTCCGAGAGAGCAGTGCCATGGGCAGATGCGGCTGAGCAACAGCTTTCCAGGCTAGCCCCTGCTGGCTACCAGCTATCTGCAGACGTTCGCATTTTCGGAGTAGGGCTGCGAAGGAAGCCTGGCAGGGATACCCGTTCCAGGATACGTTTGAAGTTTGAGGTGGCAAGACAAGTAAGCAGCCCCAGTCTCTGTGGTTCCGAGAGAGCAGTGCCACGGGCAGATGAGGCTGAGCAACAGCTTTCCAGGCTAGCCCCTTCTGCCTGAAAGCTATCTGCAGACGTTCGCATTTTCGGAGCAGGGCTGCAAAGGAGTCTGGCAGGGATACCCGTTCCCATGCTACGTTTGAAGTTTGAGGTGGCAAGACAAGCAAGTAGCCCCAGTCTCTGTGGTTCCGAGAGAGCAGTGCCATGGGCAGATGAGGCTGAGCAACAGTTTTCCAGGCTAGCCCCTGCTGGCTGCCACCTATCTGCAGACGTTCGCATCTTCGAAGCAGGGCTGCGAAAGGAGCCTGGCATGGATACCCGTTCCCAGTATACTTTTGAAGTTTGAGGTGGCAAGACAAGCAAGTAGCCCCAGTCTCTGTGGTTCCGAGAGAGCAGTGCCATGGGCAGATGAGGCTGAGCAACAGCTTTCCAGGCTAGCCCCTTCTGGCTGCCAGCTATCTGCAGACGTTCTCATTTTCGGAGCAGGGGTGCAAGAGTAGTCTGGCAGGTATACCCGTTCCCAGGATACGTTTGAAGTTTAAATTGGCAAGACAAGCAAGCAGCCCCAGTCTCTGTGCCTCTATACGAGCAGTGCCATGGGCAGATGAGGCTGAGCAACAGCTTTCCAGGCTAGCCCCTTCTGCCTGAAAGCTATCTGCAGACGTTCGCACTTTCGGAGCAGGGCTGCGAAAGGAGCCTGGCAGGGATACCCGTTCCCAGGATACGTTTGAAGTTTGAGGTGGCAAGACAAGTAAGCAGCCCCAGTCTCTGTGGTTCCGAGAGAGCAGTGCCATGGGCAGATGAGGCTGAGCAACAGTGTTCCAGGCTAGCCCCTTCTGGCTGCCAGCTATCTGCAGACGTTCGCATTTTCGGAGCACGGCTGCGAAAGGAGTCTGGCAGGGATACTCGTTCCCAGGATACGTTTGAACTTTGAGGTGGCAAGACAAGCAAGCAGCCCCAGTCTCTGTGGTTCGGAGAGAGCAGTGCCATGGGCAGATGAGGCTGAGCAACAGCTTTCCAGGCTAGCCCCTTCTGCCTGCAAGCTATCTGCAGACGTTCGCACTTTCGGAGCAGGGCTGCGAAAGAAGCCTGGCAGGGATACCCGTTCCCAGGATACGTTTGAAGTTTGAGGTGGCAAGACAAGTAAGAAGCCCCAGTCTCTGTGGTTCCGAGAGAGCAGTGCCATGGGCAGATGAGGCTGAGCAACATTTCTCCAGGCTAGCCCCTGCTGACTGCCACCTATCTGCAGACGTTCGCATCTTCGGAGCAGGGCTGCGAAAGGAGCCTGGCAGGGATACCCATTCCCAGGATACGTTTGAAGTTTGAGGTGGCAAGACAAGTAAGCAGCCCCAGTCTCTGTGGTTCGGAGAGAGCAGTGCCATGGGCAGATGAGGCTGAGCAACAGTTTTCCAGGCTAGCCCCTGCTGGCTGCCACCTATCTGCAGATGTTCGCATATTCAGAGCAGGGCTGCGAAAGGAGTCTGTCAGGGATACTCGTTCCCAGGATACGTTTGAAGTTTGAGGTGGCAAGACAAGCAAGAAGCCCCAGTCTCTGTGCCTCTATACGAGCAGTGCCATGGGCAGATGAGGCTGAGCAAAAGCATTCCAGGCTAGCCCCTTCTGCCTGCAAGCTATCTGCAGACGTTTTCACTTTCGGAGCAGGGCTGCGAAAGGAGTCGGTCAGGGATACTCGTTCCCAGGATACGTTTGAAGTTTGAGGTGGCAAGACAAGCAAGCAGCTCCACTATCTCTGCCTCTGAGTGAGAGGTGCCATGGGCAGATGAGACTGAGTAAGAGCTTTCCAGGCTAGCCCCTTCTGCCTGCAAGCTATCTGCAGACTTTCGCATCTTCGGAGCAAGGGTGCAAGAGGAGTCTGGCAGGCACACCCTATTCCCAGGCAACTTTTGAAGTTTGAGGTGTGAAGACAAGCAAGAAGCCCCAGTCTCTCTGGTTCAGAGAGAGCAGTGCCATGGGCAGATAAGGCTGAGCAACAGCTTTCCAGGCTAGCCTTTTCTGGCTGCCACCTATCTGCAGACTTTCGCATTTTCGGAGCAGGGCTGCGAAAGGAGTCTGGCAGGAATACCCTTTCCCAGGATACTTTTGAAGTTTGAGGTGGCAAGACAAGTAAGCAGCCCCAGTCTCTGTGGTTCCGAGAGAGCAGTGCCATGGGCAGATGAGGCTGAGCAACAGTTTTCCAGGCTAGCCCCTTCTGCCTGCCACCTATCTGCAGACGTTTGCATTTTCGGAGCAGGGCTGCGAAAGGAGCCTGGCAGGGATACCTATTCCCAGGATACGTTTGAAGTTTGAGGTGGCAAGACAAGTAAGCAGCCCCAGTCTCTGTGGTTCCGAGAGAGCAGTGCCATGGGCAGATGAGGCTGAGCAACAGCTTTGCAGGCTAGCCCCTTCTGCCTGCAAGCTATCTGCAGACGTTCGCATTTTCGGAGCAGGGCTGCGAAAGGAGCCTGGCAGGTATACCCGTTCCCAGGATACGTTTGAAGTTTAAATTGGCAAGACAAGCAAGCAGCCCCAGTCTCTGTGCCTCTGTGTGAGCAGTGCCATGGGCAGATGAGGCTGAGCAACAGCTTTCCAGGCTAGCCCCTTCTGCCTGCAAGCTATCTGCAGACGTTTGCATTTTCGGAGCAGGGCTGCGAAAGGAGCCTGGCAGGGATACCTGTTCCCAGTATACGTTTGAAGTTTGAGGTGGCAAGACAAGTAAGCAGCCCCAGTCTCTGTGGTTCCGAGAGAGCAGTGCCATGGGCAGATGATGCTGAGCAACAGCTTTGCAGGCTAGCCCCTTCTGGCTGCCAGCTATCTGCAGACGTTCGGATTTTCGGAGCAGGGCTGCGAAAGGAGCCTGGCAGGGATACCCGTTCCCAGGATAGGTTTGAAGTTTAAATTAGCAAGACAAGCAAGCAGCCCCAGTCTCTGTGCCTCTGTGCGAGCAGTGCCATGGGAAGATGAGGCTGAGCAACAGCTTTCCAGGCTAGCCCCTTCTGCCTGCAAGCTATCTGCAGAAGATCGCATTTTCGGAGCAGGGCTGCGAAAGGAGCCTGGCAGGGATACCCGTTCCCAGGATACGTTTGAAGTTTGAGGTGGCAAGACAAGTAAGCAGCCCCAGTCTCTGTGGTTCCGAGAGAGAAGTGCCATGGGCAGATGAGGCTGAGCAACAGTTTTCCAGGCTAGCCCCTTCTGCCTGCCACCTATCTGCAGACGTTTGCATTTTCGGAGCAGGGCTGCGAAAGGAGCCTGGCACGGATACCTGTTCCCAGGATACGTTTGAAGTTTGAGGTGGCAAGACAAGTAAGCAGCCCCAGTCTCTGTGGTTCCGAGAGAGCAGTGCCATGGGCAGATGAGGCTGAGCAACAGCTTTCCAGGCTAGCCCCTTCTGGCTGCCAGCTATCTGCAGACGTTCGTACTATCGGAGCAGGGCTGCGAAAGGAGCCTGGCAGGGATACCCGTTCCAGGATACGTTTGAAGTTTGAGGTGGCAAGACAAGTAAGCATCTCCCGTCTCTGTGCCTGTGTGCGAGCAGTGCCATGGGCAGATGAGGCTGAGCAACAGCTTTCCAGGCTAGCCCCTTCTGGCTGCCAGCTATCTGCAGACATTCGCATCTTCAGAGCAAGGCTGCAAAAGGAGCCTGGCAGGGATACCCATTCCGAGGATACGTTTGAAGTTTGAGGTGGCAAGACAAGCAAGCAGCCCCAGTCTCTGTGGTTCCGAGAGAGCAGTGCCATGGGCAGATGAGGCTGAGCAACAGCTTTCCAGACTAGCCCCTGCTGGCTGCCAGCTATCTGCAGACGTTCGCACTTTCGGAGCAGGGCTGCGAAAGGAGCCTGGCAGGGATACCCGTTCCCAGGATAGGTTTGAAGTTTAAATTTGCAAGACAAGCAAGCAGCCCCAGTCTCTGTGCCTCTGTGCGAGCAGTTGCATGGGCAGATGAGGCTGAGCAACAGCTTTCCAGGCTAGCCCCTTCTGCCTGCAAGCTATCTGCAGACGTTCGCATTTTCGGAGCACGGGTGCAAGAGGAGCCTGGCAGGGATACCCGTTCCCAGGATACGTTTGAAGTTTGAGGTGGCAAGACAAGTAAGCATCTCCAGTCTCTGTGCCTCTGTGTGAGCAGTGCCATGGGCAGATGAGGCTGAGCAACAGCTTTCCAGGCTAGCCCCTTCTGGCTGCCACCTATCTGCAGACATTCGCATCATCAGAGCAAGGCTGCAAAAGGAGCCTGGCAGGGATACCCATTCCGAGGATACGTTTGAAGTTTGAGGTGGCAAGACAAGCAAGCAGCCCCAGTCTCTGTGGTTCCGAGAGAGCAGTGCCATGGGCAGATGCGGCTGAGCAAAAGCTTTCCAGGCTAGCCCCTGCTGGCTACCAGCTATCTGCAGACGTTCGCATTTTCGGAGTAGGGCTGCGAAGGAAGCCTGGCAGGGATACCCGTTCCAGGATACGTTTGAAGTTTGAGGTGGCAAGACAAGTAAGCAGCCCCAGTCTCTGTGGTTCCGAGAGAGCAGTGCCATGGGCAGATGAGGCTGAGTAACAGCTTTCCAGGCTACCCCCTGCTGGCTACCAGCTATCTGCAGATTGTCGCATTTTCGGAGTAGGGCTGCGAAAGGAGCCTGGCAGGTATACCCGTTCCCAGGATACGTTTGAAGTTTGAGGTGGCAAGACAAGCAAGCAGCCCCAGTCTCTGTGCCTCTGTGTGAGCAGTGCCATGGGCAGATGAGGCTGAGCAACAGCTTTCCAGGCTAGTCCCTTCTGCCTGCAATCTATCTGCAGACGTTCGCATTTTCGGAGCAGGGCTGCTAAAGGAGCCTGGCAGGGATACCCGTTCCCAGGATAAGTTTGATGTTTGAGGTGGCAAGACAAGCAATCAGCCCGAGTCTCTGTGGTTCGGAGAGAGCAGTGCCATGGGCAGATGAGGCTGAGCAACAGCTTTCCAGGCTAGTCCCTTCTGGCTGCAAGCTATCTGCAGATGTTCTCATTTTCGGAGCAGGGCTGCGAAAGGAGCCTGGCAGGGATACCCGTTCCAGGATACGTTTGAAGTTTGAGGTGGCAAGACAAGTAAGCATCTCCAGTCTCTGTGCCTCTGTGTGAGCAGTGCCATGGGCAGATGAGGCTGAGCAACAGTTTTCCAGGCTAGCCCCTTCTGGCTGCCACCTATCTGCAGACGTTCGCATCTTCGAAGCAGGGCTGCGAAAGGAGCCTGGCATGGATACCCGTTCCCAGTATAGGTTTGAAGTTTGAGGTGGCAAGACAAGCAAGAAGCCCCAGTCTCTGTGGTTCGGAGAGAGCAGTGCCATGGGCAGATGAGGCTGAGCAACTGCTTTCCAGGCTAGCCCCTCCTGGCTGCAAGCTATCTGCAGACATTCTCATTTTTGGAGCAGGGGTGCAAGAGTAGTCTGGCAGGTATACCCGTTCCCAGGATACGTTTGAAGTTTAAATTGGCAAGACAAGCAAGCAGCCCCAGTCTCTGTGCCTCTATACGAGCAGTGCCATGGGCAGATGAGGCTGAGCAACAGCTTTCCAGGCTAGCCCCTTCTGCCTGAAAGCTATCTGCAGACGTTCCCATTTTCGGAGCAGGGCTGCGAAAGGAGCCTGGCAGGGATACCCGTTCCCAGGATACGTTTCAAGTTTGAGGTGGCAAGACAAGTAAGCAGCCCCAGTCTCTGTGGTTCCGAGAGAGCAGTGCCATGGGCAGATGAGGCTGAGCAATAGCGTTCCAGGCTAGCCCCTGATGGCTGCCAGCTATCTGCAGACGTTCGCATCTTCGGAGCAGGGCTGCGAAAGGAGCCTGGCAGGGATACCCGTTCCCAGGATACGTTTGAAGTTTGAGGTGGCAAGACAAGCAAGCAGCCCCAGTCTCTGTGCCTCTGTGCGAGCAGTGTCATGGGCAGATGAGGCTGAGCAACAGTTTTCCAGGCTAGCCCCTGCTGGCTGCAAGCTATCTGCAAACGTTCGCATCTTCAGAGCAGGGCTGCGAAAGGAGCCTAGCAGGGAAACCCGTTCACAGGATACGTTTGATGTTTGAGGTGGCAAGACAAGCAATCAGCCCGAGTCTCTGTGGTTCGGAGACAGCAGTGCCATGGGCAGATGAGGCTGAGCAACAGCTTTCCAGGCTAGCCCCTTCTGCCTGCAAGCTATCTGCAGACGTTCGTACTATCGGAGCAGGGCTGCGAAAGGAGCCTGGCAGGGATACCCGTTCCAGGATACGTTTGAAGTTTGAGGTGGCAAGACAAGTAAGCATCTCCCGTCTCTGTGCCTGTGTGCGAGCAGTGCCATGGGCAGATGAGGCTGAGCAACAGCTTTCCAGGCTAGCCCCTTCTGGCTGCCAGCTATCTGCAGACATTCGCATCTTCAGAGCAAGGCTGCAAAAGGAGCCTGGCAGGGATACCCATTCCGAGGATACGTTTGAAGTTTGAGGTGGCAAGACAAGCAAGCAGCCCCAGTCTCTGTGGTTCCGAGAGAGCAGTGCCATGGGCAGATGAGGCTGAGCAACAGCTTTCCAGACTAGCCCCTGCTGGCTGCCAGCTATCTGCAGACGTTCGCACTTTCGGAGCAGGGCTGCGAAAGGAGCCTGGCAGGGATACCCGTTCCCAGGATAGGTTTGAAGTTTAAATTTGCAAGACAAGCAAGCAGCCCCAGTCTCTGTGCCTCTGTGCGAGCAGTGCCATGGGCAGATGAGGCTGAGCAACAGCTTTCCAGGCTAGCCCCTTCTGCCTGCAAGCTATCTGCAGACGTTCGCATTTTCGGAGCACGTGTGCAAGAGGAGCCTGGCAGGGATACCCGTTCCCAGGATACGTTTGAAGTTTGAGGTGGCAAGACAAGTAAGCATCTCCAGTTTCTCTGCCTCTGTGTGAGCAGTGCCATGGGCAGATGAGGCTGAGCAACAGCTTTCCAGGCTAGCCCCTTCTGCCTGCCACCTATCTGCAGACATTCGCATCATCAGAGCAAGGCTGCAAAAGGAGCCTGGCAGGGATACCCATTCCGAGGATACGTTTGAAGTTTGAGGTGGCAAGACAAGCAAGCAGCCCCAGTCTCTGTGGTTCCGAGAGAGCAGTGCCATGGGCAGATGCGGCTGAGCAAAAGCTTTCCAGGCTAGCCCCTGCTGGCTACCAGCTATCTGCAGACGTTCGCATTTTCGGAGTAGGGCTGCGAAGGAAGCCTGGCAGGGATACCCGTTCCAGGATACGTTTGAAGTTTGAGGTGGCAAGACAAGCAAGCAGCTCCACTATCTGTGCCTCTGAGAGAGAGATGCCATGGGCAGATGAGACTGAGTAAGAGCTTTCCAGGCTAGACCCTTGTGGCTGCAAGCTATCTGCAGACGTTCGCATCTTAGGAGCAGGGGTGCAAGAGGAGTCTGGCAGGCACGCCTTTTGCCAGGCAACTTTTGAAGTTTGAGGTGGCAAGACAAGCAAGAAGCCCCAGTCTCTGTGGTTCGGAGAGAGCAGTGCCATGGGAAGATAAGGCTGAGCAACAGCTTTCCAGCCTAGCCCCTTCTGGCTGCAAGCTATCTGCAGAGGTTCGCACTTTCGGAGCAGGGCTGCGAAAGGAGTTTGTCAGGGATACTCGTTCCCAGGATACGTTTGAAGTTTGAGGTGGCAAGACAAGCAAGCAGCCCCAGTCTCTGTGCCTCTATACGAGCAGTGCCATGGGCAGATGAGGCTGAGCAACAGCTTTCCAGGCTAGCCCCTCCTGGCTACAAGCTATCTGCAGATGTTCTCATTTTCGGAGCAGGGGTGCTAGAGGAGTCTGGCAAATATACCCGTTCCCAGGATAGGTTTGAAGTTTAAATTGGCAAGACAAGCAATCAGCCCCAGTCTCTGTGCCTCTGTTGAGCAGTGCCATGGGAAGATGAGGCTGAGCAACAGTTTTCCAGGCTAGACCCTGCTGGCTACCAGCTATCTGCAGACGTTTGCATTTTCGGAGTAGGGCTGCGAAAGGAGCCTGGCAGGGATACCCGTTCCCAGGATACGTTTGAAGTTTGAGGTGGCAAGACAAGCAAGCAGCCCCAGTCTCTGTGGTTCCGAGAGAGCAGTGCCATGGGCAGATGAGGCTGAGCAACAGTTTTCCAGGCTAGCCCCTGCTGGCTGCCACCTATCTGCAGACTTTCGCATTTTCGGAGCAGGGCTGCGAAAGGAGTCTGGCAGGAATACCCTTTCCCAGGATACTTTTGAAGTTTGAGGTGGCAAGACAAGTAAGCAGCCCCAGTCTCTGTGGTTCCGAGAGAGCAGTGCCATGGGCAGATGAGGCTGAGCAACAGTTTTCCAGGCTAGCCCCTTCTGCCTGCAAGCTATCTGCAGACGTTTGCATTTTCGGAGCAGGGCTGCGAAAGGAGCCTGGCAGGGATACCTGTTCCCAGGATACGTTTGAAGTTTGAGGTGGCAAGACAAGTAAGCAGCCCCAGTCTCTGTGGTTCGGAGAGAGCAGTGCCATGGGCAGATGAGGCTGAGCAACAGCTTTGCAGGCTAGCCCCTTCTGCCTGCAAGCTATCTGCAGACGTTCGCATTTTCGGAGCAGGGCTGCGAAAGGAGCCTGGCAGGTATACCCGTTCCCAGGATACGTTTGAAGTTTGAAGTGGCAAGACAAGCAAGCAGCCCCAGTCTCTGTGGTTCCGAGAGAGCAGTGCCATGGGAAGATGAGGCTGAGCAACAGCTTTCCAGGCTAGCCCCTTCTGCCTGCAAGCTATCTGCAGACGTTCGCATTTTCGGAGCACGGGTGCAAGAGGAGCCTGGCAGGGATACCCGTTCCAGGATACGTTTGAAGTTTGAGGTGGCAAGACAAGTAAGCAGCCCCAGTCTCTGTGGTTCCGAGAGAGCAGTGCCACGGGCAGATGAGGCTGAGCAACAGCTTTCCAGGCTATCCCCTTCTGGCTGCCAACTATCTGCAGACGTTCGCATTTTCGGAGCAGGGCTGCAAAGGAGTCTGGCAGGGATACCCGTTCCCATGCTACGTTTGAAGTTTGAGGTGGCAAGACAAGCAAGTAGCCCCAGTCTCTGTGGTTCCGAGAGAGCAGTGCCATGGGCAGATGAGGCTGAGCAACAGTTTTCCAGGCTAGCCCCTGCTGGCTGCCACCTATCTGCAGACGTTCGCATCTTCGAAGCAGGGCTGCGAAAGGAGCCTGGCATGGATACCCGTTCCCAGTATACTTTTGAAGTTTGAGGTGGCAAGACAAGCAAGAAGCCCCAGTCTCTGTGGTTCGGAGAGAGCAGTGCCATGGGCAGATGAGGCTGAGCAACAGCTTTCCAGGCTAGCCCCTTCTGGCTGCCAGCTATCTGCAGACGTTTGCATTTTCGGAGCAGGGGTGCAAGAGTAGTCTGGCAGGTATACCCGTTCCCAGGATACGTTTGAAGTTTAAATTGGCAAGACAAGCAAGCAGCCCCAGTCTCTGTGCCTCTATACGAGCAGTGCCATGGGCAGATGAGGCTGAGCAACATCTTTCCAGGCTAGCCCCTTCTGCCTGAAAGCTATCTGCAGACGTTCGCACTTTCGGAGCAGGGCTGCGAAAGGAGCCTGGCAGGGATACCCGTTCCCAGGATACGTTTGAATTTTGAGGTGGCAAGACAAGCAAGAAGACCCAGTCTCTGTGGTTCCGAGAGAGCAGTGCCATGGGCAGATGAGGCTGAGCAACAGCGTTCCAGGCTTGCCCCTTCTGGCTGCCAGCTATCTGCAGACGTTCGCATTTTCGGAGCACGGCTGCGAAAGGAGTCTGGCAGGGATACTCGTTCCCAGGATACGTTTGAAGTTTGAGGTGGCAAGACAAGCAAGAAGCCCCAGTCTCTGTGGTTCGGAGAGAGCAGTGCCATGGGCAGATGAGACTGAGCAACAGCTTTCCAGGCTAGCCCCTTCTGCCTGCAAGCTATGTGCAGACGTTCGCACTTTCGGAGCAGGGCTGCGAAAGAAGCCTGGCAGGGATACCCGTTCCCAGGATACGTTTGAAGTTTGAGGTGGCAAGACAAGTAAGAAGCCCCAGTCTCTGTGGTTCCGAGAGAGCAGTGCCATGGGCAGATGAGGCTGAGCAACAGTTCTCCAGGCTAGCCCCTGCTGACTGCCACCTATCTGCAGACGTTCGCATCTTCGGAGCAGGGCTGCGAAAGGAGCCTGGCAGGGATACCCATTCCCAGGATACGTTTGAAGTTTGAGGTGGCAAGACAAGTAAGCAGCCCCAGTCTCTGTGGTTCGGAGAGAGCAGTGCCATGGGCAGATGAGGCTGAGCAAGAGTTTTCCAGGCTAGCCCCTGCTGACTGCCACCTATCTGCAGATGTTCGCATATTCAGAGCAGTTCTGCGAAAGGAGTCTGTCAGAGATACTCGTTCCCAGGATACGTTTGAAGTTTGAGGTGGCAAGACAAGCAAGAAACCCCAGTCTCTGTACCTCTATACGAGCAGTGCCATGGGCAGATGAGGCTGAGCAAAAGCATTCCAGGCTAGCCCCTTCTGCCTGCAAGCTATCTGCAGACGTTTTCACTTTCGGAGCAGGGCTGCGAAAGGAGTCGGTCAGGGATACTCGTTCCCAGGATACGTTTGAAGTTTGAGGTGGCAAGACAAGCAAGCAGCCCCAGTCTCTGTGCCTCTATATGAGCAGTGCCATGGGCAGATGAGGCTGAGCAACAGCTTTCCAGGCTAGCCCCTTCTGCCTGCAAGCTATCTGCAGACGTTCGCACTTTCGGAGCAGGGCTGCGAAAGGAGCCTGGCAGGGATACCCGTTCCCAGGATACGTTTGAAGTTTGAGGTGGCAAGACAAGTAAGCAGCCCCAGTCTCTGTGGTTCCGAGAGAGCAGTGCCATGGGCAGATGAGGCTGAGCAACAGCTTTCCAGGCTAGCCCCTTCTGGCTGCCACCTATCTGCAGACGTTCGCATTTTCGGAGCAGGGCTGCGAAAGGAACCTGGCAGGAATACCCGTTCCTAGGATACCTTTGAAGTTTGAGGTGGCAAGACAAGCAAGCAGCTCCACTATCTCTGCCTCTGAGTGAGAGATGCCATGGGCAGATGAGACTGAGTAAGAGCTTTCCAGGCTAGCCCCTTCTGCCTGCAAGCTATCTGCAGACTTTCACATCTTCGGAGCAAGGGTGCAAGAGGAGTCTGGCAAGCACACCCTATTCCCAGGCAACTTTTGAAGTTTGAGGTGGCAAGACAAGCAAGAAGCCCCAGTCTCTCTGGTTCAGAGAGAGCAGTGCCATGGGCAGATGAGGCTGAGCAACAGCTTTCCAGGCTAGCCCCTTCTGGCTGCAAGCTATCTGCAGGCATTCGCATCATCAGAGCAAGGCTGCAAAAGGAGCCTGGCAGGGATACCCATTCCGAGGATACGTTTGAAGTTTGAGGTGGCAAGACAAGCAAGCAGCCCCAGTCTCTGTGGTTCCGAGAGAGCAGTGCCATGGGCAGATGCGGCTGAGCAAAAGCTTTCCAGGCTAGCCCCTGCTGGCTACCAGCTATCTGCAGACGTTCGCATTTTCGGAGCAGGGCTGCGAAGGAAGCCTGGCAGGGATACCCGTTCCAGGATACGTTTGAAGTTTGAGGTGGCAAGACAAGTAAGCAGCCCCAGTCTCTGTGGTTCCGAGAGAGCAGTGCCACGGGCAGATGAGGCTGAGCAACAGCTTTCCAGGCTAGCCCCTTATGGCTGCCAACTATCTGCAGACGTTCGCATTTTCGGAGCAGGGCTGCAAAGGAGTCTGGCAGGGATACCCGTTCCCATGCTACGTTTGAAGTTTGAGGTGGCAAGACAAGCAAGTAGCCCCAGTCTCTGTGGTTCCGAGAGAGCAGTGCCATGGGCAGATGAGGCTGAGCAACAGTTTTCCAGGCTAGCCCCTGCTGGCTGCCACCTATCTGCAGACGTTCGCATCTTCGAAGCAGGGCTGCGAAAGGAGCCTGGCATGGATACCCGTTCCCAGTATACTTTTGAAGTTTCAGGTGGCAAGACAAGCAAGAAGCCCCAGTCTCTGTGGTTCGGAGAGAGCAGTGCCATGGGCAGATGAGGCTGAGCAACAGCTTTCCAGGCTAGCCCCTTCTGGCTGCCAGCTATCTGCAGACGTTTGCATTTTCGGAGCAGGGGTGCAAGAGTAGTCTGGCAGGTATACCCGTTCCCAGGATACGTTTGAAGTTTAAATTGGCAAGACAAGCAAGCAGCCCCAGTCTCTGTGCCTCTATACGAGCAGTGCCATGGGCAGATGAGGCTGAGCAACATCTTTCCAGGCTAGCCCCTTCTGCCTGAAAGCTATCTGCAGACGTTCGCACTTTCGGAGCAGGGCTGCGAAAGGAGCCTGGCAGGGATACCCGTTCCCAGGATACGTTTGAATTTTGAGGTGGCAAGACAAGCAAGAAGCCCCAGTCTCTGTGGTTCCGAGAGAGCAGTGCCATGGGCAGATGAGGCTGAGCAACAGCGTTCCAGGCTTGCCCCTTCTGGCTGCCAGCTATCTGCAGACGTTCGCATTTTCGGAGCACGGCTGCGAAAGGAGTCTGGCAGGGATACTCGTTCCCAGGATACGTTTGAAGTTTGAGGTGGCAAGACAAGCAAGAAGCCCCAGTCTCTGTGGTTCGGAGAGAGCAGTGCCATGGGCAGATGAGACTGAGCAACAGCTTTCCAGGCTAGCCCCTTCTGCCTGCAAGCTATGTGCAGACGTTCGCACTTTCGGAGCAGGGCTGCGAAAGAAGCCTGGCAGGGATACCCGTTCCCAGGATACGTTTGAAGTTTGAGGTGGCAAGACAAGTAAGAAGCCCCAGTCTCTGTGGTTCCGAGAGAGAAGTGCCATGGGCAGATGAGGCTGAGCAACAGTTCTCCAGGCTAGCCCCTGCTGACTGCCACCTATCTGCAGACGTTCGCATCTTCGGAGCAGGGCTGCGAAAGGAGCCTGGCAGGGATACCCATTCCCAGGATACGTTTGAAGTTTGAGGTGGCAAGACAAGTAAGCAGCCCCAGTCTCTGTGGTTCGGAGAGAGCAGTGCCATGGGCAGATGAGGCTGAGCAAGAGTTTTCCAGGCTAGCCCCTGCTGACTGCCACCTATCTGCAGATGTTCGCATATTCAGAGCAGTTCTGCGAAAGGAGTCTGTCAGGGATACTCGTTCCCAGGATACGTTTGAAGTTTGAGGTGGCAAGACAAGCAAGAAACCCCAGTCTCTGTACCTCTATACGAGCAGTGCCATGGGCAGATGAGGCTGAGCAAAAGCATTCCAGGCTAGCCCCTTCTGCCTGCAAGCTATCTGCAGACGTTTTCACTTTCGGAGCAGGGCTGCGAAAGGAGTCGGTCAGGGATACTCGTTCCCAGGATACGTTTGAAGTTTGAGGTGGCAAGACAAGTAAGCAGCCCCAGTCTCTGTGCCTCTATATGAGCAGTGCCATGGGCAGATGAGGCTGAGCAACAGCTTTCCAGGCTAGCCCCTTCTGCCTGCAAGCTATCTGCAGACGTTCGCACTTTCGGAGCAGGGCTGCGAAAGGAGCCTGGCAGGGATACCCGTTCCCAGGATACGTTTGAAGTTTGAGGTGGCAAGACAAGTAAGCAGCCCCAGTCTCTGTGGTTCCGAGAGAGCAGTGCCATGGGCAGATGAGGCTGAGCAACAGCTTTCCAGGCTAGCCCCTTCTGGCTGCCACCTATCTGCAGACGTTCGCATTTTCGGAGCAGGGCTGCGAAAGGAACCTGGCAGGAATACCCGTTCCTAGGATACCTTTGAAGTTTGAGGTGGCAAGACAAGCAAGCAGCTCCACTATCTCTGCCTCTGAGTGAGAGATGCCATGGGCAGATGAGACTGAGTAAGAGCTTTCCAGGCTAGCCCCTTCTGCCTGCAAGCTATCTGCAGACTTTCGCATCTTCGGAGCAAGGGTGCAAGAGGAGTCTGGCAGGCACACCCTATTCCCAGGCAACTTTTGAAGTTTGAGGTGGCAAGACGAGCAAGAAGCCCCAGTCTCTCTGGTTCAGAGAGAGCAGTGCCATGGGCAGATGAGGCTGAGCAACAGCTTTCCAGGCTAGCCCCTTCTGGCTGCAAGCTATCTGCAGGCATTCGCATCATCAGAGCAAGGCTGCAAAAGGAGCCTGGCAGGGATACCCATTCCGAGGATACGTTTGAAGTTTGAGGTGGCAAGACAAGCAAGCAGCCCCAGTCTCTGTGGTTCCGAGAGAGCAGTGCCATGGGCAGATGCGGCTGAGCAAAAGCTTTCCAGGCTAGCCCCTGCTGGCTACCAGCTATCTGCAGACGTTCGCATTTTCGGAGTAGGGCTGCGAAGGAAGCCTGGCAGGGATACCCGTTCCAGGATACGTTTGAAGTTTGAGGTGGCAAGACAAGTAAGCAGCCCCAGTCTCTGTGGTTCCGAGAGAGCAGTGCCACGGGCAGATGAGGCTGAGCAACAGCTTTCCAGGCTAGCCCCTTCTGGCTGCCAACTATCTGCAGACGTTCGCATTTTCGGAGCAGGGCTGCAAAGGAGTCTGGCAGGGATACCCGTTCCCATGCTACGTTTGAAGTTTGAGGTGGCAAGACAAGCAAGTAGCCCCAGTCTCTGTGGTTCCGAGAGAGCAGTGCCATGGGCAGATGAGGCTGAGCAACAGTTTTCCAGGCTAGCCCCTGCTGGCTGCCACCTATCTGCAGACGTTCGCATCTTCGAAGCAGGGCTGCGAAAGGAGCCTGGCAGGGATACCCGTTCCCAGTATACTTTTGAAGTTTGAGGTGGCAAGACAAGCAAGTAGCCCCAGTCTCTGTGGTTCCGAGAGAGCAGTGCCATGGGCAGATGAGGCTGAGCAACAGCTTTCCAGGCTAGCCCCTTCTGGCTGCCAGCTATCTGCAGACGTTCTCATTTTCGGAGCAGGGGTGCAAGAGTAGTCTGGCAGGTATACCCGTTCCCAGGATACGTTTGAAGATTAAATTGGCAAGACAAGCAAGCAGCCCCAGTCTCTGTGCCTCTATACGAGCAGTGCCATGGGCAGATGAGGCTGAGCAACAGCTTTCCAGGCTAGCCCCTTCTGCCTGAAAGCTATCTGCAGACGTTCGCACTTTCGGAGCAGGGCTGCGAAAGGAGCCTGGCAGGGATACCCGTTCCCAGGATACGTTTGAAGTTTGAGGTGGCAAGACAAGTAAGCAGCCCCAGTCTCTGTGGTTCCGAGAGAGCAGTGCCATGGGCAGATGAGGCTGAGCAACAGCGTTCCAGGCTAGCCCCTTCTGGCTGCCAGCTATCTGCAGACGTTCGCATTTTCGGAGCACGGCTGCGAAAGGAGTCTGGCAGGGATACTCGTTCCAGGATACGTTTGAACTTTGAGGTGGCAAGACAAGCAAGCAGCCCCAGTCTCTGTGGTTCCGAGAGAGCAGTGCCATGGGCAGATGAGGCTG
This sequence comes from Opisthocomus hoazin, assembly GCF_030867145.1. Lineage (NCBI taxonomy): Eukaryota > Metazoa > Chordata > Aves > Opisthocomiformes > Opisthocomidae > Opisthocomus > Opisthocomus hoazin. The sequence goes on from NC_134440.1 coordinate 6,940,956, forward strand.
AGCAACAGCTTTCCAGGCTAGCCCCTTCTGCCTGAAAGCTATCTGCAGACGTTCGCACTTTCGGAGCAGGGCTGCGAAAGAAGCCTGGCAGGGATACCCGTTCCCAGGATACGTTTGAAGTTTGAGGTGGCAAGACAAGTAAGAAGCCCCAGTCTCTGTGGTTCCGAGAGAGCAGTGCCATGGGCAGATGAGGCTGAGCAACAGTTCTCCAGGCTAGCCCCTGCTGACTGCCACCTATCTGCAGACGTTCGCATCTTCGGAGCAGGGCTGCGAAAGGAGCATGGCAGGGATACCCATTCCCAGGATACGTTTGAAGTTTGAGGTGGCAAGACAAGTAAGCAGCCCCAGTCTCTGTGGTTCGGAGAGAGCAGTGCCATGGGCAGATGAGGCTGAGCAACAGTTTTCCAGGCTAGCCCCTGCTGGCTGCCACCTATCTGCAGATGTTCGCATATTCAGAGCAGGGCTGCGAAAGGAGTCTGTCAGGGATACTCGTTCCCAGGATACGTTTGAAGTTTGAGGTGGCAAGACAAGCAAGAAGCCCCAGTCTCTGTGCCTCTATACGAGCAGTGCCATGGGCAGATGAGGCTGAGCAAAAGCATTCCAGGCTAGCCCCTTCTGCCTGCAAGCTATCTGCAGACGTTTTCACTTTCGGAGCAGGGCTGCGAAAGGAGTCGGTCAGGGATACTCGTTCCCAGGATACGTTTGAAGTTTGAGGTGGCAAGACAAGCAAGCAGCCCCAGTCTCTGTGCCTCTATATGAGCAGTGCCATGGGCAGATGAGGCTGAGCAACAGCTTTCCAGGCTAGCCCCTTCTGCCTGCAAGCTATCTGCAGACGTTCACACTTTCGGAGCAGGGCTGCGAAAGGAGTCGGTCAGGGATACCCGTTCCCAGGATACGTTTGAAGTTTGAGGTGGCAAGACAAGTAAGCAGCCCCAGTCTCTGTGGTTCCGAGAGAGCAGTGCCATGGGCAGATGAGGCTGAGCAACAGTTTTCCAGGCTAGCCCCTGCTGGCTGCCACCTATCTGCAGACGTTCGTATTTTTGGAGCACGGCTGCGAAAGAGTATGGCAGGGATACCCATTCCCAGGATACGTTTGAAGTTTGAGGTGGCAAGACAAGCAAGAAGCCCCAGTCTCTCTGGTTCAGAGAGAGCAGTGCCATGGGCAGATGAGGCTGAGCAACAGCTTTCCAGGCTAGCCCCTTCTGCCTGCAAGCTATCTGCAGACCTTCGCAGTTTCGGAGCAGGTCTGCGAAAGGAGCCTGGCAGGGATACCCGTTCCCAGGATACGTTTGAAGTTTGAGGTGGCAAGACAAGTAAGCAGCCCCAGTCTCTGTGGTTCCGAGAGAGCAGTGCCATGGGCAGATGAGGCTGAGCAACAGTTTTCCAGGCTAGCCCCTGCTGGCTGCCACCTATCTGCATACGTTCGCATTTTCGGAGCAGGTCTGCGAAAGGAACCTGGCAGGAATACCCGTTCCCAGGATACGTTTGAAGTTTGAGGTGGCAAGACAAGCAAGCAGCTCCACTATCTCTGGCTCTGAGTGAGAGGTGCCATGGGCAGATGAGACTGAGTAAGAGCTTTCCAGGCTAGACCCTTGTGGCTGCAAGCTATCTGCAGACGTTCGCATCTTAGGAGCAGGGGTGCAAGAGGAGTCTGGCAGGCACGCCTTTTGCCAGGCAACTTTTGAAGTTTGAGGTGGCAAGACAAGCAAGAAGCCCCAGTCTCTGTGGTTCGGAGAGAGCAGTGCCATGGGAAGATAAGGCTGAGCAACAGCTTTCCAGCCTAGCCCCTTCTGGCTGCAAGCTATCTGCAGAGGTTCGCACTTTCGGAGCAGGGCTGCGAAAGGAGTTTGTCAGGGATACTCGTTCCCAGGATACGTTTGAAGTTTGAGGTGGCAAGACAAGCAAGCAGCCCCAGTCTCTGTGCCTCTATACGAGCAGTGCCATGGGCAGATGAGGCTGAGCAACAGCTTTCCAGGCTAGCCCCTCCTGGCTACAAGCTATCTGCAGATGTTCTCATTTTCCGAGCAGGGGTGCTAGAGGAGTCTGGCAAATATACCCGTTCCCAGGATAGGTTTGAAGTTTAAATTGGCAAGACAAGCAAGCAGTCCCAGTCTCTGTGCCTCTGTTGAGCAGTGCCATGGGAAGATGAGGCTGAGCAACAGTTTTCCAGGCTAGACCCTGCTGCCTACCAGCTATCTGCAGACGTTTGCATTTTCGGAGTAGGGCTGCGAAAGGAGCCTGGCAGGGATACCCGTTCCAGGATACCTTTGAAGTTTAAATTGGCAAGAAAAGCAAACAGCCCCAGTCTCTGTGCCTCTATACGAGCAGTGCCATGGGCAGATGAGGCTGAGCAACAGCTTTCCAGGCTAGCCCCTTCTGCCTGCAAGCTATCTGCAGACGTTCGCACTTTCGGAGCAGGGCTGCGAAAGGAGCCTGGCAGGGATACCCGTTCCCAGGATACGTTTGAAGTTTGAGGTGGCAAGACAAGCAAGCAGCCCCAGTCTCTGTGGTTCCGAGAGAGCAGTGCCATGGGCAGATGAGGCTGAGCAACAGTTTTCCAGGCTAGCCCCTGCTGGCTGCCACCTATCTGCAGACTTTCGCATTTTCGGAGCAGGGCTGCGAAAGGAGTCTGGCAGGAATACCCTTTCCCAGGATACTTTTGAAGTTTGAGGTGGCAAGACAAGTAAGCAGCCCCAGTCTCTGTGGTTCCGAGAGAGCAGTGCCATGGGCAGATGAGGCTGAGCAACAGTTTTCCAGGCTAGCCCCTTCTGCCTGCAAGCTATCTGCAGACGTTTGCATTTTCGGAGCAGGGCTGCGAAAGGAGCCTGGCAGGGATACCTGTTCCCAGGATACGTTTGAAGTTTGAGGTGGCAAGACAAGTAAGCAGCCCCAGTCTCTGTGGTTCGGAGAGAGCAGTGCCATGGGCAGATGAGGCTGAGCAACAGCTTTGCAGGCTAGCCCCTTCTGCCTGCAAGCTATCTGCAGACGTTCGCATTTTCGGAGCAGGGCTGCGAAAGGAGCCTGGCAGGTATACCCGTTCCCAGGATACGTTTGAAGTTTGAAGTGGCAAGACAAGCAAGCAGCCCCAGTCTCTGTGGTTCCGAGAGAGCAGTGCCATGGGAAGATGAGGCTGAGCAACAGCTTTCCAGGCTAGCCCCTTCTGCCTGCAAGCTATCTGCAGACGTTCGCATTTTCGGAGCACGGGTGCAAGAGGAGCCTGGCAGGGATACCCGTTCCAGGATACGTTTGAAGTTTGAGGTGGCAAGACAAGTAAGCAGCCCCAGTCTCTGTGGTTCCGAGAGAGCAGTGCCACGGGCAGATGAGGCTGAGCAACAGTTCTCCAGGCTAGCCCCTGCTGACTGCCACCTATCTGCAGACGTTCGCATCTTCGGAGCAGGGCTGCGAAAGGAGCCTGGCAGGGATACCCATTCCCAGGATACGTTTGAAGTTTGAGGTGGCAAGACAAGTAAGCAGCCCCAGTCTCTGTGGTTCGGAGAGAGCAGTGCCATGGGCAGATGAGGCTGAGCAAGAGTTTTCCAGGCTAGCCCCTGCTGACTGCCACCTATCTGCAGATGTTCGCATATTCAGAGCAGTTCTGCGAAAGGAGTCTGTCAGGGATACTCGTTCCCAGGATACGTTTGAAGTTTGAGGTGGCAAGACAAGCAAGAAACCCCAGTCTCTGTACCTCTATACGAGCAGTGCCATGGGCAGATGAGGCTGAGCAAAAGCATTCCAGGCTAGCCCCTTCTGCCTGCAAGCTATCTGCAGATGTTTTCACTTTCGGAGCAGGGCTGCGAAAGGAGTCGGTCAGGGATACTCGTTCCCAGGATACGTTTGAAGTTTGAGGTGGCAAGACAAGCAAGCAGCCCCAGTCTCTGTGCCTCTATATGAGCAGTGCCATGGGCAGATGAGGCTGAGCAACAGCTTTCCAGGCTAGCCCCTTCTGCCTGCAAGCTATCTGCAGACTTTCACATCTTCGGAGCAAGGGTGCAAGAGGAGTCTGGCAGGCACACCCTATTCCCAGGCAACTTTTGAAGTTTGAGGTGGCAAGACAAGCAAGAAGCCCCAGTCTCTCTGGTTCAGAGAGAGCAGTGCCATGGGCAGATGAGGCTGAGCAACAGCTTTCCAGGCTAGCCCCTTCTGGCTGCAAGCTATCTGCAGGCATTCGCATCATCAGAGCAAGGCTGCAAAAGGAGCCTGGCAGGGATACCCATTCCGAGGATACGTTTGAAGTTTGAGGTGGCAAGACAAGCAAGCAGCCCCAGTCTCTGTGGTTCCGAGAGAGCAGTGCCATGGGCAGATGAGGCTGAGCAACAGTTTTCCAGGCTAGCCCCTGCTGGCTGCCACCTATCTGCAGACGTTCGCATCTTCGAAGCAGGGCTGCGAAAGGAGCCTGGCATGGATACCCGTTCCCAGTATACTTTTGAAGTTTCAGGTGGCAAGACAAGCAAGAAGCCCCAGTCTCTGTGGTTCGGAGAGAGCAGTGCCATGGGCAGATGAGGCTGAGCAACAGCTTTCCAGGCTAGCCCCTTCTGGCTGCCAGCTATCTGCAGACGTTTGCATTTTCGGAGCAGGGGTGCAAGAGTAGTCTGGCAGGTATACCCGTTCCCAGGATACGTTTGAAGTTTAAATTGGCAAGACAAGCAAGCAGCCCCAGTCTCTGTGCCTCTATACGAGCAGTGCCATGGGCAGATGAGGCTGAGCAACAGTTCTCCAGGCTAGCCCCTGCTGACTGCCACCTATCTGCAGACGTTCGCATCTTCGGAGCAGGGCTGCGAAAGGAGCCTGGCAGGGATACCCATTCCCAGGATACGTTTGAAGTTTGAGGTGGCAAGACAAGTAAGCAGCCCCAGTCTCTGTGGTTCGGAGAGAGCAGTGCCATGGGCAGATGAGGCTGAGCAAGAGTTTTCCAGGCTAGCCCCTGCTGACTGCCACCTATCTGCAGATGTTCGCATATTCAGAGCAGTTCTGCGAAAGGAGTCTGTCAGGGATACTCGTTCCCAGGATACGTTTGAAGTTTGAGGTGGCAAGACAAGCAAGAAACCCCAGTCTCTGTACCTCTATACGAGCAGTGCCATGGGCAGATGAGGCTGAGCAAAAGCATTCCAGGCTAGCCCCTTCTGCCTGCAAGCTATCTGCAGACGTTTTCACTTTCGGAGCAGGGCTGCGAAAGGAGTCGGTCAGGGATACTCGTTCCCAGGATACGTTTGAAGTTTGAGGTGGCAAGACAAGCAAGCAGCCCCAGTCTCTGTGCCTCTATATGAGCAGTGCCATGGGCAGATGAGGCTGAGCAACAGCTTTCCAGGCTAGCCCCTTCTGCCTGCAAGCTATCTGCAGACGTTCGCACTTTCGGAGCAGGGCTGCGAAAGGAGCCTGGCAGGGATACCCGTTCCCAGGATACGTTTGAAGTTTGAGGTGGCAAGACAAGTAAGCAGCCCCAGTCTCTGTGGTTCCGAGAGAGCAGTGCCATGGGCAGATGAGGCTGAGCAACAGCTTTCCAGGCTAGCCCCTTCTGGCTGCCACCTATCTGCAGACGTTCGCATTTTCGGAGCAGGGCTGCGAAAGGAACCTGGCAGGAATACCCGTTCCTAGGATACCTTTGAAGTTTGAGGTGGCAAGACAAGCAAGCAGCTCCACTATCTCTGCCTCTGAGTGAGAGATGCCATGGGCAGATGAGACTGAGTAAGAGCTTTCCAGGCTAGCCCCTTCTGCCTGCAAGCTATCTGCAGACTTTCGCATCTTCGGAGCAAGGGTGCAAGAGGAGTCTGGCAGGCACACCCTTTTCCCAGGCAACTTTTGAAGTTTGAGGTGGCAAGACAAGCAAGAAGCCCCAGTCTCTCTGGTTCAGAGAGAGCAGTGCCATGGGCAGATGAGGCTGAGCAACAGCTTTCCAGGCTAGCCCCTTCTGGCTGCAAGCTATCTGCAGGCATTCGCATCATCAGAGCAAGGCTGCAAAAGGAGCCTGGCAGGGATACCCATTCCGAGGATACGTTTGAAGTTTGAGGTGGCAAGACAAGCAAGCAGCCCCAGTCTCTGTGGTTCCGAGAGAGCAGTGCCATGGGCAGATGCGGCTGAGCAAAAGCTTTCCAGGCTAGCCCCTGCTGGCTACCAGCTATCTGCAGACGTTCGCATTTTCGGAGTAGGGCTGCGAAGGAAGCCTGGCAGGGATACCCGTTCCAGGATACGTTTGAAGTTTGAGGTGGCAAGACAAGTAAGCAGCCCCAGTCTCTGTGGTTCCGAGAGAGCAGTGCCACGGGCAGATGAGGCTGAGCAACAGCTTTCCAGGCTAGCCCCTTCTGGCTGCCAACTATCTGCAGACGTTCGCATTTTCGGAGCAGGGCTGCAAAGGAGTCTGGCAGGGATACCCGTTCCCATGCTACGTTTGAAGTTTGAGGTGGCAAGACAAGCAAGTAGCCCCAGTCTCTGTGGTTCCGAGAGAGCAGTGCCATGGGCAGATGAGGCTGAGCAACAGTTTTCCAGGCTAGCCCCTTCTGGCTGCCAGCTATCTGCAGACGTTCTCATTTTCGGAGCAGGGGTGCAAGAGTAGTCTGGCAGGTATACCCGTTCCCAGGATACGTTTGAAGTTTAAATTGGCAAGACAAGCAAGCAGCCCCAGTCTCTGTGCCTCTATACGAGCAGTGCCATGGGCAGATGAGGCTGAGCAACAGCTTTCCAGGCTAGCCCCTTCTGCCTGCAAGCTATCTGCAGACGTTCGCATTTTCGGAGCACGGGTGCAAGAGGAGCCTGGCAGGGATACCCGTTCCAGGATACGTTTGAAGTTTGAGGTGGCAAGACAAGTAAGCAGCCCCAGTCTCTGTGGTTCCGAGAGAGCAGTGCCACGGGCAGATGAGGCTGAGCAACAGTTCTCCAGGCTAGCCCCTGCTGACTGCCACCTATCTGCAGACGTTCGCATCTTCGGAGCAGGGCTGCGAAAGGAGCCTGGCAGGGATACCCATTCCCAGGATACGTTTGAAGTTTGAGGTGGCAAGACAAGTAAGCAGCCCCAGTCTCTGTGGTTCGGAGAGAGCAGTGCCATGGGCAGATGAGGCTGAGCAAGAGTTTTCCAGGCTAGCCCCTGCTGACTGCCACCTATCTGCAGATGTTCGCATATTCAGAGCAGTTCTGCGAAAGGAGTCTGTCAGGGATACTCGTTCCCAGGATACGTTTGAAGTTTGAGGTGGCAAGACAAGCAAGAAACCCCAGTCTCTGTACCTCTATACGAGCAGTGCCATGGGCAGATGAGGCTGAGCAAAAGCATTCCAGGCTAGCCCCTTCTGCCTGCAAGCTATCTGCAGATGTTTTCACTTTCGGAGCAGGGCTGCGAAAGGAGTCGGTCAGGGATACTCGTTCCCAGGATACGTTTGAAGTTTGAGGTGGCAAGACAAGCAAGCAGCCCCAGTCTCTGTGCCTCTATATGAGCAGTGCCATGGGCAGATGAGGCTGAGCAACAGCTTTCCAGGCTAGCCCCTTCTGCCTGCAAGCTATCTGCAGACTTTCACATCTTCGGAGCAAGGGTGCAAGAGGAGTCTGGCAGGCACACCCTATTCCCAGGCAACTTTTGAAGTTTGAGGTGGCAAGACAAGCAAGAAGCCCCAGTCTCTCTGGTTCAGAGAGAGCAGTGCCATGGGCAGATGAGGCTGAGCAACAGCTTTCCAGGCTAGCCCCTTCTGGCTGCAAGCTATCTGCAGGCATTCGCATCATCAGAGCAAGGCTGCAAAAGGAGCCTGGCAGGGATACCCATTCCGAGGATACGTTTGAAGTTTGAGGTGGCAAGACAAGCAAGCAGCCCCAGTCTCTGTGGTTCCGAGAGAGCAGTGCCATGGGCAGATGCGGCTGAGCAAAAGCTTTCCAGGCTAGCCCCTGCTGGCTACCAGCTATCTGCAGACGTTCGCATTTTCGGAGTAGGGCTGCGAAGGAAGCCTGGCAGGAATACCCGTTCCAGGATACGTTTGAAGTTTGAGGTGGCAAGACAAGTAAGCAGCCCCAGTCTCTGTGGTTCCGAGAGAGCAGTGCCACGGGCAGATGAGGCTGAGCAACAGCTTTCCAGGCTAGCCCCTTCTGGCTGCCAACTATCTGCAGACGTTCGCATTTTCGGAGCAGGGCTGCAAAGGAGTCTGGCAGGGATACCCGTTCCCATGCTACGTTTGAAGTTTGAGGTGGCAAGACAAGCAAGTAGCCCCAGTCTCTGTGGTTCCGAGAGAGCAGTGCCATGGGCAGATGAGGCTGAGCAACAGTTTTCCAGGCTAGCCCCTGCTGGCTGCCACCTATCTGCAGACGTTCGCATCTTCGAAGCAGGGCTGCGAAAGGAGCCTGGCATGGATACCCGTTCCCAGTATACTTTTGAAGTTTCAGGTGGCAAGACAAGCAAGAAGCCCCAGTCTCTGTGGTTCGGAGAGAGCAGTGCCATGGGCAGATGAGGCTGAGCAACAGCTTTCCAGGCTAGCCCCTTCTGGCTGCCAGCTATCTGCAGACGTTTGCATTTTCGGAGCAGGGGTGCAAGAGTAGTCTGGCAGGTATACCCGTTCCCAGGATACGTTTGAAGTTTAAATTGGCAAGACAAGCAAGCAGCCCCAGTCTCTGTGCCTCTATACGAGCAGTGCCATGGGCAGATGAGGCTGAGCAACAGTTCTCCAGGCTAGCCCCTGCTGACTGCCACCTATCTGCAGACGTTCGCATCTTCGGAGCAGGGCTGCGAAAGGAGCCTGGCAGGGATACCCATTCCCAGGATACGTTTGAAGTTTGAGGTGGCAAGACAAGTAAGCAGCCCCAGTCTCTGTGGTTCGGAGAGAGCAGTGCCATGGGCAGATGAGGCTGAGCAAGAGTTTTCCAGGCTAGCCCCTGCTGACTGCCACCTATCTGCAGATGTTCGCATATTCAGAGCAGTTCTGCGAAAGGAGTCTGTCAGGGATACTCGTTCCCAGGATACGTTTGAAGTTTGAGGTGGCAAGACAAGCAAGAAACCCCAGTCTCTGTACCTCTATACGAGCAGTGCCATGGGCAGATGAGGCTGAGCAAAAGCATTCCAGGCTAGCCCCTTCTGCCTGCAAGCTATCTGCAGACGTTTTCACTTTCGGAGCAGGGCTGCGAAAGGAGTCGGTCAGGGATACTCGTTCCCAGGATACGTTTGAAGTTTGAGGTGGCAAGACAAGCAAGCAGCCCCAGTCTCTGTGCCTCTATATGAGCAGTGCCATGGGCAGATGAGGCTGAGCAACAGCTTTCCAGGCTAGCCCCTTCTGCCTGCAAGCTATCTGCAGACGTTCGCACTTTCGGAGCAGGGCTGCGAAAGGAGCCTGGCAGGGATACCCGTTCCCAGGATACGTTTGAAGTTTGAGGTGGCAAGACAAGTAAGCAGCCCCAGTCTCTGTGGTTCCGAGAGAGCAGTGCCATGGGCAGATGAGGCTGAGCAACAGCTTTCCAGGCTAGCCCCTTCTGGCTGCCACCTATCTGCAGACGTTCGCATTTTCGGAGCAGGGCTGCGAAAGGAACCTGGCAGGAATACCCGTTCCTAGGATACCTTTGAAGTTTGAGGTGGCAAGACAAGCAAGCAGCTCCACTATCTCTGCCTCTGAGTGAGAGATGCCATGGGCAGATGAGACTGAGTAAGAGCTTTCCAGGCTAGCCCCTTCTGCCTGCAAGCTATCTGCAGACTTTCGCATCTTCGGAGCAAGGGTGCAAGAGGAGTCTGGCAGGCACACCCTATTCCCAGGCAACTTTTGAAGTTTGAGGTGGCAAGACAAGCAAGAAGCCCCAGTCTCTCTGGTTCAGAGAGAGCAGTGCCATGGGCAGATGAGGCTGAGCAACAGCTTTCCAGGCTAGCCCCTTCTGGCTGCAAGCTATCTGCAGGCATTCGCATCATCAGAGCAAGGCTGCAAAAGGAGCCTGGCAGGGATACCCATTCCGAGGATACGTTTGAAGTTTGAGGTGGCAAGACAAGCAAGCAGCCCCAGTCTCTGTGGTTCCGAGAGAGCAGTGCCATGGGCAGATGCGGCTGAGCAAAAGCTTTCCAGGCTAGCCCCTGCTGGCTACCAGCTATCTGCAGACGTTCGCATTTTCGGAGTAGGGCTGCGAAGGAAGCCTGGCAGGGATACCCGTTCCAGGATACGTTTGAAGTTTGAGGTGGCAAGACAAGTAAGCAGCCCCAGTCTCTGTGGTTCCGAGAGAGCAGTGCCACGGGCAGATGAGGCTGAGCAACAGCTTTCCAGGCTAGCCCCTTCTGGCTGCCAACTATCTGCAGACGTTCGCATTTTCGGAGCAGGGCTGCAAAGGAGTCTGGCAGGGATACCCGTTCCCATGCTACGTTTGAAGTTTGAGGTGGCAAGACAAGCAAGTAGCCCCAGTCTCTGTGGTTCCGAGAGAGCAGTGCCATGGGCAGATGAGGCTGAGCAACAGTTTTCCAGGCTAGCCCCTGCTGGCTGCCACCTATCTGCAGACGTTCGCATCTTCGAAGCAGGGCTGCGAAAGGAGCCTGGCAGGGATACCCGTTCCCAGTATACTTTTGAAGTTTGAGGTGGCAAGACAAGCAAGTAGCCCCAGTCTCTGTGGTTCCGAGAGAGCAGTGCCATGGGCAGATGAGGCTGAGCAACAGCTTTCCAGGCTAGCCCCTTCTGGCTGCCAGCTATCTGCAGACGTTCTCATTTTCGGAGCAGGGGTGCAAGAGTAGTCTGGCAGGTATACCCGTTCCCAGGATACGTTTGAAGTTTAAATTGGCAAGACAAGCAAGCAGCCCCAGTCTCTGTGCCTCTATACGAGCAGTGCCATGGGCAGATGAGGCTGAGCAACAGCTTTCCAGGCTAGCCCCTTCTGCCTGAAAGCTATCTGCAGACGTTCGCACTTTCGGAGCAGGGCTGCGAAAGAAGCCTGGCAGGGATACCCGTTCCCAGGATACGTTTGAAGTTTGAGGTGGCAAGACAAGTAAGAAGCCCCAGTCTCTGTGGTTCCGAGAGAGCAGTGCCATGGGCAGATGAGGCTGAGCAACAGTTCTCCAGGCTAGCCCCTGCTGACTGCCACATATCTGCAGACGTTCGCATCTTCGGAGCAGGGCTGCGAAAGGAGCCTGGCAGGGATACCCATTCCCAGGATACGTTTGAAGTTTGAGGTGGCAAGACAAGTAAGCAGCCCCAGTCTCTGTGGTTCGGAGAGAGCAGTGCCATGGGCAGATGAGGCTGAGCAAGAGTTTTCCAGGCTAGCCCCTGCTGACTGCCACCTATCTGCAGATGTTCGCATATTCAGAGCAGTTCTGCGAAAGGAGTCTGTCAGGGATACTCGTTCCCAGGATACGTTTGAAGTTTGAGGTGGCAAGACAAGCAAGAAACCCCAGTCTCTGTACCTCTATACGAGCAGTGCCATGGGCAGATGAGGCTGAGCAAAAGCATTCCAGGCTAGCCCCTTCTGCCTGCAAGCTATCTGCAGACGTTTTCACTTTCGGAGCAGGGCTGCGAAAGGAGTCGGTCAGGGATACTCGTTCCCAGGATACGTTTGAAGTTTGAGGTGGCAAGACAAGCAAGCAGCCCCAGTCTCTGTGCCTCTATATGAGCAGTGCCATGGGCAGATGAGGCTGAGCAACAGCTTTCCAGGCTAGCCCCTTCTGCCTGCAAGCTATCTGCAGACGTTCGCACTTTCGGAGCAGGGCTGCGAAAGGAGCCTGGCAGGGATACCCGTTCCCAGGATACGTTTGAAGTTTGAGGTGGCAAGACAAGTAAGCAGCCCCAGTCTCTGTGGTTCCGAGAGAGCAGTGCCATGGGCAGATGAGGCTGAGCAACAGCTTTCCAGGCTAGCCCCTTCTGGCTGCCACCTATCTGCAGACGTTCGCATTTTCGGAGCAGGGCTGCGAAAGGAACCTGGCAGGAATACCCGTTCCTAGGATACCTTTGAAGTTTGAGGTGGCAAGACAAGCAAGCAGCTCCACTATCTCTGCCTCTGAGTGAGAGATGCCATGGGCAGATGAGACTGAGTAAGAGCTTTCCAGGCTAGCCCCTTCTGCCTGCAAGCTATCTGCAGACTTTCGCATCTTCGGAGCAAGGGTGCAAGAGGAGTCTGGCAGGCACACCCTATTCCCAGGCAACTTTTGAAGTTTGAGGTGGCAAGACAAGCAAGAAGCCCCAGTCTCTCTGGTTCAGAGAGAGCAGTGCCATGGGCAGATGAGGCTGAGCAACAGCTTTCCAGGCTAGCCCCTTCTGGCTGCAAGCTATCTGCAGGCATTCGCATCATCAGAGCAAGGCTGCAAAAGGAGCCTGGCAGGGATACCCATTCCGAGGATACGTTTGAAGTTTGAGGTGGCAAGACAAGCAAGCAGCCCCAGTCTCTGTGGTTCCGAGAGAGCAGTGCCATGGGCAGATGCGGCTGAGCAAAAGCTTTCCAGGCTAGCCCCTGCTGGCTACCAGCTATCTGCAGACGTTCGCATTTTCGGAGTAGGGCTGCGAAGGAAGCCTGGCAGGGATACCCGTTCCAGGAAACGTTTGAAGTTTGAGGTGGCAAGACAAGTAAGCAGCCCCAGTCTCTGTGGTTCCGAGAGAGCAGTGCCACGGGTAGATGAGGCTGAGCAACAGCTTTCCAGGCTAGCCCCTTCTGGCTGCCAACTATCTGCAGACGTTCGCATTTTCGGAGCAGGGCTGCAAAGGAGTCTGGCAGGGATACCCGTTCCCATGCTACGTTTGAAGTTTGAGGTGGCAAGACAAGCAAGTAGCCCCAGTCTCTGTGGTTCCGAGAGAGCAGTGCCATGGGCAGATGAGGCTGAGCAACAGTTTTCCAGGCTAGCCCCTGCTGGCTGCCACCTATCTGCAGACGTTCGCATCTTCGAAGCAGGGCTGCGAAAGGAGCCTGGCAGGGATACCCGTTCCCAGTATACTTTTGAAGTTTGAGGTGGCAAGACAAGCAAGTAGCCCCAGTCTCTGTGGTTCGGAGAGAGCAGTGCCATGGGCAGATGAGGCTGAGCAACAGCTTTCCAGGCTAGCCCCTTCTGGCTGCCAGCTATCTGCAGACGTTCTCATTTTCGGAGCAGGGGTGCAAGAGTAGTCTGGCAGGTATACCCGTTCCCAGGATACGTTTGAAGTTTAAATTGGCAAGACAAGCAAGCAGCCCCAGTCTCTGTGCCTCTATACGAGCAGTGCCATGGGCAGATGAGGCTGAGCAACAGCTTTCCAGGCTAGCCCCTTCTGCCTGAAAGCTATCTGCAGACGTTCGCACTTTCGGAGCAGGGCTGCGAAAGAAGCCTGGCAGGGATACCCGTTCCCAGGATACGTTTGAAGTTTGAGGTGGCAAGACAAGTAAGAAGCCCCAGTCTCTGTGGTTCCGAGAGAGCAGTGCCATGGGCAGATGAGGCTGAGCAACAGTTCTCCAGGCTAGCCCCTGCTGACTGCCACATATCTGCAGACGTTCGCATCTTCGGAGCAGGGCTGCGAAAGGAGCCTGGCAGGGATACCCATTCCCAGGATACGTTTGAAGTTTGAGGTGGCAAGACAAGTAAGCAGCCCCAGTCTCTGTGGTTCGGAGAGAGCAGTGCCATGGGCAGATGAGGCTGAGCAACAGTTTTCCAGGCTAGCCCCTGCTGGCTGCCACCTATCTGCAGATGTTCGCATATTCAGAGCAGGGCTGCGAAAGGAGTCTGTCAGGGATACTCGTTCCCAGGATACGTTTGAAGTTTGAGGTGGCAAGACAAGCAAGAAGCCCCAGTCTCTGTGCCTCTATACGAGCAGTGCCATGGGCAGATGAGGCTGAGCAAAAGCATTCCAGGCTAGCCCCTTCTGCCTGCAAGCTATCTGCAGACGTTCACACTTTCGGAGCAGGGCTGCGAAAGGAGCCTGGCAGGGATACCCGTTCCCAGGATACGTTTGAAGTTTGAGGTGGCAAGACAAGTAAGCAGACCAGTCTCTGTGGTTCCGAGAGAGCAGTGCCATGGGCAGATGAGGCTGAGCAACAGTTTTCCAGGCTAGCCCCTGCTGGCTGCCACCTATCTGCAGACGTTCGCATTTTCGGAGCAGGGCTGCGAAAGGAACCTGGCAGGAATACCCGTTCCTAGGATACGTTTGAAGTTTGAGGTGGCAAGACAAGCAAGCAGCTCCACTATCTCTGCCTCTGAGTGAGAGGTGCCATGGGCAGATGAGACTGAGTAAGAGCTTTCCAGGCTAGCCCCTTCTGCCTGCAAGCTATCTGCAGACTTTCGCATCTTCGGAGCAAGGGTGCAAGAGGAGTCTGGCAGGCACACCCTATTCCCAGGCAACTTTTGAAGTTTGAGGTGTCAAGACAAGCAAGAAGCCCCAGTCTCTCTGGTTCAGAGAGAGCAGTGCCATGGGCAGATGAGGCTGAGCAACAGCTTTCCAGGCTAGCCTTTTCTGGGTGCCAGCTATCTGCAGACATTCGCATCTTCAGAGCAAGGCTGCAAAAGGAGCCTGGCAGGGATACCCATTTCCAGGATACGTTTGAAGTTTGAGGTGGCAAGACAAGCAAGCAGCCCCAGTCTCTGTGCCTCTGTGCGAGCAGTGCCATGGGCAGATGAGGCTGAGCAACAGCGTTCCAGGCTAGCCCCTTCTGGCTGCCAGCTATCTGCAGACATTCGCATTTTCGGAGCAAGGCTGTAAAAGGAGCCTGGCAGGGATACCCGTTCCAGGATACGTTTGAAGTTTAAATTGGCAAGACAAGCAAGCAGCCCCAGTCTCTGTGCCTCTGTGCGAGCAGTGTCATGGGCAGATGAGGCTGAGGAACAGCTTTCCAGGCTAGCCCCTTCTGCCTGCAAGCTATCTGCAGACGTTCGCACTTTCGGAGCAGGGCTGCGAAAAGAGCCTGGCAGGGATACCCGTTCCCAGGATACGTTTGAAGTTTGAGGTGGCAAGACAAGTAAGCAGCCCCAGTCTCTGTGGTTCCGAGAGAGCAGTGCCATGGGCAGATGAGGCTGAGCAACAGTTTTCCAGGCTAGCCCCTGCTGGCTGCCAGCTATCTGCAGACGTTCGTATTTTTGGAGCACGGCTGCGAAAGAGTATGGCAGGGATACCCATTCCCAGGATACGTTTGAAGTTTGAGGTGGCAAGACAAGCAAGCAGCCCCAGTCTCTCTGGTTCAGAGAGAGCAGTGCCATGGGCAGATGAGGCTGAGCAACAGCTTTCCAGGCTAGCCCCTTCTGCCTGCAAGCTATCTGCAGACCTTCGCAGTTTCGGAGCAGGTCTGCGAAAGGAGCCTGGCAGGGATACCCGTTCCCAGGATACGTTTGAAGTTTGAGGTGGCAAGACAAGTAAGCAGCCCCAGTCTCTGTGGTTCCGAGAGAGCAGTGCCATGGGCAGATGAGGCTGAGCAACAGTTTTCCAGGCTAGCCCCTGCTGGCTGCCACCTATCTGCAGACGTTCGCATTTTCGGAGCAGGTCTGCGAAAGGAACCTGGCAGGAATACCCGTTCCCAGGATACGTTTGAAGTTTGAGGTGGCAAGACAAGCAAGCAGCTCCACTATCTCTGGCTCTGAGTGAGAGGTGCCATGGGCAGATGAGACTGAGTAAGAGCTTTCCAGGCTAGCCCCTTCTGCCTGCAAGCTATCTGCAGACTTTCGCATCTTCGGAGCAAGGGTGCAAGAGGAGTCTGGCAGGCACCACCTATTCCCAGGCAAGTTTTGAAGTTTGAGGTGGCAAGACAAGCAAGAAGCCCCAGTCTCTGTGGTTCGGAGAGAGCAGTGCCATGGGCAGATGAGGCTGAGCAACAGCTTTCCAGGCTAGCCTTTTCTGGGTGACAGCTATCTGCAGACATTCGCATCTTCAGAGCAAGGCTGCAAAAGGAGCCTGGCAGGGATACCCATTCCCAGGATTCGTTTGAAGTTTGAGGTGGCAAGACAAGTAAGAAGCCCCAGTCTCTGTGGTTCCGAGACAGCAGTGCCATGGGCAGATGAGGCTGAGCAACAGCTTTCCAGGCTAGCCCCTGCTAGCTGCCAGCGATCTGCAGACATTCGAATCTTCAGAGCAAGGCTGCAAAAAGAGCCTGGCAGGGATACCCATTCCCAGGATACGTTTGAAGTTTGAGGTGGCAAGACAAGTAAGCAGCCCCAGTCTCTGTGGTTCCGAGAGAGCAGTGCCATGGGCAGATGAGGCTGAGCAACAGTTTTCCAGGCTAGCCCCTTCTGGCTGCCACCTATCTGCAGACGTTCGTATTTTTGGAGCAGGGCTGCGAAAGAGTCTGGCAGGGATACCCATTCCCAGGATACGTTTGAAGTTTGAGGTGGCAAGACAAGCAAGCAGCCCCAGTCTCTCTGGTTCAGAGAGAGCAGTGCCATGGGCAGATGAGGCTGAGGAACAGCTTTCCAGGCTAGCCCCTTCTGCCTGCAAGCTATCTGCAGACGTTCGCACTTTCGGAGCAGGGCTGCGAAAAGAGCCTGGCAGGGATACCCGTTCCCAGGATACGTTTGAAGTTTGAGGTGGCAAGACAAGTAAGCAGCCCCAGTCTCTGTGGTTCCGAGAGAGCAGTGCCATGGGCAGATGAGGCTGAGCAACAGTTTTCCAGGCTAGCCCCTGCTGGCTGCCACCTATCTGCAGACGTTCGTATTTTTGGAGCACGGCTGCGAAAAAGTCTGGCAGGGATACCCATTCCCAGGATACGTTTGAAGTTTGAGGTGGCAAGACAAGCAAGCAGCCCCAGTCTCTCTGGTTCAGAGAGAGCAGTGCCATGGGCAGATGAGGCTGAGCAACAGCTTTCCAGGCTAGCCCCTTCTGCCTGCAAGCTATCTGCAGACCTTCGCAGTTTCGGAGCAGGGCTGCGAAAGGAGCCTGGCAGGGATACCCGTTCCCAGGATACGTTTGAAGTTTGAGGTGGCAAGACAAGTAAGCAGCCCCAGTCTCTGTGGTTCCGAGAGAGCAGTGCCATGGGCAGATGAGGCTGAGCAACAGTTTTCCAGGCTAGCCCCTGCTGGCTGCCACCTATCTGCAGACGTTCGCATTTTCGGAGCAGGGCTGCGAAAGGAACCTGGCAGGAATACCCGTTCCTAGGATAC
Organism: Opisthocomus hoazin; assembly: GCF_030867145.1. NCBI lineage: Eukaryota > Metazoa > Chordata > Aves > Opisthocomiformes > Opisthocomidae > Opisthocomus > Opisthocomus hoazin. The sequence continues at coordinate 6,957,913 of NC_134440.1, forward strand.
GTTTGAAGTTTGAGGTGGCAAGACAAGCAAGCAGCTCCACTATCTCTGGCTCTGAGTGAGAGGTGCCATGGGCAGATGAGACTGAGTAAGAGCTTTCCAGGCTAGCCCCTTCTGCCTGCAAGCTATCTGCAGACGTTCGCATCTTCGGAGCAAGGGTGCAAGAGGAGTCTGGCAGGCACCACCTATTCCCAGGCAACTTTTGAAGTTTGAGGTGGCAAGACAAGCAAGAAGCCCCAGTCTCTGTGGTTCCGAGAGAGCAGTGCCATGGGCAGATGATGCTGAGCAACAGCTTTCCAGGCTAGCCTTTTCTGGGTGCCAGCTATCTGCAGACATTCGCATCTTCAGAGCAAGGCTGCAAAAGGAGCCTGGCAGGGATACCCATTCCCAGGATACGTTTGAAGTTTGAGGTGGCAAGACAAGCAAGCAGCCCCAGTCTCTGTGGTTCCGAGAGAGCAGTGCCATGGGCAGATGAGTCTGAGCAACAGCTTTCCAGGCTAGCCCCTGCTAGCTGCCAGCTATCTGCAGACGTTCGAATCTTCAGAGCAAGGCTGCAAAAAGAGCCTGGCAGGGATACCCATTCCCAGGATACGTTTGAAGTTTGAGGTGGCAAGACAAGTAAGCAGCCCCAGTCTCTGTGGTTCCGAGAGAGCAGTGCCATGGGCAGATGAGGCTGAGCAACAGTTTTCCAGGCTAGCCCCTTCTGGCTGCCACCTATCTGCAGACGTTCGTATTTTTGGAGCAGGGCTGCGAAAGAGTCTGGCAGGGATACCCATTCCCAGGATACGTTTGAAGTTTGAGGTGGCAAGACAAGCAAGCAGCCCCAGTCTCTCTGGTTCAGAGAGAGCAGTGCCATGGGCAGATGAGGCTGAGCAACAGCTTTCCAGGCTAGCCCCTTCTGCCTGCAAGCTATCTGCAGACCTTCGCAGTTTCGGAGCAGGGCTGCGAAAGGAGCCTGGCAGGGATACTTGTTCCCAGGATACGTTTGAAGTTTGAGGTGGCAAGACAAGTAAGCAGCCCCAGTCTCTGTGGTTCCGAGAGAGCAGTGCCATGGGCAGATGAGGCTGAGCAACAGTTTTCCAGGCTAGCCCCTTCTGGCTGCCACCTATCTGCAGACGTTCGCATCTTCGAAGCAGGGCTGCGAAAGGAACCTGGCAGGAATACCCGTTCCTAGGATACGTTTGAAGTTTGAGGTGGCAAGAGAAGCAAGCAAGCAGCTCCACTATCTCTGCCTCTGAGTGAGAGGTGCCATGGGCAGATGAGACTGAGTAAGAGCTTTCCAGGCTAGCCTTTTCTGGGTGCCAGCTATCTGCAGACATTCGCATCTTCAGAGCAAGGCTGCAAAAGGAGCCTGGCAGGGATACCCATTCCCAGGATACGTTTGAAGTTTGAGGTGGCAAGACAAACAAGCAGCCCCAGTCTCTGTGGTTCCGAGAGAGCAGTGCCATGGGCAGATGAGGCTGAGCAACAGCTTTCCAGGCTAGCCCCTGCTGGCTGCCAGCTATCTGCAGACATTCGCATCTTCAGAGCAAGGCTGCACAAGGAGCCTGGCAGGGATAACCATTCCCAGGATACGTTTGAACTTTGAGGTGGCAAGAGAAGCAAGCAGCCCCAGTCTCTGTGGTTCCGAGAGAGCAGTGCCATGGGCAGATGAGGCTGAGCAACAGTTTTCCAGGCTAGCCCCTGCTGGCTGCCACCTATCTGCAGCCGTTCGTATTTTTGAAGCAGGGCTGCGAAAGTAGCCTGGCAGGGATACCCATTCCCAGGATACGTTTGAAGTTTGAGGTGGCAAGACAAGCAAGAAGCCCCAGTCTCTGTGCCTCTGTGTGAGCACTGCCATGGGCAGATGAGGCTGAGCAACAGCTTTCCAGGCTAGCCCCTTCTGGCTACCATCTATCTGCAGACGTTTGCACTTTCGGAGCAGGGCTGCGAAAGGAGTCTGTCAGGGGTACTCGTTCCCAGGATGCGTTTGAAGTTTGAGGTGGCAAGACAAGTAAGCAGCCCCAGTCTCTGTGGTTCCGAGAGAGCAGTGCCATGGGCAGATGAGGCTGAGCAACAGTTTTCCAGGCTAGCTCCTGATGGCTGCAAGGTATCTGCAGACGTTCTCATTTTCGGAGCAGGGCTGCGAAAGGAGCCTGGCAGGTATACCCGTTCCCAGGATACGTTTGAAGTTTGAGGTGGCAAGACAAGTAAGCAGCCCCAGTCTCTGTGGTTCCGAGAGAGCAGTGCCATGGGCAGATGAGACTGAGCAACAGCGTTCCAGGCTAGCCCCTTCTGCCTGCAAGCTATCTGCAGACGTTCGCATTTTCGGAGCAGGGCTGCGAAAGGAACCTGGCATGTATACCCGTTCCCAGGATACGTTTGAAGTTTGAGGTGGCAAGACAAACAAGCAGCCCCAGTCTCTGTGCCTCTGTGTGAGCAGTGTCATGAGCAGATGAGGCTGAGCAACAGCTTTCCAGGCTAGCCCCTTCTGGCTGCAAGCTATCTGCAGACGTTCGCACTTTCGGAGCAGGGCTGCGAAAGGAGCCTGGCAGGGATACCCGTTCCCATTATACGTTTGAAGTTTGAGGTGGCAAGACAACCAAGCAGCCCCAGTCTCTGTGGTTCCGAGAGAGCAGTGCCATGGGCAGATGCGGCTGAGCAAAAGCTTTCAGGCTAGCCCCTGCTGGCTACCAGCTATCTGCAGACGTTTGCATTTTCGGAGTAGGGCTGCGTAAGAAGCCTGGCAGGGATACCCGTTCCCAGGATACGTTTGAAGTTTGGGGTGGCAAGACAAGCAATCAGCTTCACTATCTGTGCCTCTGAGCGAGAGCTGCCATGGGCAGATGAGACTGAGTAAGAGCTTTCCAGGCTAGCCCCTGCTGGCTGCAAGCTATCTGCAGACGTTCGCATCTTCGGAGCAGGCGTGCAAGAGGAGTCTGGCAGGCACGCCTTTTCCCAGGTAACTTTTGAAGTTTGAGGTGGCAAGACAAGCAAGAAGCCCCAGTCTCTGTGGTTCGGAGAGAGCAGTGCCATGGGCAGATGAGGCTGAGCAACAGCTTTCCAGGCTAGCCCCTTCTGGCTGCCAGCTATCTGCAGACATTCGCATCTTCAGAGCAAGGTTGCAAAAGGAGCCTGGCAGGGATACCCATTCCCAGGATACGTTTGAAGTTTCAGGTGGCAAGACAAGCAAGCAGCCCCAGTCTCTGTGCCTCTGTGCGAGCAGTGCCATGGGCAGATGAGGCTGAGCAACAGCGTTCCAGGCTAGCCCCTTCTGGCTGCCAGCTATCTGCAGACATTCGCATTTTCGGAGCAGGGCTGCGAAAAGAGTCTGGCAGGGATACCCGTTCCCATGCTACGTTTGAAGTTTGAGGTGACAAGACAAGCAAGCAGCCCCAGTCTCTGTGCCTCTGAGAGAGCAGTGCCATGGGCAGATGAGGCTGAGACACAGCTTTCCAGGCTAGCCCCTGCTGGCTACCAGCTATCTGCAGACGTTCGTATTTTTGGAGCAGGGCTGAGAAAGGAGCCTGGCAGGGATACCCGTTCCCAGGATACGTTTGAAGTTTGAGGTGGCAAGACAAGCAAGAAGCTCCCGTCTCTCTGGTTCAGAGAGAGCAGTACCATGGGCAGATGAGGCTCAGCAACAGCTTTCCAGGATAGCCCCTTCTGGCTGCAAGCTATCTGCAGACGTTCTCATTTTCGGAGCAGGGGTGCAAGAGCAGTCTGGCAGGTATACCCGTTCCCAGGATACGTTTGAAGTTTAAATTGGCAAGACAAGCAAGCAGCCCCAGTCTCTGTGCCTCTGTGCGAGCAGTGCCATGGGCACATGAGGCTGAGCAACAGCTTTCCAGGCTAGCCCCTGCTGGCTACCATCTATCTGCAGACGTTTGCACTTTCGGAGCAGTGCTGCGAAAGGAGTCTGTCAGGGGTACTCGTTCCCAGGATACGTTTGAAGTTTGAGCTGGCAAGACAAGTAAGCAGCCCCAGTCTCTGTGGTTCCGAGAGAGCAGTGCCATGGGCAGATGAGGCTGAGCAACAGCGTTCCAGGCTAGCCCCTGCTGGCTGCCACCTATCTGCAGACGTTCGCATTTTCGGAGCAGGGCTGCGAAAGGATTCTGGCAGGGATACCCGTTCCCAGGATACGTTTGAAGTTTGAGGTGGCAAGACAAGCAAGGAGCTCCACTATCTCTGCCTCTGAGCGAGAGGTGCCATGGGCAGATGAGACTGAGTAAGAGCTTTCCAGGATGCCCCTTCTGCCTGCAAGCTATCTGCAGACGTTCGCATCTTCGGAGCAGGCGTGCAAGAGGAGTCTGGCAGGCACCCCCCCATTCCCAGGCAACTTTTGAAGTTAGAGGTGGCAAGACAAGCAAGCAGCCCCAGTCTCTGTGGTTCCGAGAGTGCAGTGCCATGGGCAAATGAGGCTGAGCAACAGCTTTCCTGGCTAGCCTTTTCTGGCTGCCAGCTATCTGCAGACATTCGCATCTTCAGAGCAAGGCTGCAAAAGGAGCCTGGCAGGGATACCCATTCCCAGGATACGTTTGAAGTTTGAGGTGGCAAGACAAGAAAGCAGCCCCAGTCTCTGTGGTTCGGAGAGAGCAGTGCCATGGGCAGATGAGGCTGAGCAACAGTTTTCCAGGCTAGCCCCTGCTCGCTACCAGCTATCTGCAGACGTTCGTATTTTTGGAGCAGGGCTGAGAAAGGAGCCTGGCAGGGATACCCGTTCCCAGGATACGTTTGAAGTTTGAGGTGGCAAGACAAGCAAGAAGCCCCAGTCTCTGTGGTTCCGAGAGAGCAGTGCCATGGGCAGATGAGGCTGAGCAACAGTTCTGCAGTCTAGCCCCTGCTGACTGCCACCTATCTGCAAACGTTCTCATTTTCGGAGCAGGGGTGCAAGAGGATCTGGCAGGGATACCCGTTCCCAGGATAGGTTTGAAGTTTAAATTGGTAAGACAAGCAAGCAGCCCCAGTCTCTGTGCCTCTGTGCGAGCAGTGCCATGGGCAGATGAGGCTGAGCAACAGCTTTCCAGGCTAGCCCCTTCTGCCTGCAAGCTATCTGCAGATGTTCGCATCTTCGGAGCAGGGCTGCGAAAAGAGTCTGTCAGGGATACTCGTTCCCAGGATACGTTTGAAGTTTGAGGTGGCAAGACAAGCAAGCAGCCCCAGTCTCTGTGCCTCTGTGCGAGCAATGCCATGGGCAGATGAGGCTGAGCAACAGCTTTCCAGGCTAGCCCAGTCTGGCTGCCAGCTATCTGCAGACGTTCGCACTTTCGGAGCAGGGCTGCGAAAGGAGCCTGGCAGGGATACCCGTTCCCAGGATACGTTTGAAGTTTGAGGTGGCAAGACAAGTAAGCAGCCCCAGTCTCTGTGGTTCCGAGAGAGCAGTGCCATGGGTAGATGAGGCTGGGCAACCGTTTTCAGTCTAGCCCCTTCTGGCTGCCACCTATCTGCAGACGTTCGCATCTTCGGAGCAGGGCTGCGACAGGAGTCTGGCAGGGATACCCGTTCCCAGGATACGTTTGAAGTTTGAGGTGGCAAGACAAGCAAGCAGCCCCAGTCTCTGTGGTTCGGAGAGAGCAGTGCCATGGGCAGATGAGGCTGAGCAACAGTTTTCCAGGCTAGCCCCTGCTGGCTACCAGCTATCTGCAGACGTTCGTATTTTTGGAGCAGGGCTGAGAAAGGAGCCTGGCAGGGATACCCGTTCCCAGGACACGTTTGAAGTTTGAGGTGGCAAGACAAGCAAGAAGCCCCAGTCTCTCTGGTTCAGAGAGAGCAGTGCCATGGGCAGATGAGGCTCAGCAACAGCTTTCCAGGCTAGCCCCTTCTGGCTGCAAGCTATCTGCAGACGTTCGCATTTTCGGGGCAGGGGTGCAAGAGGAGTCTGGCAGGTATACCCGTTCCCAGGATACGTTTGAAGTTTAAATTGGCAAGACAAGCAAGCAGCCCCAGTCTCTGTGCCTCTGTGCGAGCACTGCCATGGGCACATGAGGCTGAGCAACAGCTTTCCAGGCTAGCCCCTGCTGGCTGCAAAATATCCGCAGACGTTCACACTTTCGGAGCAGGGCTGCGAAAGGAGTCTGGCAGGGATACCCGTTCCTAGGACACTTTTGAAGTTTGAGGTGGCAAGACAAGTAAGCAGCCCCAGTCTCTGTGGTTCCAAGAGAGCAGTGCCATGGGCAGATGAGGCTGAGCAACAGTTTTCCAGGCTAGCCCCTTCTGGCTGCAAGCTATCTGCAGACGTTCTCAGTTTCTGAGCAGGGGTGCAAGAGGAGTATGGCAGGTATACCCGTTCCCAGGATACGTTTGAAGTTTGAGGTGGCAAGACAAGCAATCAGCTCCACTATCTCTGCCTCTGAGCGAGAGGTGCCATGGGCAGATGAGACTGAGTAAGAGCCTTCCACGCTAGCCCCTTGTGGCTGCAAGCTATCTGCAGACGTTCGCATCTTCGGAGCAGGCGTGCAAGAGGAGTCTGGCAGGCACCCCCCACTCCCAGGCAACTTTTGAAGTTTGAGGTGGCAAGACAAGCAAGAAGCCCCAGTCTCTGTGGTTCCGAGAGAGCAGTGCCATGGGCAGATGAGGCTGAGCAACAGATTTCCAGGCTAGCCTTTTCTGGCTGCCAGCTATCTGCAGACATTCGCATCTTCAGAGCAAGGTTGCAAAAGGAGCCTGGCAGGGATACCCATTCCCAGGATACTTTTGAAGTTTGAGGTGGCAAGACAAGCAAGCAGCCCCAGTCTCTGTCGTTCCGAGAGAGCAGTGCCATGGGCACATGAGGCTGAGCAACAGCTTTCCAGGCTAGCCCCTTCTGGCTGACAGCTATCTGCAGACATTCCCATCTTCAGAGCAAGGCTGCAAAAGGAGCCTGGCAGGGATACCCATTCCCAGGATACGTTTGAAGTTTGAGGTGGCAAGACAAGTAAGCAGCCCCAGTCTCTGTGGTTCCGAGAGAGCAGTGCCGTGGGCAGATGAGGCTGAGCAACAGCGTTCCAGGCTAGCCCCTTCTGGCTGCCAGCTATCTGCAGACGTTCGCATTTTCGGAGCAGGGCTGCGAAAAGAGTCTGGCAGGGATACACGTTCCCAGGATACGTTTGAAGTTTGAGGTGGCAAGACAAGCAAACAGCCCCAGTCTCTGTGGTTCCGAGAGAGCAGTGCCATGGGCAGATGAGGCTGAGCAACAGTTTTCCAGGCTACCCCCTGCTGGCTGCCAGCTATCTGCAGGCGTTCGTATTTTTGGAGCAGGGCTGCGAAAGAAGCCTGGCAGGGATACCCGTTCCCAGGATACGTTTGAAGTTTGAGGTGGCAAGACAAGCAAGAAGCCCCAGTCTCTCTGGTTCAGAGAGAGCAGTGCCATGGGCAGATGAGACTCAGCAACAGCTTTCCAGGCTAGCCCCTTCTGGCTGCAAGCTATCTGCAGAAGTTCTCATTTTCGGAGCAGGGGTGCAAGAGGAGTCTGGCAGGTATACCCGTTCCCAGGATATGCTTGAAGTTTAAATTGGCAAGACAAGCAAGCAGCCCCATTCTCTGTGCCTCTGTGCGAGCAGTGCCATGGGCACATGACACTGAGCAACAGCTTTCCAGGCTAGCCCCTGCTGGCTGCAAGCTATCCGCAGACGTTCACACTTTCGGAGCAGGGCTGCGAAAGGAGTCTGGCAGGGATACCCGTTCCCAGGATACGTTTGAAGTTTGAGGTGGCAAGACAAGTAAGCAGCCCCAGTCTCTGTGGTTCCAAGAGAGCAGTGCCATGGGCAGATGAGGCTGAGCAACAGTTTTCCAGGCTAGCCCCTTCTGCCTGCAATGTATCTGCAGACGTTCATATTTTTGGAGCAGGGCTGCGAAAGGAGCTTGGCAGGGATACCCGTTCCCAGGATACGTTTGAAGTTTAAATTGGCAAGACAAGCAAGCAGCCCCAGTCTCTGTGCCTCTGTGCGAGCACTGCCATGGGCAGATGAGGCTGAGCAACAGCTTTCCAGGCTAGCCCCTGCTGGCTACCATCTATCTGCAGACGTTTGCACTTTCGGAGCAGGGCTGCGAAAGGAGTCTGTCAGGGATACCCGTTCCCAGGATACGTTTGAAGTTTGAGGTGGCAAGACAAGTAAGCAGCCCCAGTCTCTGTGGTTCCGAGAGAGCAGTGTCATGTGCAGATGAGTCTGAGCAACAGCGTTCCAGGCTAGCCCCTGCTGGCTGCCACCTATCTGCAGACGTTCGCATTTTCGGAGCAGGGCTGCGAAAGGATTCTGGCAGGGATACCCGTTCCCAGGATACGTTTGAAGTTTGAGGTGGCAAGACAAGTAAGCAGCCCCTATCTCTGTGGTTCGGAGAGAGCAGTGCCATGGGCAGATGAGGCTGAGCAACAGCTTTCCAGGCTAGCCCCTTCTGGCTGCCACCTATCTGCAAACATTCTCATTTTCGGAGAAGGGGTGCAAGAAGATCTGGCAGGGATACCCGTTCCCAGGATAGTTTTGAAGTTTAAATTGGCAAGACAAGCAAGCAGCCCCAGTCTCTGTGCCTCTGTGCGAGCAGTGCCATGGGCAGATGAGGCTGAGCAACAGCTTTCCAGACTAGCCCCTTCTGGCTGCAAGCTATCTGCAGATGTTCGCATCTTCGGAGCAGGGCTGCGAAAAGAGTCTGTCAGGGATACTCGTTCCCAGGATACGTTTGAAGTTTGAGGTGGCAAGACAAGCAAGCAGCCCCAGTCTCTGTGCCTCTGTTCGAGCAATGCCATGGGCAGATGAGGTTGAGCAACAGCTTTCCAGGCTAGCCCCTTCTGCCTGCCAGCTATCTGCAGACGTTCGCAGTTTCGGACCAGGGCTGCGAAAGGAGCCTGGCAGGGATACCCGTTCCCAGGATACGTTTGAAGTTTGAGGTGGCAAGAAAAGTAAGCAGCCCCAGTCTCTGTGGTTCCGAGAGAGCAGTGCCATGGGCAGATGAGGCTGAGCAACAGTTTTCAGTCTAGCCCCTTCTGGCTGCCACCTATCTGCAGACGTTCTCATTTTCGGAGCAGGGGTGCAAGAGGAGTCTGGCAGCTATACCCGTTCCCAGGATACGTTTGAAGTTTGAGGTGGCAAGACAAGCAAGCAGCTCCACTATCTCTGCCTCTGAGCGAGAGGTGCCATGGGCAGATGAGACTGAGTAAGAGCTTTCCAGGCTAGCCCCTTCTGCCTGCAAGCTATCTACAGACGTTCGCATCTTCGGAGCAGGCGTGCAAGAGGAGTCTGGCAGGCACCCCCAATTCCCAGGAAACTTTTGAAGTTTGAGGTGGCAAGACAAGCAAGAAGCCCCAGTCTCTGTGGTTCCGAGAGAGCAGTGCCATGTGCAGATGAGGCTGAGCAACAGCTTTCCAGGCTAGCCTTTTCTGGCTGCCACCTATCTGCAGACATTCGCATCTTCAGAGCAAGGTTGCAAAAGGAGCCTGGCAGGGATACCCATTCCCAGGATACGTTTGAAGTTTGAGGTGGCAAGACAAGCAAGCAGCCCCAGTCTCTGTGGTTCCGAGAGAGCAGTGCCATGGGCAGATGAGGCTGAGCAACAGCTTTCCAGGCTAGCCCCTGCTGGCTGCCAGCTATCTGCAGACATTCGCATCTTCAGAGCAAGGCTGCAAAAGGAGCCTGGCAGGGATACCCATTCCCAGGTTATGTTTGAAGTTTGAGGTGGCAAGACAAGCAAGCAGCCCCAGTCTCTGTGGTTCCGAGAGAGCAGTGCCATGGGCAGATGAGGCTGAGCAACAGCGTTCCAGGCTAGCCCCTTCTGGCTGCCATCTATCTGCAGACGTTCGCATTTTTGGAGCAGGGCTGCGAAAGGAGCCTGGCAGGGATACCCGTTCCCAGGATACGTTTGAAGTTTGAGGTGGCAAGACAAGCAAGCAGCCCCAGTCTCTGTGGTTCCGAGAGAGCAGTGCCATGGGCAGATGAGGCTGAGCAACATTTTTCCAGGCTAGCCCCTGCTGGCTGCCACCTATCTGCAGACGTTCGTATTTTTGGAGCAGGGCTCCTAAGGGGGCCTGGCAGGGATACCCGTTCCCAGGATACGTTTGAAGTTTGAGGTGGCAAGACAAGTAAGCAGCCCCAGTCTCTGTGGTTCCGAGAGAGCAGTGCCATGGGCAGATGAGGCTGAGCAACCGTTTTCAGGCTAGCCCCTTCTGGCTGCCACCTATCTGCAGACGTTCGCATCTTCGGAGCAGGGCTGCTAAAGGAGTCTGTCAGGGATACTCGTTCCCAGGATACGTTTTAAGTTTGAGGTGGCAAGACAAGCAAGAAGCCCCCGTCTCTGTGACTCTGTGCGAGCAGTGCCATGGGCAGATGAGGTTGAGCAACAGCTTTCCAGGCTAGCCCCTTCTGGCTGCAAGCTATCTGCAGACGTTCTCATTTTCGGAGCAGGGGTGCAAGAGGAGTCTGGCAGCTATACCCGTTCCCAGGATACGTTTGAAGTTTGAGGTGGCAAGACAAGTAAGCAGCTCCACTATCTCTGCCTCTGAGCGAGAGGTGCCATGGGCAGATGAGACTGAGTAAGAGCTTTCCAGGCTAGCCCCTTCTGCCTGCAAGCTATCTACAGACGTTCGCATCTTCGGAGCAGGCGTGCAAGAGGAGTCTGGCTGGCACCCCCAATTCCCAGGAAACTTTTGAAGTTTGAGGTGGCAAGACAAGCAAGAAGCCCCAGTCTCTGTGGTTCCGAGAGAGCAGTGCCATGTGCAGATGAGGCTGAGCAACAGCTTTCCAGGCTAGCCTTTTCTGGGTGCCAGCTATCTGCAGACATTCGCATCTTCAGAGCAAGGTTGCAAAAGGAGCCTGGCAGGGATACCCATTCCCAGGATACGTTTGAAGTTTGAGGTGGCAAGACAAGCAAGCAGCCCCAGTCTCTGTGGTTCCGAGAGAGCAGTGCCATGGGCAGATGAGGCTGAGCAACAGCTTTCCAGGCTAGCCCCTGCTGGCTGCCAGCTATCTGCAGACATTCGCATCTTCAGAGCAAGGCTGCAAAAGGAGCCTGGCAGGGATACCCATTCCCAGGATATTTTTGAAGTTTCAGGTGGCAAGACAAGCAAGCAGCTCCAGTCTCTGTGGTTCCGAGAGAGCAGTGCCATGGGCAGATGAGGCTGAGCAACAGCGTTCCAGGCTAGCCCCTTCTGGCTGCCATCTATCTGCAGACGTTCGCATTTTTGGAGCAGGGCTGCGAAAGGAGCCTGGCAGGGATACCCGTTCCCAGGATACGTTTGAAGTTTGAGGTGGCAAGACAAGCAAGCAGCCCCAGTCTCTGTGGTTCCGAGAGAGCAGTGCCATGGGCAGATGAGGCTGAGCAACATTTTTCCAGGCTAGCCCCTGCTGGCTGCCACCTATCTGCAGACGTTCGTATTTTTGGAGCAGGGCTGCGAAAGGAGCCTGGCAGGGATACCCGTTCCCAGGATACGTTTGAAGTTTGAGGTGGCAAGACAAGTAAGCAGCCCCAGTCTCTGTGGTTCCGAGAGAGCAGTGCCATGGGCAGATGAGGCTGAGCAACCGTTTTCAGGCTAGCCCCTTCTGGCTGCCACCTATCTGCAGACGTTCGCATCTTCGGAGCAGGGCTGCGAAAGGAGTCTGTCAGGGATACTCGTTCCCAGGATACGTTTTAAGTTTGAGGTGGCAAGACAAGCAAGACGCCCCCGTCTCTGTGACTCTGTGCGAGCAGTGCCATGGGCAGATGAGGCTGAGCAACAGCTTTCCAGGCTAGCCCCTTCTGCCTGCAATCTATCTGCAGACGTTCGCACTTTCGGAGTAGGGCTGCGAAAGGAGCCTGGCAGGGATACCCGTTCCCAGGATACGTTTGAAGTTTGAGGTGGCAAGACAAGTAAGCAGCCCCAGTCTCTGTGGTTACAAGAGAGCAGTGCCATGGGCAGATGAGGCTGAGCAACAGCGTTCCAGGCTAGCCCCTTCTGGCTTACATTTATCTGCAGTCGTTCTCATTTTTGGAGCAGGGCTGCGAAAAGATTCTGACAGGGATACCCGTTCCCAGGATACGTTTGAAGTTTGAGGTGGCAAGACAAGCAAGCAGCTCCACTATCTCTGCCTCTGAGCGAGAGGTGCCATGGGCAGATGAGACTGAGTAAGAGCTTTCCAGGCTACCCCTTCTGCCTGCAAGCTATCTGCAGACGTTCGCATCTTCGGAGCAGGCGTGCAAGAGGAGTCTGGCAGGCACCCCCCACTCCCAGGCAACTTTTGAAGTTTGAGGTGGCAAGACAAGCAAGCAGCCCCAGTTTCTGTGGTTCCGAGAGAGCAGTGCCATGGGCAGATGAGGCTGAGCAACAGCTTTCCAGGCTAGCCTTTTCTGGCTGCCAGCTATCTGCAGACATTCGCATCTTCAGAGCAAGGTTGCAAAAGGAGCCTGGCAGAGATACCCATTCCCAGGATACGTTTGAAGTTTGAGGTGGCAAGACAAGCAAGCAGCCCCAGTCTCTGTGGTTCCGAGAGAGCAGTGCCGTGGGCAGATGAGGCTGAGCAACAGCGTTCCAGGCTAGCCCCTTCTGGCTGCCAGCTATCTGCAGACATTCGCATTTTCGGAGCAGGGCTGCGAAAAGAGTCTGGCAGGGATACCCGTTCCCAGGCTACGTTTGAAGTTTAAATTGGCAAGACAAGCAAGCAGCCCCAGTCTCTGTGGTTCGGAGAGAGCAGTGCCATGGGCAGATGAGGCTGAGCAACAGCGTTCCAGGCTAGCCCCTGCTGGCTGCCACCTATCTGCAGACGTTCGCATTTTTGGAGCAGGGCTGAGAAAGGAGCCTGGCAGGGATACCCGTTCCCAGGATACGTTTGAAGTTTGAGGTGGCAAGACAAGCAAGAAGCCCCAGTCTCTCTGGTTCGGAGAGAGCAGTGCCATGGCCAGATGAGGCTCAGCAACAGCTTTCCAGGCTAGCCCCTTCTGCCTGCCAGCTATCTGCAGACGTTCGCACTTTCGGAGCAGTGCTGTGATAGGAGCCTGGCTGGGACACCACCATTCCCAGCATGCGTTTGAAGTTTCAAGTGGCAAGATAAGCAAGCAGCCCCATTCTCTGTGCCTCTCTGCGAACAGTGCCATGGGCAGATGAGGCTGAGCAACAGCTTTCCAGGCTAGCCCCTGCTGGCTACCAGCTATCTGCAGACGTTTGCATTTTCGGAGCAGGGCTGCGAAAGGAGCCTGGCAGGGATACCCGTTCCCAGGATACGTTTGAACTTTGAGGTGGCAAGACAAGCAAGCAGCCCCAGTCTCTGTGGTTCCGAGAGAGCAGTGTCATGGGCAGATGAGGCTGAGCAACAGTTTTCCAGGCTAGCCCCTGCTGGCTGCCACCTATCTGCAGACGTTCGCATTTTCGGAGCAGGGGTGCAAGAGGAGCCTGGCAGGGATACCCGTTCCCAGGATACGTTTGAAGTTTGAGGTGGCAAGACAAGTAAGCAGCCCCAGTCTCTGTGGTTCAGAGAGAGCAGTGCCATGGGCAGATGAGGCTGAGCAACAGCGTTCCAGGCTAGCCCCTTCTGCCTGCAAGCTATCTGCAGACGTTCGCATCTTCGGAGCAGGGCTGCGGAAAGAGTCTGTCAGGGATACTCGTTCCCAGGATACGTTTGAAGTTTGAGGTGGCAAGACAAGCAAGCAGCCCCAGTCTCTGTGCCTCTGTGCGAGCAATGCCATGGGCAGATGAGGCTGAGCAACCGTTTTCAGTCTAGCCCCTTCTGGCTGCCACCTATCTGCAGACGTTCGCATATTCGGAGCAGGGCTGCGAAAGGAGTCTGTCAGGGATACTCGTTCCCAGGATACATTTGAAGTTTGAGGTGGCAAGACAAGCAAGAAGCCCCAGTCTCTGTGGTTCGGAGAGAGCAGTGCCATGGGCAGATGAGGCTGAGCAACAGTTTTCCAGGCTAGCCCCTTCTGGCTGCAAGCTATCTGCAGACGTTCTCATTTTCTGAGCAGGGGTGCAAGAGGAGTCTGGCAGCTATACCCGTTCCCAGGATACGTTTGAAGTTTGAGGTGGCAAGACAAGCAAGCAGCTCCACTATCTCTGCCTCTGAGCGAGAGGTGCCATGGGCAGATGAGACTGAGTAAGAGCTTTCCAGGCTAGCCCCTTCTGCCTGCAAGCTATCTACAGACGTTCGCATCTTCGGAGCAGGCGTGCAAGAGGAGTCTGGCTGGCACCCCCAATTCCCAGGAAACTTTTGAAGTTTGAGGTGGCAAGACAAGCAAGAAGCCCCAGTCTCTGTGGTTCCGAGAGAGCAGTGCCATGTGCAGATGAGGCTGAGCAACAGCTTTCCAGGCTAGCCTTTTCTGGCTGCCACCTATCTGCAGACATTCGCATCTTCAGAGCAAGGTTGCAAAAGGAGCCTGGCAGGGATACCCATTCCCAGGATACGTTTGAAGTTTGAGGTGGCAAGACAAGCAAGCAGCCCCAGTCTCTGTGGTTCCGAGAGAGCAGTGCCATGGGCAGATGAGGCTGAGCAACATTTTTCCAGGCTAGCCCCTGCTGGCTGCCACCTATCTGCAGACGTTCGTATTTTTGGAGCAGGGCTGCGAAAGGAGCCTGGCAGGGATACCCGTTCCCAGGATACGTTTGAAGTTTGAGGTGGCAAGACAAGTAAGCAGCCCCAGTCTCTGTGGTTCCGAGAGAGCAGTGCCATGGGCAGATGAGGCTGAGCAACCGTTTTCAGGCTAGCCCCTTCTGGCTGCCACCTATCTGCAGACGTTCGCATCTTCGGAGCAGGGCTGCGAAAGGAGTCTGTCAGGGATACTCGTTCCCAGGATACGTTTTAAGTTTGAGGTGGCAAGACAAGCAAGAAGCCCCCGTCTCTGTGACTCTGTGCGAGCAGTGCCATGGGCAGATGAGGCTGAGCAACAGCTTTCCAGGCTAGCCCCTTCTGCCTGCAATCTATCTGCAGACGTTCGCACTTTCGGAGCAGGGCTGCGAAAGGAGCCTGGCAGGGATACCCGTTCCCAGGATACGTTTGAAGTTTGAGGTGGCAAGACAAGTAAGCAGCCCCAGTCTCTGTGGTTCCAAGAGAGCAGTGCCATGGGCAGATGAGGCTGAGCAACAGCGTTCCAGGCTAGCCCCTTCTGGCTGACATTTATCTGCTGTCGTTCTCATTTTTGGAGCAGGGCTGCGAAAGGAGCCTGGCAGGGATACCCGTTCCCAGGATACGTTTGAAGTTTGAGGTGGCAAGACAAGCAAGCAGCTCCACTATCTCTGCCTCTGAGCGAGAGGTGCCATGGGCAGATGAGACTGAGTAAGAGCTTTCCAGGCTACCCCTTCTGCCTGCAAGCTATCTGCAGACGTTCGCATCTTCGGAGCAGGCGTGCAAGAGGAGTCTGGCAGGCACCCCCCACTCCCAGGATACTTTTGAAGTTTGAGGTGGCAAGACAAGCAAGCAGCCCCAGTTTCTGTGGTTCCGAGAGAGCAGTGCCATGGGCAGATGAGGCTGAGCAACAGCTTTCCAGGCTAGCCTTTTCTGGCTGCCAGCTATCTGCAGACATTCGCATCTTCAGAGCAAGGTTGCAAAAGGAGCCTGGCAGAGATACCCATTCCCAGGATACGTTTGAAGTTTGAGGTGGCAAGACAAGCAAGCAGCCCCAGTCTCTGTGGTTCCGAGAGAGCAGTGCCGTGGGCAGATGAGGCTGAGCAACAGCGTTCCAGGCTAGCCCCTTCTGGCTGCCAGCTATCTGCAGACATTCGCATTTTCGGAGCAGGGCTGCGAAAAGAGTCTGGCAGGGATACCCGTTCCCAGGCTACGTTTGAAGTTTAAATTGGCAAGACAAGCAAGCAGCCCCAGTCTCTGTGGTTCGGAGAGAGCAGTGCCATGGGCAGATGAGGCTGAGCAACAGCGTTCCAGGCTAGCCCCTGCTGGCTGCCACCTATCTGCAGACGTTCGCATTTTTGGAGCAGGGCTGCGAAAGGAGCCTGGCAGGGATACCCGTTCCCAGGATACG
The DNA here is from genome assembly GCF_030867145.1 of Opisthocomus hoazin. Taxonomy (NCBI): domain Eukaryota; kingdom Metazoa; phylum Chordata; class Aves; order Opisthocomiformes; family Opisthocomidae; genus Opisthocomus; species Opisthocomus hoazin. The sequence continues at coordinate 6,973,792 of NC_134440.1, forward strand.
TTTGAAGTTTGAGGTGGCAAGACAAGCAAGAAGCCCCAGTCTCTCTGGTTCGGAGAGAGCAGTGCCATGGCCAGATGAGGCTCAGCAACAGCTTTCCAGGCTAGCCCCTTCTGCCTGCCAGCTATCTGCAGACGTTCGCACTTTCGGAGCAGTGCTGTGATAGGAGCCTGGCTGGGACACCACCATTCCCAGCATGCGTTTGAAGTTTCAAGTGGCAAGATAAGCAAGCAGCCCCATTCTCTGTGCCTCTCTGCGAACAGTGCCATGGGCAGATGAGGCTGAGCAACAGCTTTCCAGGCTAGCCCCTGCTGGCTACCAGCTATCTGCAGACGTTTGCATTTTCGGAGCAGGGCTGCGAAAGGAGCCTGGCAGGGATACCCGTTCCCAGGATACGTTTGAACTTTGAGGTGGCAAGACAAGTAAGCAGCCCCAGTCTCTGTGGTTCCGAGAGAGCAGTGTCATGGGCAGATGAGGCTGAGCAACAGTTTTCCAGGCTAGCCCCTGCTGGCTGCCACCTATCTGCAGACGTTCGCATTTTCGGAGCAGGGGTGCAAGAGGAGCCTGGCAGGGATACCCGTTCCCAGGATACGTTTGAAGTTTGAGGTGGCAAGACAAGTAAGCAGCCCCAGTCTCTGTGGTTCAGAGAGAGCAGTGCCATGGGCAGATGAGGCTGAGCAACAGCGTTCCAGGCTAGCCCCTTCTGCCTGCAAGCTATCTGCAGACGTTCGCATATTCGGAGCAGGGCTGCGGAAAGAGTCTGTCAGGGATACTCGTTCCCAGGATACGTTTGAAGTTTGAGGTGGCAAGACAAGCAAGCAGCCCCAGTCTCTGTGCCTCTGTGCGAGCAATGCCATGGGCAGATGAGGCTGAGCAACCGTTTTCAGTCTAGCCCCTGCTGGCTGCCACCTATCTGCAGACGTTCGCATATTCGGAGCAGGGCTGCGAAAGGAGTCTGTCAGGGATACTCGTTCCCAGGATACATTTGAAGTTTGAGGTGGCAAGAGAAGCAAGAAGCCCCAGTCTCTGTGGTTCGGAGAGAGCAGTGCCATGGGCAGATGAGGCTGAGCAACAGTTTTCCAGGCTAGCCCCTTCTGGCTGCAAGCTATCTGCAGACGTTCTCATTTTCTGAGCAGGGGTGCAAGAGGAGTCTGGCAGGTATACCCGTTCCCAGGATACGTTTGAAGTTTGAGGTGGCAAGACAAGCAATCAGCTCCACTATCTCTGCCTCTGAGCGAGAGGTGCCATGGGCAGATGAGACTGAGTAAGAGCCTTCCACGCTAGCCCCTTCTGCCTGCAAGCTATCTGCAGACGTTCGCATCTTCGGAGCAGGCGTGCAACAGGAGTCTGGCAGGCACCCCCCACTCCCAGGCAACTTTTGAAGTTTGAGGTGGCAAGACAAGCAAGAAGCCCCAGTCTCTGTGGTTCCGAGAGAGCAGTGCCATGGGCAGATGTGGCCGAGCAACAGCTTTCCAGGCTAGCCTTTTCTGGCTGCCACCTATCTGCAGACATTCGCATCTTCAGAGCAAGGTTGCAAAAGGAGCCTGGCAGGGATACCCATTCCCAGGATACGTTTGAAGTTTGAGGTGGCAAGACAAGCAAGCAGCCCCAGTCTCTGTGGTTCCGAGAGAGCAGTGCCATGGGCAGATGAGGCTGAGCAACAGCTTTCCAGGCTAGCCCCTTCTGGCTGCCAGCTATCTGCAGACATTCGCAACTTCAGAGCAAGGCTGCAAAAGGAGCCTGGCAGGGATACCCATTCCCAGGATATGTTTGAAGTTTGAGGTGGCAAGACAAGCAAGCAGCCCCAGTCTCTATGGTTCCGAGAGAGCAGTGCCATGGGCAGATGAGGCTGAGCAACAGCGTTCCAGGCTAGCCCCTTCTGGCTGCCATCTATCTGCAGACGTTCGCATTTTTGGAGCAGGGCTGCGAAAGGAGCCTGGCAGGGATACCCGTTCCCAGGATACGTTTGAAGTTTGAGGTGGCAAGACAAGCAAGCAGCCCCAGTCTCTGTGGTTCCGAGAGAGCAGTGCCATGGGCAGATGAGGCTGAGCAACATTTTTCCAGGCTAGCCCCTGCTGGCTGCCACCTATCTGCAGACGTTCGTATTTTTGGAGCAGGGCTGCGAAAGGAGCCTGGCAGGGATACCCGTTCCCAGGATACGTTTGAAGTTTGAGGTGGCAAGACAAGTAAGCAGCCCCAGTCTCTGTGGTTCCGAGAGAGCAGTGCCATGGGCAGATGAGGCTGAGCAACCGTTTTCAGGCTAGCCCCTTCTGGCTGCCACCTATCTGCAGACGTTCGCATCTTCGGAGCAGGGCTGCGAAAGGAGTCTGTCAGGGATACTCGTTCCCAGGATACGTTTTAAGTTTGAGGTGGCAAGACAAGCAAGAAGCCCCCGTCTCTGTGACTCTGTGCGAGCAGTGCCATGGGCAGATGAGGCTGAGCAACAGCTTTCCAGGCTAGCCCCTTCTGCCTGCAATCTATCTGCAGACGTTCGCACTTTCGGAGTAGGGCTGCGAAAGGAGCCTGGCAGGGATACCCGTTCCCAGGATACGTTTGAAGTTTGAGGTGGCAAGACAAGTAAGCAGCCCCAGTCTCTGTGGTTCCAAGAGAGCAGTGCCATGGGCAGATGAGGCTGAGCAACAGCGTTCCAGGCTAGCCCCTTCTGGCTGACATTTATCTGCAGTCGTTCTCATTTTTGGAGCAGGGCTGCGAAAAGATTCTGACAGGGATACCCGTTCCCAGGATACGTTTGAAGTTTGAGGTGGCAAGACAAGCAAGCAGCTCCACTATCTCTGCCTCTGAGCGAGAGGTGCCATGGGCAGATGAGACTGAGTAAGAGCTTTCCAGGCTACCCCTTCTGCCTGCAAGCTATCTGCAGACGTTCGCATCTTCGGAGCAGGCGTGCAAGAGGAGTCTGGCAGGCACCCCCCATTCCCAGGATACTTTTGAAGTTTGAGGTGGCAAGACAAGCAAGCAGCCCCAGTTTCTGTGGTTCCGAGAGAGCAGTGCCATGGGCAGATGAGGCTGAGCAACAGCTTTCCAGGCTAGCCTTTTCTGGCTGCCAGCTATCTGCAGACATTCGCATCTTCAGAGCAAGGTTGCAAAAGGAGCCTGGCAGAGATACCCATTCCCAGGATACGTTTGAAGTTTGAGGTGGCAAGACAAGCAAGCAGCCCCAGTCTCTGTGGTTCCGAGAGAGCAGTGCCGTGGGCAGATGAGGCTGAGCAACAGCGTTCCAGGCTAGCCCCTTCTGGCTGCCAGCTATCTGCAGATATTCGCATTTTCGGAGCAGGGCTGCGAAAAGAGTCTGGCAGGGATACCCGTTCCCAGGCTACGTTTGAAGTTTAGATTCGCAAGACAAGCAAGCAGCCCCAGTCTCTCTGGTTCGGAGAGAGCAGTGCCATGGGCAGATGAGGCTGAGCAACAGCGTTCCAGGCTAGCCCCTTCTGCCTGCCAGCTATCTGCAGACGTTCGCACTTTCGGAGCAGTGCTGTGATAGGAGCCTGGCTGGGACACCACCATTCCCAGCATGCGTTTGAAGTTTCAAGTGGCAAGATAAGCAAGCAGCCCCATTCTCTGTGCCTCTCTGCGAACAGTGCCATGGGCAGATGAGGCTGAGCAACAGCTTTCCAGGCTAGCCCCTGCTGGCTACCAGCTATCTGCAGACGTTTGCATTTTCGGAGCAGGGCTGAGATAGGAGCCTGGCAGGGATACCCGTTCCCAGGATACGTTTGAACTTTGAGGTGGCAAGACAAGTAAGCAGCCCCAGTCTCTGTGGTTCCGAGAGACGAGTGTCATGGGCAGATGAGGCTGAGCAACAGTTTTCCAGGCTAGCCCCTTCTGGCTGCCACCTATCTGCAGACGTTCGCATTTTCGGAGCAGGGGTGCAAGAGGAGCCTGGCAGGGATACCCGTTCCCAGGATACGTTTGAAGTTTGAGGTGGCAAGACAAGTAAGCAGCCCCAGTCTCTGTGGTTCAGAGAGAGCAGTGCCATGGGCAGATGAGGCTGAGCAACAGCGTTCCAGGCTAGCCCCTGCTGGCTGCCACCTATCTGCAGACGTTAGCATTTTCGGAGCAGGGCTGCGAAAGGAGTCTGGCAGGGATACCCGTTCCCAGGATACGTTTGAAGTTTGAGGTGGCAAGACAAGCAAGCACCCCCAGTCTCTGTGCCTCTGTGTGAGCAGTGCCATGGGCAGATGAGGCTGAGCAACAGCTTTCCAGGCTAGCCCCTTCTGCCTGCAAGCTATCTGCAGACGTTCGCATCTTCGGAGCAGGGCTGCGGAAAGAGTCTGTCAGGGATACTCGTTCCCAGGATACGTTTGAAGTTTGAGGTGGCAAGACAAGCAAGCAGCCCCAGTCTCTGTGCCTCTGTGCGAGCAATGCCATGGGCAGATGAGGCTGAGCAACCGTTTTCAGTCTAGCCCCTGCTGGCTGCCACCTATCTGCAGACGTTCGCATATTCGGAGCAGGGCTGCGAAAGGAGTCTGTCAGGGATACTCGTTCCCAGGATACATTTGAAGTTTGAGGTGGCAAGACAAGCAAGAAGCCCCAGTCTCTGTGGTTCGGAGAGAGCAGTGCCATGGGCAGATGAGGCTGAGCAACAGTTTTCCAGGCTAGCCCCTTCTGGCTGCAAGCTATCTGCAGACGTTCTCATTTTCTGAGCAGGGGTGCAAGAGGAGTCTGGCAGGTATACCCGTTCCCAGGATACGTTTGAAGTTTGAGGTGGCAAGACAAGCAATCAGCTCCACTATCTCTGCCTCTGAGCGAGAGGTGCCATGGGCAGATGAGGCTGAGCAACAGCTTTCCAGGCTAGCCCCTTCTGCCTGCAAGCTATCTGCAGACGTTCGCATCTTCGGAGCAGGCGTGCAAGAGGAGTCTGGCAGGCACCCCCCACTCCCAGGCAACTTTTGAAGTTTGAGGTGGCAAGACAAGCAAGAAGCCCCAGTCTCTGTGGTTCCGAGAGAGCAGTGCCATGGGCAGATGAGGCCGAGCAACAGCTTTCCAGGCTAGCCTTTTCTGGCTGCCAGCTATCTGCAGACATTCGCATCTTCAGAGCAAGGTTGCAAAAGGAGCCTGGCAGGGATACTCATTCCCAGGATACGTTTGAAGTTTGAGGTGGCAAGACAAGCAAGCAGGCCCAGTCTCTGTGGTTCCGAGAGAGCAGTGCCATGGGCACATGAGGCTGAGCAACAGCTTTCCAGGCTAGCCCCTGCTGGCTGCCAGCTATCTGCAGACATTCGCATCTTCAGAGCAGGGCTGCGAAAAGAGTCTGGCAGGGATACACGTTCCCAGGATACGTTTGAAGTTTGAGGTGGCAAGACAAGCAAACAGCCCCAGTCTCTGTGGTTCGGAGAGAGCAGTGCCATGGGCAGATGAGGCTGAGCAACAGTTTTCCAGGCTACCCCCTGCTGGCTGCCAGCTATCTGCAGACGTTCGTATTTTTGGAGCAGGGCTGAGAAAGAAGCCTGGCAGGGATACCCGTTCCCAGGATACGTTTGAAGTTTGAGGTGGCAAGACAAGCAAGAAGCCCCAGTCTCTCTGGTTCAGAGAGAGCAGTGCCATGGGCAGATGAGACTCAGCAACAGCTTTCCAGACTGGACCCTTCTGGCTGCAAGCTATCCGCAGACGTTCACACTTTCGGAGCAGGGCTGCGAAAGGAGCCTGGCAGGGATACCTGTTCCCAGGATACGCTTGAAGTTTGAGGTGGCAAGACAAGTAAGCAGCCCCAGTCTCTGTGCCTCTGTGCGAGCAGTGCCATGGGCAGATGAGGCTGAGCAACAGTTTTCCAGGCTAGCCCCTGCTGGCTGCCACCTATCTGCAGACGTTCGCATTTTTGGAGCAGGGCTGCGAAAGGAGCCTGGCAGGGATACCCGTTCCCAGGATACGTTTGAAGTTTGAGGTGGCAAGACAAGCAAGAAGCCCCAGTCTCTGTGCCTCTATACGAGCAGTGCCATGGGTAGATGAGACTCAGCAACAGCTTTCCAGGCTAGCCCCTTCTGGCTGCAAGCTATCTGCAAACTTTCTCATTTTCGGAGCAGTGCTGCGAAAGGAGCCTGACAGGGATACCCCTTCCCAGGATAGGTTTGAAGTTTAAATTGGCAAGACAAGCAAGCAGCCCCAGTCTCTGTGCCTCTATACGAGCAGTGCCATGGGCAGATGAGGCTGAGCAACAGCTTTCCAGGCTAGCCCCTGCTGGCTACCAGCTATCTGCAGACGTTTGCATTTTCGGAGTGGGGCTGCGAAAGGAGCCTGGCAGGGATACTCGTTCCCAGGATACGTTTGAAGTTTGAGGTGACAAGACAAGCAAGCAGCCCCAGTCTCTGTGCCTCTGTGCGAGCAATGCCATGAGCAGATGAGGCTGAGCAACAGCTTTCCAGGCTAGCCCCTTCTGCCTGCAAGCTATCTGCAGACGTTCGCACTTTCGGAGCAGGGCTGCGAAAGGAGCCTGGCAGGGATACCCGTTCCCAGGATACGTTTGAAGTTTGAGGTGGCAAGACAAGTAAGCAGCCCCAGTCTCTGTGGTTCCAAGAGAGCAGTGCCATGGGCAGATGAGGCTGACCAACAGTTTTCCAGGCTAGCCCCTGCTGGCTGCCACCTATTTGCAGACGTTCGCATTTTTGGAGCAGGGCTGCGAAAGGAGCCTGGCAGGGATACCCGTTCCCAGGATACGTTTGAAGTTTGAGGTGGCAAGACAAGTAAGCAGCCCCAGTCTCTGTGGTTCCGAGAGAGCAGTGTCATGTGCAGATGAGGCTGAGCAACAGCGTTCCAGGCTAGCCCCTTCTGGCTGCAAGCTATCTGCAGACGTTCGCATCTTCGGAGCAGGCGTGCAAGAGGAGTCTGGCAGGCACCCCCCACTCCCAGGCAACTTTTGAAGTTTGAGGTGGCAAGACAAGCAAGAAGCCCCAGTCTCTGTGGTTCCGAGAGAGCAGTGCCATGGGCAGATGAGGCCGAGCAACAGCTTTCCAGGCTAGCCTTTTCTGGCTGCCAGCTATCTGCAGACATTCGCATCTTCAGAGCAAGGTTGCAAAAGGAGCCTGGCAGGGCTACTCATTCCCAGGATACGTTTGAAGTTTGAGGTGGCAAGACAAGCAAGCAGGCCCAGTCTCTGTGGTTCCGAGAGAGCAGTGCCATGGGCACATGAGGCTGAGCAACAGCCTTCCAGGCTAGCCCCTGCTGGCTACCAGCTATCTGCAGACATTCGCATCTTCAGAGCAAGGCTGCAAAAGGAGCCTGGCAGGGATACCCATTCCCAGGATACGTTTGAAGTTTGAGGTGGCAAGACAAGCAAGTAGCCCCAGTCTCTGTGGTTCGGAGAGAGCAGTGCCATGGGCAGATGAGGCTGAGCAACAGTTTTCCAGGCTACCCCCTGCTGGCTACCAGCTATCTGCAGACGTTCGTATTTTTGGAGCAGGGCTGAGAAAGAAGCCTGGCAGGGATACCCGTTCCCAGGCTACGTTTGAAGTTTGAGGTGGCAAGACAAGCAAGCAGCTCCACTATCTCTGCCTCTGAGCGAGAGGTGCCATGGGCAGATGAGACTGAGTAAGAGCTTTCCAGGCTACCCCTTCTGCCTGCAAGCTATCTGCAGACGTTCGCATCTTCGGAGCAGGCGTGCAAGAGGAGTCTGGCAGGCACCCCCCATTCCCAGGATACTTTTGAAGTTTGAGGTGGCAAGACAAGTAAGCAGCTCCAGTATCTGTGGTTCCGAGAGAGCAGTGCCATGGGCAGATGAGGCTGAGCAACAGCTTTCCAGGCTAGCCTTTTCTGGCTGCCAGCTATCTGCAGACATTCGCATCTTCAGAGCAAGGTTGCAAAAGGAGCCTGGCAGAGATACCCATTCCCAGGATACGTTTGAAGTTTGAGGTGGCAAGACAAGCAAGCAGCCCCAGTCTCTGTGGTTCCGAGAGAGCAGTGCCGTGGGCAGATGAGGCTGAGCAACAGCGTTCCAGGCTAGCCCCTTCTGGCTGCCAGCTATCTGCAGACATTCGCATTTTCGGAGCAGGGCTGCGAAAAGAGTCTGGCAGGGATACCCGTTCCCAGGCTACGTTTGAAGTTTAGATTCGCAAGACAAGCAAGCAGCCCCAGTCTCTGTGGTTCGGAGAGAGCAGTGCCATGGGCAGATGAGGCTGAGCAACAGCGTTCCAGGCTAGCCCCTTCTGCCTGCCAGCTATCTGCAGACGTTCGCACTTTCGGAGCAGTGCTGTGATAGGAGCCTGGCTGGGACACCACCATTCCCAGCATGCGTTTGAAGTTTCAAGTGGCAAGATAAGCAAGCAGCCCCATTCTCTGTGCCTCTCTGCGAACAGTGCCATGGGCAGATGAGGCTGAGCAACAGCTTTCCAGGCTAGCCCCTGCTGGCTACCAGCTATCTGCAGACGTTTGCATTTTCGGAGCAGGGCTGAGATAGGAGCCTGGCAGGGATACCCGTTCCCAGGATACGTTTGAACTTTGAGGTGGCAAGACAAGTAAGCAGCCCCAGTCTCTGTGGTTCCGAGAGACCAGTGTCATGGGCAGATGAGGCTGAGCAACAGTTTTCCAGGCTAGCCCCTGCTGGCTGCCACCTATCTGCAGACGTTCGCATTTTCGGAGCAGGGGTGCAAGAGGAGCCTGGCAGGGATACCCGTTCCCAGGATACGTTTGAAGTTTGAGGTGGCAAGACAAGTAAGCAGCCCCAGTCTCTGTGGTTCAGAGAGAGCAGTGCCATGGGCAGATGAGGCTGAGCAACAGCGTTCCAGGCTAGCCCCTGCTGGCTGCCACCTATCTGCAGACGTTAGCATTTTCGGAGCAGGGCTGCGAAAGGAGTCTGGCAGGGATACCCGTTCCCAGGATACGTTTGAAGTTTGAGGTGGCAAGACAAGCAAGCACCCCCAGTCTCTGTGCCTCTGTGTGAGCAGTGCCATGGGCAGATGAGGCTGAGCAACAGCTTTCCAGGCTAGCCCCTTCTGCCTGCAAGCTATCTGCAGACGTTCGCATCTTCGGAGCAGGGCTGCGGAAAGAGTCTGTCAGGGATACTCGTTCCCAGGATACGTTTGAAGTTTGAGGTGGCAAGACAAGCAAGCAGCCCCAGTCTCTGTGCCTCTGTGCGAGCAATGCCATGGGCAGATGAGGCTGAGCAACCGTTTTCAGTCTAGCCCCTGCTGGCTGCCACCTATCTGCAGACGTTCGCATATTCGGAGCAGGGCTGCGAAAGGAGTCTGTCAGGGATACTCGTTCCCAGGATACATTTGAAGTTTGAGGTGGCAAGACAAGCAAGAAGCCCCAGTCTCTGTGGTTCGGAGAGAGCAGTGCCATGGGCAGATGAGGCTGAGCAACAGTTTTCCAGGCTAGCCCCTTCTGGCTGCAAGCTATCTGCAGACGTTCTCATTTTCTGAGCAGGGGTGCAAGAGGAGTCTGGCAGGTATACCCGTTCCCAGGATACGTTTGAAGTTTGAGGTGGCAAGACAAGCAATCAGCTCCACTATCTCTGCCTCTGAGCGAGAGGTGCCATGGGCAGATGAGACTGAGTAAGAGCCTTCCACGCTAGCCCCTTCTGCCTGCAAGCTATCTGCAGACGTTCGCATCTTCGGAGCAGGCGTGCAAGAGGAGTCTGGCAGGCAACCCCCACTCCCAGGCAACTTTTGAAGTTTGAGGTGGCAAGACAAGCAAGAAGCCCCAGTCTCTGTGGTTCCGAGAGAGCAGTGCCATGGGCAGATGAGGCCGAGCAACAGCTTTCCAGGCTAGCCTTTTCTGGCTGCCAGCTATCTGCAGACATTCGCATCTTCAGAGCAAGGTTGCAAAAGGAGCCTGGCAGGGATACTCATTCCCAGGATACGTTTGAAGTTTGAGGTGGCAAGACAAGCAAGCAGCCCCAGTCTCTGTGGTTCCGAGAGAGCAGTGCCATGGGCACATGAGGCTGAGCAACAGCTTTCCAGGCTAGCCCCTGCTGGCTGCCAGCTATCTGCAGACATTCGCATCTTCAGAGCAGGGCTGCGAAAAGAGTCTGGCAGGGATACCCGTTCCCAGGATACGTTTGAAGTTTGAGGTGGCAAGACAAGCAAACAGCCCCAGTCTCTGTGGTTCGGAGAGAGCAGTGCCATGGGCAGATGAGGCTGAGCAACAGTTTTCCAGGCTACCCCCTGCTGGCTGCCAGCTATCTGCAGACGTTCGTATTTTTGGAGCAGGGCTGAGAAAGAAGCCTGGCAGGGATACCCGTTCCCAGGATACGTTTGAAGTTTGAGGTGGCAAGACAAGCAAGAAGCCCCAGTCTCTCTGGTTCAGAGAGAGCAGTGCCATGGGCAGATGAGACTCAGCAACAGCTTTCCAGGCTGGACCCTTCTGGCTGCAAGCTATCCGCAGACGTTCACACTTTCGGAGCAGGGCTGCGAAAGGAGCCTGGCAGGGATACCTGTTCCCAGGATACGCTTGAAGTTTGAGGTGGCAAGACAAGTAAGCAGCCCCAGTCTCTGTGCCTCTGTGCGAGCAGTGCCATGGGCAGATGAGGCTGAGCAACAGTTTTCCAGGCTAGCCCCTTCTGGCTGCCACCTATCTGCAGACGTTCGCATTTTTGGAGCAGGGCTGCGAAAGGAGCCTGGCAGGGATACCCGTTCCCAGGATACGTTTGAAGTTTGAGGTGGCAAGACAAGCAAGAAGCCCCAGTCTCTGTGCCTCTATACGAGCAGTGCCATGGGTAGATGAGACTCAGCAACAGCTTTCCAGGCTAGCCCCTTCTGGCTGCAAGCTATCTGCAAACTTTCTCATTTTCGGAGCAGTGCTGCGAAAGGAGCCTGACAGGGATACCCCTTCCCAGGATAGGTTTGAAGTTTAAATTGGCAAGACAAGCAAGCAGCCCCAGTCTCTGTGCCTCTATACGAGCAGTGCCATGGGCAGATGAGGCTGAGCAACAGCTTTCCAGGCTAGCCCCTGCTGGCTACCAGCTATCTGCAGACGTTTGCATTTTCGGAGTGGGGCTGCGAAAGGAGCCTGGCAGGGATACTCGTTCCCAGGATACGTTTGAAGTTTGAGGTGACAAGACAAGCAAGCAGCCCCAGTCTCTGTGCCTCTGTGCGAGCAATGCCATGAGCAGATGAGGCTGAGCAACAGCTTTCCAGGCTAGCCCCTTCTGCCTGCAAGCTATCTGCAGACGTTCGCACTTTCGGAGCAGGGCTGCGAAAGGAGCCTGGCAGGGATACCCGTTCCCAGGATACGTTTGAAGTTTGAGGTGGCAAGACAAGTAAGCAGCCCCAGTCTCTGTGGTTCCGAGAGAGCAGTGCCATGGGCAGATGAGGCTGAGCAACAGTTTTCCAGGCTAGCCCCTGCTGGCTGCCACCTATTTGCAGACGTTCGCATTTTTGGAGCAGGGCTGCGAAAGGAGCCTGGCAGGGATACCCGTTCCCAGGATACGTTTGAAGTTTGAGGTGGCAAGACAAGTAAGCAGCCCCAGTCTCTGTGGTTCCGAGAGAGCAGTGTCATGTGCAGATGAGGCTGAGCAACAGCGTTCCAGGCTAGCCCCTTCTGGCTGCAAGCTATCTGCAGACGTTCGCATCTTCGGAGCAGGCGTGCAAGAGGAGTCTGGCAGGCACCCCCCACTCCCAGGCAACTTTTGAAGTTTGAGGTGGCAAGACAAGCAAGAAGCCCCAGTCTCTGTGGTTCCGAGAGAGCAGTGCCATGGGCAGATGAGGCCGAGCAACAGCTTTCCAGGCTAGCCTTTTCTGGCTGCCAGCTATCTGCAGACATTCGCATCTTCAGAGCAAGGTTGCAAAAGGAGCCTGGCAGGGCTACTCATTCCCAGGATACGTTTGAAGTTTGAGGTGGCAAGACAAGCAAGCAGCCCCAGTCTCTGTGGTTCCGAGAGAGCAGTGCCATGGGCACATGAGGCTGAGCAACAGCCTTCCAGGCTAGCCCCTGCTGGCTACCAGCTATCTGCAGACATTCGCATCTTCAGAGCAAGGCTGCAAAAGGAGCCTGGCAGGGATACCCATTCCCAGGATACGTTTGAAGTTTGAGGTGGCAAGACAAGCAAGTAGCCCCAGTCTCTGTGGTTCGGAGAGAGCAGTGCCATGGGCAGATGAGGCTGAGCAACAGTTTTCCAGGCTACCCCCTGCTGGCTACCAGCTATCTGCAGACGTTCGTATTTTTGGAGCAGGGCTGAGAAAGAAGCCTGGCAGGGATACCCGTTCCCAGGCTACGTTTGAAGTTTGAGGTGGCAAGACAAGCAAGAAGCCCCAGTCTCTCTGGTTCAGAGAGAGCAGTGCCATGGGCAGATGAGACTCAGCAACAGCTTTCCAGGCTGGACCCTTCTGGCTGCAAGCTATCTGCAGAAGTTCTCATTTTCGGAGCAGGAGTGCAAGAGGAGTCTGGCAGGTATACCCGTTCCCAGGATACGCTTGAAGTTTAAATTGGCAAGACAAGCAAGCAGCCCCACTCTCCGTGCCTCTGTGCGAGCAGTGCCATGGGCACATGAGGCCAGTCAACAGCTTTCCAGGCTAGCCCCTGCTGGCTAACATCTATCTGCAGACGTTCTCATCTTCGGAGTAGGGCTGCGAAAGGAGCCTGGCAGGGATACCCGTTCCCAGGATACGTTTGAACTTTGAGGTGGCAAGACAAGTAAGCAGCCCCAGTCTCTGTGCCTCTGTGCGAGCAGTGCCATGGGCAGATGAGGCTGAGCAACAGTTTTCCAGGCTAGCCCCTGCTGGCTGCCACCTATCTGCAGACGTTCGCATTTTTGGAGCAGGGCTGCGAAAGGAGCCTGGCAGGGATACCCGTTCCCAGGATACGTTTGAAGTTTGAGGTGGCAAGACAAGTAAGCAGCCCCAGTCTCTGTGGTTCCGAGAGAGCAGTGCCATGTGCAGATGAGGCTGAGCAACAGCGTTCCAGGCTAGCCCCTTCTGGCTGACAGCTATCTGCAGACGTTCTCATTTTCGGAGCAGGGCTGCGAAAGGATTCTGGCAGGGATACCCGTTCCCAGGATACGTTTGAAGTTTGAGGTGGCAAGACAAGCAAGCAGCCCCAGTCTCTGTGCCTCTATACGAGCAGTGCCATGGGCAGATGAGGCTGAGCAACAGCTTTCCAGGCTAGCCCCTGCTGGCTACCAGCTATCTGCAGACGTTTGCATTTTCGGAGTAGGGCTGCGAAAGGAGCCTGGCAGGGATACTCGTTCCCAGGATACGTTTGAAGTTTGAGGTGACAAGACAAGCAAGCAGCCCCAGTCTCTGTGCCTCTGTGCGAGCAATGCCATGAGCAGATGAGGCTGAGCAACAGCTTTCCAGGCTAGCCCCTTCTGCCTGCAAGCTATCTGCAGACGTTCGCACTTTCGGAGCAGGGCTGCGAAAGGAGGCTGGCAGGGATACCCGTTCCCAGGATACGTTTGAAGTTTGAGGTGGCAAGACAAGTAAGCAGCCCCAGTCTCTGTGGTTCCGAGAGAGCAGTGCCATGGGCAGATGAGGCTGAGCAACCGTTTTCAGGCTAGCCCCTTCTGGCTGCCACCTATCTGCAGACGTTCGCATCTTCGGAGCAGGGCTGCGAAAGGAGTCTGTCAGGGATACTCGTTCCCAGGATACGTTTTAAGTTTGAAGTGGCAAGACAAGCAAGAAGCCCCAGTCTCTGTGACTCTGTGCGAGCAGTGCCATGGGCAGATGAGGCTGAGCAACAGCTTTCCAGGCTAGCCCCTTCTGCCTGCAAGCTATCTGCAGACGTTCGCACTTTCGGAGCAGGGCTGCGAAAGGATTCTGGCAGGGATACCCGTTCCCAGGATACGTTTGAAGTTTGAGGTGGCAAGACAAGTAAGCAGCCCCAGTCTCTGTGGTTCCAAGAGAGCAGTGCCATGGGCAGATGAGGCTGAGCAACAGTTTTCCAGGCTAGCCCCTGCTGGCTGCCACCTATTTGCAGACGTTCGCATTTGTAGAGCAGGGCTGCGAAAGGAGCCTGGCAGGGATATCCGTTCCCAGGATACGTTTGAAGTTTGAGGTGGCAAGACAAGTAAGCAGCCCCAGTCTCTGTGGTTCGGAGAGAGCAGTGCCATGGGCAGATGAGGCTGAGCAACAGCGTTCCAGGCTAGCCCCTTCTGGCTGACAGCTATCTGCAGACGTTCTCATTTTCGGAGCAGGGCTGCGAAAGGATTCTGACAGGGATACCCGTTCCCAGGATACGTTTGAAGTTTGAGGTGGCAAGACAAGCAAGCAGCCCCAGTCTCTGTGGTTCGGAGAGAGCAGTGCCATGGGCAGATGAGGCTGAGCAACAGCTTTCCAGGCTAGCCCCTTCTGGCTGCAAGCTATCTGCAAACTTTCTCATTTTCGGAGCAGGGCTGCGAAAGGAGCCTGGCAGGGATACCCGTTCCCAGGATACGTTTGAAGTTTGAGGTGGCAAGACAAGTAAGCAGCCCCAGTCTCTGTGGTTCGGAGAGAGCAGTGCCATGGGCAGATGAGGCTGAGCAACAGTTTTCCAGGCTACCCCCTGCTGGCTACCAGCTATCTGCAGACGTTCGTATTTTTGGAGCAGGGCTGAGAAAGAAGCCTGGCAGGGATACCCGTTCCCAGGATACGTTTGAAGTTTGAGGTGGCAAGACAAGCAAGAAGCCCCAGTCTCTCTGGTTCAGAGAGAGCAGTGCCATGGGCAGATGAGACTCAGCAACAGCTTTCCAGGCTGGACCCTTCTGGCTGCAAGCTATCTGCAGAAGTTCTCATTTTCGGAGCAGGAGTGCAAGAGGAGTCTGGCAGGTATACCCATTCCCAGGATACGCTTGAAGTTTAAATTGGCAAGACAAGCAAGCAGCCCCACTCTCCGTGCCTCTGTGCGAGCAGTGCCATGGGCACATGAGGCCAGTCAACAGCTTTCCAGGCTATCCCCTGCTGGCTAACATCTATCTGCAGACGTTCTCATCTTCGGAGTAGGGCTGCGAAAGGAGCCTGGCAGGGATACCCGTTCCCAGGATACGTTTGAAGTTTGAGGTGGCAAGACAAGTAAGCAGCCCCAGTCTCTGTGCCTCTGTGCGAGCAGTGCCATGGGCAGATGAGGCTGAGCAACAGTTTTCCAGGCTAGCCCCTGCTGGCTGCCACCTATCTGCAGACGTTCGCATTTTTGGAGCAGGGCTGCGAAAGGAGCCTGGCAGGGATACCCGTTCCCAGGATACGTTTGAAGTTTGAGGTGGCAAGACAAGTAAGCAGCCCCAGTCTCTGTGGTTCCAAGAGAGCAGTGCCATGTGCAGATGAGGCTGAGCAACAGCGTTCCAGGCTAGCCCCTTCTGGCTGACAGCTATCTGCAGACGTTCTCATTTTCGGAGCAGGGCTGCGAAAGGATTCTGGCAGGGATACCCGTTCCCAGGATACGTTTGAAGTTTGAGGTGGCAAGACAAGCAAGCAGCCCCAGTCTCTGTGCCTCTATACGAGCAGTGCCATGGGCAGATGAGACTCAGCAACAGCTTTCCAGGCTAGCCCCTTCTGGCTGCAAGCTATCTGCAAACTTTCTCATTTTCGGAGCACTGCTGCGAAAGGAGCCTGACAGGGATACCCCTTCCCAGGATAGGTTTGAAGTTTAAATTGGCAAGAGAAGCAAGCAGCCCCATTCTCTGTGCCTCTATACGAGCAGTGCCATGGGCAGATGAGGCTGATCAACAGCTTTCCAGGCTAGCCCCTGCTGGCTACCAGCTATCTGCAGACGTTTGCATTTTCGGAGTAGGGCTGCGAAAGGAGCCTGGCAGGGATACTCGTTCCCAGGATACGTTTGAAGTTTGAGGTGACAAGACAAGCAAGCAGCCCCAGTCTCTGTGCCTCTGTGCGAGCAATGCCATGAGCAGATGAGGCTGAGCAACAGCTTTCCAGGCTAGCCCCTTCTGCCTGCATGCTATCTGCAGACGTTCGCACTTTCGGAGCAGGGCTGCGAAAGGAGGCTGGCAGGGATACCCGTTCCCAGGATACGTTTGAAGTTTGAGGTGGCAAGACAAGTAAGCAGCCCCAGTCTCTGTGGTTCCGAGAGAGCAGTGCCATGGGCAGATGAGGCTGAGCAACCGTTTTCAGGCTAGCCCCTTCTGGCTGCCACCTATCTGCAGACGTTCGCATCTTCGGAGCAGGGCTGCGAAAGGATTCTGTCAGGGATACTCGTTCCCAGGATACGTTTTAAGTTTGAAGTGGCAAGACAAGCAAGAAGCCCCAGTCTCTGTGACTCTGTGCGAGCAGTGCCATGGGCAGATGAGGCTGAGCAACAGCTTTCCAGGCTAGCCCCTTCTGCCTGCAAGCTATCTGCAGACGTTCGCACTTTCGGAGCAGGGCTGCGAAAGGATTCTGGCAGGGATACCCGTTCCCAGGATACGTTTGAAGTTTGAGGTGGCAAGACAAGTAAGCAGCCCCAGTCTCTGTGGTTCCAAGAGAGCAGTGCCATGGGCAGATGAGGCTGAGCAACAGTTTTCCAGGCTAGCCCCTGCTGGATGCCACCTATTTGCAGACGTTCGCATTTGTAGAGCAGGGCTGCGAAAGGAGCCTGGCAGGGATATCCGTTCCCAGGATACGTTTGAAGTTTGAGGTGGCAAGACAAGTAAGCAGCCCCAGTCTCTGTGGTTCGGAGAGAGCAGTGCCATGGGCAGATGAGGCTGAGTAACAGCGTTCCAGGCTAGCCCCTTCTGGCTGACAGCTATCTGCAGACGTTCTCATTTTCGGAGCAGGGCTGCGAAAGGATTCTGACAGGGATACCCGTTCCCAGGCTACGTTTGAAGTTTGAGGTGGCAAGACAAGCAAGCAGCCCCAGTCTCTGTGGTTCGGAGAGAGCAGTGCCATGGGCAGATGAGGCTGAGCAACAGCTTTCCAGGCTAGCCCCTTCTGGCTGCAAGCTATCTGCAAACTTTCTCATTTTCGGAGCAGGGCTGCGAAAGGAGCCTGGCAGGGATACCCGTTCCCAGGATACGTTTGAAGTTTGAGGTGGCAAGACAAGTAAGCAGCCCCAGTCTCTGTGGTTCGGAGAGAGCAGTGCCATGGGCAGATGAGGCTGAGCAACAGTTTTCCAGGCTAGCCCCTGCTGGCTACCAGCTATCTGCAGACGTTCGTATTTTTGGAGCAGGGCTGAGAAAGAAGCCTGGCAGGGATACCCGTTCCCAGGCTACGTTTGAAGTTTGAGGTGGCAAGACAAGCAAGAAGCCCCAGTCTCTCTGGTTCAGAGAGAGCAGTGCCATGGGCAGATGAGACTCAGCAACAGCTTTCCAGGCTGGACCCTTCTGGCTGCAAGCTATCTGCAGAAGTTCTCATTTTCGGAGCAGGAGTGCAAGAGGAGTCTGGCAGGTATACCCGTTCCCAGGATACGCTTGAAGTTTAAATTGGCAAGACAAGCAAGCAGCCCCACTCTCCGTGCCTCTGTGCGAGCAGTGCCATGGGCACATGAGGCCAGTCAACAGCTTTCCAGGCTAGCCCCTGCTGGCTAACATCTATCTGCAGACGTTCTCATCTTCGGAGTAGGGCTGCGAAAGGAGCCTGGCAGGGATACCCGTTCCCAGGATACGTTTGAAGTTTGAGGTGGCAAGACAAGTAAGCAGCCCCAGTCTCTGTGCCTCTGTGCGAGCAGTGCCATGGGCAGATGAGGCTGAGCAACAGTTTTCCAGGCTAGCCCCTGCTGGCTGCCACCTATCTGCAGACGTTCGCATTTTTGGAGCAGGGCTGCGAAAGGAGCCTGGCAGGGATACCCGTTCCCAGGATACGTTTGAAGTTTGAGGTGGCAAGACAAGTAAGCAGCCCCAGTCTCTGTGGTTCCGAGAGAGCAGTGCCATGTGCAGATGAGGCTGAGCAACAGCGTTCCAGGCTAGCCCCTTCTGGCTGACAGCTATCTGCAGACGTTCTCATTTTCGGAGCAGGGCTGCGAAAGGATTCTGGCAGGGATACCCGTTCCCAGGATACGTTTGAAGTTTGAGGTGGCAAGACAAGCAAGAAGCCCCAGTCTCTGTGCCTCTATACGAGCAGTGCCATGGGCAGATGAGACTCAGCAACAGCTTTCCAGGCTAGCCCCTTCTGGCTGCAAGCTATCTGCAAACTTTCTCATTTTCGGAGCACTGCTGCGAAAGGAGCCTGACAGGGATACCCCTTCCCAGGATAGGTTTGAAGTTTAAATTGGCAAGACAAGCAAGCAGCCCCATTCTCTGTGCCTCTATACGAGCAGTGCCATGGGCAGATGAGGCTGAGCAACAGCTTTCCAGGCTAGCCCCTGCTGGCTACCAGCTATCTGCAGACGTTTGCATTTTCGGAGTAGGGCTGCGAAAGGAGCCTGGCAGGGATACTCGTTCCCAGGATACGTTTGAAGTTTGAGGTGACAAGACAAGCAAGCAGCCCCAGTCTCTGTGCCTCTGTGCGAGCAATGCCATGAGCAGATGAGGCTGAGCAACAGCTTTCCAGGCTAGCCCCTTCTGCCTGCAAGCTATCTGCAGACGTTCGCACTTTCCGAGCAGGGCTGCGAAAGGAGGCTGGCAGGGATACCCGTTCCCAGGATACGTTTGAAGTTTGAGGTGGCAAGACAAGTAAGCAGCCCCAGTCTCTGTGGTTCCGAGAGAGCAGTGCCATGGGCAGATGAGGCTGAGCAACCGTTTTCAGGCTAGCCCCTTCTGGCTGCCACCTATCTGCAGACGTTCGCATCTTCGGAGCAGGGCTGCGAAAGGAGTCTGTCAGGGATACTCGTTCCCAGGATACGTTTTAAGTTTGAAGTGGCAAGACAAGCAAGAAGCCCCAGTCTCTGTGACTCTGTGCGAGCAGTGCCATGGGCAGATGAGGCTGAGCAACAGCTTTCCAGGCTAGCCCCTTCTGCCTGCAAGCTATCTGCAGACGTTCGCACTTTCGGAGCAGGGCTGCGAAAGGATTCTGGCAGGGATACCCGTTCCCAGGATACGTTTGAAGTTTGAGGTGGCAAGACAAGTAAGCAGCCCCAGTCTCTGTGGTTCCAAGAGAGCAGTGCCATGGGCAGATGAGGCTGAGCAACAGTTTTCCAGGCTAGCCCCTGCTGGCTGCCACCTATTTGCAGACGTTCGCATTTGTAGAGCAGGGCTGCGAAAGGAGCCTGGCAGGGATATCCGTTCCCAGGATACGTTTGAAGTTTGAGGTGGCAAGACAAGTAAGCAGCCCCAGTCTCTGTGGTTCGGAGAGAGCAGTGCCATGGGCAGATGAGGCTGAGCAACAGCGTTCCAGGCTAGCCCCTTCTGGCTGACAGCTATCTGCAGACGTTCTCATTTTCGGAGCAGGGCTGCGAAAGGATTCTGACAGGGATACCCGTTCCCAGGATACGTTTGAAGTTTGAGGTGGCAAGACAAGCAAGCAGCCCCAGTCTCTGTGGTTCGGAGAGAGCAGTGCCATGGGCAGATGAGGCTGAGCAACAGCTTTCCAGGCTAGCCCCTTCTGGCTGCAAGCTATCTGCAAACTTTCTCATTTTCGGAGCAGGGCTGCGAAAGGAGCCTGGCAGGGATACCCCTTCCCAGGATAGGTTTGAAGTTTAAATTGGCAAGACAAGCAAGAAGCCCCAGTCTCTGTGCCTCTATACGAGCAGTGCCATGGGCAGATGAGGCTGAGCAACAGCTTTCCAGGCTAGCCCCTGCTGGCTACCAGCTATCTGCAGACGTTTGCATTTTCGGAGTAGGGCTGCGAAAGGAGCCTGGCAGGGATACCCGTTCCCAGGATACGTTTGAAGTTTGAGGTGGCAAGACAAGCAAGAAGCCCCAGTCTCTGTGGTTCGGAGAGAGCAGTGTCATGGACAGATGAGGCTGAGCAACAGCGTTCCAGGCTAGCCCCTTTCGGCTGCAAGCTATCTGCAGACGTTCACATTTTTGGAGCAGGGCTGCAAAAGGAGCCTGGCAGGGATACCCGTTCCCAGGATACGTTTGAAGTTTGAGGTGGCAAGACAAGTAAGCAGCCCCAGTCTCTGTGGTTC
Organism: Opisthocomus hoazin; assembly: GCF_030867145.1. Lineage (NCBI taxonomy): Eukaryota > Metazoa > Chordata > Aves > Opisthocomiformes > Opisthocomidae > Opisthocomus > Opisthocomus hoazin. Next base: position 6,993,643 of record NC_134440.1, read on the forward strand.
TGAGAGAGCAGTGTCATGGGCAGATGAGGCTGAGCAACGGTTTTCCAGGCTAGCCCCTGCTGGCTGCCACCTATCTGCAGACGTTCGCATTTTCGGAGCAGGGGTGCAAGAGGAGCCTTGCAGGGATACCCGTTCCCAGGATACGTTTGAAGTTTGAGGTGGCAAGACAAGCAAGCAGCCCCAGTCTCTGTGGTTCCGAGAGAGCAGTGCCATGGGGAGATGAGGCTGAGCAACAGCGTTCCAGGCTAGCCCCTGCTGGCTGCCACCTATCTGCAGACGTTCGCATTTTCGGAGCAGGGCTGCGAAAGGAGTCTGGCAGGGATACCCGTTCCCAGGATACGTTTGAAGTTTGAGGTGGCAAGACAAGGAAGAAGCCCCAGTCTCTGTGCCTCTGTGCGAGCAATGCCATGGGCAGATGAGGCTGAGCAACAGCTTTCCAGGCTAGCCCCTTCTGCCTGCAAGCTATCTGCAAACTCTCTCATTTTCGGAGCAGTGCTGCGAAAGGAGCCTGACAGGGATACCCCTTCCCAGGATAGGTTTGAAGTTTAAATTGGCAAGACAAGCAAGCAGCCGCAGTCTCTGTGCCTCTATACGAGCAGTGCCATGGGCAGATGAGGCTGAGCAACAGCTTTCCAGGCTAGCCCCTGCTGGCTGCAAGCTATCTGCAGACGTTCGCATCTTCGGAGCAGGCGTGCAAGAGGAGTCTGGCAGGCACCCCCCACTCCCAGGCAACTTTTGAAGTTTGAGGTGGCAAGACAAGCAAGAAGCCCCAGTCTCTGTGGTTCCGAGAGAGCAGTGCCATGGGCAGATGAGGCCGAGCAACAGCTTTCCAGGCTAGCCTTTTCTGGCTGCCAGCTATCTGCAGACATTCGCATCTTCAGAGCAAGGTTGCAAAAGGAGCCTGGCAGGGCTACTCATTCCCAGGATACGTTTGAAGTTTGAGGTGGCAAGACAAGCAAGCAGGCCCAGTCTCTGTGGTTCCGAGAGAGCAGTGCCATGGGCACATGAGGCTGAGCAACAGCTTTCCAGGCTAGCCCCTGCTGGCTACCAGCTATCTGCAGACATTCGCATCTTCAGAGCAAGGCTGCAAAAGGAGCCTGGCAGGGATACCCATTCCCAGGATACGTTTGAAGTTTGAGGTGGCAAGACAAGCAAGTAGCCCCAGTCTCTGTGGTTCGGAGAGAGCAGTGCCATGGGCAGATGAGGCTGAGCAACAGTTTTCCAGGCTACCCCCTGCTGGCTACCAGCTATCTGCAGACGTTCGTATTTTTGGAGCAGGGCTGAGAAAGAAGCCTGGCAGAGATACCCGTTCCCAGGCTACGTTTTAAGTTTGAGGTGGCAAGACAAGCAAGAAGCCCCAGTCTCTCTGGTTCAGAGAGAGCAGTGCCATGGGCAGATGAGGCTGAGCAACAGCTTTCCAGGCTAGCCCCTTCTGCCTGCAATCTATCTGCAGACGTTCGCACTTTCGGAGTAGGGCTGCGAAAGGAGCCTGGCAGGGATACCCGTTCCCAGGATACGTTTGAAGTTTGAGGTGGCAAGACAAGTAAGCAGCCCCAGTCTCTGTGGTTCCGAGAGAGCAGTGTCATGGGCAGATGAGGCTGAGCAACAGTTTTCCAGGCTAGCCCCTGCTGGCTGCCACCTATCTGCAGACGTTCGCATTTTCGGAGCAGGGGTGCAAGAGGAGCCTTGCAGGGATACCCGTTCCCAGGATACGTTTGAAGTTTGAGGTGGCAAGACAAGCAAGCAGCCCCAGTCTCTGTGGTTCCGAGAGAGCAGTGCCATGGGGAGATGAGGCTGAGCAACAGCGTTCCAGGCTAGCCCCTGCTGGCTGCCACCTATCTGCAGACGTTCGCATTTTCGGAGCAGGGCTGCGAAAGGAGTCTGGCAGGGATACCCGTTCCCAGGATACGTTTGAAGTTTGAGGTGGCAAGACAAGGAAGAAGCCCCAGTCTCTGTGCCTCTGTGCGAGCAATGCCATGGGCAGATGAGGCTGAGCAACAGCTTTCCAGGCTAGCCCCTTCTGCCTGCAAGCTATCTGCAAACTTTCTCATTTTCGGAGCAGTGCTGCGAAAGGAGCCTGACAGGGATACCCCTTCCCAGGATAGGTTTGAAGTTTAAATTGGCAAGACAAGCAAGCAGCCGCAGTCTCTGTGCCTCTATACGAGCAGTGCCATGGGCAGATGAGGCTGAGCAACAGCTTTCCAGGCTAGCCCCTGCTGGCTGCAAGCTATCTGCAGACGTTCGCATCTTCGGAGCAGGCGTGCAAGAGGAGTCTGGCAGGCACCCCCCACTCCCAGGCAACTTTTGAAGTTTGAGGTGGCAAGACAAGCAAGAAGCCCCAGTCTCTGTGGTTCCGAGAGAGCAGTGCCATGGGCAGATGAGGCCGAGCAACAGCTTTCCAGGCTAGCCTTTTCTGGCTGCCAGCTATCTGCAGACATTCGCATCTTCAGAGCAAGGTTGCAAAAGGAGCCTGGCAGGGCTAGTCATTCCCAGGATACGTTTGAAGTTTGAGGTGGCAAGACAAGCAAGCAGGCCCAGTCTCTGTGGTTCCGAGAGAGCAGTGCCATGGGCACATGAGGCTGAGCAACAGCTTTCCAGGCTAGCCCCTGCTGGCTACCAGCTATCTGCAGACATTCGCATCTTCAGAGCAAGGCTGCAAAAGGAGCCTGGCAGGGATACCCATTCCCAGGATACGTTTGAAGTTTGAGGTGGCAAGACAAGCAAGTAGCCCCAGTCTCTGTGGTTCGGAGAGAGCAGTGCCATGGGCAGATGAGGCTGAGCAACAGTTTTCCAGGCTACCCCCTGCTGGCTACCAGCTATCTGCAGACGTTCGTATTTTTGGAGCAGGGCTGAGAAAGAAGCCTGACAGGGATACCCGTTCCCAGGCTACGTTTTAAGTTTGAGGTGGCAAGACAAGCAAGAAGCCCCAGTCTCTCTGGTTCAGAGAGAGCAGTGCCATGGGCAGATGAGGCTGAGCAACAGCTTTCCAGGCTAGCCCCTTCTGCCTGCAATCTATCTGCAGACGTTCGCACTTTCGGAGCAGGGCTGCGAAAGGAGCCTGGCAGGGATACCCGTTCCCAGGATACGTTTGAAGTTTGAGGTGGCAAGACAAGTAAGCAGCCCCAGTCTCTCTGGTTCAGAGAGAGCAGTGCCATGGGCAGATGAGACTCAGCAACAGCTTTCCAGGCTGGACCCTTCTGGCTGCAAGCTATCTGCAGAAGTTCTCATTTTCGGAGCAGGAGTGCAAGAGGAGTCTGGCAGGTATACCCGTTCCCAGGATACGCTTGAAGTTTAAATTGGCAAGACAAGCAAGCAGCCCCACTCTCCGTGCCTCTGTGCGAGCAGTGCCATGGGCACATGAGGCCAGTCAACAGCTTTCCAGGCTAGCCCCTGCTGGCTAACATCTATCTGCAGACGTTCTCATCTTCGGAGTAGGGCTGCGAAAGGAGCCTGGCAGGGATACCCGTTCCCAGGATACGTTTGAAGTTTGAGGTGGCAAGACAAGTAAGCAGCCCCAGTCTCTGTGCCTCTGTGCGAGCAGTGCCATGGGCAGATGAGGCTGAGCAACAGTTTTCCAGGCTAGCCCCTGCTGGCTGCCACCTATCTGCAGACGTTCGCATTTTTGGAGCAGGGCTGCGAAAGGAGCCTGGCAGGGATACCCGTTCCCAGGATACGTTTGAAGTTTGAGGTGGCAAGACAAGTAAGCAGCCCCAGTCTCTGTGGTTCCGAGAGAGCAGTGCCATGTGCAGATGAGGCTGAGCAACAGCGTTCCAGGCTAGCCCCTTCTGGCTGACAGCTATCTGCAGACGTTCTCATTTTCGGAGCAGGGCTGCGAAAGGATTCTGGCAGGGATACCCGTTCCCAGGATACGTTTGAAGTTTGAGGTGGCAAGACAAGCAAGAAGCCCCAGTCTCTGTGCCTCTATACGAGCAGTGCCATGGGCAGATGAGACTCAGCAACAGCTTTCCAGGCTAGCCCCTTCTGGCTGCAAGCTATCTGCAAACTTTCTCATTTTCGGAGCACTGCTGCGAAAGGAGCCTGACAGGGATACCCCTTCCCAGGATAGGTTTGAAGTTTAAATTGGCAAGACAAGCAAGCAGCCCCATTCTCTGTGCCTCTATACGAGCAGTGCCATGGGCAGATGAGGCTGAGCAACAGCTTTCCAGGCTAGCCCCTGCTGGCTACCAGCTATCTGCAGACGTTTGCATTTTCGGAGTAGGGCTGCGAAAGGAGCCTGGCAGGGATACTCGTTCCCAGGATACGTTTGAAGTTTGAGGTGACAAGACAAGCAAGCAGCCCCAGTCTCTGTGCCTCTGTGCGAGCAATGCCATGAGCAGATGAGGCTGAGCAACAGCTTTCCAGGCTAGCCCCTTCTGCCTGCAAGCTATCTGCAGACGTTCGCACTTTCCGAGCAGGGCTGCGAAAGGAGGCTGGCAGGGATACCCGTTCCCAGGATACGTTTGAAGTTTGAGGTGGCAAGACAAGTAAGCAGCCCCAGTCTCTGTGGTTCCGAGAGAGCAGTGCCATGGGCAGATGAGGCTGAGCAACCGTTTTCAGGCTAGCCCCTTCTGGCTGCCACCTATCTGCAGACGTTCGCATCTTCGGAGCAGGGCTGCGAAAGGAGTCTGTCAGGGATACTCGTTCCCAGGATACGTTTTAAGTTTGAAGTGGCAAGACAAGCAAGAAGCCCCAGTCTCTGTGACTCTGTGCGAGCAGTGCCATGGGCAGATGAGGCTGAGCAACAGCTTTCCAGGCTAGCCCCTTCTGCCTGCAAGCTATCTGCAGACGTTCGCACTTTCGGAGCAGGGCTGCGAAAGGATTCTGGCAGGGATACCCGTTCCCAGGATACGTTTGAAGTTTGAGGTGGCAAGACAAGTAAGCAGCCCCAGTCTCTGTGGTTCCAAGAGAGCAGTGCCATGGGCAGATGAGGCTGAGCAACAGTTTTCCAGGCTAGCCCCTGCTGGCTGCCACCTATTTGCAGACGTTCGCATTTGTAGAGCAGGGCTGCGAAAGGAGCCTGGCAGGGATATCCGTTCCCAGGATACGTTTGAAGTTTGAGGTGGCAAGACAAGTAAGCAGCCCCAGTCTCTGTGGTTCGGAGAGAGCAGTGCCATGGGCAGATGAGGCTGAGCAACAGCGTTCCAGGCTAGCCCCTTCTGGCTGACAGCTATCTGCAGACGTTCTCATTTTCGGAGCAGGGCTGCGAAAGGATTCTGACAGGGATACCCGTTCCCAGGATACGTTTGAAGTTTGAGGTGGCAAGACAAGCAAGCAGCCCCAGTCTCTGTGGTTCGGAGAGAGCAGTGCCATGGGCAGATGAGGCTGAGCAACAGCTTTCCAGGCTAGCCCCTTCTGGCTGCAAGCTATCTGCAAACTTTCTCATTTTCGGAGCAGGGCTGCGAAAGGAGCCTGGCAGGGATACCCCTTCCCAGGATAGGTTTGAAGTTTAAATTGGCAAGACAAGCAAGAAGCCCCAGTCTCTGTGCCTCTATACGAGCAGTGCCATGTGGAGATGAGGCTGAGCAACAGCTTTCCAGGCTAGCCCCTGCTGGCTACCAGCTATCTGCAGACGTTTGCATTTTCGGAGTAGGGCTGCGAAAGGAGCCTGGCAGGGATACCCGTTCCCAGGATACGTTTGAAGTTTGAGGTGGCAAGACAAGCAAGAAGCCCCAGTCTCTGTGGTTCGGAGAGAGCAGTGTCATGGACAGATGAGGCTGAGCAACAGCGTTCCAGGCTAGCCCCTTTCGGCTGCAAGCTATCTGCAGACGTTCACATTTTTGGAGCAGGGCTGCAAAAGGAGCCTGGCAGGGATACCCGTTCCCAGGATACGTTTGAAGTTTGAGGTGGCAAGACAAGTAAGCAGCCCCAGTCTCTGTGGTTCTGAGAGAGCAGTGTCATGGGCAGATGAGGCTGAGCAACGGTTTTCCAGGCTAGCCCCTGCTGGCTGCCACCTATCTGCAGACGTTCGCATTTTCGGAGCAGGGGTGCAAGAGGAGCCTTGCAGGGATACCCGTTCCCAGGATACGTTTGAAGTTTGAGGTGGCAAGACAAGCAAGCAGCCCCAGTCTCTGTGGTTCCGAGAGAGCAGTGCCATGGGGAGATGAGGCTGAGCAACAGCGTTCCAGGCTAGCCCCTGCTGGCTGCCACCTATCTGCAGACGTTCGCATTTTCGGAGCAGGGCTGCGAAAGGAGTCTGGCAGGGATACCCGTTCCCAGGATACGTTTGAAGTTTGAGGTGGCAAGACAAGGAAGAAGCCCCAGTCTCTGTGCCTCTGTGCGAGCAATGCCATGGGCAGATGAGGCTGAGCAACAGCTTTCCAGGCTAGCCCCTTCTGCCTGCAAGCTATCTGCAAACTCTCTCATTTTCGGAGCAGTGCTGCGAAAGGAGCCTGACAGGGATACCCCTTCCCAGGATAGGTTTGAAGTTTAAATTGGCAAGACAAGCAAGCAGCCGCAGTCTCTGTGCCTCTATACGAGCAGTGCCATGGGCAGATGAGGCTGAGCAACAGCTTTCCAGGCTAGCCCCTGCTGGCTGCAAGCTATCTGCAGACGTTCGCATCTTCGGAGCAGGCGTGCAAGAGGAGTCTGGCAGGCACCCCCCACTCCCAGGCAACTTTTGAAGTTTGAGGTGGCAAGACAAGCAAGAAGCCCCAGTCTCTGTGGTTCCGAGAGAGCAGTGCCATGGGCAGATGAGGCCGAGCAACAGCTTTCCAGGCTAGCCTTTTCTGGCTGCCAGCTATCTGCAGACATTCGCATCTTCAGAGCAAGGTTGCAAAAGGAGCCTGGCAGGGCTACTCATTCCCAGGATACGTTTGAAGTTTGAGGTGGCAAGACAAGCAAGCAGGCCCAGTCTCTGTGGTTCCGAGAGAGCAGTGCCATGGGCACATGAGGCTGAGCAACAGCTTTCCAGGCTAGCCCCTGCTGGCTACCAGCTATCTGCAGACATTCGCATCTTCAGAGCAAGGCTGCAAAAGGAGCCTGGCAGGGATACCCATTCCCAGGATACGTTTGAAGTTTGAGGTGGCAAGACAAGCAAGTAGCCCCAGTCTCTGTGGTTCGGAGAGAGCAGTGCCATGGGCAGATGAGGCTGAGCAACAGTTTTCCAGGCTACCCCCTGCTGGCTACCAGCTATCTGCAGACGTTCGTATTTTTGGAGCAGGGCTGAGAAAGAAGCCTGGCAGAGATACCCGTTCCCAGGCTACGTTTTAAGTTTGAGGTGGCAAGACAAGCAAGAAGCCCCAGTCTCTCTGGTTCAGAGAGAGCAGTGCCATGGGCAGATGAGGCTGAGCAACAGCTTTCCAGGCTAGCCCCTTCTGCCTGCAATCTATCTGCAGACGTTCGCACTTTCGGAGTAGGGCTGCGAAAGGAGCCTGGCAGGGATACCCGTTCCCAGGATACGTTTGAAGTTTGAGGTGGCAAGACAAGTAAGCAGCCCCAGTCTCTGTGGTTCCGAGAGAGCAGTGTCATGGGCAGATGAGGCTGAGCAACAGTTTTCCAGGCTAGCCCCTGCTGGCTGCCACCTATCTGCAGACGTTCGCATTTTCGGAGCAGGGGTGCAAGAGGAGCCTTGCAGGGATACCCGTTCCCAGGATACGTTTGAAGTTTGAGGTGGCAAGACAAGCAAGCAGCCCCAGTCTCTGTGGTTCCGAGAGAGCAGTGCCATGGGGAGATGAGGCTGAGCAACAGCGTTCCAGGCTAGCCCCTGCTGGCTGCCACCTATCTGCAGACGTTCGCATTTTCGGAGCAGGGCTGCGAAAGGAGTCTGGCAGGGATACCCGTTCCCAGGATACGTTTGAAGTTTGAGGTGGCAAGACAAGGAAGAAGCCCCAGTCTCTGTGCCTCTGTGCGAGCAATGCCATGGGCAGATGAGGCTGAGCAACAGCTTTCCAGGCTAGCCCCTTCTGCCTGCAAGCTATCTGCAAACTTTCTCATTTTCGGAGCAGTGCTGCGAAAGGAGCCTGACAGGGATACCCCTTCCCAGGATAGGTTTGAAGTTTAAATTGGCAAGACAAGCAAGCAGCCGCAGTCTCTGTGCCTCTATACGAGCAGTGCCATGGGCAGATGAGGCTGAGCAACAGCTTTCCAGGCTAGCCCCTGCTGGCTGCAAGCTATCTGCAGACGTTCGCATCTTCGGAGCAGGCGTGCAAGAGGAGTCTGGCAGGCACCCCCCACTCCCAGGCAACTTTTGAAGTTTGAGGTGGCAAGACAAGCAAGAAGCCCCAGTCTCTGTGGTTCCGAGAGAGCAGTGCCATGGGCAGATGAGGCCGAGCAACAGCTTTCCAGGCTAGCCTTTTCTGGCTGCCAGCTATCTGCAGACATTCGCATCTTCAGAGCAAGGTTGCAAAAGGAGCCTGGCAGGGCTAGTCATTCCCAGGATACGTTTGAAGTTTGAGGTGGCAAGACAAGCAAGCAGGCCCAGTCTCTGTGGTTCCGAGAGAGCAGTGCCATGGGCACATGAGGCTGAGCAACAGCTTTCCAGGCTAGCCCCTGCTGGCTACCAGCTATCTGCAGACATTCGCATCTTCAGAGCAAGGCTGCAAAAGGAGCCTGGCAGGGATACCCATTCCCAGGATACGTTTGAAGTTTGAGGTGGCAAGACAAGCAAGTAGCCCCAGTCTCTGTGGTTCGGAGAGAGCAGTGCCATGGGCAGATGAGGCTGAGCAACAGTTTTCCAGGCTACCCCCTGCTGGCTACCAGCTATCTGCAGACGTTCGTATTTTTGGAGCAGGGCTGAGAAAGAAGCCTGACAGGGATACCCGTTCCCAGGCTACGTTTTAAGTTTGAGGTGGCAAGACAAGCAAGAAGCCCCAGTCTCTCTGGTTCAGAGAGAGCAGTGCCATGGGCAGATGAGGCTGAGCAACAGCTTTCCAGGCTAGCCCCTTCTGCCTGCAATCTATCTGCAGACGTTCGCACTTTCGGAGCAGGGCTGCGAAAGGAGCCTGGCAGGGATACCCGTTCCCAGGATACGTTTGAAGTTTGAGGTGGCAAGACAAGTAAGCAGCCCCAGTCTCTGTGGTTCCAAGAGAGCAGTGCCATGGGCAGATGAGGCTGAGCAACAGCGTTCCAGGCTAGCCCCTTCTGGCTGACATTTATCTGCAGTCGTTCTCATTTTTGGAGCAGGGCTGCGAAAAGATTCTGACAGGGATACCCGTTCCCAGGATACGTTTGAAGTTTGAGGTGGCAAGACAAGCAAGCAGCTCCACTATCTCTGCCTCTGAGCGAGAGGTGCCATGGGCAGATGAGACTGAGTAAGAGCTTTCCAGGCTACCCCTTCTGCCTGCAATCTATCTGCACACGTTCGCATCTTCGGAGCAGGCGTGCAAGAGGAGTCTGGCAGGCACCCCCCATTCCCAGGATACTTTTGAAGTTTGAGGTGGCAAGACAAGCAAGCAGCCCCAGTTTCTGTGGTTCCGAGAGAGCAGTGCCATGGGCAGATGAGGCTGAGCAACAGCTTTCCAGGCTAGCCTTTTCTGGCTGCCAGCTATCTGCAGACATTCGCATCTTCAGAGCAAGGTTGCAAAAGGAGCCTGGCAGAGATACCCATTCCCAGGATACGTTTGAAGTTTGAGGTGGCAAGACAAGCAAGCAGCCCCAGTCTCTGTGGTTCCGAGAGAGCAGTGCCGTGGGCAGATGAGGCTGAGCAACAGCGTTCCAGGCTAGCCCCTTCTGGCTGCCAGCTATCTGCAGACATTCGCATTTTCGGAGCAGGGCTGCGAAAAGAGTCTGGCAGGGATACCCGTTCCCAGGCTACGTTTGAAGTTTAAATTGGCAAGACAAGCAAGCAGCCCCAGTCTCTGTGGTTCGGAGAGAGCAGTGCCATGGGCAGATGAGGCTGAGCAACAGCGTTCCAGGCTAGCCCCTGCTGGCTGCCACCTATCTGCAGACGTTCTTATTTTTGGAGCAGGGCTGAGATAGGAGCCTGGCAGGGATAACCGTTCCCAGGATACGTTTGAAGTTTGAGGTGGCAAGACAAGCAAGAAGCCCCAGTCTCTCTGGTTCAGAGAGAGCAGTGCCATGGGCAGATGAGGCTCAGCAACAGCTTTCCAGGCTAGCCCCTTCTGCCTGCCAGCTATCTGCAGACGTTCGCACTTTCGGAGCAGTGCTGTGATAGGAGCCTGGCTGGGACACCATCATTCCCAGCATGCGTTTGAAGTTTGAGGTGGCAAGATAAGCAAGCAGCCCCATTCTCTGTGCCTCTCTGCGAACAGTGCCATGGGCAGATGAGGCTGAGCAACAGCTTTCCAGGCTAGCCCCTGCTGGCTACCAGCTATCTGCAGACGTTTGCATTTTCGGAGCAGGGCTGCGAAAGGAGCCTGGCAGGGATACCCGTTCCCAGGATACGTTTGAACTTTGAGGTGGCAAGACAAGTAAGCAGCCCCAGTCTCTGTGGTTCCGAGAGAGCAGTGTCATGGGCAGATGAGGCTGAGCAACAGCTTTCCAGGCTAGCCCCTGCTGGCTGCCACCTATCTGCAGACGTTCGCATTTTCGGAGCAGGGGTGCAAGAGGAGCCTGGCAGGGATACCCGTTCCCAGGATACGTTTGAAGTTTGAGGTGGCAAGACAAGTAAGCAGCCCCAGTCTCTGTGGTTCAGAGAGAGCAGTGCCATGGGCAGATGAGGCTGAGCAACAGCGTTCCAGGCTAGCCCCTGCTGGCTGCCACCTATCTGCAGACGTTCGCATTTTCGGAGCAGGGCTGCGAAAGGAGTCTGGCAGGGATACCCGTTCCCAGGATACGTTTGAAGTTTGAGGTGGCAAGACAAGCAAGCACCCCCAGTCTCTGTGCCTCTGTGTGAGCAGTGCCATGGGCAGATGAGGCTGAGCAACAGCTTTCCAGGCTAGCCCCTTCTGCCTGCAAGCTATCTGCAGACGTTCGCATCTTCGGAGCAGGGCGGCGGAAAGAGTCTGTCAGGGATACTCGTTCCCAGGATACGTTTGAAGTTTGAGGTGGCAAGACAAGCAAGCAGCCCCAGTCTCTGTGCCTCTATACGAGCAATGCCATGGGCAGATGAGGATGAGCAACCGTTTTCAGTCTAGCCCCTTCTGGCTGCCACCTATCTGCAGACGTTCGCATATTCGGAGCAGGGCTGCGAAAGGAGCCTGGCAGGGATACTCGTTCACAGGATACATTTGAAGTTTGAGGTGGCAAGACAAGCAAGAAGCCCCAGTCTCTGTGGTTCGGAGAGAGCAGTGCCATGGGCAGATGAGGCTGAGCAACAGTTTTCCAGGCTAGCCCCTTCTGGCTGCAAGCTATCTGCAGACGTTCTCATTTTCTGAGCAGGGGTGCAAGAGGAGTCTGGCAGGTATACCCGTTCCCAGGATACGTTTGAAGTTTGAGGTGGCAAGACAAGCAATCAGCTCCACTATCTCTGCCTCTGAGCGAGAGGTGCCATGGGCAGATGAGACTGAGTAAGAGCCTTCCACGCTAGCCCCTTCTGCCTGCAAGCTATCTGCAGACGTTCGCATCTTCGGAGCAGGCGTGCAAGAGGAGTCTGGCAGGCACCCCCCACTCCCAGGCAACTTTTGAAGTTTGAGGTGGCAAGACAAGCAAGAAGCCCCAGTCTCTGCGGTTCCGAGAGAGCAGTGCCATGGGCAGATGAGGCCGAGCAACAGCTTTCCAGGCTAGCCTTTTCTGGCTGCCAACTATCTGCAGACATTCGCATCTTCAGAGCAAGGTTGCAAAAGGAGCCTGGCAGGGATACTCATTCCCAGGATACGTTTGAAGTTTGAGGTGGCAAGACAAGCAAGCAGCCCCAGTCTCTGTGGTTCCGAGAGAGCAGTGCCATGGGCACATGAGGCTGAGCAACAGCTTTCCAGGCTAGCCCCTGCTGGCTGCCAGCTATCTGCAGACGTTCGTATTTTTGGAGCAGGGCTGAGAAAGAAGCCTGGCAGGGATACCCGTTCCCAGGATACGTTTGAAGTTTGAGGTGGCAAGACAAGCAAGAAGCCCCAGTCTCTCTGGTTCAGAGAGAGCAGTGCCATGGGCAGATGAGACTCAGCAACAGCTTTCCAGGCTGGACCCTTCTGGCTGCAAGCTATCTGCAAACTTTCTCATTTTCGGAGCAGTGCTGCGAAAGGAACCTGACAGGGATACCCCTTCCCAGGATAGGTTTGAAGTTTAAATTGGCAAGACAAGCAAGCAGCCCCAGTCTCTGTGCCTCTATACGAGCAGTGCCATGGGCAGATGAGGCTGAGCAACAGCTTTCCAGGCTAGCTCTTTCTGGCTGCGAGCTATCTGCAGACATTCGCATTTTGGGAGCAGGGCTGCCGGACACGCCCGGCACGGACACCCAGAGATACATTTGAAGTTTGAGGTGGCAAGACAAGCAAGCAGCCCCAGTCTCTGTGGTTCGGAGAGAGCAGTGCCATGGGCAGATGAGGCTGAGCAACAGTTTTCCAGGCTACCCCCTGCTGGCTACCAGCTATCTGCAGACGTTCGTATTTTTGGAGCAGGGCTGAGAAAGAAGCCTGGCAGGGATACCCGTTCCCAGGCTACGTTTGAAGTTTGAGGTGGCAAGACAAGCAAGAAGCCCCAGTCTCTCTGGTTCAGAGAGAGCAGTGCCATGGGCAGATGAGACTCAGCAACAGCTTTCCAGGCTGGACCCTTCTGGCTGCAAGCTATCTGCAGAAGTTCTCATTTTCGGAGCAGGAGTGCAAGAGGAGTCTGGCAGGTATACCCGTTCCCAGGATACGCTTGAAGTTTAAATTGGCAAGACAAGCAAGCAGCCCCACTCTCCGTGCCTCTGTGCGAGCAGTGCCATGGGCACATGAGGCCAGTCAACAGCTTTCCAGGCTAGCCCCTGCTGGCTAACATCTATCTGCAGACGTTCTCATCTTCGGAGCAGGGCTGCGAAAGGAGCCTGGCAGGGATACCCGTTCCCAGGATACGTTTGAAGTTTGAGGTGGCAAGACAAGTAAGCAGCCCCAGTCTCTGTGGTTCCGAGAGAGCAGTGCCATGGGCAGATGAGGCTGAGCAACCGTTTTCAGGCTAGCCCCTTCTGCCTGCCACCTATCTGCAGACGTTCGCATTTTTGGAGCAGGGCTGCGAAAGGAGCCTGGCAGGGATACCCGTTCCCAGGATACGTTTGAAGTTTGAGGTGGCAAGACAAGTAAGCAGGCCCAGTCTCTGTGGTTCCGAGAGAGCAGTGCCATGTGCAGATGAGGCTGAGCAACAGCGTTCCAGGCTAGCCCCTTCTGGCTGACAGCTATCTGCAGACGTTCTCATTTTCGGAGCAGGGCTGCGAAAGGATTCTGGCAGGGATACCCGTTCCCAGGATACGTTTGAAGTTTGAGGTGGCAAGACAAGCAAGCAGCCCCAGTCTCTGTGCCTCTATACGAGCAGTGCCATGGGCAGATGAGACTCAGCAACAGCTTTCCAGGCTAGCCCCTTCTGGCTGCAAGCTATCTGCAAACTTTCTCATTTTCGGAGCACTGCTGCGAAAGGAGCCTGACAGGGATACCCCTTCCCAGGATAGGTTTGAAGTTTAAATTGGCAAGACAAGCAAGCAGCCCCATTCTCTGTGCCTCTATACGAGCAGTGCCATGGGCAGATGAGGCTGAGCAACAGCTTTCCAGGCTAGCCCCTGCTGGCTACCAGCTATCTGCAGACGTTTGCATTTTCGGAGTAGGGCTGCGAAAGGAGCCTGGCAGGGATACTCGTTCCCAGGCTACGTTTGAAGTTTGAGGTGACAAGACAAGCAAGCAGCCCCAGTCTCTGTGCCTCTGTGCGAGCAATGCCATGAGCAGATGAGGCTGAGCAACAGCTTTCCAGGCTAGCCCCTTCTGCCTGCAAGCTATCTGCAGACGTTCGCACTTTCGGAGCAGGGCTGCGAAAGGAGGCTGGCAGGGATACCCATTCCCAGGATACGTTTGAAGTTTGAGGTGGCAAGACAAGTAAGCAGCCCCAGTCTCTGTGGTTCCGAGAGAGCAGTGCCATGGGCAGATGAGGCTGAGCAACCATTTTCAGGCTAGCCCCTTCTGGCTGCCACCTATCTGCAGACGTTCGCATCTTCGGAGCAGGGCTGCGAAAGGAGTCTGTCAGGGATACCCGTTCCCAGGATACGTTTTAAGTTTGAAGTGGCAAGACAAGCAAGAAGCCCCAGTCTCTGTGACTCTGTGCGAGCAGTGCCATGGGCAGATGAGGCTGAGCAACAGCTTTCCAGGCTAGCCCCTTCTGCCTGCAAGCTATCTGCAGACGTTCGCACTTTCGGAGCAGGGCTGCGAAAGGATTCTGGCAGGGATACCCGTTCCCAGGATACGTTTGAAGTTTGAGGTGGCAAGACAAGTAAGCAGCCCCAGTCTCTGTGGTTCCAAGAGAGCAGTGCCATGGGCAGATGAGGCTGAGCAACAGTTTTCCAGGGTAGCCCCTGCTGACTGCCACCTATTTGCAGACGTTCGCATTTGTAGAGCAGGGCTGCGAAAGGAGCCTGGCAGGGATACCCGTTCCCAGGATACGTTTGAAGTTTGAGGTGGCAAGACAAGTAAGCAGCCCCAGTCTCTGTGGTTCGGAGAGAGCAGTGCCATGGGCAGATGAGGCTGAGCAACAGCGTTCCAGGCTAGCCCCTTCTGGCTGACAGCTATCTGCAGACGTTCTCATTTTCGGAGCAGGGCTGCGAAAGGATTCTGACAGGGATACCCGTTCCCAGGATGCGTTTGAAGTTTGAGGTGGCAAGACAAGCAAGCAGCCCCAGTCTCTGTGGTTCGGAGAGAGCAGTGCCATGGGCAGATGAGGCTGAGCAACAGCTTTCCAGGCTAGACCCTTCTGGCTGCAAGCTATCTGCAAACTTTCTCATTTTCGGAGCAGGGCTGCGAAAGGAGCCTGGCAGGGATACCCCTTCCCAGGATAGGTTTGAAGTTTAAATTGGCAAGACAAGCAAGAAGCCCCAGTCTCTGTGCCTCTATACGAGCAGTGCCATGGGCAGATGAGGCTGAGCAACAGCTTTCCAGGCTAGCCCCTGCTGGCTACCAGCTATCTGCAGACGTTTGCATTTTCGGAGTAGGGCTGCGAAAGGAGCCTGGCAGGGATACCCGTTCCCAGGATACGTTTGAAGTTTGAGGTGGCAAGACAAGCAAGAAGCCCCAGTCTCTGTGGTTCGGAGAAAGCAGTGTCATGGACAGATGAGGCTGAGCAACAGCGTTCCAGGCTAGCCCCTTTCGGCTGCAAGCTATCTGCAGACGTTCACATTTTCGGAGCAGGGCTGCAAAAGGAGCCTGGCAGGGATACCCGTTCCCAGGATACGTTTGAAGTTTGAGGTGGCAAGACAAGTAAGCAGCCCCAGTCTCTGTGGTTCCGAGAGAGCAGTGTCATGGGCAGATGAGGCTGAGCAACAGTTTTCCAGGCTAGCCCCTGCTGGCTGCCACCTATCTGCAGACGTTCGCATTTTCGGAGCAGGGGTGCAAGAGGAGCCTTGCAGGGATACCCGTTCCCAGGATACGTTTGAAGTTTGAGGTGGCAAGACAAGCAAGCAGCCCCAGTCTCTGTGGTTCCGAGAGAGCAGTGCCATGGGGAGATGAGGCTGAGCAACAGCGTTCCAGGCTAGCCCCTGCTGGCTGCCACCTATCTGCAGACGTTCGCATTTTCGGAGCAGGGCTGCGAAAGGAGTCTGGCAGGGATACCCGTTCCCAGGATACGTTTGAAGTTTGAGGTGGCAAGACAAGGAAGAAGCCCCAGTCTCTGTGCCTCTGTGCGAGCAATGCCATGGGCAGATGAGGCTGAGCAACAGCTTTCCAGGCTAGCCCCTTCTGCCTGCAAGCTATCTGCAAACTTTCTCATTTTCGGAGCAGTGCTGCGAAAGGAGCCTGACAGGGATACCCCTTCCCAGGATAGGTTTGAAGTTTAAATTGGCAAGACAAGCAAGCAGCCGCAGTCTCTGTGCCTCTATACGAGCAGTGCCATGGGCAGATGAGGCTGAGCAACAGCTTTCCAGGCTAGCCCCTGCTGGCTGCAAGCTATCTGCAGACGTTCGCATCTTCGGAGCAGGGGTGCAAGAGGAGTCTGGCAGGCACCCCCCACTCCCAGGCAACTTTTGAAGTTTGAGGTGGCAAGACAAGCAAGAAGCCCCAGTCTCTGTGGTTCCGAGAGAGCAGTGCCATGGGCAGATGAGGCCGAGCAACAGCTTTCCAGGCTAGCCTTTTCTGGCTGCCAGCTATCTGCAGACATTCGCATCTTCAGAGCAAGGTTGCAAAAGGAGCCTGGCAGGGCTACTCATTCCCAGGATACGTTTGAAGTTTGAGGTGGCAAGACAAGCAAGCAGGCCCAGTCTCTGTGGTTCCGAGAGAGCAGTGCCATGGGCACATGAGGCTGAGCAACAGCTTTCCAGGCTAGCCCCTGCTGGCTACCAGCTATCTGCAGACATTCGCATCTTCAGAGCAAGGCTGCAAAAGGAGCCTGGCAGGGATACCCATTCCCAGGATACGTTTGAAGTTTGAGGTGGCAAGACAAGCAAGTAGCCCCAGTCTCTGTGGTTCGGAGAGAGCAGTGCCATGGGCAGATGAGGCTGAGCAACAGTTTTCCAGGCTAGCCCCTGCTGGCTACCAGCTATCTGCAGACGTTCGTATTTTTGGAGCAGGGCTGAGAAAGAAGCCTGGCAGGGATACCCGTTCCCAGGCTACGTTTGAAGTTTGAGGTGGCAAGACAAGCAAGAAGCCCCAGTCTCTCTGGTTCAGAGAGAGCAGTGCCATGGGCAGATGAGACTCAGCAACAGCTTTCCAGGCTGGACCCTTCTGGCTGCAAGCTATCTGCAGAAGTTCTCATTTTCGGAGCAGGAGTGCAAGAGTAGTCTGGCAGGTATACCCGTTCCCAGGATACGCTTGAAGTTTAAATTGGCAAGACAAGCAAGCAGCCCCACTCTCCGTGCCTCTGTGCGAGCAGTGCCATGGGCACATGAGGCCAGTCAACAGCTTTCCAGGCTAGCCCCTGCTGGCTAACATCTATCTGCAGACGTTCTCATCTTCGGAGCAGGGCTGCGAAAGGAGCCTGGCAGGGATACCCGTTCCCAGGATACGTTTGAAGCTTGAGGTGGCAAGACAAGTAAGCAGCCCCAGTCTCTGTGCCTCTGTGCGAGCAGTGCCATGGGCAGATGAGGCTGAGCAACAGTTTTCCAGGCTAGCCCCTGCTGGCTGCCACCTATCTGCAGACGTTCGCATTTTTGGAGCAGGGCTGCGAAAGGAGCCTGGCAGGGATACCCGTTCCCAGGATACGTTTGAAGTTTGAGGTGGCAAGACAAGTAAGCAGTCCCAGTCTCTGTGGTTCCGAGAGAGCAGTGCCATGTGCAGATGAGGCTGAGCAACAGCGTTCCAGGCTAGCCCCTTCTGGCTGACAGCTATCTGCAGACGTTCTCATTTTCGGAGCAGGGCTGCGAAAGGATTCTGGCAGGGATACCCGTTCCCAGGATACGTTTGAAGTTTGAGGTGGCAAGACAAGCAAGCAGCCCCAGTCTCTGTGCCTCTATACGAGCAGTGCCATGGGCAGATGAGACTCAGCAACAGCTTTCCAGGCTAGCCCCTTCTGCCTGCAAGCTATCTGCAAACTTTCTCATTTTCGGAGCAGGGCTGCGAAAGGAGCCTGACAGGGATACCCCATCCCAGGATAGGTTTGAAGTTTAAATTGGCAAGACAAGCAAGCAGCCCCATTCTCTGTGCCTCTATACGAGCAGTGCCATGGGCAGATGAGGCTGAGCAACAGCTTTCCAGGCTAGCCCCTGCTGGCTACCAGCTATCTGCAGATGTTTGCATTTTCGGAGTAGGGCTGCGAAAGGAGCCTGGCAGGGATACTCGTTCCCAGGATACGTTTGAAGTTTGAGGTGACAAGACAAGCAAGCAGCCCCAGTCTCTGTGCCTCTGTGCGAGCAATGCCATGAGCAGATGAGGCTGAGCAACAGCTTTCCAGGCTAGCCCCTTCTGCCTGCAAGCTATCTGCAGACTTTCGCACTTTCGGAGCAGGGCTGCGAAAGGAGGCTGGCAGGGATACCCGTTCCCAGGATACGTTTGAAGTTTGAGGTGGCAAGACAAGTAAGCAGCCCCAGTCTCTGTGGTTCCGAGAGAGCAGTGCCATGGGCAGATGAGGCTGAGCAACCGTTTTCAGGCTAGCCCCTTCTGGCTGCCACCTATCTGCAGACGTTCGCATCTTCGGAGCAGGGCTGCGAAAGGAGTCTGTCAGGGATACTCGTTCCCAGGATACGTTTTAAGTTTGAAGTGGCAAGACAAGCAAGAAGCCCCAGTCTCTGTGCCTCTGTGCGAGCAATGCCATGGGCAGATGAGGCTGAGCAACAGCTTTCCAGGCTAGCCCCTTCTGCCTGCAAGTTACCTGCAAACTTTCTCATTTTCGGAGCAGTGCTGCGAAAGGAGCCTGACAGGGATACCCCTTCCCAGGATAGGTTTGAAGTTTAAATTGGCAAGACAAGCAAGCAGCCGCAGTCTCTGTGCCTCTATACGAGCAGTGCCATGGGCAGATGAGGCTGAGCAACAGCTTTCCAGGCTAGCCCCTGCTGGCTGCAAGCTATCTGCAGACGTTCGCATCTTCGGAGCAGGCGTGCAAGAGGAGTCTGGCAGGCACCCCCCACTCCCAGGCAACTTTTGAAGTTTGAGGTGGCAAGACAAGCAAGAAGCCCCAGTCTCTGTGGTTCCGAGAGAGCAGTGCCATGGGCAGATGAGGCCGAGCAACAGCTTTCCAGGCTAGCCTTTTCTGGCTGCCAGCTATCTGCAGACATTCGCATCTTCAGAGCAAGGTTGCAAAAGGAGCCTGGCAGGGCTACTCATTCCCAGGATACGTTTGAAGTTTGAGGTGGCAAGACAAGCAAGCAGGCCAAGTCTCTGTGGTTCCGAGAGAGCAGTGCCATGGGCACATGAGGCTGAGCAACAGCTTTCCAGGCTAGCCCCTGCTGGCTACCAGCTATCTGCAGACATTCGCATCTTCAGAGCAAGGCTGCAAAAGGAGCCTGGCAGGGATACCCATTCCCAGGATACGTTTGAAGTTTGAGGTGGCAAGACAAGCAAGTAGCCCCAGTCTCTGTGGTTCGGAGAGAGCAGTGCCATGGGCAGATGAGGCTGAGCAACAGTTTTCCAGGCTACCCCCTGCTGGCTACCAGCTATCTGCAGACGTTCGTATTTTTGGAGCAGGGCTGAGAAAGAAGCCTGGCAGGGATACCCGTTCCCAGGCTACGTTTGAAGTTTGAGGTGGCAAGACAAGCAAGAAGCCCCAGTCTCTCTGGTTCAGAGAGAGCAGTGCCATGGGCAGATGAGACTCAGCAACAGCTTTCCAGGCTGGACCCTTCTGGCTGCAAGGTATCTGCAGAAGTTCTCATTTTCGGAGCAGGGCTGCGAAAGGATTCTGACAGGGATACCCGTTCCCAGGATACGTTTGAAGTTTGAGGTGGCAAGACAAGCAAGCAGCCCCAGTCTCTGTGGTTCGGAGAGAGCAGTGCCATGGGCAGATGAGGCTGAGCAACAGCTTTCCAGGCTAGCCCCTTCTGGCTGCAAGCTATCTGCAAACTTTCTCATTTTCGGAGCAGGGCTGCGAAAGGAGCCTGGCAGGGATACCCCTTCCCAGGATAGGTTTGAAGTTTAAATTGGCAAGACAAGCAAGAAGCCCCAGTCTCTGTGCCTCTATACGAGCAGTGCCATGGGCAGATGAGGCTGAGCAACAGCTTTCCAGGCTAGCCCCTGCTGGCTACCAGCTATCTGCAGACGTTTGCATTTTCGGAGTAGGGCTGCGAAAGGAGCCTGGCAGGGATACCCGTTCCCAGGATACGTTTGAAGTTTGAGGTGGCAAGACAAGCAAGAAGCCCCAGTCTCTGTGGTTCGGAGAGAGCAGTGTCATGGACAGATGAGGCTGAGCAACAGCGTTCCAGGCTAGCCCCTTTCGGCTGCAAGCTATCTGCAGACGTTCACATTTTCGGAGCAGGGCTGCAAAAGGAGCCTGGCAGGGATACCCGTTCCCAGGATACGTTTGAAGTTTGAGGTGGCAAGACAAGTAAGCAGCCCCAGTCTCTGTGGTTCCGAGAGAGCAGTGTCATGGGCAGATGAGGCTGAGCAACAGTTTTCCAGGCTAGCCCCTGCTGGCTGCCACCTATCTGCAGACGTTCGCATTTTCGGAGCAGGGGTGCAAGAGGAGCCTTGCAGGGATACCCGTTCCCAGGA
The DNA here is from genome assembly GCF_030867145.1 of Opisthocomus hoazin. NCBI lineage: Eukaryota > Metazoa > Chordata > Aves > Opisthocomiformes > Opisthocomidae > Opisthocomus > Opisthocomus hoazin. The sequence continues at coordinate 7,013,775 of NC_134440.1, forward strand.
TACGTTTGAAGTTTGAGGTGGCAAGACAAGCAAGCAGCCCCAGTCTCTGTGGTTCCGAGAGAGCAGTGCCATGGGGAGATGAGGCTGAGCAACAGCGTTCCAGGCTAGCCCCTGCTGGCTGCCACCTATCTGCAGACGTTCGCATTTTCGGAGCAGGGCTGCGAAAGGAGTCTGGCAGGGATACCCGTTCCCAGGATACGTTTGAAGTTTGAGGTGGCAAGACAAGGAAGAAGCCCCAGTCTCTGTGCCTCTGTGCGAGCAATGCCATGGGCAGATGAGGCTGAGCAACAGCTTTCCAGGCTAGCCCCTTCTGCCTGCAATCTATCTGCAAACTTTCTCATTTTCGGAGCAGTGCTGCGAAAGGAGCCTGACAGGGATACCCCTTCCCAGGATAGGTTTGAAGTTTAAATTGGCAAGACAAGCAAGCAGCCGCAGTCTCTGTGCCTCTATACGAGCAGTGCCATGGGCAGATGAGGCTGAGCAACAGCTTTCCAGGCTAGCCCCTGCTGGCTACCAGCTATCTGCAGACGTTTGCATTTTCGGAGTGGGGCTGCGAAAGGAGCCTGGCAGGGATACCCGTTCCCAGGATACGTTTGAAGTTTGAGGTGACAAGACAAGCAAGCAGCCCCAGTCTCTGTGCCTCTGTGCGAGCAATGCCATGAGCAGATGAGGCTGAGCAACAGCTTTCCAGGCTAGCCCCTTCTGCCTGCAAGCTATCTGCAGACGTTCGCATCTTCGGAGCAGGCGTGCAAGAGGAGTCTGGCAGGCACCCCCCACTCCCAGGCAACTTTTGAAGTTTGAGGTGGCAAGACAAGCAAGAAGCCCCAGTCTCTGTGGTTCCGAGAGAGCAGTGCCATGGGCAGATGAGGCCGAGCAACAGCTTTCCAGGCTAGCCTTTTCTGGCTGCCAGCTATCTGCAGACATTCGCATCTTCAGAGCAAGGTTGCAAAAGGAGCCTGGCAGGGCTACTCATTCCCAGGATACGTTTGAAGTTTGAGGTGGCAAGACAAGCAAGCAGGCCCAGTCTCTGTGGTTCCGAGAGAGCAGTGCCATGGGCACATGAGGCTGAGCAACAGCTTTCCAGGCTAGCCCCTGCTGGCTACCAGCTATCTGCAGACATTCGCATCTTCAGAGCAAGGCTGCAAAAGGAGCCTGGCAGGGATACCCATTCCCAGGATACGTTTGAAGTTTGAGGTGGCAAGACAAGCAAGTAGCCCCAGTCTCTGTGGTTCGGAGAGAGCAGTGCCATGGGCAGATGAGGCTGAGCAACAGTTTTCCAGGCTACCCCCTGCTGGCTACCAGCTATCTGCAGACGTTCGTATTTTTGGAGCAGGGCCGAGAAAGAAGCCTGGCAGGGATACCCGTTCCCAGGCTACGTTTGAAGTTTGAGGTGGCAAGACAAGCAAGAAGCCCCAGTCTCTCTGGTTCAGAGAGAGCAGTGCCATGGGCAGATGAGACTCAGCAACAGCTTTCCAGGCTGGACCCTTCTGGCTGCAAGCTATCTGCAGAAGTTCTCATTTTCGGAGCAGATGTGCAAGAGGAGTCTGGCAGGTATACCCGTTCCCAGGATACGCTTGAAGTTTAAATTGGCAAGACAAGCAAGCAGCCCCACTCTCCGTGCCTCTGTGCGAGCAGTGCCATGGGCACATGAGGCCAGTCAACAGCTTTCCAGGCTAGCCCCTGCTGGCTAACATCTATCTGCAGACGTTCTCATCTTCGGAGCAGGGCTGCGAAAGGAGCCTGGCAGGGATACCCGTTCCCAGGATACGTTTGAAATTTGAGGTGGCAAGACAAGTAAGCAGCCCCAGTCTCTGTGGTTCGGAGAGAGCAGTGCCATGGGCAGATGAGGCTGAGCAACAGCTTTCCAGGCTAGCCCCTGCTGGCTGCAAGCTATCCGCAGACGTTCACACTTTCGGAGCAGGGCTGCGAAAGGAGCCTAGCAGGGATACCCGTTCCCAGGATACGTTTGAAGTTTGAGGTGGCAAGACAAGTAAGCAGCCCCAGTCTCTGTGGTTCCGAGAGAGCAGTGCCATGTGCAGATGAGGCTGAGCAACAGCGTTCCAGGCTAGCCCCTGCTGGCTGACAGCTATCTGCAGACGTTCTCATTTTCGGAGCAGGGCTGCGAAAGGATTCTGGCAGGGATACCCGTTCCCAGGATACGTTTGAAGTTTGAGGTGGCAAGACAAGCAAGCAGCCCCAGTCTCTGTGCCTCTATACGAGCAGTGCCATGGGCAGATGAGACTCAGCAACAGCTTTCCAGGCTAGCCCCTTCTGGCTGCAAGCTATCTGCAAACTTTCTCATTTTCGGAGCAGTGCTGCGAAAGGAGCCTGACAGGAATACCCCTTCCCAGGATAGGTTTGAAGTTTAAATTGGCAAGACAAGCAAGCAGCCCCAGTCTCTGTGCCTCTATACGAGCAGTGCCATGGGCAGATGAGGCTGAGCAACAGCTTTCCAGGCTAGCCCCTGCTGGCTACCAGCTATCTGCAGACGTTTGCATTTTCGGAGTAGGGCTGCGAAAGGAGCCTGGCAGGGATACTCGTTCCCAGGATACGTTTGAAGTTTGAGGTGACAAGACAAGCAAGCAGCCCCAGTCTCTGTGCCTCTGTGCGAGCAATGCCATGAGCAGATGAGGCTGAGCAACAGCTTTCCAGGCTAGCCCCTTCTGCCTGCAAGCTATCTGCAGACGTTCGCACTTTCGGAGCAGGGCTGCGAAAGGAGCCTGGCAGGGATACCCGTTCCCAGGATACGTTTGAAGTTTGAGGTGGCAAGACAAGTAAGCAGCCCCAGTCTCTGTGGTTCCAAGAGAGCAGTGCCATGGGCAGATGAGGCTGAGCAACAGTTTTCCAGGCTAGCCCCTGCTGGCTGCCACCTATTTGCAGACGTTCGCATTTGTAGAGCAGGGCTGCGAAAGGAGCCTGGCAGGGATACCCGTTCCCAGGATACGTTTGAAGTTTGAGGTGGCAAGACAAGTAAGTAGCCCCAGTCTCTGTGGTTCCGAGAGAGCAGTGCCATGGGGAGATGAGGCTGAGCAACAGCGTTCCAGGCTAGCCCCTGCTGGCTGCCACCTATCTGCAGACGTTCGCATTTTCGGAGCAGGGCTGCGAAAGGAGTCTGGCAGTGATACCCGTTCCCAGGATACGTTTGAAGTTTGAGGTGGCAAGACAAGTAAGCAGCCCCAGTCTCTGTGCCTCTGTGCGAGCAATGCCATGGGCAGATGAGGCTGAGCAACAGCTTTCCAGGCTAGCCCCTTCTGCCTGCAAGCTATTTGCAAACTTTCTCATTTTCGGAGCAGTGCTGCGAAAGGAGCCTGACAGGGATACCCCTTCCCAGGATAGGTTTGAAGTTTAAATTGGCAAGACAAGCAAGCAGCCGCAGTCTCTGTGCCTCTATACGAGCAGTGCCATGGGCAGATGAGGCTGAGCAACAGCTTTCCAGGCTAGCCCCTGCTGGCTACCAGCTATCTGCAGACGTTTGCATTTTCGGAGTGGGGCTGCGAAAGGAGCCTGGCAGGGATACTCGTTCCCAGGATACGTTTGAAGTTTGAGGTGACAAGACAAGCAAGCAGCCCCAGTCTCTGTGCCTCTGTGCGAGCAATGCCATGAGCAGATGAGGCTGAGCAACAGCTTTCCAGGCTAGCCTTTTCTGGCTGCCAGCTATCTGCAGACATTCGCATCTTCAGAGCAAGGTTGCAAAAGGAGCCTGGCAGGGCTACTCATTCCCAGGATACGTTTGAAGTTTGAGGTGGCAAGACAAGCAAGCAGGCCAAGTCTCTGTGGTTCCGAGAGAGCAGTGCCATGGGCACATGAGGCTGAGCAACAGCTTTCCAGGCTAGCCCCTGCTGGCTACCAGCTATCTGCAGACATTCGCATCTTCAGAGCAAGGCTGCAAAAGGAGCCTGGCAGGGATACCCATTCCCAGGATACGTTTGAAGTTTGAGGTGGCAAGACAAGCAAGTAGCCCCAGTCTCTGTGGTTCGGAGAGAGCAGTGCCATGGGCAGATGAGGCTGAGCAACAGTTTTCCAGGCTACCCCCTGCTGGCTACCAGCTATCTGCAGACGTTCGTATTTTTGGAGCAGGGCTGAGAAAGAAGCCTGGCAGGGATACCCGTTCCCAGGCTACGTTTGAAGTTTGAGGTGGCAAGACAAGCAAGAAGCCCCAGTCTCTCTGGTTCAGAGAGAGCAGTGCCATGGGCAGATGAGACTCAGCAACAGCTTTCCAGGCTGGACCCTTCTGGCTGCAAGGTATCTGCAGAAGTTCTCATTTTCGGAGCAGGGCTGCGAAAGGATTCTGACAGGGATACCCGTTCCCAGGATACGTTTGAAGTTTGAGGTGGCAAGACAAGCAAGCAGCCCCAGTCTCTGTGGTTCGGAGAGAGCAGTGCCATGGGCAGATGAGGCTGAGCAACAGCTTTCCAGGCTAGCCCCTTCTGGCTGCAAGCTATCTGCAAACTTTCTCATTTTCGGAGCAGGGCTGCGAAAGGAGCCTGGCAGGGATACCCCTTCCCAGGATAGGTTTGAAGTTTAAATTGGCAAGACAAGCAAGAAGCCCCAGTCTCTGTGCCTCTATACGAGCAGTGCCATGGGCAGATGAGGCTGAGCAACAGCTTTCCAGGCTAGCCCCTGCTGGCTACCAGCTATCTGCAGACGTTTGCATTTTCGGAGTAGGGCTGCGAAAGGAGCCTGGCAGGGATACCCGTTCCCAGGATACGTTTGAAGTTTGAGGTGGCAAGACAAGCAAGAAGCCCCAGTCTCTGTGGTTCGGAGAGAGCAGTGTCATGGACAGATGAGGCTGAGCAACAGCGTTCCAGGCTAGCCCCTTTCGGCTGCAAGCTATCTGCAGACGTTCACATTTTCGGAGCAGGGCTGCAAAAGGAGCCTGGCAGGGATACCCGTTCCCAGGATACGTTTGAAGTTTGAGGTGGCAAGACAAGTAAGCAGCCCCAGTCTCTGTGGTTCCGAGAGAGCAGTGCCATGTGCAGATGAGGCTGAGCAACAGCGTTCCAGGCTAGCCCCTGCTGGCTGACAGCTATCTGCAGACGTTCTCATTTTCGGAGCAGGGCTGCGAAAGGATTCTGGCAGGGATACCCGTTCCCAGGATACGTTTGAAGTTTGAGGTGGCAAGACAAGCAAGCAGCCCCAGTCTCTGTGCCTCTATACGAGCAGTGCCATGGGCAGATGAGACTCAGCAACAGCTTTCCAGGCTAGCCCCTTCTGGCTGCAAGCTATCTGCAAACTTTCTCATTTTCGGAGCAGTGCTGCGAAAGGAGCCTGACAGGAATACCCCTTCCCAGGATAGGTTTGAAGTTTAAATTGGCAAGACAAGCAAGCAACCCCAGTCTCTGTGCCTCTATACGAGCAGTGCCATGGGCAGATGAGGCTGAGCAACAGCTTTCCAGGCTAGCCCCTGCTGGCTACCAGCTATCTGCAGACGTTTGCATTTTCGGAGTAGGGCTGCGAAAGGAGCCTGGCAGGGATACTCGTTCCCAGGATACGTTTGAAGTTTGAGGTGACAAGACAAGCAAGCAGCCCCAGTCTCTGTGCCTCTGTGCGAGCAATGCCATGAGCAGATGAGGCTGAGCAACAGCTTTCCAGGCTAGCCCCTTCTGCCTGCAAGCTATCTGCAGACGTTCGCACTTTCGGAGCAGGGCTGCGAAAGGAGCCTGGCAGGGATACCCGTTCCCAGGATACGTTTGAAGTTTGAGGTGGCAAGACAAGTAAGCAGCCCCAGTCTCTGTGGTTCCAAGAGAGCAGTGCCATGGGCAGATGAGGCTGAGCAACAGTTTTCCAGGCTAGCCCCTGCTGGCTGCCACCTATTTGCAGACGTTCGCATTTGTAGAGCAGGGCTGCGAAAGGAGCCTGGCAGGGATACCCGTTCCCAGGATACGTTTGAAGTTTGAGGTGGCAAGACAAGTAAGTAGCCCCAGTCTCTGTGGTTCCGAGAGAGCAGTGCCATGGGGAGATGAGGCTGAGCAACAGCGTTCCAGGCTAGCCCCTGCTGGCTGCCACCTATCTGCAGACGTTCGCATTTTCGGAGCAGGGCTGCGAAAGGAGTCTGGCAGTGATACCCGTTCCCAGGATACGTTTGAAGTTTGAGGTGGCAAGACAAGTAAGCAGCCCCAGTCTCTGTGCCTCTGTGCGAGCAATGCCATGGGCAGATGAGGCTGAGCAACAGCTTTCCAGGCTAGCCCCTTCTGCCTGCAAGCTATTTGCAAACTTTCTCATTTTCGGAGCAGTGCTGCGAAAGGAGCCTGACAGGGATACCCCTTCCCAGGATAGGTTTGAAGTTTAAATTGGCAAGACAAGCAAGCAGCCGCAGTCTCTGTGCCTCTATACGAGCAGTGCCATGGGCAGATGAGGCTGAGCAACAGCTTTCCAGGCTAGCCCCTGCTGGCTACCAGCTATCTGCAGACGTTTGCATTTTCGGAGTGGGGCTGCGAAAGGAGCCTGGCAGGGATACTCGTTCCCAGGATACGTTTGAAGTTTGAGGTGACAAGACAAGCAAGCAGCCCCAGTCTCTGTGCCTCTGTGCGAGCAATGCCATGAGCAGATGAGGCTGAGCAACAGCTTTCCAGGCTAGCCTTTTCTGGCTGCCAGCTATCTGCAGACATTCGCATCTTCAGAGCAAGGTTGCAAAAGGAGCCTGGCAGGGCTACTCATTCCCAGGATACGTTTGAAGTTTGAGGTGGCAAGACAAGCAAGCAGGCCAAGTCTCTGTGGTTCCGAGAGAGCAGTGCCATGGGCACATGAGGCTGAGCAACAGCTTTCCAGGCTAGCCCCTGCTGGCTACCAGCTATCTGCAGACATTCGCATCTTCAGAGCAAGGCTGCAAAAGGAGCCTGGCAGGGATACCCATTCCCAGGATACGTTTGAAGTTTGAGGTGGCAAGACAAGCAAGTAGCCCCAGTCTCTGTGGTTCGGAGAGAGCAGTGCCATGGGCAGATGAGGCTGAGCAACAGTTTTCCAGGCTACCCCCTGCTGGCTACCAGCTATCTGCAGACGTTCGTATTTTTGGAGCAGGGCTGAGAAAGAAGCCTGGCAGGGATACCCGTTCCCAGGCTACGTTTGAAGTTTGAGGTGGCAAGACAAGCAAGAAGCCCCAGTCTCTCTGGTTCAGAGAGAGCAGTGCCATGGGCAGATGAGACTCAGCAACAGCTTTCCAGGCTGGACCCTTCTGGCTGCAAGGTATCTGCAGAAGTTCTCATTTTCGGAGCAGGGCTGCGAAAGGATTCTGACAGGGATACCCGTTCCCAGGATACGTTTGAAGTTTGAGGTGGCAAGACAAGCAAGCAGCCCCAGTCTCTGTGGTTCGGAGAGAGCAGTGCCATGGGCAGATGAGGCTGAGCAACAGCTTTCCAGGCTAGCCCCTTCTGGCTGCAAGCTATCTGCAAACTTTCTCATTTTCGGAGCAGGGCTGCGAAAGGAGCCTGGCAGGGATACCCCTTCCCAGGATAGGTTTGAAGTTTAAATTGGCAAGACAAGCAAGAAGCCCCAGTCTCTGTGCCTCTATACGAGCAGTGCCATGGGCAGATGAGGCTGAGCAACAGCTTTCCAGGCTAGCCCCTGCTGGCTACCAGCTATCTGCAGACGTTTGCATTTTCGGAGTAGGGCTGCGAAAGGAGCCTGGCAGGGATACCCGTTCCCAGGATACGTTTGAAGTTTGAGGTGGCAAGACAAGCAAGAAGCCCCAGTCTCTGTGGTTCGGAGAGAGCAGTGTCATGGACAGATGAGGCTGAGCAACAGCGTTCCAGGCTAGCCCCTTTCGGCTGCAAGCTATCTGCAGACGTTCACATTTTCGGAGCAGGGCTGCAAAAGGAGCCTGGCAGGGATACCCGTTCCCAGGATACGTTTGAAGTTTGAGGTGGCAAGACAAGTAAGCAGCCCCAGTCTCTGTGGTTCCGAGAGAGCAGTGTCATGGGCAGATGAGGCTGAGCAACAGTTTTCCAGGCTAGCCCCTGCTGGCTGCCACCTATCTGCAGACGTTCGCATTTTCGGAGCAGGGGTGCAAGAGGAGCCTTGCAGGGATACCCGTTCCCAGGATACGTTTGAAGTTTGAGGTGGCAAGACAAGCAAGCAGCCCCAGTCTCTGTGGTTCCGAGAGAGCAGTGCCATGGGGAGATGAGGCTGAGCAACAGCGTTCCAGGCTAGCCCCTGCTGGCTGCCACCTATCTGCAGACGTTCGCATTTTCGGAGCAGGGCTGCGAAAGGAGTCTGGCAGGGATACCCGTTCCCAGGATACGTTTGAAGTTTGAGGTGGCAAGACAAGGAAGAAGCCCCAGTCTCTGTGCCTCTGTGCGAGCAATGCCATGGGCAGATGAGGCTGAGCAACAGCTTTCCAGGCTAGCCCCTTCTGCCTGCAATCTATCTGCAAACTTTCTCATTTTCGGAGCAGTGCTGCGAAAGGAGCCTGACAGGGATACCCCTTCCCAGGATAGGTTTGAAGTTTAAATTGGCAAGACAAGCAAGCAGCCGCAGTCTCTGTGCCTCTATACGAGCAGTGCCATGGGCAGATGAGGCTGAGCAACAGCTTTCCAGGCTAGCCCCTGCTGGCTACCAGCTATCTGCAGACGTTTGCATTTTCGGAGTGGGGCTGCGAAAGGAGCCTGGCAGGGATACCCGTTCCCAGGATACGTTTGAAGTTTGAGGTGACAAGACAAGCAAGCAGCCCCAGTCTCTGTGCCTCTGTGCGAGCAATGCCATGAGCAGATGAGGCTGAGCAACAGCTTTCCAGGCTAGCCCCTTCTGCCTGCAAGCTATCTGCAGACGTTCGCATCTTCGGAGCAGGCGTGCAAGAGGAGTCTGGCAGGCACCCCCCACTCCCAGGCAACTTTTGAAGTTTGAGGTGGCAAGACAAGCAAGAAGCCCCAGTCTCTGTGGTTCCGAGAGAGCAGTGCCATGGGCAGATGAGGCCGAGCAACAGCTTTCCAGGCTAGCCTTTTCTGGCTGCCAGCTATCTGCAGACATTCGCATCTTCAGAGCAAGGTTGCAAAAGGAGCCTGGCAGGGCTACTCATTCCCAGGATACGTTTGAAGTTTGAGGTGGCAAGACAAGCAAGCAGGCCCAGTCTCTGTGGTTCCGAGAGAGCAGTGCCATGGGCACATGAGGCTGAGCAACAGCTTTCCAGGCTAGCCCCTGCTGGCTACCAGCTATCTGCAGACATTCGCATCTTCAGAGCAAGGCTGCAAAAGGAGCCTGGCAGGGATACCCATTCCCAGGATACGTTTGAAGTTTGAGGTGGCAAGACAAGCAAGTAGCCCCAGTCTCTGTGGTTCGGAGAGAGCAGTGCCATGGGCAGATGAGGCTGAGCAACAGTTTTCCAGGCTACCCCCTGCTGGCTACCAGCTATCTGCAGACGTTCGTATTTTTGGAGCAGGGCCGAGAAAGAAGCCTGGCAGGGATACCCGTTCCCAGGCTACGTTTGAAGTTTGAGGTGGCAAGACAAGCAAGAAGCCCCAGTCTCTCTGGTTCAGAGAGAGCAGTGCCATGGGCAGATGAGACTCAGCAACAGCTTTCCAGGCTGGACCCTTCTGGCTGCAAGCTATCTGCAGAAGTTCTCATTTTCGGAGCAGATGTGCAAGAGGAGTCTGGCAGGTATACCCGTTCCCAGGATACGCTTGAAGTTTAAATTGGCAAGACAAGCAAGCAGCCCCACTCTCCGTGCCTCTGTGCGAGCAGTGCCATGGGCACATGAGGCCAGTCAACAGCTTTCCAGGCTAGCCCCTGCTGGCTAACATCTATCTGCAGACGTTCTCATCTTCGGAGCAGGGCTGCGAAAGGAGCCTGGCAGGGATACCCGTTCCCAGGATACGTTTGAAATTTGAGGTGGCAAGACAAGTAAGCAGCCCCAGTCTCTGTGGTTCGGAGAGAGCAGTGCCATGGGCAGATGAGGCTGAGCAACAGCTTTCCAGGCTAGCCCCTGCTGGCTGCAAGCTATCCGCAGACGTTCACACTTTCGGAGCAGGGCTGCGAAAGGAGCCTAGCAGGGATACCCGTTCCCAGGATACGTTTGAAGTTTGAGGTGGCAAGACAAGTAAGCAGCCCCAGTCTCTGTGGTTCCGAGAGAGCAGTGCCATGTGCAGATGAGGCTGAGCAACAGCGTTCCAGGCTAGCCCCTGCTGGCTGACAGCTATCTGCAGACGTTCTCATTTTCGGAGCAGGGCTGCGAAAGGATTCTGGCAGGGATACCCGTTCCCAGGATACGTTTGAAGTTTGAGGTGGCAAGACAAGCAAGCAGCCCCAGTCTCTGTGCCTCTATAAAAGCAGTGCCATGGGCAGATGAGACTCAGCAACAGCTTTCCAGGCTAGCCCCTTCTGGCTGCAAGCTATCTGCAAACTTTCTCATTTTCGGAGCAGTGCTGCGAAAGGAGCCTGACAGGAATACCCCTTCCCAGGATAGGTTTGAAGTTTAAATTGGCAAGACAAGCAAGCAGCCCCAGTCTCTGTGCCTCTATACGAGCAGTGCCATGGGCAGATGAGGCTGAGCAACAGCTTTCCAGGCTAGCCCCTGCTGGCTACCAGCTATCTGCAGACGTTCGCACTTTCGGAGCAGGGCTGCGAAAGGAGCCTGGCAGGGATACCCGTTCCCAGGATACGTTTGAAGTTTGAGGTGGCAAGACAAGTAAGCAGCCCCAGTCTCTGTGGTTCCAAGAGAGCAGTGCCATGGGCAGATGAGGCTGAGCAACAGTTTTCCAGGCTAGCCCCTGCTGGCTGCCACCTATCTGCAGACGTTCGCATTTTCGGAGCAGGGCTGCGAAAGGAGTCTGGCAGTGATACCCGTTCCCAGGATACGTTTGAAGTTTGAGGTGGCAAGACAAGTAAGCAGCCCCAGTCTCTGTGCCTCTGTGCGAGCAATGCCATGGGCAGATGAGGCTGAGCAACAGCTTTCCAGGCTAGCCCCTTCTGCCTGCAAGCTATTTGCAAACTTTCTCATTTTCGGAGCAGTGCTGCGAAAGGAGCCTGACAGGGATACCCCTTCCCAGGATAGGTTTGAAGTTTAAATTGGCAAGACAAGCAAGCAGCCGCAGTCTCTGTGCCTCTATACGAGCAGTGCCATGGGCAGATGAGGCTGAGCAACAGCTTTCCAGGCTAGCCCCTGCTGGCTACCAGCTATCTGCAGACGTTTGCATTTTCGGAGTGGGGCTGCGAAAGGAGCCTGGCAGGGATACTCGTTCCCAGGATACGTTTGAAGTTTGAGGTGACAAGACAAGCAAGCAGCCCCAGTCTCTGTGCCTCTGTGCGAGCAATGCCATGAGCAGATGAGGCTGAGCAACAGCTTTCCAGGCTAGCCCCTTCTGCCTGCAAGCTATCTGCAGACGTTCGCACTTTCGGAGCAGTGCTGCGAAAGGAGCCTGGCAGGGATACCCGTTCCCAGGATACGTTTGAAGTTTGAGGTGGCAAGACAAGTAAGCAGCCCCAGTCTCTGTGGTTCCGAGAGAGCAGTGCCATGGGCAGATGAGGCTGAGCAACCGTTTTCAGGCTAGCCCCTTCTGGCTGCCACCTATCTGCAGACGTTCGCATCTTCGGAGCAGGGCTGCGAAAGGAGTCTGTCAGGGATACTCGTTCCCAGGATACGTTTTAAGTTTGAAGTGGCAAGACAAGCAAGAAGCTCCAGTCTCTGTGACTCTGTGCCAGCAGTGCCATGGGCAGATGAGGCTGAGCAACAGCTTTGCAGGCTAGCCCCTTCTGCCTGCAAGCTATCTGCAGACGTTCGCACTTTCGGAGCAGGTCTGCGAAAGGAGCCTGGCAGGGATACCCGTTCCCAGGATACGTTTGAAGTTTGAGGTGGCAAGACAAGTAAGCAGCCCCAGTCTCTGTGGTTCCAAGAGAGCAGTGCCATGGGCAGATGAGGCTGAGCAACAGCGTTCCAGGCTAGCCCCTTCTGGCTGCAAGCTATCTGCAGACGTTCTCATTTTCGGAGCAGGGCTGCAAAAGGAGCCTGGCAGGGATACCCGTTCCCAGGATACGTTTGAAGTTTGAGGTGGCAAGACAAGTAAGCAGCCCCAGTCTCTGTGGTTCCGAGAGAGCAGTGCCATGGGGAGATGAGGCTGAGCAACCGTTTTCAGGCTAGCCCCTTCTGGCTGCCACCTATCTGCAGACGTTCGCATTTTCGGAGCAGGGCTGCGAAAGGAGTCTGTCAGGGATACTCGTTTCCAGGATACGTTTGAAGTTTGAGGTGGCAAGACAAGCATTCAGCCCCAGTCTCTGTGCCTCTGTGCGAGCAGTGCCATGGGCAGATGAGGCTGAGCAACAGCTTTCCAGGCTAGCCCCTTCTGCCTGCAAGCTATCTGCAGACGTTCGCACTTTCGGAGCAGGGCTGCGAAAGGAGCCTGGCAGGGATACCCGTTCCCAGGATACGTTTGAAGTTTGAGGTGGCAAGACAAGTAAGCAGCCCCAGACTCTGTGGTTCGGAGAGAGCAGTGCCATGGGCAGATGAGGCTGAGCAACAGCTTTCCAGGCTAGCCCCTCCTGGCTACAAGCTATCCGCAGACGTTCACACTTTTGGAGCAGGGCTGCGAAAGGAGCCTGGCAGGGATACCCGTTCCCAGGATACGTTTGAAGTTTGAGGTGGCAAGACAAGTAAGCAGCCCCAGTCTCTGTGGTTCGGAGAGAGCAGTGCCATGTGCAGATGAGGCTGAGCAACAGCGTTCCAGTCTAGCCCCTTCTGGCTGACAGCTATCTGCAGACGCTCTCATTTTCGGAGCAGGGCTGCGAAAGGATTCTGGCAGGGATACCCGTTCCCAGGATACGTTTGAAGTTTGAGGTGGCAAGACAAGCAAGCAGCCCCAGTCTCTGTGGTTCGGAGAGAGCAGTGCCATGGGCAGATGAGGCTGAGCAACAGCTTTCCAGGCTAGCCCCTGCTGGCTGCCACCTATCTGCAGACGTTCGCATTTTCGGAGCAGGGCTGCGAAAGGAGCCTGGCAGGGATACCCGTTCCCAGGATACGTTTGAAGTTTGAGGTGGCAAGACAAGTAAGCAGCCCCAGTCTTTGTGGTTCCGAGAGAGCATTGCCATGTGGAGATGAGGCTGAGCAACAGCGTTCCAGGCTAGCCCCTTCTGGCTGCAAGCTATCTGCAGACGTTAGCATTTTCGAAGCAGGGCTGCGAAAGGAGTCTGGCAGGGATACCCGTTCCCAGGATACGTTTGAAGTTTGAGGTGGCAAGACAAGCAAGAAGCCCCAGTCTCTGTGGTTCGGAGAGAGCAGTGCCATGGGCAGATGAGGCTGAGCAACAGCTTTCCAGGCTAGCCCCTTCTGCCTGCAAGCTATCTGCAGACGTTCGCATCTTCGGAGCAGGGCTGCGAAAGGAGTCTGTCACGAATACTCATTCCCAGGATACGTTTGAAGTTTGAGGTGGCAAGACAAGCAAGAAGCCCCAGTCTCTGTGGTTCGGAGAGAGCAGTGCCATGGGCAGATGAGGCTGAGCAACAGCGTTTCAGGCTAGCCCCTTCTGGCTGCCACCTATCTGCAGACGTTCGCATTTTCGGAGCAGGGGTGCAAGAGGAGTCTGTCAGGTGTACCCTTTCCCAGGATAGTTTTGAAGTTTAAATTGGCAAGACAAGCAAGCAGCCCCAGTCTCTGTGCCTCTGTGCGAGCAGTGCCATGGGCAGATGAGACTGAGCAACAGTTTTCCAGGCTAGCCCCTGCTGGCTGCCAGCTATCTGCAGACGTTTACATCTTCGGAGCAGGGGTGCAAGAGGAGTCTGGCAGGGATACTCGTTCCCAGGATACGTTTGAAGTTTGAGGTGGCAAGACAAGTAAGCAGCCCCAGTCTCTGTGGTTCTGAGAGAGCAGTGACATGGGCAGATGAGGCTGAGCAACAGCTTTCCAGGCTAGCCCCTGCTGGCTGCCAGCTATCTGCAGACGTTTACATCTTCGGAGCAGGGCTGCGAAAGGAGCCTGGCAGGGATACCCGTTCCCAGGATACGTTTGAAGTTTGAGGTGGCAAGACAAGCAAGCAGCTCCAGTCTCTGTGCCTCTGTGTGAGCAGTGCCTTGGGCAGATTAGGCTGAGCAACAGCTTTCCAGGCTAGCCCCTTCTGCCTGCAAGCTATCTGCAGACGTTCGCACTTTCGGAGCAGGGCTGCGAAAGGAGCCTGGCAGGGATACCCGTTCCCAGGATACATTTGAAGTTTGAGGTGGCAAGACAAGCAATCAGCTCCACTATCTCTGCCTCTGAGCGAGAGGTGCCATGGGCAGATGAGACTGAGTAAGAGCCTTCCACGCTAGCCTCTTCTGCCTGCAAGCTATCTGCAGACGTTCGCATCTTCGGAGCAGGCGTGCAAGAGGAGTCTGGCAGGCACCCCCCACTCCCAGGCAACTTTTGAAGTTTGAGGTGGCAAGACAAGCAAGAAGCCCCAGTCTCTGTGGTTCCGAGAGAGCAGTGCCATGGGCAGATGAGGCCGAGCAACAGCTTTCCAGGCTAGCCTTTTCTGGCTGCCAGCTATCTGCAGACATTCGCATCTTCAGAGCAAGGTTGCAAAAGGAGCCTGGCAGGGATACTCATTCCCAGGATACGTTTGAAGTTTGAGGTGGCAAGACAAGCAAGCAGCCCCCGTCTCTGTGGTTCCGAGAGAGCAGTGCCATGGGCAGATGAGGCTGAGCAACAGCTTTCCAGGCTACCCCCTGCTGGCTGCCAGCTATCTGCAGACGTTCGTATTTTTGGAGCAGGGCTGAGAAAGAAGCCTGGCAGGGATACACGTTCCCAGGATACGTTTGAAGTTTGAGGTGGCAAGACAAGCAAGAAGCCCCAGTCTCTCTGGTTCAGAGAGAGCAGTGCCATGGGCAGATGAGACTCAGCAACAGCTTTCCAGGCTGGACCCTTCTGTCTGCAAGCTATCTGCAGACGTTCACACTTTCGGAGCAGGGCTGCGAAAGGAGCCTGGCAGGGATACCTGTTCCCAGGATACGCTTGAAGTTTGAGGTGGCAAGACAAGTAAGCAGCCCCAGTCTCTGTGCCTCTATACGAGCAGTGCCATGGGCAGATGAGGCTGAGCAACAGCTTTCCAGGCTAGCCCCTGCTGGCTACCAGCTATCTGCAGACATTTGCATTTTCGGAGTGGGGCTGCGAAAGGAGCCTGGCAGGGATACTCGTTCCCAGGATACGTTTGAAGTTTGAGGTGACAAGACAAGCAAGCAGCCCCAGTCTCTGTGCCTCTGTGCGAGCAATGCCATGAGCAGATGAGGCTGAGCAACAGCTTTCCAGGCTAGCCCCTTCTGCCTGCAAGCTATCTGCAGACGTTCGCACTTTCGGAGCAGGGCTGCGAAAGGAGCCTGGCAGGGATACCCGTTCCCAGGATACGTTTGAAGTTTGAGGTGGCAAGACAAGTAAGCAGCCCCAGTCTCTGTGGTTCCGAGAGAGCAGTGCCATGGGCAGATGAGGCTGAGCAACCGTTTTCAGGCTAGCCCCTTCTGGCTTCCACCTATCTGCAGACGTTCGCATCTTCGGAGCAGGGCTGCGAAAGGAGTCTGCCAGGGATACTCGTTCCCAGGATACCATTGAAGTTTGAAGTGGCAAGACAAGCAAGAAGCCCCAGTCTCTGTGGTTCGGAGAGAGCAGTGCCATGGGCAGATGAGGCTGAGCAACAGCTTTCCAGGCTAGCCCCTGCTGGCTGCAAGCTATCTGCAGACGTTCGCACTTTCGGAGCAGGGCTGCGAAAGGAGCCTGGCAGGGATACCCGTTCCCAGGATACGTTTGAAGTTAGAGGTGGCAAGACAAGTAAGCAGCCCCAGTCTCTGTGGTTCCAAGAGAGCAGTGCCATGGGCAGATGAGGCTGAGCAACAGTTTTCCAGGCTAGCCCCTGCTGGCTGCCACCTATTTGCAGACGTTCGCATTTTCGGAGCAGGGCTGCGAAAGGAGCCTGGCAGGGATACCCGTTCCCAGGATACGTTTGAAGTTTGAGGTGGCAAGACAAGCAAGCAGCCCCAGTCTCTGTGGTTCCGAGAGAGCAGTGTCATGTGCAGATCAGGCTGAGCAACAGCGTTCCAGGCTAGCCCCTTCTGGCTGCAAGCTATCTGCAGACGTTCGCATCTTCGGAGCAGGCGTGCAAGAGGAGTCTGGCAGGCACCCCCCACTCCCAGGCAACTTTTGAAGTTTGAGGTGGCAAGACAAGCAAGAAGCCCCAGTCTCTGTGGTTCCGAGAGAGCAGTGCCATGGGCAGATGAGGCCGAGCAACAGCTTTCCAGGCTAGCCTTTTCTGGCTGCCAGCTATCTGCAGACATTCGCATCTTCAGAGCAAGGTTGCAAAAGGAGCCTGGCAGGGCTACTCATTCCCAGGATACGTTTGAAGTTTGAGGTGGCAAGACAAGCAAGCAGGCCCAGTCTCTGTGGTTCCGAGAGAGCAGTGCCATGGGCACATGAGGCTGAGCAACAGCTTTCCAGGCTAGCCCCTGCTGGCTACCAGCTATCTGCAGACATTCGCATCTTCAGAGCAAGGCTGCAAAAGGAGCCTGGCAGGGATACCCATTCCCAGGATACGTTTGAAGTTTGAGGTGGCAAGACAAGCAAGCAGCCCCAGTCTCTGTGGTTCCGAGAGAGCAGTGCCGTGGGCAGATGAGGCTGAGCAACAGCGTTCCAGGCTAGCCACTTCTGGCTGCCAGCTATCTGCAGACGTTCGCATTTTCGGAGCAGGGCTGCGAAAAGAGTCTGGCAGGGATACACGTTCCCAGGATACGTTTGAAGTTTGAGGTGGCAAGACAAGCAAGTAGCCCCAGTCTCTGTGGTTCGGAGAGAGCAGTGCCATGGGCAGATGAGGCTGAGCAACAGTTTTCCAGGCTACCCCCTGCTGGCTATCAGCTATCTGCAGACGTTCGTATTTTTGGAGCAGGGCTGAGAAAGAAGCCTGGCAGGGATACCCGTTCCCAGGCTACGTTTGAAGTTTGAGGTGGCAAGACAAGCAAGAAGCCCCAGTCTCTCTGGTTCAGAGAGAGCAGTGCCATGGGCAGATGAGACTCAGCAACAGATTTCCAGGCTGGACCCTTCTGGCTGCAAGCTATCTGCAGAAGTTCTCATTTTCGGAGCAGGAGTGCAAGAGGAGTCTGGCAGGTATACCCGTTCCCAGGATACGCTTGAAGTTTAAATTGGCAAGACAAGCAAGCAGCCCCACTCTCCGTGCCTCTGTGCGAGCAGTGCCATGGGCACATGAGGCCAGTCAACAGCTTTCCAGGCTAGCCCCTGCTGGCTAACATCTATCTGCAGACGTTCTCATCTTCGGAGCAGGGCTGCGAAAGGAGCCTGGCAGGGATACCCGTTCCCAGGATACGTTTGAAGTTTGAGGTGGCAAGACAAGTAAGCAGCCCCAGTCTCTGTGGTTCGGAGAGAGCAGTGCCATGGGCAGATGATGCTGAGCAACAGCATTCCAGGCTAGCCCCTGCTGGCTGCAAGCTATCCGCAGACGTTCACACTTTCGGAGCAGGGCTGCGAAAGGAGCCTGGCAGGGATACCCGTTCCCAGGATACGTTTGAAGTTTGAGGTGGCAAGACAAGTAAGCAGCCCCAGTCTCTGTGGTTCGGAGAGAGCAGTGCCATGGGCAGATGAGGCTGAGCAACAGCTTTCCAGGCTAGCCCCTTCTGGCTGCAAGCTATCTGCAAACTTTCTCATTTTCGGAGCAGGGCTGCGAAAGGAGCCTGGCAGGGATACCCCTTCCCAGGATAGGTTTGAAGTTTAAATTGGCAAGACAAGCAAGAAGCCCCAGTCTCTGTGCCTCTATACGAGCAGTGCCATGGGCAGATGAGGCTGAGCAACAGCTTTCCAGGCTAGCCCCTGCTGGCTACCAGCTATCTGCAGACGTTTGCATTTTCGGAGTAGGGCTGCGAAAGGAGCCTGGCAGGGATACCCGTTCCCAGGATACGTTTGAAGTTTGAGGTGGCAAGACAAGCAAGAAGCCCCAGTCTCTGTGGTTCGGAGAGAGCAGTGTCATGGACAGATGAGGCTGAGCAACAGCGTTCCAGGCTAGCCCCTTTCGGCTGCAAGCTATCTGCAGAC
This sequence comes from Opisthocomus hoazin, assembly GCF_030867145.1. Lineage (NCBI taxonomy): Eukaryota > Metazoa > Chordata > Aves > Opisthocomiformes > Opisthocomidae > Opisthocomus > Opisthocomus hoazin. The sequence goes on from NC_134440.1 coordinate 7,031,749, forward strand.
GTTCACATTTTCGGAGCAGGGCTGCAAAAGGAGCCTGGCAGGGATACCCGTTCCCAGGATACGTTTGAAGTTTGAGGTGGCAAGACAAGTAAGCAGCCCCAGTCTCTGTGGTTCCGAGAGAGCAGTGTCATGGGCAGATGAGGCTGAGCAACAGTTTTCCAGGCTAGCCCCTGCTGGCTGCCACCTATCTGCAGACGTTCGCATTTTCGGAGCAGGGGTGCAAGAGGAGCCTTGCAGGGATACCCGTTCCCAGGATACGTTTGAAGTTTGAGGTGGCAAGACAAGCAAGCAGCCCCACTCTCTGTGGTTCCGAGAGAGCAGTGCCATGGGGAGATGAGGCTGAGCAACAGCGTTCCAGGCTAGCCCCTGCTGGCTGCCACCTATCTGCAGACGTTCGCATTTTCGGAGCAGGGCTGCGAAAGGAGTCTGGCAGGGATACCCGTTCCCAGGATACGTTTGAAGTTTGAGGTGGCAAGACAAGGAAGAAGCCCCAGTCTCTGTGCCTCTGTGCGAGCAATGCCATGGGCAGATGAGGCTGAGCAACAGCTTTCCAGGCTAGCCCCTTCTGCCTGCAAGCTATCTGCAAACTTTCTCATTTTCGGAGCAGTGCTGCGAAAGGAGCCTGACAGGGATACCCCTTCCCAGGATAGGTTTGAAGTTTAAATTGGCAAGACAAGCAAGAAGCCCCAGTCTCTGTGGTTTGGAGAGAGCAGTGCCATGGGCAGATGAGGCTGAGCAACAGTTTTCCAGGCTACCCCCTGCTGGCTGCCAGCTATCTGCAGACGTTCGTATTTTTGGAGCAGGGCTGAGAAAGAAGCCTGGCAGGGATACCCGTTCCCAGGATACGTTTGAAGTTTGAGGTGGCAAGACAAGCAAGAAGCCCCAGTCTCTCTGGTTCAGAGAAAGCAGTGCCATGGGCAGATGAGACTCAGCAACAGCTTTCCAGGCTGGACCCTTCTGGCTGCAAGCTATCCGCAGACGTTCACACTTTCGGAGCAGGGCTGCGAAAGGAGCCTGGCAGGGATACCTGTTCCCAGGATACGCTTGAAGTTTGAGGTGGCAAGACAAGTAAGCAGCCCCAGTCTCTGTGCCTCTGTGCGAGCAGTGCCATGGGCAGATGAGGCTGAGCAACAGTTTTCCAGGCTAGCCCCTGCTGGCTGCCACCTATCTGCAGACGTTCGCATTTTTGGAGCAGGGCTGCGAAAGGAGCCTGGCAGGGATACCCGTTCCCAGGATACGTTTGAAGTTTGAGGTGGCAAGAGAAGCAAGCATCCCCAGTCTCTGTGCCTCTATACGAGCAGTGCCATGGGTAGATGAGACTCAGCAACAGCTTTCCAGGCTAGCCCCTGCTGGCTGCAAGCTATCTGCAAACTTTCTCATTTTCGGAGCAGTGCTGCGAAAGGAGCCTGACAGGGATACCCCTTCCCAGGATAGGTTTGAAGTTTAAATTGGCAAGACAAGCAAGCAGCCCCAGTCTCTGTGGTTCCAAGAGAGCAGTGCCATGGGCAGATGAGGCTGAGCAACAGTTTTCCAGGCTAGCCCCTGCTGGCTGCCACCTATTTGCAGACGTTTGCATTTTCGGAGCAGGGCTGCGAAATGAGCCTGGCAGGGATACCCGTTCCCAGGATACGTTTGAAGTTTGAGGTGGCAAGACAAGCAAGCAGCCCCAGTCTCTGTGGTTCCGAGAGAGCAGTGTCATGTGCAGATGAGGCTGAGCAACAGCGTTCCAGGCTAGCCCCTTCTGGCTGCAAGCTATCTGCAGACGTTCGCATCTTCGGAGCAGGCGTGCAAGAGGAGTCTGGCAGGCACCCCCCACTCCCAGGCAACTTTTGAAGTTTGAGGTGGCAAGACAAGCAAGAAGCCCCAGTCTCTGTGGTTCCGAGAGAGCAGTGCCATGGGCAGATGAGGCCGAGCAACAGCTTTCCAGGCTAGCCTTTTCTGGCTGCCAGCTATCTGCAGACATTCGCATCTTCAGAGCAAGGTTGCAAAAGGAGCCTGGCAGGGCTACTCATTCCCAGGATACGTTTGAAGTTTGAGGTGGCAAGACAAGCAAGCAGGCCCAGTCTCTGTGGTTCCGAGAGAGCAGTGCCATGGGCACATGAGGCTGAGCAACAGCTTTCCAGGCTAGCCCCTGCTGGCTACCAGCTATCTGCAGACATTCGCATCTTCAGAGCAAGGCTGCAAAAGGAGCTTGGCAGGGATACCCATTCCCAGGATACGTTTGAAGTTTGAGGTGGCAAGACAAGTAAGCAGCCCCAGTCTCTGTGGTTCCGAGAGAGCAGTGCCGTGGGCAGATGAGGCTGAGCAACAGCGTTCCAGGCTAGCCACTTCTGGCTGCCAGCTATCTGCAGACGTTCGCATTTTCGGAGCAGGGCTGCGAAAAGAGTCTGGCAGGGATACACGTTCCCAGGATACGTTTGAAATTTGAATTGGCAAGACAAGCAAGTAGCCCCAGTCTCTGTGGTTCGGAGAGAGCAGTGCCATGGGCAGATGAGGCTGAGCAACAGTTTTCCAGGCTACCCCCTGCTGGCTACCAGCTATCTGCAGACGTTCGTATTTTTGGAGCAGGGCTGAGAAAGAAGCCTGGCAGGGATACCCGTTCCCAGGCTACGTTTGAAGTTTGAGGTGGCAAGACAAGCAAGAAGCCCCAGTCTCTCTGGTTCAGAGAGAGCAGTGCCATGGGCAGATGAGACTCAGCAACAGCTTTCCAGGCTGGACCCTTCTGGCTGCAAGCTATCTGCAGAAGTTCTCATTTTCGGAGCAGGAGTGCAAGAGGAGTCTGGCAGGTATACCCGTTCCCAGGATACGCTTGAAGTTTAAATTGGCAAGACAAGCAAGCAGCCCCACTCTCCGTGCCTCTGTGCGAGCAGTGCCATGGGCACATGAGGCCAGTCAACACCTTTCCAGGCTAGCCCCTGCTGGCTAACATCTATCTGCAGACGTTCTCATCTTCGGAGCAGGGCTGCGAAAGGAGCCTGGCAGGGATACCCGTTCCCAGGATACGTTTGAAGTTTGAGGTGGCAAGACAAGTAAGCAGCCCCAGTCTCTGTGGTTCGGAGAGAGCAGTGCCATGGGCAGATGATGCTGAGCAACAGCTTTCCAGGCTAGCCCCTGCTGGCTGCAAGCTATCCGCAGACGTTCACACTTTCGGAGCAGGGCTGCGAAAGGAGCCTGGCAGGGATACCCGTTCCCAGGATACGTTTGAAGTTTGAGGTGGCAAGACAAGTAAGCAGCCCCAGTCTCTGTGCCTCTGTGCGAGCAGTGCCATGGGCAGATGAGGCTGAGCAACAGTTTTCCAGGCTAGCCCCTGCTGGCTGCCACCTATCTGCAGACGTTCGCATTTTTGGAGCAGGGCTGCGAAAGGAGCCTGGCAGGGATACCCGTTCCCAGGATACGTTTGAAGTTTGAGGTGGCAAGACAAGTAAGCAGCCCCAGTCTCTGTGGTTCCGAGAGAGCAGTGCCATGTGCAGATGAGGCTGAGCAACAGCTTTCCAGGCTAGCCCCTTCTGGCTGACAGCTATCTGCAGACGTTCTCATTTTCGGAGCAGGGCTGCGAAAGGATTCTGGCAGGGATACCCGTTCCCAGGATACGTTTGAAGTTTGAGGTGGCAAGACAAGCAAGCAGCCCCAGTCTCTGTGGTTCGGAGAGAGCAGTGCCATGGGCAGATGAGGCTGAGCAACAGCTTTCCAGGCTAGCCCCTTCTGGCTGCAAGCTATCTGCAAACTTTCTCATTTTCGGAGCAGGGCTGCGAAAGGAGCCTGGCAGGGATACCCCTTCCCAGGATAGGTTTGAAGTTTAAATTGGCAAGACAAGCAAGAAGCCCCAGTCTCTGTGCCTCTATACGAGCAGTGCCATGGGCAGATGAGGCTGAGCAACAGCTTTCCAGGCTAGCCCCTGCTGGCTGCCACCTATCTGCAGACGTTTGCATTTTCGGAGTAGGGCTGCGAAAGGAGCCTGGCAGGGATACCCGTTCCCAGGATACGTTTGAAGTTTGAGGTGGCAAGACAAGCAAGAAGCCCCAGTCTCTGTGGTTCGGAGAGAGCAGTGCCATGGGGAGATGAGGCTGAGCAACAGCGTTCCAGGCTAGCCCCTGCTGGCTGCCACCTATCTGCAGACGTTAGCATTTTCGGAGCAGGGCTGCGAAAGGAGTCTGGCAGGGATACCCGTTCCCAGGATACGTTTGAAGTTTGAGGTGGCAAGACAAGGAAGAAGCCCCAGTCTCTGTGCCTCTGTGCGAGCAATGCCATGGGCAGATGAGGCTGAGCAACAGCTTTCCAGGCTAGCCCCTTCTGCCTGCAATCTATCTGCAAACTTTCTCATTTTCGGAGCAGTGCTGCGAAAGGAGCCTGACAGGGATACCCCTTCCCAGGATAGGTTTGAAGTTTAAATTGGCAAGACAAGCAAGCAGCCGCAGTCTCTGTGCCTCTATACGAGCAGTGCCATGGGCAGATGAGGCTGAGCAACAGCTTTCCAGGCTAGCCCCTGCTGGCTACCAGCTATCTGCAGACGTTTGCATTTTCGGAGTGGGGCTGCGAAAGGAGCCTGGCAGGGATACCCGTTCCCAGGATACGTTTGAAGTTTGAGGTGACAAGACAAGCAAGCAGCCCCAGTCTCTGTGCCTCTGTGCGAGCAATGCCATGAGCAGATGAGGCTGAGCAACAGCTTTCCAGGCTAGCCCCTTCTGCCTGCAAGCTATCTGCAGACGTTCGCATCTTCGGAGCAGGCGTGCAAGAGGAGTCTGGCAGGCACCCCCCACTCCCAGGCAACTTTTGAAGTTTGAGGTGGCAAGACAAGCAAGAAGCCCCAGTCTCTGTGGTTCCGAGAGAGCAGTGCCATGGGCAGATGAGGCCGAGCAACAGCTTTCCAGGCTAGCCTTTTCTGGCTGCCAGCTATCTGCAGACATTCGCATCTTCAGAGCAAGGTTGCAAAAGGAGCCTGGCAGGGCTACTCATTCCCAGGATACGTTTGAAGTTTGAGGTGGCAAGACAAGCAAGCAGGCCCAGTCTCTGTGGTTCCGAGAGAGCAGTGCCATGGGCACATGAGGCTGAGCAACAGCTTTCCAGGCTAGCCCCTGCTGGCTACCAGCTATCTGCAGACATTCGCATCTTCAGAGCAAGGCTGCAAAAGGAGCCTGGCAGGGATACCCATTCCCAGGATACGTTTGAAGTTTGAGGTGGCAAGACAAGCAAGTAGCCCCAGTCTCTGTGGTTCGGAGAGAGCAGTGCCATGGGCAGATGAGGCTGAGCAACAGTTTTCCAGGCTACCCCCTGCTGGCTACCAGCTATCTGCAGACGTTCGTATTTTTGGAGCAGGGCCGAGAAAGAAGCCTGGCAGGGATACCCGTTCCCAGGCTACGTTTGAAGTTTGAGGTGGCAAGACAAGCAAGAAGCCCCAGTCTCTCTGGTTCAGAGAGAGCAGTGCCATGGGCAGATGAGACTCAGCAACAGCTTTCCAGGCTGGACCCTTCTGGCTGCAAGCTATCTGCAGAAGTTCTCATTTTCGGAGCAGATGTGCAAGAGGAGTCTGGCAGGTATACCCGTTCCCAGGATACGCTTGAAGTTTAAATTGGCAAGACAAGCAAGCAGCCCCACTCTCCGTGCCTCTGTGCGAGCAGTGCCATGGGCACATGAGGCCAGTCAACAGCTTTCCAGGCTAGCCCCTGCTGGCTAACATCTATCTGCAGACGTTCTCATCTTCGGAGCAGGGCTGCGAAAGGAGCCTGGCAGGGATACCCGTTCCCAGGATACGTTTGAAGTTTGAGGTGGCAAGACAAGTAAGCAGCCCCAGTCTCTGTGGTTCGAAGAGAGCAGTGCCATGGGCAGATGAGGCTGAGCAACAGCTTTCCAGGCTAGCCCCTGCTGGCTGCAAGCTATCCGCAGACGTTCACACTTTCGGAGCAGGGCTGCGAAAGGAGCCTAGCAGGGATACCCGTTCCCAGGATACGTTTGAAGTTTGAGGTGGCAAGACAAGTAAGCAGCCCCAGTCTCTGTGGTTCCGAGAGAGCAGTGCCATGTGCAGATGAGGCTGAGCAACAGCGTTCCAGGCTAGCCCCTGCTGGCTGACAGCTATCTGCAGACGTTCTCATTTTCGGAGCAGGGCTGCGAAAGGAGCCTGGCAGGGATACCCGTTCCCAGGATACGTTTGAAGTTTGAGGTGGCAAGACAAGTAAGCAGCCCCAGTCTCTGTGCCTCTATACGAGCAGTGCCATGGGCAGATGAGACTCAGCAACAGCTTTCCAGGCTAGCCCCTTCTGGCTGCAAGCTATCTGCAAACTTTCTCATTTTCGGAGCAGTGCTGCGAAAGGAGCCTGGCAGGAATACCCCTTCCCAGGATAGGTTTGAAGTTTAAATTGGCAAGACAAGCAAGCAGCCCCAGTCTCTGTGCCTCTATACGAGCAGTGCCATGGGCAGATGAGGCTGAGCAACAGCTTTCCAGGCTAGCCCCTGCTGGCTACCAGCTATCTGCAGACGTTTGCATTTTCGGAGTAGGGCTGCGAAAGGAGCCTGGCAGGGATACTCGTTCCCAGGATACGTTTGAAGTTTGAGGTGACAAGACAAGCAAGCAGCCCCAGTCTCTGTGCCTCTGTGCGAGCAATGCCATGAGCAGATGAGGCTGAGCAACAGCTTTCCAGGCTAGCCCCTTCTGCCTGCAAGCTATCTGCAGACGTTCGCACTTTCGGAGCAGGGCTGCGAAAGGAGCCTGGCAGGGATACCCGTTCCCAGGATACGTTTGAAGTTTGAGGTGGCAAGACAAGTAAGCAGCCCCAGTCTCTGTGGTTCCAAGAGAGCAGTGCCATGGGCAGATGAGGCTGAGCAACAGTTTTCCAGGCTAGCCCCTGCTGGCTGCCACCTATTTGCAGACGTTCGCATTTGTAGAGCAGGGCTGCGAAAGGAGCCTGGCAGGGATACCCGTTCCCAGGATACGTTTGAAGTTTGAGGTGGCAAGACAAGTAAGTAGCCCCAGTCTCTGTGGTTCCGAGAGAGCAGTGCCATGGGGAGATGAGGCTGAGCAACAGCGTTCCAGGCTAGCCCCTGCTGGCTGCCACCTATCTGCAGACGTTCGCATTTTCGGAGCAGGGCTGCGAAAGGAGTCTGGCAGGGATACCCGTTCCCAGGATACGTTTGAAGTTTGAGGTGGCAAGACAAGTAAGCAGCCCCAGTCTCTGTGCCTCTGTGCGAGCAATGCCATGGGCAGATGAGGCTGAGCAACAGCTTTCCAGGCTAGCCCCTTCTGCCTGCAAGCTATTTGCAAACTTTCTCATTTTCGGAGCAGTGCTGCGAAAGGAGCCTGACAGGGATACCCCTTCCCAGGATAGGTTTGAAGTTTAAATTGGCAAGACAAGCAAGCAGCCGCAGTCTCTGTGCCTCTATACGAGCAGTGCCATGGGCAGATGAGGCTGAGCAACAGCTTTCCAGGCTAGCCCCTGCTGGCTACCAGCTATCTGCAGACGTTTGCATTTTCGGAGTGGGGCTGCGAAAGGAGCCTGGCAGGGATACTCGTTCCCAGGATACGTTTGAAGTTTGAGGTGACAAGACAAGCAAGCAGCCCCAGTCTCTGTGCCTCTGTGCGAGCAATGCCATGAGCAGATGAGGCTGAGCAACAGCTTTCCAGGCTAGCCCCTTCTGCCTGCAAGCTATCTGCAGACGTTCGCACTTTCGGAGCAGTGCTGCGAAAGGAGCCTGGCAGGGATACCCGTTCCCAGGATACGTTTGAAGTTTGAGGTGGCAAGACAAGTAAGCAGCCCCAGTCTCTGTGGTTCCGAGAGAGCAGTGCCATGGGCAGATGAGGCTGAGCAACCGTTTTCAGGCTAGCCCCTTCTGGCTGCCACCTATCTGCAGACGTTCGCATCTTCGGAGCAGGGCTGCGAAAGGAGTCTGTCAGGGATACTCGTTCCCAGGATACGTTTTAAGTTTGAAGTGGCAAGACAAGCAAGAAGCTCCAGTCTCTGTGACTCTGTGCGAGCAGTGCCATGGGCAGATGAGGCTGAGCAACAGCTTTGCAGGCTAGCCCCTTCTGCCTGCAAGCTATCTGCAGACGTTCGCACTTTCGGAGCAGGTCTGCGAAAGGAGCCTGGCAGGGATACCCGTTCCCAGGATACGTTTGAAGTTTGAGGTGGCAAGACAAGTAAGCAGCCCCAGTCTCTGTGGTTCCAAGAGAGCAGTGCCATGGGCAGATGAGGCTGAGCAACAGCGTTCCAGGCTAGCCCCTTCTGGCTGCAAGCTATCTGCAGACGTTCTCATTTTCGGAGCAGGGCTGCAAAAGGAGCCTGGCAGGGATACCCATTCCCAGGATACGTTTGAAGTTTGAGGTGGCAAGACAAGTAAGCAGCCCCAGTCTCTGTGGTTCCGAGAGAGCAGTGCCATGGGGAGATGAGGCTGAGCAACCGTTTTCAGGCTAGCCCCTTCTGGCTGCCACCTATCTGCAGACGTTCGCATTTTCGGAGCAGGGCTGCGAAAGGAGTCTGTCAGGGATACTCGTTTCCAGGATACGTTTGAAGTTTGAGGTGGCAAGACAAGCAAGAAGCCCCAGTCTCTGTGACTCTGTGCGAGCAGTGCCATGGGCAGATGAGGCTGAGCAACAGCTTTCCAGGCTAGCCCCTTCTGCCTGCAAGCTATCTGCAGACGTTCGCACTTTCGGAGCAGGGCTGCGAAAGGAGCCTGGCAGGGATACCCGTTCCCAGGATACGTTTGAAGTTTGAGGTGGCAAGACAAGTAAGCAGCCCCAGACTCTGTGGTTCGGAGAGAGCAGTGCCATGGGCAGATGAGGCTGAGCAACAGCTTTCCAGGCTAGCCCCTCCTGGCTACAAGCTATCCGCAGACGTTCACACTTTTGGAGCAGGGCTGCGAAAGGAGCCTGGCAGGGATACCCGTTCCCAGGATACGTTTGAAGTTTGAGGTGGCAAGACAAGTAAGCAGCCCCAGTCTCTGTGGTTCGGAGAGAGCAGTGCCATGTGCAGATGAGGCTGAGCAACAGCGTTCCAGTCTAGCCCCTTCTGGCTGACAGCTATCTGCAGACGCTCTCATTTTCGGAGCAGGGCTGCGAAAGGATTCTGGCAGGGATACCCGTTCCCAGGATACGTTTGAAGTTTGAGGTGGCAAGACAAGCAAGCAGCCCCAGTCTCTGTGGTTCGGAGAGAGCAGTGCCATGTGCAGATGAGGCTGAGCAACAGCGTTCCAGTCTAGCCCCTTCTGGCTGACAGCTATCTGCAGACGCTCTCATTTTCGGAGCAGGGCTGCGAAAGGATTCTGGCAGGGATACCCGTTCCCAGGATACGTTTGAAGTTTGAGGTGGCAAGACAAGCAAGCAGCCCCAGTCTCTGTGGTTCCGAGAGAGCATTGCCATGTGGAGATGAGGCTGAGCAACAGCGTTCCAGGCTAGCCCCTTCTGGCTGCAAGCTATCTGCAGACGTTAGCATTTTCGAAGCAGGGCTGCGAAAGGAGTCTGGCAGGGATACCCGTTCCCAGGATACGTTTGAAGTTTGAGGTGGCAAGACAAGCAAGCAGCCCCAGTCTCTGTGCCTCTGTTCGAGCAATGCCATGGGCAGATGAGGCTGAGCAACAGCTTTCCAGGCTAGCCCCTTCTGCCTGCAAGCTATCTGCAGACGTTCGCATCTTCGGAGCAGTGCTGCGAAAGGAGTCTGTCACGAATACTCATTCCCAGGATACGTTTGAAGTTTGAGGTGGCAAGACAAGCAAGAAGCCCCAGTCTCTGTGGTTCGGAGAGAGCAGTGCCATGGGCAGATGAGGCTGAGCAACAGCGTTTCAGGCTAGCCCCTTCTGGCTGCCACCTATCTGCAGACGTTCGCATTTTCGGAGCAGGGGTGCAAGAGGAGTCTGTCAGGTGTACCCTTTCCCAGGATAGTTTTGAAGTTTAAATTGGCAAGACAAGCAAGCAGCCCCAGTCTCTGTGCCTCTGTGCGAGCAGTGCCATGGGCAGATGAGACTGAGCAACAGTTTTCCAGGCTAGCCCCTGCTGGCTGCCAGCTATCTGCAGACGTTTACATCTTCGGAGCAGGGGTGCAAGAGGAGTCTGGCAGGGATACTCGTTCCCAGGATACGTTTGAAGTTTGAGGTGGCAAGACAAGTAAGCAGCCCCAGTCTCTGTGGTTCTGAGAGAGCAGTGACATGGGCAGATGAGGCTGAGCAACAGCTTTCCAGGCTAGCCCCTGCTGGCTGCCAGCTATCTGCAGACGTTTACATCTTCGGAGCAGGGCTGCGAAAGGAGCCTGGCAGGGATACCCGTTCCCAGGATACGTTTGAAGTTTGAGGTGGCAAGACAAGCAAGCAGCTCCAGTCTCTGTGCCTCTGTGTGAGCAGTGCCTTGGGCAGATTAGGCTGAGCAACAGCTTTCCAGGCTAGCCCCTTCTGCCTGCAAGCTATCTGCAGACGTTCGCACTTTCGGAGCAGGGCTGCGAAAGGAGCCTGGCAGGGATACCCGTTCCCAGGATACATTTGAAGTTTGAGGTGGCAAGACAAGCAATCAGCTCCACTATCTCTGCCTCTGAGCGAGAGGTGCCATGGGCAGATGAGACTGAGTAAGAGCCTTCCACGCTAGCCTCTTCTGCCTGCAAGCTATCTGCAGACGTTCGCATCTTCGGAGCAGGCGTGCAAGAGGAGTCTGGCAGGCACCCCCCACTCCCAGGCAACTTTTGAAGTTTGAGGTGGCAAGACAAGCAAGAAGCCCCAGTCTCTGTGGTTCCGAGAGAGCAGTGCCATGGGCAGATGAGGCCGAGCAACAGCTTTCCAGGCTAGCCTTTTCTGGCTGCCAGCTATCTGCAGACATTCGCATCTTCAGAGCAAGGTTGCAAAAGGAGCCTGGCAGGGATACTCATTCCCAGGATACGTTTGAAGTTTGAGGTGGCAAGACAAGCAAGCAGCCCCCGTCTCTGTGGTTCCGAGAGAGCAGTGCCATGGGCAGATGAGGCTGAGCAACAGCTTTCCAGGCTAGCCCCTGCTGGCTGCCAGCTATCTGCAGACATTCGCATCTTCAGAGCAGGGCTGCGAAAAGAGTCTGGCAGGGATACACGTTCCCAGGATACGTTTGAAGTTTGAGGTGGCAAGACAAGCAAGCAGCCCCAGTCTCTGTGGTTCGGAGAGAGCAGTGCCATGGGCAGATGAGGCTGAGCAACAGTTTTCCAGGCTACCCCCTGCTGGCTGCCAGCTATCTGCAGACGTTCGTATTTTTGGAGCAGGGCTGAGAAAGAAGCCTGGCAGGGATACCCGTTCCCAGGCTACGTTTGAAGTTTGAGGTGGCAAGACAAGCAAGAAGCCCCAGTCTCTCTGGTTCAGAGAGAGCAGTGCCATGGGCAGATGAGACTCAGCAACAGCTTTCCAGGCTGGACCCTTCTGGCTGCAAGATATCTGCAGACGTTCACACTTTCGGAGCAGGGCTGCGAAAGGAGCCTGGCAGGGATACCTGTTCCCAGGATACGCTTGAAGTTTGAGGTGGCAAGACAAGTAAGCAGCCCCAGTCTCTGTGCCTCTATACGAGCAGTGCCATGGGCAGATGAGGCTGAGCAACAGCTTTCCAGGCTAGCCCCTGCTGGCTACCAGCTATCTGCAGACATTTGCATTTTCGGAGTGGGGCTGCGAAAGGAGCCTGGCAGGGATACTCGTTCCCAGGATACGTTTGAAGTTTGAGGTGACAAGACAAGCAAGCAGCCCCAGTCTCTGTGCCTCTGTGCGAGCAATGCCATGAGCAGATGAGGCTGAGCAACAGCTTTCCAGGCTAGCCCCTTCTGCCTGCAAGCTATCTGCAGACGTTCGCACTTTCGGAGCAGGGCTGCGAAAGGAGCCTGGCAGGGATACCCGTTCCCAGGATACGTTTGAAGTTAGAGGTGGCAAGACAAGTAAGCAGCCCCAGTCTCTGTGGTTCCAAGAGAGCAGTGCCATGGGCAGATGAGGCTGAGCAACAGTTTTCCAGGCTAGCCCCTGCTGGCTGCCACCTATTTGCAGACGTTCGCATTTTTGGAGCAGGGCTGCGAAAGGAGCCTGGCAGGGATACCCGTTCCCAGGATACGTTTGAAGTTTGAGGTGGCAAGACAAGCAAGCAGCCCCAGTCTCTGTGGATCCGAGAGAGCAGTGTCATGTGCAGATCAGGCTGAGCAACAGCGTTTCAGGCTAGCCCCTTCTGGCTGCAAGCTATCTGCAGACGTTCGCATCTTCGGAGCAGGCGTGCAAGAGGAGTCTGGCAGGCACCCCCCACTCCCAGGCAACTTTTGAAGTTTGAGGTGGCAAGACAAGCAAGAAGCCCCAGTCTCTGTGGTTCCGAGAGAGCAGTGCCATGGGCAGATGAGGCCGAGCAACAGCTTTCCAGGCTAGCCTTTTCTGGCTGCCAGCTATCTGCAGACATTCGCATCTTCAGAGCAAGGTTGCAAAAGGAGCCTGGCAGGGCTACTCATTCCCAGGATACGTTTGAAGTTTGAGGTGGCAAGACAAGCAAGCAGGCCCAGTCTCTGTGGTTCCGAGAGAGCAGTGCCATGGGCACATGAGGCTGAGCAACAGCTTTCCAGGCTAGCCCCTGCTGGCTACCAGCTATCTGCAGACATTCGCATCTTCAGAGCAAGGCTGCAAAAGGAGCCTGGCAGGGATACCCATTCCCAGGATACGTTTGAAGTTTGAGGTGGCAAGACAAGCAAGCAGCCCCAGTCTCTGTGGTTCCGAGAGAGCAGTGCCGTGGGCAGATGAGGCTGAGCAACAGCGTTCCAGGCTAGCCACTTCTGGCTGCCAGCTATCTGCAGACGTTCGCATTTTCGGAGCAGGGCTGCGAAAAGAGTCTGGCAGGGATACACGTTCCCAGGATACGTTTGAAGTTTGAGGTGGCAAGACAAGCAAGTAGCCCCAGTCTCTGTGGTTCGGAGAGAGCAGTGCCATGGGCAGATGAGGCTGAGCAACAGTTTTCCAGGCTACCCCCTGCTGGCTACCAGCTATCTGCAGACGTTCGTATTTTTGGAGCAGGGCTGAGAAAGAAGCCTGGCAGGGATACCCGTTCCCAGGCTACGTTTGAAGTTTGAGGTGGCAAGACAAGCAAGAAGCCCCAGTCTCTCTGGTTCAGAGAGAGCAGTGCCATGGGCAGATGAGACTCAGCAACAGATTTCCAGGCTGGACCCTTCTGGCTGCAAGCTATCTGCAGAAGTTCTCATTTTCGGAGCAGGAGTGCAAGAGGAGTCTGGCAGGTATACCCGTTCCCAGGATACGCTTGAAGTTTAAATTGGCAAGACAAGCAAGCAGCCCCACTCTCCGTGCCTCTGTGCGAGCAGTGCCATGGGCACATGAGGCCAGTCAACAGCTTTCCAGGCTAGCCCCTGCTGGCTAACATCTATCTGCAGACGTTCTCATCTTCGGAGCAGGGCTGCGAAAGGAGCCTGGCAGGGATACCCGTTCCCAGGATACGTTTGAAGTTTGAGGTGGCAAGACAAGTAAGCAGCCCCAGTCTCTGTGGTTCGGAGAGAGCAGTGCCATGGGCAGATGATGCTGAGCAACAGCTTTCCAGGCTAGCCCCTGCTGGCTGCAAGCTATCCGCAGACGTTCACACTTTCGGAGCAGGGCTGCGAAAGGAGCCTGGCAGGGATACCCGTTCCCAGGATACGTTTGAAGTTTGAGGTGGCAAGACAAGTAAGCAGCCCCAGTCTCTGTGGTTCGGAGAGAGCAGTGCCATGGGCAGATGAAGCTGAGCAACAGCTTTCCAGGCTAGCCCCTTCTGGCTGCAAGCTATCTGCAAACTTTCTCATTTTCGGAGCAGGGCTGCGAAAGGAGCCTGGCAGGGATACCCCTTCCCAGGATAGGTTTGAAGTTTAAATTGGCAAGACAAGCAAGAAGCCCCAGTCTCTGTGCCTCTATACGAGCAGTGCCATGGGCAGATGAGGCTGAGCAACAGCTTTCCAGGCTAGCCCCTGCTGGCTACCAGCTATCTGCAGACGTTTGCATTTTCGGAGTAGGGCTGCGAAAGGAGCCTGGCAGGGATACCCGTTCCCAGGATACGTTTGAAGTTTGAGGTGGCAAGACAAGCAAGAAGCCCCAGTCTCTGTGGTTCGGAGAGAGCAGTGTCATGGACAGATGAGGCTGAGCAACAGCGTTCCAGGCTAGCCCCTTTCGGCTGCAAGCTATCTGCAGACGTTCACATTTTCGGAGCAGGGCTGCAAAAGGAGCCTGGCAGGGATACCCGTTCCCAGGATACGTTTGAAGTTTGAGGTGGCAAGACAAGTAAGCAGCCCCAGTCTCTGTGGTTCCGAGAGAGCAGTGTCATGGGCAGATGAGGCTGAGCAACAGTTTTCCAGGCTAGCCCCTGCTGGCTGCCACCTATCTGCAGACGTTCGCATTTTCGGAGCAGGGGTGCAAGAGGAGCCTTGCAGGGATACCCGTTCCCAGGATACGTTTGAAGTTTGAGGTGGCAAGACAAGCAAGCAGCCCCAGTCTCTGTGGTTCCGAGAGAGCAGTGCCATGGGGAGATGAGGCTGAGCAACAGCGTTCCAGGCTAGCCCCTGCTGGCTGCCACCTATCTGCAGACGTTCGCATTTTCGGAGCAGGGCTGCGAAAGGAGTCTGGCAGGGATACCCGTTCCCAGGATACGTTTGAAGTTTGAGGTGGCAAGACAAGGAAGAAGCCCCAGTCTCTGTGCCTCTGTGCGAGCAATGCCATGGGCAGATGAGGCTGAGCAACAGCTTTCCAGGCTAGCCCCTTCTGCCTGCAAGCTATCTGCAAACTTTCTCATTTTCGGAGCAGTGCTGCGAAAGGAGCCTGACAGGGATACCCCTTCCCAGGATAGGTTTGAAGTTTAAATTGGCAAGACAAGCAAGAAGCCCCAGTCTCTGTGGTTCGGAGAGAGCAGTGCCATGGGCAGATGAGGCTGAGCAACAGTTTTCCAGGCTACCCCCTGCTGGCTGCCAGCTATCTGCAGACGTTCGTATTTTTGGAGCAGGGCTGAGAAAGAAGCCTGGCAGGGATACCCGTTCCCAGGATACGTTTGAAGTTTGAGGTGGCAAGACAAGCAAGAAGCCCCAGTCTCTCTGGTTCAGAGAGAGCAGTGCCATGGGCAGATGAGACTCAGCAACAGCTTTCCAGGCTGGACCCTTCTGGCTGCAAGCTATCCGCAGACGTTCACACTTTCGGAGCAGGGCTGCGAAAGGAGCCTGGCAGGGATACCTGTTCCCAGGATACGCTTGAAGTTTGAGGTGGCAAGACAAGTAAGCAGCCCCAGTCTCTGTGCCTCTGTGCGAGCAGTGCCATGGGCAGATGAGGCTGAGCAACAGTTTTCCAGGCTAGCCCCTGCTGGCTGCCACCTATCTGCAGACGTTCGCATTTTTGGAGCAGGGCTGCGAAAGGAGCCTGGCAGGGATACCCGTTCCCAGGATACGTTTGAAGTTTGAGGTGGCAAGAGAAGCAAGCATCCCCAGTCTCTGTGCCTCTATACGAGCAGTGCCATGGGTAGATGAGACTCAGCAACAGCTTTCCAGGCTAGCCCCTTCTGGCTGCCAGCTATCTGCAAACTTTCTCATTTTCGGAGCAGTGCTGCGAAAGGAGCCTGACAGGGATACCCCTTCCCAGGATAGGTTTGAAGTTTAAATTGGCAAGACAAGCAAGCAGCCCCAGTCTCTGTGGTTCCAAGAGAGCAGTGCCATGGGCAGATGAGGCTGAGCAACAGTTTTCCAGGCTAGCCCCTGCTGGCTGCCACCTATTTGCAGACGTTTGCATTTTCGGAGCAGGGCTGCGAAATGAGCCTGGCAGGGATACCCGTTCCCAGGATACGTTTGAAGTTTGAGGTGGCAAGACAAGCAAGCAGCCCCAGTCTCTGTGGTTCCGAGAGAGCAGTGTCATGTGCAGATGAGGCTGAGCAACAGCGTTCCAGGCTAGCCCCTTCTGGCTGCAAGCTATCTGCAGACGTTCGCATCTTCGGAGCAGGCGTGCAAGAGGAGTCTGGCAGGCACCCCCCACTCCCAGGCAACTTTTGAAGTTTGAGGTGGCAAGACAAGCAAGAAGCCCCAGTCTCTGTGGTTCCGAGAGAGCAGTGCCATGGGCAGATGAGGCCGAGCAACAGCTTTCCAGGCTAGCCTTTTCTGGCTGCCAGCTATCTGCAGACATTCGCATCTTCAGAGCAAGGTTGCAAAAGGAGCCTGGCAGGGCTACTCATTCCCAGGATACGTTTGAAGTTTGAGGTGGCAAGACAAGCAAGCAGGCCCAGTCTCTGTGGTTCCGAGAGAGCAGTGCCATGGGCACATGAGGCTGAGCAACAGCTTTCCAGGCTAGCCCCTGCTGGCTACCAGCTATCTGCAGACATTCGCATCTTCAGAGCAAGGCTGCAAAAGGAGCCTGGCAGGGATACCCATTCCCAGGATACGTTTGAAGTTTGAGGTGGCAAGACAAGTAAGCAGCCCCAGTCTCTGTGGTTCCGAGAGAGCAGTGCCGTGGGCAGATGAGGCTGAGCAACAGCGTTCCAGGCTAGCCACTTCTGGCTGCCAGCTATCTGCAGACGTTCGCATTTTCGGAGCAGGGCTGCGAAAAGAGTCTGGCAGGGATACACGTTTCCAGGATACGTTTGAAATTTGAATTGGCAAGACAAGCAAGTAGCCCCAGTCTCTGTGGTTCGGAGAGAGCAGTGCCATGGGCAGATGAGGCTGAGCAACAGTTTTCCAGGCTACCCCCTGCTGGCTACCAGCTATCTGCAGACGTTCGTATTTTCGGAGCAGGGCTGAGAAAGAAGCCTGGCAGGGATACCCGTTCCCAGGCTACGTTTGAAGTTTGAGGTGGCAAGACAAGCAAGAAGCCCCAGTCTCTCTGGTTCAGAGAGAGCAGTGCCATGGGCAGATGAGACTCAGCAACAGCTTTCCAGGCTGGACCCTTCTGGCTGCAAGCTATCTGCAGAAGTTCTCATTTTCGGAGCAGGAGTGCAAGAGGAGTCTGGCAGGTATACCCGTTCCCAGGATACGCTTGAAGTTTAAATTGGCAAGACAAGCAAGCAGCCCCACTCTCCGTGCCTCTGTGCGAGCAGTGCCATGGGCACATGAGGCCAGTCAACACCTTTCCAGGCTAGCCCCTGCTGGCTAACATCTATCTGCAGACGTTCTCATCTTCGGAGCAGGGCTGCGAAAGGAGCCTGGCAGGGATACCCGTTCCCAGGATACGTTTGAAGTTTGAGGTGGCAAGACAAGTAAGCAGCCCCAGTCTCTGTGGTTCGGAGAGAGCAGTGCCATGGGCAGATGATGCTGAGCAACAGCTTTCCAGGCTAGCCCCTGCTGGCTGCAAGCTATCCGCAGACGTTCACACTTTCGGAGCAGGGCTGCGAAAGGAGCCTGGCAGGGATACCCGTTCCCAGGATACGTTTGAAGTTTGAGGTGGCAAGACAAGTAAGCAGCCCCAGTCTCTGTGCCTCTGTGCGAGCAGTGCCATGGGCAGATGAGGCTGAGCAACAGTTTTCCAGGCTAGCCCCTGCTGGCTGCCACCTATCTGCAGACGTTCGCATTTTTGGAGCAGGGCTGCGAAAGGAGCCTGGCAGGGATACCCGTTCCCAGGATACGTTTGAAGTTTGAGGTGGCAAGACAAGTAAGCAGCCCCAGTCTCTGTGGTTCCGAGAGAGCAGTGCCATGTGCAGATGAGGCTGAGCAACAGCTTTCCAGGCTAGCCCCTTCTGGCTGACAGCTATCTGCAGACGTTCTCATTTTCGGAGCAGGGCTGCGAAAGGATTCTGGCAGGGATACCCGTTCCCAGGATACGTTTGAAGTTTGAGGTGGCAAGACAAGCAAGCAGCCCCAGTCTCTGTGGTTCGGAGAGAGCAGTGCCATGGGCAGATGAGGCTGAGCAACAGCTTTCCAGGCTAGCCCCTTCTGGCTGCAAGCTATCTGCAAACTTTCTCATTTTCGGAGCAGGGCTGCGAAAGGAGCCTGGCAGGGATACCCCTTCCCAGGATAGGTTTGAAGTTTAAATTGGCAAGACAAGCAAGAAGCCCCAGTCTCTGTGCCTCTATACGAGCAGTGCCATGGGCAGATGAGGCTGAGCAACAGCTTTCCAGGCTAGCCCCTGCTGGCTACCAGCTATCTGCAGACGTTTGCATTTTCGGAGTCGGGCTGCGAAAGGAGCCTGGCAGGGATACCCGTTCCCAGGATACGTTTGAAGTTTGAGGTGGCAAGACAAGCAAGAAGCCCCAGTCTCTGTGGTTCGGAGAGAGCAGTGTCATGGACAGATGAGGCTGAGCAACAGCGTTCCAGGCTAGCCCCTTTCGGCTGCAAGCTATCTGCAGACGTTCACATTTTCGGAGCAGGGCTGCAAAAGGAGCCTGGCAGGGATACCCGTTCCCAGGATACGTTTGAAGTTTGAGGTGGCAAGACAAGTAAGCAGCCCCAGTCTCTGTGGTTCCGAGAGAGCAGTGTCATGGGCAGATGAGGCTGAGCAACAGTTTTCCAGGCTAGCCCCTGCTGGCTGCCACCTATCTGCAGACGTTCGCATTTTCGGAGCAGGGGTGCAAGAGGAGCCTTGCAGGGATACCCGTTCCCAGGATACGTTTGAAGTTTGAGGTGGCAAGACAAGCAAGCAGCCCCAGTCTCTGTGGTTCCGAGAGAGCAGTGCCATGGGGAGATGAGGCTGAGCAACAGCGTTCCAGGCTAGCCCCTGCTGGCTGCCACCTATCTGCAGACGTTCGCATTTTCGGAGCAGGGCTGCGAAAGGAGTCTGGCAGGGATACCCGTTCCCAGGATACGTTTGAAGTTTGAGGTGGCAAGACAAGGAAGAAGCCCCAGTCTCTGTGCCTCTGTGCGAGCAATGCCATGGGCAGATGAGGCTGAGCAACAGCTTTCCAGGCTAGCCCCTTCTGCCTGCAAGCTATCTGCAAACTTTCTCATTTTCGGAGCAGTGCTGCGAAAGGAGCCTGACAGGGATACCCCTTCCCAGGATAGGTTTGAAGTTTAAATTGGCAAGACAAGCAAGCAGCCCCAGTCTCTGTGGTTCGGAGAGAGCAGTGCCATGGGCAGATGAGGCTGAGCAACAGTTTTCCAGGCTAGCCCCTGCTGGCTGCCACCTATCTGCAGACGTTCGCATCTTCGGAGCAGGGCTGCGAAAGGAGTCTGTCAGGGATACTCGTTCCCAGGATACGTTTGAAGTTTGAGGTGGCAAGACAAGCAAGCAGCCCCAGTCTCTGTGGTTCAGAGAGAGCAGTGCCATGGGCAGATGAGGCTGAGCAACAGCTTTCCAGGCTAGCCGCTTCTGCCTGCCAGCTATCTGCAGACGTTCGCAGTTTCGGAGCAGGGCTGCGAAAGGAGCCTGGCAGGGATACCCGTTCCCAGGATACGTTTGAAGTTTGAGGTGGCAAGACAAGCAAGCAGCCCCAGTCTCTGTGGTTCCGAGAGAGCAGTGCCATGGGCAGATGAGGCTGAGCAACAGTTTTCCAGGCTAGCCCCTTCTGGCTGCCAGCTATCTGCAGACGTTCGCATTTTCGGAGCAGGGCTGCGAAAGGAGCCTGGCAGGAATACCCGTTCCCAGGATACGTTTGAAGTTTGAGGTGGCAAGACAAGCAAGCAGCTCCACTATCTCTGCCTCTGAGCGAGAGGTGCCATGGGCAGATGAGACTGAGTAAGAGCTTTCCAGGCTAGCCCCTTCTGCCTGCAAGCTATCTGCAGACGTTCGCACTTTCGGAGCACGGGTGCAAGAGGAGTCTGGCAGGTATACCCGTTCCCAGGATAGGTTTGAAATTTAAATTGGCAAGACAAGCAAGAAGCCCCAGTCTCTGTGGTTCCGAGAGAGCAGTGCCATGGGCAGATGAGGCTGAGCAACAGCGTTTCAGGCTAGCCCCTTCTGGCTGCCACCTATCTGCAGACGTTCGCATTTTCGGAGCAGGGGTGCATAAGGAGTCTGGCAGCTATACCCGTTCCCGGGATAGGTTTGAAGTTTAAATTGGCAAGACAAGCAAGCAGCCCCAGTCTCTGTGCCTCTGTGCGAGCAGTGCCATGGGCAGATGAGACTGAGCAACAGTTTTCCAGGCTAGCCCCTGCTGGCTGCCAGCTATCTGCAGACGTTTACATCTTCGGAGCAGGGGTGCAAGAGGAGTCTGGCAGGGATACTCGTTCCCAGGATACGTTTGAAGTTTGAGGTGGCAAGACAAGTAAGCAGCCCCAGTCTCTGTGGTTCTGAGAGAGCAGTGACATGGGCAGATGAGGCTGAGCAACAGCTTTCCAGGCTAGCCCCTGCTGGCTGCCAGCTATCTGCAGACGTTTACATCTTCGGAGCAGGGCTGCGAAAGGAGTCTGGCAGGGATACCCGTTCCCAGGATACGTTTGAAGTTTGAGGTGGCAATACAAGCAAGCAGCTCCAGTCTCTGTGCCTCTGTGTGAGCAGTGCCATGGGCAGATGAGGCTGAGCAACAGCTTTCCAGGCTAGCCCCTGCTGCCTGCAAGCTATCTGCAGACGTTCGCATCTTCGGAGTAGGGCTGCGAAAAGAGTCTGTCAGGGATACTCGTTCCCAGGATACGTTTGAAGTTTGAGGTGGCAAGACAAGTAAGCAGCCCCAGTCTCTGTGCCTCTGTGCGAGCAATGCCATGGGCAGATGAGGCTGAGCAACAGCTTTCCAGGCTAGCCCCTTCTGCCCTCAAGCTATCTGCAGACGTTCGCACTTTCGGAGCAGGGCTGCGAAAGGAGCCTGGCAGGGATACCCGTTCCCAGGATACGTTTGAAGTTTGAGGTGGCAAGACAAGTAAGCAGCCCCAGTCTCTGTGGTTCCGAGAGAGCAGTGCCATGGGCAGATGAGGCTGAAAACCGTTTTCAGTCTAGCCCCTTCTGGCTGCCACCTATCTGCAGACATTCGCATCTTCGGAGCAGGGCTGCGAAAGGAGTCTGTCAGGGATACTCATTCCCAGGATACGTTTTAAGTTTGAGGTGGCAAGACAAGCAAGAAGCCCCAGTCTCTGTGGTTCGGAGAGAGCAGTGCCATGGGCAGATGAGGCTGAGCAAGAGTTTTCCAGGCTAGCCCCTTCTGGCTGCCAGCTATCTGCAGACGTTCTCATTTTCTGAGCAGGGGTGCAAGAGGAGTCTGGCAGGGATACCCGTTCCCAGGATAGGTTTGAAATTTAAATTGGCAAGAAAAGCAAGAAACCCCAGTCTCTGTGGTTCTGAGAGAGCAGTGCCATGGGCACATGAGGCTGAGCAACAGCGTTTCAGGCTAGCCCCTTCTGGCTGCAAGCTATCTGCAGACGTTCTCATTTTCTGAGCAGGGGTGCAAGAGGAGTCTGGCAGGAATACCCGTTCCCAGGATAGGTTTGAAGTTTAAATTGGCAAGACAAGCAAGCAGCCCCAGTCTCTGTGCCTCTGTGCAAGCAGTGCCATGGGCAGATGAGGCTGAGCAACAGTTTTCCAGGCTAGCCCCTGCTGGCTGCCAGCTATCTGCAGACGTTTACATCTTCGGAGCAGGGCTGCGAAAGGAGTCTGGCAGGGATACTCATTCCCAGGATACGTTTGAAGTTTGAGGTGGCAAGACAAGCAAGCAGCCCCAGTCTCTGTGGTTCCGAGAGAGCAGTGCCATGGGCAGATGAGGCTGAGCAACAGCTTTCCAGGCTAGCCCCTGCTGGCTGCCAGCTATCTGCAGACGTTCGCATCTTCGGAGCAGGGCTGCGAAAGGAATCTGTCAGGGACACTCGTTCCCAGGATATGTTTGAAGTTTGAGGTGGCAAGACAAGCCTTCAGCCCAAGTCTCTGTGCCTCAGTGGGAGCAATGCCATGGGCAGATGAGGCTGAGCAACAGCTTTCCAGGCTAGCCCCTTCTGCCTGCATGCTATCTGCAGACGTTCGCACTTTCGGAGCAGGGCTGCGAAAGGAGCCTGGCAGGGATACCCGTTCCCAGGATACGTTTGAAGTTTGAGGTGGCAAGACAAGCAAGAAGCCCCAGTCTCTGTGGTTCGGAGAGAGCAGTGCCATGGGCAGATGAGGCTGAGCAACAGTTTTCCAGGCTAGCCCCTGCTGGCTGCCACCTATCTGCATACGTTCGCATCTTCGGAGCAGGGCTGCGAAAGGAGTCTGTCAGGGATACTCGTTCCCAGGATACGTTTGAAGTTTGAGGTGGCAAGACAAGCAAGAAGCCCCAGTCTCTGTGGTTCCGAGAGAGCAGTGCCATGGGCAGATGAGGCTGAGCAACAGCTTTCCAGGCTAGCCCCTGCTGGCTGCCAGCTATCTGCAGACGTTCGCATCTTCGGAGCAGGGCTGCGAAAGGAATCTGTCAGGGACACTCGTTCCCAGGATACGTTTGAAGTTTGAGGTGGCAAGACAAGCCTTCAGCCCCAGTCTCTGTGCCTCGGTGCGAGCAATGCCATGGGCAGATGAGGCTGAGCAACAGCTTTCCAGGCTAGCCCCTTCTGCCTGCAAGCTATCTGCAGACGTTCGCACTTTCGGAGCAGGGCTGCAAAAGGAGCCTGGCAGGGATACCCGTTCCCAGGATACGTTTGAAGTTTCAGGTGGCAAGACAAGCAAGAAGCCCCAGTCTCCGTGGTTCGGAGAGAGCAGTGCCATGGGCAGATGAGGCTGAGCAACAGTTTTCCAGGCTAGCCCCTGCTGGCTGCCACCTATCTGCATACGTTCGCATCTTCGGAGCAGGGCTGCGAAAGGAGTCTGTCAGGGATACTCGTTCCCAGGATACGTTTGAAGTTTGAGGTGGCAAGACAAGCAAGCAGCCCCAGTCTCTGTGGTTCAGAGAGAGCAGTGCCATGGGCAGATGAGGCTGAGCAACAGCTTTCCAGGCTAGCCCCTTCTGGCTGCCAGCTATCTGCAGACGTTTGCATTTTCGGAGCAGGGCTGCGAAAGGATTCTGGTAGGGATACCCGTTCCCAAGATACGTTTGAAGTTTGAGGTGGCAAGACAAGTAAGCAGCCCCAGTCTCTGTGGTTCCGAGAGAGCAGTGCCATGGGCAGATGAGGCTGAGCAACAGTTTTCCAGGCTAGCCCCTGCTGGCTGCCACCTATCTGCAGACGTTCGCATTTTCGGAGCAGGGGTGCAAGAGGAGTCTGGCAGGGATACCCGTTCCCAGGATACGTTTGAAGTTTAAATTTGCAAGACAAGCAAGCAGCCCCAGTCTCTGTGCCTCTATACGAGCAGTGCCATGGGCAGATGAGGCTGAGCAACAGCTTTCCAGGCTAGCCCCTGCTGGCTACCAGCTATCTGCAGACGTTTGCATTTTCGGAGCAGGGCTGCGAAAGGATTCTGGTAGGGATACCCGTTCCCAAGATACGTTTGAAGTTTGAGGTGGCAAGACAAGTAAGCAGCCCCAGTCTCTGTGGTTCCGAGAGAGCAGTGCCATGGGCAGATGAGGCTGAGCAACAGTTTTCCAGGCTAGCCCCTGCTGGCTGCCACCTATCTGCAGACGTTCTCATTTTCGGAGCACGGGTTCAAGAGGAGCCTGGCGGGGATACCCGTTCCCAGGATACGTTTGAAGTTTGAGGTGGCAAGACAAGCAATCAGCTCCACTATCTGTGCCTGTGAGCGAGAGGTGCCATGGGCAGATGAGACTGAGTTAAATCTTTCCAGGCTAGCCCCTTCTGCCTGCAAGCTATCTGCAGACGTTTGCATTTTCGGAGCATAGCTGCGAAAGGAGCCTGGCACGGATACCCGTTCCCAATATAAGTTTGAAGTTTGAGGTGGCAGGACAAGTAAGCAGCCCCAGTCTCTGTGGTTCCGAGAGAGCAGTGCCATGGGCAGATGAGGCTGAGCAACAGCTTTCCAGGCTAGCCCCTTCTGCCTGCAAGCTATCTGCAGACGTTCGCACTTTCGAAGCAGGGCTGTGAAAGGAGCCTGGCAGGTATACCCTTTCCCAGGATATGTTTGAAGTTTGAGGTGGCAAGACAAGCAAGAAGACCCAGTCTCTGTGGTTCCGAGAGAGCAGTGCCATGGGCAGATGAGGCTGAGCAACAGCTTTCCAGGCTAGCCCCTTCTGGCTGCCAGCTATCTGCAGACGTTCGCATCTTCGGAGCAGGGCTGCGAAAGGAATCTGTCAGGGACGCTCGTTCCCAGGATACGTTTGAAGTTTGAGGTGGCAAGACAAGCATTCAGCCCCAGTCTCTGTGCCTCTGTGCGAGCAGTGCCATGGGCAGATGAGGCTGAGCAACAGCTTTCCAGGCTAGCCCCTGCTGGCTGCCACCTATCTGCAGACGTTCGCATCTTCGGAGCAGGGCTGCGAAAGGAGTATGTCAGGGATACTCGTTCCCAGGATACGTTTGAAGTTTGAGGTGGCAAGACAAGCAAGCAGCCCCAGTCTCTGTGGTTCAGAGAGAGCAGTGCCATGGGCAGATGAGGCTCAGCAACAGCTTTCCAGGCTAGCCCCTTCTGGCTGCAAGCTATCTGCAGACGTTCGCACTTTCGGAGCAGGGCTGCGAAAGGAGCCTGGCAGGGATACCCGTTCCCAGGATACGTTTGAAGTTTGAGGTGGCAAGACAAGTAAGCAGCCCCAGTCTCTGTGGTTCCGAGAGAGCAGTGCCATGGGCAGATGAGGCTGAGCAACAGTTTTCCATTCTAGACCCTGCTGGCTGCCAGCTATCTGCAGACGTTCGCATTTTCGGAGCAGGGCTGCGAAAGGAGCCTGGCAGTGATACCCGTTCCCAGGATACGTTTGAAGTTTGAGGTGGCAAGACAAGCAAGCAGCCCCAGTCTCTGTGCCTCAGTGTGAGCAGTCCCATGGGCAGATGAGGCTGAGCAACAGCTTTCC
Source organism: Opisthocomus hoazin (assembly GCF_030867145.1). Classification (NCBI taxonomy): domain Eukaryota; kingdom Metazoa; phylum Chordata; class Aves; order Opisthocomiformes; family Opisthocomidae; genus Opisthocomus; species Opisthocomus hoazin. The sequence continues at coordinate 7,056,410 of NC_134440.1, forward strand.
AGGCTAGCCCCTGCTGGCTACCAGCTATCTGCAGACGTTTGCATTTTCAGAGTAGGGCTGCGAAAGGAGTCTGACAGGGATACCCGTTCCCAGGATACGTTTGAAGTTTGAGGTGGCAAGACAAGTAAGCAGCCCCAGTCTCTGTGGTTCCGAGAGAGCAGTGCCATGGGCAGATGAGGCTGACAACCGTTTTCAGTCTAGCCCCTTCTGGCTGCCACCTATCTGCAGACATTCGCATCTTCGGAGCAGGGCTGCGAAAGGAGTCTGTCAGGGATACTCATTCCCAGGATACGTTTTAAGTTTGAGGTGGCAAGACAAGCAAGAAGCCCCAGTCTCTGTGGTTCGGAGAGAGCAGTGCCATGGGCAGATGAGGCTGAGCAAGAGTTTTCCAGGCTAGCCCCTTCTGGCTGCCAGCTATCTGCAGACGTTCTCATTTTCTGAGCAGGGGTGCAAGAGGAGTCTGGCAGGGATACCCGTTCCCAGGATAGGTTTGAAATTTAAATTGGCAAGAAAAGCAAGAAACCCCAGTCTCTGTGGTTCCGAGAGAGCAGTGCCATGGGCACATGAGGCTGAGCAACAGCGTTTCAGGCTAGCCCCTTCTGGCTGCAAGCTATCTGCAGACGTTCTCATTTTCTGAGCAGGGGTGCAAGAGGAGTCTGGCAGGAATACCCGTTCCCAGGATAGGTTTGAAGTTTAAATTGGCAAGACAAGCAAGCAGCCCCAGTCTCTGTGCCTCTGTGCAAGCAGTGCCATGGGCAGATGAGGCTGAGCAACAGTTTTCCAGGCTAGCCCCTGCTGGCTGCCAGCTATCTGCAGACGTTTACATCTTCGGAGCAGGGCTGCGAAAGGAGTCTGGCAGGGATACTCATTCCCAGGATACGTTTGAAGTTTGAGGTGGCAAGACAAGCAAGCAGCCCCAGTCTCTGTGGTTCCGAGAGAGCAGTGCCATGGGCAGATGAGGCTGAGCAACAGCTTTCCAGGCTAGCCCCTGCTGGCTGCCAGCTATCTGCAGACGTTCGCATCTTCGGAGCAGGGCTGCGAAAGGAATCTGTCAGGGACACTCGTTCCCAGGATATGTTTGAAGTTTCAGGTGGCAAGACAAGCCTTCAGCCCCAGTCTCTGTGCCTCGGTGCGAGCAATGCCATGGGCAGATGAGGCTGAGCAACAGCTTTCCAGGCTAGCCCCTTCTGCCTGCAAGCTATCTGCAGACGTTCGCACTTTCGGAGCAGGGCTGCGAAAGGAGCCTGGCAGGGATACCCGTTCCCAGGATACGTTTGAAGTTTGAGGTGGCAAGACAAGTAAGCAGCCCCAGTCTCTGTGGTTCCGAGAGAGCAGTGCCATGGGCAGATGAGGCTGAGCAACAGTTTTCCAGGCTAGCCCCTTCTGGCTTCCAGCTATCTGCAGACGTTCGCATTTTCGGAGCAGGGCTGCGAAAGGAGCCTGGCAGGAATACCCGTTCCCAGGATACGTTTGAAGTTTGAGGTGGCAAGACAAGCAAGCAGCCCCAGTCTCTGTGCCTCTATACGAGCAGTCCCATGGGCAGATGAGGCTGAGCAACAGCTTTCCAGGCTAGCCCCTGCTGGCTACCAGCTATCTGCAGACGTTTGCATTTTCGGAGCAGGGCTGCGAAAGGATTCTGGTAGGGATACCCGTTCCCAAGATACGTTTGAAGTTTGAGGTGGCAAGACAAGTAAGCAGCCCCAGTCTCTGTGGTTCTGAGAGAGCAGTGCCATGGGCAGATGAGGCTGAGCAACAGTTTTCCAGGCTAGCCCCTGCTGGCTGCCACCTATCTGCAGACGTTCGCATTTTCGGAGCAGGGGTGCAAGAGGAGTCTGGCAGGGATACCCGTTCCCAGGATACGTTTGAAGTTTAAATTTGCAAGACAAGCAAGCAGCCCCAGTCTCTGTGCCTCTATACGAGCAGTCCCATGGGCAGATGAGGCTGAGCAACAGCTTTCCAGGCTAGCCCCTGCTGGCTACCAGCTATCTGCAGACGTTTGCATTTTCGGAGCAGGGCTGCGAAAGGATTCTGGTAGGGATACCCGTTCCCAAGATACGTTTGAAGTTTGAGGTGGCAAGACAAGTAAGCAGCCCCAGTCTCTGTGGTTCCGAGAGAGCAGTGCCATGGGCAGATGAGGCTGAGCAACAGCTTTCCAGGCTAGCCCCTGCTGGCTGCCACCTATCTGCAGACGTTCTCATTTTCGGAGCACGGGTGCAAGAGGAGCCTGGCGGGGATACCCGTTCCCAGGATACGTTTGAAGTTTGAGGTGGCAAGACAAGCAAGCAGCTCCACTATCTGTGCCTGTGAGCGAGAGGTGCCATGGGCAGATGAGACTGAGTTAAATCTTTCCAGGCTAGCCCCTTCTGCCTGCAAGCTATCTGCAGACGTTTGCATTTTCGGAGCATAGCTGCGAAAGGAGCCTGGCACGGATACCCGTTCCCAATATAAGTTTGAAGTTTGAGGTGGCAGGACAAGTAAGCAGCCCCAGTCTCTGTGGTTCCGAGAGAGCAGTGCCATGGGCAGATGAGGCTGAGCAACAGCTTTCCAGGCTAGCCCCTTCTGCCTGCAAGCTATCTGCAGACGTTCGCACTTTCGAAGCAGGGCTGTGAAAGGAGCCTGGCAGGTATACCCTTTCCCAGGATACGTTTGAAGTTTGAGGTGGCAAGACAAGCAAGAAGACCCAGTCTCTGTGGTTCCGAGAGAGCAGTGCCATGGGCAGATGAGGCTGAGCAAGAGCTTTCCAGGCTAGCCCCTTCTGGCTGCCAGCTATCTGCAGACGTTCGCATCTTCGGAGCAGGGCTGCGAAAGGAATCTGTCAGGGACGCTCGTTCCCAGGATACGTTTGAAGTTTGAGGTGGCAAGACAAGCATTCAGCCCCAGTCTCTGTGCCTCTGTGCGAGCAGTGCCATGGGCAGATGAGGCTGAGCAACAGCTTTAAAGGCTAGCCCCTGCTGGCTACCAGCTATCTGCAGACGTTTGCATTTTCAGAGTAGGGCTGCGAAAGGAGTCTGACAGGGATACCCGTTCCCAGGATACGTTTGAAGTTTGAGGTGGCAAGACAAGTAAGCAGCCCCAGTCTCTGTGGTTCCGAGAGAGCAGTGCCATGGGCAGATGAGGCTGACAACCGTTTTCAGTCTAGCCCCTTCTGGCTGCCACCTATCTGCAGACATTCGCATCTTCGGAGCAGGGCTGCGAAAGGAGTCTGTCACGGATACTCATTCCCAGGATACGTTTTAAGTTTGAGGTGGCAAGACAAGCAAGAAGCCCCAGTCTCTGTGGTTCGGAGAGAGCAGTGCCATGGGCAGATGAGGCTGAGCAAGAGTTTTCCAGGCTAGCCCCTTCTGGCTGCCAGCTATCTGCAGACGTTCTCATTTTCTGAGCAGGGGTGCAAGAGGAGTCTGGCAGGGATACCCGTTCCCAGGATAGGTTTGAAATTTAAATTGGCAAGAAAAGCAAGAAACCCCAGTCTCTGTGGTTCCGAGAGAGCAGTGCCATGGGCACATGAGGCTGAGCAACAGCGTTTCAGGCTAGCCCCTTCTGGCTGCAAGCTATCTGCAGACGTTCTCATTTTCTGAGCAGGGGTGCAAGAGGAGTCTGGCAGGAATACCCGTTCCCAGGATAGGTTTGAAGTTTAAATTGGCAAGACAAGCAAGCAGCCCCAGTCTCTGTGCCTCTGTGCAAGCAGTGCCATGGGCAGATGAGGCTGAGCAACAGTTTTCCAGGCTAGCCCCTGCTGGCTGCCAGCTATCTGCAGACGTTTACATCTTCGGAGCAGGGCTGCGAAAGGAGTCTGGCAGGGATACTCATTCCCAGGATACGTTTGAAGTTTGAGGTGGCAAGACAAGCAAGCAGCCCCAGTCTCTGTGGTTCCGAGAGAGCAGTGCCATGGGCAGATGAGGCTGAGCAACAGCTTTCCAGGCTAGCCCCTGCTGGCTGCCAGCTATCTGCAGACGTTCGCATCTTCGGAGCAGGGCTGCGAAAGGAATCTGTCAGGGACACTCGTTCCCAGGATATGTTTGAAGTTTGAGGTGGCAAGACAAGCCTTCAGCCCCAGTCTCTGTGCCTCGGTGCGAGCAATGCCGTGGGCAGATGAGGCTGAGCAACAGCTTTCCAGGCTAGCCCCTTCTGCCTGCAAGCTATCTGCAGACGTTCGCACTTTCGGAGCAGGGCTGCGAAAGGAGCCTGGCAGGGATACCCGTTCCCAGGATACGTTTGAAGTTTGAGGTGGCAAGACAAGTAAGCAGCCCCAGTCTCTGTGGTTCCGAGAGAGCAGTGCCATGGACAGATGAGGCTGAGCAACAGTTTTCCAGGCTAGCCCCTTCTGGCTTCCAGCTATCTGCAGACGTTCGCATTTTCGGAGCAGGGCTGCGAAAGGAGCCTGGCAGGAATACCCGTTCCCAGGATACGTTTGAAGTTTGAGGTGGCAAGACAAGCAAGCAGCCCCAGTCTCTGTGCCTCTATACGAGCAGTCCCATGGGCAGATGAGGCTGAGCAACAGCTTTCCAGGCTAGCCCCTGCTGGCTACCAGCTATCTGCAGACGTTTGCATTTTCGGAGCAGGGCTGCGAAAGGATTCTGGTAGGGATACCCGTTCCCAAGATACGTTTGAAGTTTGAGGTGGCAAGACAAGTAAGCAGCCCCAGTCTCTGTGGTTCCGAGAGAGCAGTGCCATGGGCAGATGAGGCTGAGCAACAGTTTTCCAGGCTAGCCCCTGCTGGCTGCCACCTATCTGCAGACGTTCTCATTTTCGGAGCACGGGTGCAAGAGGAGCCTGGCGGGGATACCCGTTCCCAGGATACGTTTGAAGTTTGAGGTGGCAAGACAAGCAAGCAGCTCCACTATCTGTGCCTGTGAGCGAGAGGTGCCATGGGCAGATGAGACTGAGTTAAATCTTTCCAGGCTAGCCCCTTCTGCCTGCAAGCTATCTGCAGACGTTTGCATTTTCGGAGCATAGCTGCGAAAGGAGCCTGGCACGGATACCCGTTCCCAATATAAGTTTGAAGTTTGAGGTGGCAGGACAAGTAAGCAGCCCCAGTCTCTGTGGTTCCGAGAGAGCAGTGCCATGGGCAGATGAGGCTGAGCAACAGCTTTCCAGGCTAGCCCCTTCTGCCTGCAAGCTATCTGCAGACGTTCGCACTTTCGAAGCAGGGCTGTGAAAGGAGCCTGGCAGGTATACCCTTTCCCAGGATATGTTTGAAGTTTGAGGTGGCAAGACAAGCAAGAAGACCCAGTCTCTGTGGTTCCGAGAGAGCAGTGCCATGGGCAGATGAGGCTGAGCAACAGCTTTCCAGGCTAGCCCCTTCTGGCTGCCAGCTATCTGCAGACGTTCGCATCTTCGGAGCAGGGCTGCGAAAGGAATCTGTCAGGGACGCTCGTTCCCAGGATACGTTTGAAGTTTGAGGTGGCAAGACAAGCATTCAGCCCCAGTCTCTGTGCCTCTGTGCGAGCAGTGCCATGGGCAGATGAGGCTGAGCAACAGCTTTAAAGGCTAGCCCCTTCTGCCTGCAAGCTATCTGCAGACGTTCGCACTTTCGGAGCAGGGCTGCGAAAGGAGCCTGGCAGGGATACCCGTTCCCAGGATACGTTTGAAGTTTGAGGTGGCAAGACAAGCAAGAAGCCCCAGTCTCTGTGGTTCGGAGAGAGCAGTGCCATGGGCAGATGAGGCTGAGCAACAGTTTTCCAGGCTAGCCCCTGCTGGCTGCCACATATCTGCAGACGTTCGCATCTTCGGAGCAGGGCTGCGAAAGGAGTATGTCAGGGATACTCGTTCCCAGGATACGTTTGAAGTTTGAGGTGGCAAGACAAGCAAGCAGCCCCAGTCTCTGTGGTTCAGAGAGAGCAGTGCCATGGGCAGATGAGGCTCAGCAACAGCTTTCCAGGCTAGCCCCTTCTGGCTGCAAGCTATCTGCAGACGTTCGCACTTTCGGAGCAGGGCTGCGAAAGGAGCCTGGCAGGGATACCCGTTCCCAGGATACGTTTGAAGTTTGAGGTGGCAAGACAAGTAAGCAGCCCCAGTCTCTGTGGTTCCGAGAGAGCAGTGCCATGGGCAGATGAGGCTGAGCAACAGTTTTCCATTCTAGACCCTGCTGGCTGCCAGCTATCTGCAGACGTTCGCATTTTCGGAGCAGGGCTGCGAAAGGAGCCTGGCAGTGATACCCGTTCCCAGGATACGTTTGAAGTTTGAGGTGGCAAGACAAGCAAGCAGCCCCAGTCTCTGTGCCTCAGTGTGAGCAGTCCCATGGGCAGATGAGGCTGAGCAACAGCTTTCCAGGCTAGCCCCTGCTGGCTACAAGCTATCTGCAGACGTTTGCATTTTCAGAGTAGGGCTGCGAAAGGAGTCTGACAGGGATACCCGTTCCCAGGATACGTTTGAAGTTTGAGGTGGCAAGACAAGCAAGCAGCCCCAGTCTCTGTGGTTCCGAGAGAGCAGTGCCATGGGCAGATGAGGCTGAGCAACAGTTTTCCAGGCTAGCCCCTGCTGGCTGGTACCTATCTGCAGACGTTCGCATTTTCGGAGCAGGGCTGCGAAAGGAGCCTGGCAGGGATACCCGTTCCCAGGACACGTTTGAAGTTTGAGGTGGCAAGACAAGCAAGAAGCCCCAGTCTCTGTGGTTCGGAGAGAGCAGTGCCATGGGCAGATGAGGCTGAGCAACAGCGTTCCAGGCTAGCCCCTTCTGGCTGCAAGCTATCTGCAGACGTTCGCACTTTCGGAGCAGGGCTGCGAAAGGAGCCTGGCAGGGATACCCGTTCCCAGGATACGTTTGAAGTTTGAGGTGGCAAGACAAGTAAGCAGCCCCAGTCTCTGTGGTTCCGAGAGAGCAGTGCCATGGGCAGATGAGGCTGAGCAACAGTTTTCCATTCTAGCCCCTGCTGGCTGCCAGCTATCTGCAGACGTTCGCATTTTCGGAGCAGGGCTGCGAAAGGAGCCTGGCAGGAATACCCGTTCCCAGGATACGTTTGAAGTTTGAGGTGGCAAGACAAGCAAGCAGCCCCAGTCTCTGTGCCTCTGTGTGAGCAGTGCCATGGGCAGATGAGGCTGAGCAACAGCTTTCCAGGCTAGCCCCTGCTGGCTACCAGCTATCTGCAGACGTTTGCATTTTCGGAGTAGGGCTGCGAAAGGATTCTGGTAGGGATACCCGTTCCCAGGATACGTTTGAAGTTTGAGGTGGCAAGACAAGAAAGCAGCCCCAGTTTCTGTGGTTCCGAGAGAGCAGTGCCATGGGCAGATGAGGCTTAGCAACAGTTTTCCAGGCTAGCCCCTGCTGGCTGCCACCTATCTGCAGACGTTCGCATTTTCGGAGCAGGGCTGCGAAAGGAGCCTGGCAGGAATACCCGTTCCCAGGATACGTTTGAAGTTTAAGGTGGCAAGAGAAGCAAGCAGCTCCACTATCTCTGCCTCTGAGCGAGAGGTGCCATGGGCAGATGAGACTGAGTAACAGCTTTCCAGGCTAGCCCCTTCTGCCTGCAAGCTATCTGCAGACGTTCGCATCTTTGGAGCAGGCGTGCAAGAGGAGTCTGGCAGGCAACCCCTATTCCCAGGCAACTTTTGAAGTTTGAGGTGGCAAGACAAGCAAGAAGCCCCAGTCTCTGTGGTTCCGAGAGAGCAGTGCCATGGGCAGATGAGGCTGAGCAACAGCTTTCCAGGCTAGCCCCTTCTACCTGCCAGCTATCTGCAAACTTTCTCATTTTCGGAGCAGGGCTGCGAAAGGAGCCTGGCAGGGATACCCCTTCCCAGGATAGGTTTGAAGTTTAAATTGGCAAGACAAGTAAGCAGCCCCAGTCTCTGTGGTTCGGAGAGAGCAGTGCCATGGGCAGATGAGGCTGAGCAACAGCTTTCCAGGCTAGCCCCTGCTGGCTACCAGCTATCTGCAGACGTTTGCATTTTCGGAGTAGGGCTGCCAAAGGAGCCTGGCAGGGATACCCGTACCCAGGATACGTTTGAAGTTTGAGGTGGCAAGACAAATAACCAGCTCCACTATCTGTGCCTGTGAGCGAGAGGTGCCATGGGCAGATGAGACTGAGTAAGATCTTTCCTGGCTAGCCCCTTCTGGATGCCAGCTATCTGCAGACGTTCGCATCTTCGGAGCAGGGCTGCGAAAGGAATCTGTCAGGGACACTCGTTCCCAGGATACGTTTGAAGTTTGAGGTGGCAAGACAAGCATTCAGCCCCAGTCTCTGTGATTCGGAGAGAGCAGTGCCATGGGCAGATGAGGCTGAGCAACAGCTTTCCAGGCTAGCCCCTTGTCGCTGCAAGCTATCTGCAGACGTTCTCATTTTCTGAGCAGGGCTGCGAAAGGAGCCTGGCAGGGATACCCGTTCCCAGGATACGTTTGAAGTTTGAGGTGGCAAGACTAAGCAAGAAGCCCCAGTTTCTGTGGTGCGGAGAGAGCAGTGCCATGGGCAGATGAGGCTGAGCAACAGTTTTCCAGGCTAGCCCCTGCTGGCTGCCACCTATCTGCAGACGTTCGCATCTTCGGAGCAGGGCTGCGAAAGGAGTCTGTCAGGGATACTCGTTCCCAGGATACGTTTGAAGTTTGAGGTGGCAAGACAAGCAAGCAGCCCCAGTCTCTGTGGTTCAGAGAGAGCAGTGCCATGGGCAGATGAGGCTGAGCAACAGCTTTCCAGGCTAGCCCCTTCTGCCTGCAAGCTATCTGCAGACGTTCGCACTTTCGGAGCAGGGCTGCGAAAGGAGCCTGGCAGGGATACCCGTTCCCAGGATACGTTTGAAGTTTGAGGTGGCAAGACAAGTAAGCAGCCCCAGTCTCTGTGGTTCCGAGAGAGCAGTGCCATGTGCAGATGAGGCTGAGCAACAGTTTTCCAGGCTAGCCCCTTCTGGCTGCCAGCTATCTGCAGACGTTCGCATTTTCGGAGCAGGGCTGCGAAAGGAGTCTGGCAGGAATACCCGTTCCCAGGATACGTTTGAAGTTTGAGGTGGCAAGACAAGCAAGCAGCTCCACTATCTGTGCCTGTGAGCGAGAGGTGCCATGGGCAGATGAGACTGAGTAAGATCTTTCCAGGTTAGCCCCTTCTGCCTGCAAGCTATCTGCAGACTTTTGCATTTTCGGAGCATGGCTGCGAAAGGAGCCTGGCAGGGATACCCGTTCCCAATAAACGTTTGAAGTTTGAAGTGGCAAGACAAGTAAGCAGCCCCAGTCTCTGTGGTTCCGAGAGAGCAGTGCCATGGGCAGATGAGGCTGAGCAACAGCTTTCCAGGCTAGCCCCTGCTGGCTACCAGCTACATGCAGACGTTTGCATTTTCGGAGTAGGGCTGCCAAAGGAGCCTGGCAGGGATACCCGTACCCAGGATACGTTTGAAGTTTGAGGTGGCAAGACAAACAAGCAGCTCCACTATCTGTGCCTGTGAGCGAGAGGTGCCATGGGCAGATGAGACTGAGTAAGATCTTTCCAGGCTAGCCCCTTCTGCCTGCAAGCTATCTGCAGACGTTTGCCTTTTTGGAGCATGGCTGCTAAAGGAGCCTGGCACGGGTACCCGTTCCCAATATACGTTTGAAATTTCAGGTGGCAGGACAAGTAAGCAGCCCCAGTCTCTGTGGTTCCGAGAGAGCAGTGCCATGGGCAGATGAGGCTGAGCAACAGTTTTCCAGGCTAGCCCCTGCTGGCTGCCACCTATCTGCAGACGTTCGCATTTTCGGAGCAGGGCTGCGAAAGGAGCCTGGCAGGTATACCCTTTCCCAGGATATGTTTGAAGTTTGAGGTGGCAAGACAAGCAAGAAGCCCCAGTCTCTCTGGTTCCGAGAGAGCAGTGCCATGGGCAGATGAGGCTGAGCAACAGCTTTCCAGGCTAGCCCCTTCTGGCTGCCAGCTATCTGCAGACGTTCGCATCTTCGGAGCAGGGTTGCGAAAGGAATCTGTCAGGGACACTCGTTCCCAGGATACGTTTGAAGTTTGAGGTGGCAAGACAAGCATTCAGCCCCAGTCTCTGTGATTCGGAGAGAGCAGTGCCATGGGCAGATGAGGCTGAGCAACAGCTTTCCAGGCTAGCCCCTTGTCGCTGCAAGCTATCTGCAGACGTTTGCATTTTCTGAGCAGGGCTGCGAAAGGAGCCTGGCAGGGATACCCGTTCCCAGGATACGTTTGAAGTTTGAGGTGGCAAGACTAAGCAAGAAGCCCCAGTTTCTGTTGTTCGGAGAGAGCAGTGCCATGGGCAGATGAGGCTGAGCAACAGTTTTCCAGGCTAGCCCCTGCTGGCTGCCACCTATCTGCAGACGTTCGCATCTTCGGAGCAGGGCTGCGAAAGGAGCCTGGCAGGGATACCCGTTCCCAGGATACGTTTGAAGTTTGAGGTGGCAAGACAAGTAAGCAGCCCAAGTCTCTGTGGTTCCGAGAGAGCAGTGCCATGGGCAGATGAGGCTGAGCAACAGTTTTCCAGGCTAGCCCCTTCTGGCTGCCAGCTATCTGCAGACGTTCGCATTTTCGGAGCAGGGCTGCCAAAGGAGCCTGGCAGGAATACCCGTTCCCAGGATACGTTTGAAGTTTAAATTGGCAAGACAAGCAAGAAGCCCCAGTCTCTGTGGTTCCGAGAGAGCAGTGCCATGGGCAGATGAGGCTGAGCAACAGTTTTCCAGGCTAGCCCCTGCTGGCTGCCAGCTATCTGCAGACGTTCTCATTTTCGGAGCACGGGTACAAGAGGAGCCTGGCAGGGATACCCGTTCCCAGGATACGTTTGAAGTTTGAGGTGGCAAGACAAGCAAGCAGCTCCACTATCTGTGCCTGTGAGCGAGAGGTGCCATGGGCAGATGAGACTGAGTAAGATCTTTCCAGGTTAGCCCCTTCTGCCTGCAAGCTATCTGCAGACGTTTGCATTTTCGGAGCATGGCTGCGAAAGGAGCCTGGCACGGATACCCGTTCCCAATAAACGTTTGAAGTTTGAGGTGGCAAGACAAGTAAGCAGCCCCAGTCTCTGTGGTTCCGAGAGAGCAGTGCCATGGGCAGATGAGGCTGAGCAACAGCTTTCCAGGCTAGCACCTTCTGGCTGCCAGCTATCTGCAGACGTTACCACTTTCGGAGCAGGGCTGCGAAAGGAGCCTGGCTGGGACACCAACTTTCCCAGGCTACGTTTGAAGTTTGAGGTGGCAAGACAAACAAGCAGCCCCATTCTCTGTGCCTCTGTGCGTGCAGTGCCATGGGCACATGAGGCTGAGCAACAGCTTTCCAGGCTAGCCCCTTCTGCCTGCCAGCTATCTGCAGACGTTTGCACTTTCGGAGCAGGGCTGTGATAGGAGCCTCGCAGGGACACCACCATTCCCAGCATGCGTTTGAAGTTTTATGTGGCAAGATAAGCAAGCAGCCCCGTTCTCTGTGCCTCTATGCGAACAGTGCCATGGGCAGATGAGGCTGAGCAACAGCTTTCCAGGCTAGCCCCTTCTGGCTGCCAGCTATCTGCAGACTTTCACATTTCAAGAGCAGGACTGCGAAAGGAGCCTAGCAGGTACACCATCTTTCCCAGGCTACGTTTGAAGTTTGAGGTGGCAAGACAAGCAAGGAGCCCCATTTTCTGTGCCTCTGTGCGAGCAGTGCCATGGGCAGGTGAGGTTGAGCAACAGCTTTCCAGGCTTGCACCTTCTGGCTGCCAGCTATCTGCAGACGTTCGCACTTTCGGAGCAGGGCTGCGAAAGGAGCCTGGCTGGGACACCAACTTTCCCAGGCTACGTTTGAATTTTGAGGTGGCAAGACAAGCAAGCAACCCCATTCTCTGTGCCTCTGTGCGAGCACTGCCATGGGCAGATGAGGCTGAGCAACAGCTTTCCAGGCTAGCCCCTTCTGGCTGCCAGCTATCTGCAGACGTTCGCACTTTCGGAGCAGGGCTGTGATAGGAGCCTGGCAGGGACACCACCATTCCCAGCATGCGTTTGAAGTTTCAAGTGGCAAGATAGGCAAGCAGCCCCATTCTCTGTGCCTCTATGCGAGCACTGCCATGGGCAGATGAGGCTGAGCAACAGCTTTCCAGGCTAGCCCCTTCTGGCTGCCAGCTATCTGCAGACGTTCGCACTTTCGGAGCAGGGCTGCGAAAGGAACCTGGCTGGGACACCAACTTTCCCAGGCTAGGTTTGAAGTTTGAGGTGGCAAGACAAGCAAGCAGCCCCATTCTCTGTGCCTCTGTGCGAGCACTGCCATGGGCAGATGAGGCTGAGCAACAGCTTTCCAGGCTAGCCCCTGCTGGCTACCAGCTATCTGCAGACGTTTGCATTTTCGGAGCAGGGCTGCGAAAGGATTCTGGTAGGGATACCCGTTCCCAAGATACGTTTGAAGTTTGAGGTGGCAAGACAAGTAAGCAGCCCCAGTCTCTGTGGTTCCGAGAGAGCAGTGCCATGGGCAGATGAGGCTGAGCAACAGTTTTCCAGGCTAGCCCCTGCTGGCTGCCACCTATCTGCAGACGTTCTCATTTTCGGAGCACGGGTGCTAGAGGAGCCTGGCGGGGATACCCGTTCCCAGGATACGTTTGAAGTTTGAGGTGGCAAGACAAGCAAGCAGCTCCACTATCTGTGCCTGTGAGCGAGAGGTGCCATGGGCAGATGAGACTGAGTTAAATCTTTCCAGGCTAGCCCCTTCTGCCTGCAAGCTATCTGCAGACGTTTGCATTTTCGGAGCATAGCTGCGAAAGGAGCCTGGCACGGATACCCGTTCCCAATATAAGTTTGAAGTTTGAGGTGGCAGGACAAGTAAGCAGCCCCAGTCTCTGTGGTTCCGAGAGAGCAGTGCCATGGGCAGATGAGGCTGAGCAACAGCTTTCCAGGCTAGCCCCTTCTGCCTGCAAGCTATCTGCAGACGTTCGCACTTTCGAAGCAGGGCTGTGAAAGGAGCCTGGCAGGTATACCCTTTCCCAGGATATGTTTGAAGTTTGAGGTGGCAAGACAAGCAAGAAGACCCAGTCTCTGTGGTTCCGAGAGAGCAGTGCCATGGGCAGATGAGGCTGAGCAACAGCTTTCCAGGCTAGCCCCTTCTGGCTGCCAGCTATCTGCAGACGTTCGCATCTTCGGAGCAGGGCTGCGAAAGGAATCTGTCAGGGACGCTCGTTCCCAGGATACGTTTGAAGTTTGAGGTGGCAAGACAAGCATTCAGCCCCAGTCTCTGTGCCTCTGTGCGAGCAGTGCCATGGGCAGATGAGGCTGAGCAACAGCTTTAAAGGCTAGCCCCTTCTGCCTGCAAGCTATCTGCAGACGTTCGCACTTTCGGAGCAGGGCTGCGAAAGGAGCCTGGCAGGGATACCCGTTCCCAGGCTACGTTTGAAGTTTGAGGTGGCAAGACAAGCAAGAAGCCCCAGTCTCTGTGGTTCGGAGAGAGCAGTGCCATGGGCAGATGAGGCTGAGCAACAGTTTTCCAGGCTAGCCCCTGCTGGCTGCCACCTATCTGCAGACGTTCGCATCTTCGGAGCAGGGCTGCGAAAGGAGTATGTCAGGGATACTCGTTCCCAGGATACGTTTGAAGTTTGAGGTGGCAAGACAAGCAAGCAGCCCCAGTCTCTGTGGTTCAGAGAGAGCAGTGCCATGGGCAGATGAGGCTCAGCAACAGTTTTCCAGGCTAGCCCCTTCTGGCTGCAAGCTATCTGCAGACGTTCGCACTTTCGGAGCAGGGCTGCGAAAGGAGCCTGGCAGGGATACCCGTTCCCAGGATACGTTTGAAGTTTGAGGTGGCAAGACAAGTAAGCAGCCCCAGTCTCTGTGGTTCCGAGAGAGCAGTGCCATGGGCAGATGAGGCTGAGCAACAGTTTTCCATTCTAGACCCTGCTGGCTGCCAGCTATCTGCAGACGTTCGCATTTTCGGAGCAGGGCTGCGAAAGGAGCCTGGCAGGAATACCCGTTCCCAGGATACGTTTGAAGTTTGAGGTGGCAAGACAAGCAAGCAGCCCCAGTCTCTGTGCCTCTGTGTGAGCAGTGCCATGGGCAGATGAGGCTGAGCAACAGCTTTCCAGGCTAGCCCCTGCTGGCTACCAGCTATCTGCAGACGTTTGCATTTTCGGAGTAGGGCTGCGAAAGGATTCTGGTAGGGATACCCGTTCCCAGGATACGTTTGAAGTTTGAGGTGGCAAGACAAGAAAGCAGCCCCAGTTTCTGTGGTTCCGAGAGAGCAGTGCCATGGGCAGATGAGGCTTAGCAACAGTTTTCCAGGCTAGCCCCTGCTGGCTGCCACCTATCTGCAGACGTTCGCATTTTCGGAGCAGGGCTGCGAAAGGAGCCTGGCAGGAATACCCGTTCCCAGGATACGTTTGAAGTTTAAGGTGGCAAGAGAAGCAAGCAGCTCCACTATCTCTGCCTCTGAGCGAGAGGTGCCATGGGCAGATGAGACTGAGTAACAGCTTTCCAGGCTAGCCCCTTCTGCCTGCAAGCTATCTGCAGACGTTCGCATCTTTGGAGCAGGCGTGCAAGAGGAGTCTGGCAGGCAACCCCGATTCCCAGGCAACTTTTGAAGTTTGAGGTGGCAAGACAAGCAAGAAGCCCCAGTCTCTGTGGTTCCGAGAGAGCAGTGCCATGGGCAGATGAGGCTGAGCAACAGCTTTCCAGGCTAGCCCCTTCTACCTACCAGCTATCTGCAAACTTTCTCATTTTCGGAGCAGGGCTGCGAAAGGAGCCTGGCAGGGATACCCCTTCCCAGGATAGGTTTGAAGTTTAAATTGGCAAGACAAGTAAGCAGCCCCACTCTCTGTGGTTCGGAGAGAGCAGTGCCATGGGCAGATGAGGCTGAGCAACAGCTTTCCAGGCTAGCCCCTGCTGGCTACCAGCTATCTGCAGACGTTTGCATTTTCGGAGTAGGGCTGCCAAAGGAGCCTCTCAGGGATACCCGTACCCAGGATACGTTTGAAGTTTGAGGTGGCAAGACAAACAACCAGCTCCACTATCTGTGCCTGTGAGCGAGAGGTGCCATGGGCAGATGAGACCGAGTAAGATCTTTCCTGGCTAACCCCTTCTGGATGCCAGCTATCTGCAGACGTTCGCATCTTCGGAGCAGGGCTGCGAAAGGAATCTGTCAGGGACACTCGTTCCCAGGATACGTTTGAAGTTTGAGGTGGCAAGACAAGCATTCAGCCCCAGTCTCTGTGATTCGGAGAGAGCAGTGCCATGGGCAGATGAGGCTGAGCAACAGCTTTCCAGGCTAGCCCCTTGTCGCTGCAAGCTATCTGCAGACGTTCTCATTTTCTGAGCAGGGCTGCGAAAGGAGCCTGGCAGGGATACCCGTTCCCAGGATACGTTTGAAGTTTGAGGTGGCAAGACTAAGCAAGAAGCCCCAGTTTCTGTGGTGCGGAGAGAGCAGTGCCATGGGCAGATGAGGCTGAGCAACAGTTTTCCAGGCTAGCCCCTGCTGGCTGCCACCTATCTGCAGACGTTCGCATCTTCGGAGCAGGGCTGCGAAAGGAGTCTGTCAGGGATACTCGTTCCCAGGATACGTTTGAAGTTTGAGGTGGCAAGACAAGCAAGCAGCCCCAGTCTCTGTGGTTCAGAGAGAGCAGTGCCATGGGCAGATGAGGCTGAGCAACAGCTTTCCAGGCTAGCCCCTTCTGCCTGCAAGCTATCTGCAGACGTTCGCACTTTCGGAGCAGGGCTGCGAAAGGAGCCTGGCAGGGATACCCGTTCCCAGGATACGTTTGAAGTTTGAGGTGGCAAGACAAGTAAGCAGCCCCAGTCTCTGTGGTTCCGAGAGAGCAGTGCCATGTGCAGATGAGGCTGAGCAACAGTTTTCCAGGCTAGCCCCTTCTGGCTGCCAGCTATCTGCAGACGTTCGCATTTTCGGAGCAGGGCTGCGAAAGGATTCTGGCAGGAATACCCGTTCCCAGGATACGTTTGAAGTTTGAGGTGGCAAGACAAGCAAGCAGCTCCACTATCTGTGCCTGTGAGCGAGAGGTGCCATGGGCAGATGAGACTGAGTAAGATCTTTCCAGGTTAGCCCCTTCTGCCTGCAAGCTATCTGCAGACTTTTGCATTTTCGGAGCATGGCTGCGAAAGGAGCCTGGCACGGATACCCGTTCCCAATAAACGTTTGAAGTTTGAAGTGGCAAGACAAGTAAGCAGCCCCAGTCTCTGTGGTTCCGAGAGAGCAGTGCCATGGGCAGATGAGGCTGAGCAACAGCTTTCCAGGCTAGCCCCTGCTGGCTACCAGCTACATGCAGACGTTTGCATTTTCGGAGTAGGGCTGCCAAAGGAGCCTGGCAGGGATACCCGTACCCAGGATACGTTTGAAGTTTGAGGTGGCAAGACAAACAAGCAGCTCCACTATCTGTGCCTGTGAGCGAGAGGTGCCATGGGCAGATGAGACTGAGTAAGATCTTTCCAGGCTAGCCCCTTCTGCCTGCAAGCTATCTGCAGACGTTTGCCTTTTTGGAGCATGGCTGCTAAAGGAGCCTGGCACGGGTACCCGTTCCCAATATACGTTTGAAATTTCAGGTGGCAGGACAAGTAAGCAGCCCCAGTCTCTGTGGTTCCGAGAGAGCAGTGCCATGGGCAGATGAGGCTGAGCAACAGTTTTCCAGGCTAGCCCCTGCTGGCTGCCACCTATCTGCAGACGTTCGCATTTTCGGAGCAGGGCTGCGAAAGGAGCCTGGCAGGTATACCCTTTCCCAGGATATGTTTGAAGTTTGAGGTGGCAAGACAAGCAAGAAGCCCCAGTCTCTCTGGTTCCGAGAGAGCAGTGCCATGGGCAGATGAGGCTGAGCAACAGCTTTCCAGGCTAGCCCCTTCTGGCTGCCAGCTATCTGCAGACGTTCGCATCTTCGGAGCAGGGTTGCGAAAGGAATCTGTCAGGGACACTCGTTCCCAGGATACGTTTGAAGTTTGAGGTGGCAAGACAAGCATTCAGCCCCAGTCTCTGTGATTCGGAGAGAGCAGTGCCATGGGCAGATGAGGCTGAGCAACAGCTTTCCAGGCTAGCCCCTTGTCGCTGCAAGCTATCTGCAGACGTTTGCATTTTCTGAGCAGGGCTGCGAAAGGAGCCTGGCAGGGATACCCGTTCCCAGGATACGTTTGAAGTTTGAGGTGGCAAGACTAAGCAAGAAGCCCCAGTTTCTGTTGTTCGGAGAGAGCAGTGCCATGGGCAGATGAGGCTGAGCAACAGTTTTCCAGGCTAGCCCCTGCTGGCTGCCACCTATCTGCAGACGTTCGCATCTTCGGAGCAGGGCTGCGAAAGGAGCCTGGCAGGGATACCCGTTCCCAGGATACGTTTGAAGTTTGAGGTGGCAAGACAAGTAAGCAGCCCCAGTCTCTGTGGTTCGGAGAGAGCAGTGCCATGGGCAGATGAGGCTGAGCAACAGTTTTCCAGGCTAGCCCCTTCTGGCTGCCAGCTATCTGCAGACGTTCGCATTTTCGGAGCAGGGCTGCCAAAGGAGCCTGGCAGGAATACCCGTTCCCAGGATACGTTTGAAGTTTAAATTGGCAAGACAAGCAAGAAGCCCCAGTCTCTGTGGTTCCGAGAGAGCAGTGCCATGGGCAGATGAGGCTGAGCAACAGTTTTCCAGGCTAGCCCCTGCTGGCTGCCAGCTATCTGCAGACGTTCTCATTTTCGGAGCACGGGTACAAGAGGAGCCTGGCAGGGATACCCGTTCCCAGGCTACGTTTGAAGTTTGAGGTGGCAAGACAAGCAAGCAGCTCCACTATCTGTGCCTGTGAGCGAGAGGTGCCATGGGCAGATGAGACTGAGTAAGATCTTTCCAGGTTAGCCCCTTCTGCCTGCAAGCTATCTGCAGACGTTTGCATTTTCGGAGCATGGCTGCGAAAGGAGCCTGGCACGGATACCCGTTCCCAATAAACGTTTGAAGTTTGATGTGGCAAGACAAGCAAGGAGCCCCATTTTCTGTGCCTCTGTGCGAGCAGTGCCATGGGCAGGTGAGGTTGAGCAACAGCTTTCCAGGCTTGCACCTTCTGGCTGCCAGCTATCTGCAGACGTTCGCACTTTCGGAGCAGGGCTGCGAAAGGAGCCTGGCTGGGACACCAACTTTCCCAGGCTACGTTTGAATTTTGAGGTGGCAAGACAAGCAAGCAGCCCCATTCTCTGTGCCTCTGTGCGAGCACTGCCATGGGCAGATGAGGCTGAGCAGCAGCTTTCCAGGCTAGCCCCTTCTGGCTGCCAGCTATCTGCAGACGTTCGCACTTTCGGAGCAGGGCTGCGAAAGGAGCCTGGCTGGGACACCAACTTTCCCAGGCTACGTTTGAAGTTTGAGGTGGCAAGACAAGCAAGCAGCCCCATTCTCTGTGCCTCTGTGCGAGCACTGCCATGGGCAGATGAGGCTGAGCAACAGCTTTCCAGGCTAGCCCCTTATGGCTGCCAGCTATCTGCAGACGTTCGCACTTTCGGAGCAGGGCTGTGATAGGAGCCTGGCAGGGACACCACCATTCCCAGCATGCGTTTCAAGTTTCAAGTGGCAAGATAGGCAAGCAGCCCCATTCTCTGTGCCTCTATGCGAGCACTGCCATGGGCAGATGAGGCTGAGCAACAGCTTTCCAGGCTAGCCCCTGCTGGCTACCAGCTATCTGCAGACGTTTGCATTTTCGGAGTAGGGCTGCCAAAGGAGCCTCTCAGGGATACCCGTACCCAGGATACGTTTGAAGTTTGAGGTGGCAAGACAAACAACCAGCTCCACTATCTGTGCCTGTGAGCGAGAGGTGCCATGGGCAGATGAGACTGAGTAAGATCTTTCCTGGCTAGCCCCTTCTGGATGCCAGCTATCTGCAGACGTTCGCATCTTCGGAGCAGGGCTGCGAAAGGAATCTGTCAGGGACACTCGTTCCCAGGATACGTTTGAAGTTTGAGGTGGCAAGACAAGCATTCAGCCCCAGTCTCTGTGATTCGGAGAGAGCAGTGCCATGGGCAGATGAGGCTGAGCAACAGCTTTCCAGGCTAGCCCCTTGTCGCTGCAAGCTATCTGCAGACGTTTGCATTTTCTGAGCAGGGCTGCGAAAGGAGCCTGGCAGGGATACCCGTTCCCAGGATACGTTTGAAGTTTGAGGTGGCAAGACTAAGCAAGAAGCCCCAGTTTCTGTGGTGCGGAGAGAGCAGTGCCATGGGCAGATGAGGCTGAGCAACAGTTTTCCAGGCTAGCCCCTGCTGGCTGCCACCTATCTGCAGACGTTCGCACTTTCGGAGCAGGGCTGCGAAAGGAGTCTGTCAGGAATACTCGTTCCCAGGATACGTTTGAAGTTTGAGGTGGCAAGACAAGCAAGCAGCCCCAGTCTCTGTGGTTCAGAGAGAGCAGTGCCATGGGCAGATGAGGCTGAGCAACAGCTTTCCAGGCTAGCCCCTTCTGCCTGCAAGCTATCTGCAGACGTTCGCACTTTCGGAGCAGGGCTGCGAAAGGAGCCTGGCAGGGATACCCGTTCCCAGGATACGTTTGAAGTTTGAGGTGGCAAGACAAGTAAGCAGCCCCAGTCTCTGTGGTTCCGAGAGAGCAGTGCCATGTGCAGATGAGGCTGAGCAACAGTTTTCCAGGCTAGCCCCTTCTGGCTGCCAGCTATCTGCAGACGTTCGCATTTTCGGAGCAGGGCTGCGAAAGGATTCTGGCAGGAATACCCGTTCCCAGGATACGTTTGAAGTTTGAGGTGGCAAGACAAGCAAGCAGCTCCACTATCTGTGCCTGTGAGCGAGAGGTGCCATGGGCAGATGAGACTGAGTAAGATCTTTCCAGGTTAGCCCCTTCTGCCTGCAAGCTATCTGCAGACTTTTGCATTTTCGGAGCATGGCTGCGAAAGGAGCCTGGCACGGATACCCGTTCCCAATAAACGTTTGAAGTTTGAAGTGGCAAGACAAGTAAGCAGCCCCAGTCTCTGTGGTTCCGAGAGAGCAGTGCCATGGGCAGATGAGGCTGAGCAACAGCTTTCCAGGCTAGCCCCTGCTGGCTACCAGCTACATGCAGACGTTTGCATTTTCGGAGTAGGGCTGCCAAAGGAGCCTGGCAGGGATACCCGTACCCAGGATACGTTTGAAGTTTGAGGTGGCAAGACAAACAAGCAGCTCCACTATCTGTGCCTGTGAGCGAGAGGTGCCATGGGCAGATGAGACTGAGTAAGATCTTTCCAGGCTAGCCCCTTCTGCCTGCAAGCTATCTGCAGACGTTTGCCTTTTTGGAGCATGGCTGCTAAAGGAGCCTGGCACGGGTACCCGTTCCCAATATACGTTTGAAATTTCAGGTGGCAGGACAAGTAAGCAGCCCCAGTCTCTGTGGTTCCGAGAGAGCAGTGCCATGGGCAGATGAGGCTGAGCAACAGTTTTCCAGGCTAGCCCCTGCTGGCTGCCACCTATCTGCAGACGTTCGCATTTTCGGAGCAGGGCTGCGAAAGGAGCCTGGCAGGTATACCCTTTCCCAGGATATGTTTGAAGTTTGAGGTGGCAAGACAAGCAAGAAGCCCCAATCTCTCTGGTTCCGAGAGAGCAGTGCCATGGGCAGATGAGGCTGAGCAACAGCTTTCCAGGCTAGCCCCTTCTGGCTGCCAGCTATCTGCAGACGTTCGCATCTTCGGAGCAGGGTTGCGAAAGGAATCTGTCAGGGACACTCGTTCCCAGGATACGTTTGAAGTTTGAGGTGGCAAGACAAGCATTCAGCCCCAGTCTCTGTGATTCGGAGAGAGCAGTGCCATGGGCAGATGAGGCTGAGCAACAGCTTTCCAGGCTAGCCCCTTGTCGCTGCAAGCTATCTGCAGACGTTTGCATTTTCTGAGCAGGGCTGCGAAAGGAGCCTGGCAGGGATACCCGTTCCCAGGATACGTTTGAAGTTTGAGGTGGCAAGACTAAGCAAGAAGCCCCAGTTTCTGTTGTTCGGAGAGAGCAGTGCCATGGGCAGATGAGGCTGAGCAACAGTTTTCCAGGCTAGCCCCTGCTGGCTGCCACCTATCTGCAGACGTTCGCATCTTCGGAGCAGGGCTGCGAAAGGAGCCTGGCAGGGATACCCGTTCCCAGGATACGTTTGAAGTTTGAGGTGGCAAGACAAGTAAGCAGCCCCAGTCTCTGTGGTTCGGAGAGAGCAGTGCCATGGGCAGATGAGGCTGAGCAACAGTTTTCCAGGCTAGCCCCTTCTGGCTGCCAGCTATCTGCAGACGTTCGCATTTTCGGAGCAGGGCTGCCAAAGGAGCCTGGCAGGAATACCCGTTCCCAGGATACGTTTGAAGTTTAAATTGGCAAGACAAGCAAGAAGCCCCAGTCTCTGTGGTTCCGAGAGAGCAGTGCCATGGGCAGATGAGGCTGAGCAACAGTTTTCCAGGCTAGCCCCTGCTGGCTGCCAGCTATCTGCAGACGTTCTCATTTTCGGAGCACGGGTACAAGAGGAGCCTGGCAGGGATACCCGTTCCCAGGATACGTTTGAAGTTTGAGGTGGCAAGACAAGCAAGCAGCTCCACTATCTGTGCCTGTGAGCGAGAGGTGCCATGGGCAGATGAGACTGAGTAAGATCTTTCCAGGTTAGCCCCTTCTGCCTGCAAGCTATCTGCAGACGTTTGCATTTTCGGAGCATGGCTGCGAAAGGAGCCTGGCACGGATACCCGTTCCCAATAAACGTTTGAAGTTTGATGTGGCAAGACAAGCAAGGAGCCCCATTCTCTGTGCCTCTGTGCGAGCAGTGCCATGGGCAGGTGAGGTTGAGCAACAGCTTTCCAGGCTTGCACCTTCTGGCTGCCAGCTATCTGCAGACGTTCGCACTTTCGGAGCAGGGCTGCGAAAGGAGCCTGGCTGGGACACCAACTTTCCCAGGCTACGTTTGAAGTTTGAGGTGGCAAGACAAGCAAGCAGCCCCATTCTCTGTGCCTCTGTGCGAGCACTGCCATGGGCAGATGAGGCTGAGCAGCAGCTTTCCAGGCTAGCCCCTTCTGGCTGCCAGCTATCTGCAGACGTTCGCACTTTCGGAGCAGGGCTGCGAAAGGAGCCTGGCTGGGACACCAACTTTCCCAGGCTACGTTTGAAGTTTGAGGTGGCAAGACAAGCAAGCAGCCCCATTCTCTGTGCCTCTGTGCGAGCACTGCCATGGGCAGATGAGGCTGAGCAACAGCTTTCCAGGCTAGCCCCTTCTGGCTGCCAGCTATCTGCAGACGTTCGCACTTTCGGAGCAGGGCTGTGATAGGAGCCTGGCAGGGACACAACCATTCCCAGCATGCGTTTCAAGTTTCAAGTGGCAAGATAGGCAAGCAGCCCCATTCTCTGTGCCTCTATGCGAGCACTGCCATGGGCAGATGAGGCTGAGCAACAGCTTTCCAGGCTAGCCCCTTCTGGCTGCCAGCTATCTGCAGACGTTCGCATTTCAAGAGCAGGGCTGCGAAAGGAACCTGGCTGGGACACCAACTTTCCCAGGCTACGTTTGAAGTTTGAGGTGGCAAGACAAGCAAGCAGCCCCATTCTCTGTGCCTCTGTGCGAGCACTGCCATGGGCAGATGAGGCTGAGCAACAGCTTTCCAGGCTAGCCCCTTCTGGCTGCCAGCTATCTGCAGACATTCGCACTTTCGGAGCAGGGCTGTGATAGGAGCCTGGCAGGGACACCACCATTCTCAGCATGCGTTTGAAGTTTCAAGTGGCAAGATAGGCAAGCAGCCCCATTCTCTGTGCCTCTATGCGAGCACTGCCATGGGCAGATGAGGCTGAGCAACAGCTTTCCAGGCTAGCCCCTTCTGGCTGCCAGCTATCTGCAGACGTTCGCATTTCAAGAGCAGGGCTGCGAAAGGAACCTGGCTGGGACACCAACTTTCCCAGGCTACGTTTGAAGTTTGAGGTGGCAAGACAAGCAAGGAGCCTCATTCTCTGTGCCTCTGTGCGAGCAGTGCCATGGGCAGATGAGGCTGAGCAACAGCTTTCCAGGCTAGCCCCTTCTGCCTGCCAGCTATCTGCAGACGTTCGCACTTTTGGAGCAGGGCTGTGATAGGAGCCTGGCTGGGACACCAACTTTCCCAGGTTACGTTTGAAGTTTGAGGTGGCAAGACAAGCAAGCAGCCCCATTCTCTGTGCCTCTGTGCGAGCAGTGCCTTGAGCAGATGAGGCTGAGCAACAGCTTTCCAGGCTAGCCCCTTCTGGCTGCCAGCTATCTGCAGACGTTCGCACTTTCGGAGCAGGGCTGTGATAGGAGCCTGGCTGGGACACCAACTTTCCCAGCATGCGTTTGAAGTTTGAGGTGGCAAGACAAGCAAGCAGCCCCATTCTCTGTGCCTCTATGCGAACAGTGCCATGGGCAGATGAGGCTGAGCAACAGCTTTCCAGGCTAGCCCCTTCTGGCTGCCAGCTATCTGCAGACGTTCGCATTTCAAGAGCAGGACTGCGAAAGGAGATTAGCAGGTACACCATCTTTCCCAGGCTACGTTTGAAGTTTGAGGTGGCAAGACAAGCAAGGAGCCCCATTCTCTGTGCCTCTGTGCGAGCAGTGCCATGGGCAGATGAGGCTGAGCAACAGCTTTCCAGGCTAGCACCTTCTGGCTGCCAGCTATCTGCAGACGTTCGCACTTTCGGAGCAGGGCTGCGAAAGGAGCCTGGCTGGGACACCAACTTTCCCAGGCTACGTTTGAAGTTTGAGGTGGCAAGACAAGCAAGCAGCCCCATTCTCTGTGCCTCTGTGCGAGCAGTGCCATGGGCAGATGAGGCTGAGCAAAAGCTTTCCAGGCTAGCACCTTCTGGCTGCCAGCTATCTGCAGACGTTCGCACTTTCGGAGCAGGGCTGTGATAGGAGCCTGGCTGGGACACCAACTTTCCCAGGTTACGTTTGAAGTTTGAGGTGGCAAGACAAGCAAGCAGCCCCATTCTCTGTGCCTCTGTGCGAGCAGTGCCTTGAGCAGATGAGGCTGAGCAATAGCTTTCCAGGCTAGCACCTTCTGCCTGCCAGCTATCTGCAGACGTTCGCACTTTCGGAGCAGGGCTGCGAAAGGAGCCTGGCTGGGACACCAACTTTCCCAGGCTACGTTTGAAGTTTGAGGTGGCAAGACAAACAAGCAGCCCCATTCTCTGTGCCTCTGTGCGAGCACTGCCATGGGCAGATGAGGCTGAGCAACAGCTTTCCAGGCTAGCCCCTTCTGGCTGCCAGCTATCTGCAGACGTTCGCACTTTCGGAGCAGTGCTGTGATAGGAGCCTGGCAAGGCACACCACCATTCCCAGCATGCGTTTGAAGTTTCAAGTGGCAAGATAAGCAAGCAGCCCCATTCGCTGTGCCTCTGTGCGAGCAGTGCCATGGGCAGATGAGGCTGAGCAACAGCTTTCCAGGCTAGCCCCTTCTGGCTGCCAGCTATCTGCAAACGTTCGCACTTTCGGAGCAGGGCTGTGATAGGAGCCTGGCTGGGACACCACCATTCCCAGCATGCGTTTGAAGTTTTAAGTGGCAAGATAAGCAAGCAGCCCCATTCTCTGTGCCTCTATGCGAACAGTGCCATGGGCAGATGAGGCTGAGCAACAGCTTTCCAGGCTAGCCCCTTCTGGCTGCCAGCTATCTGCAGACGTTCGCATTTCAAGAGCAGGACTGCGAAAGGAGATTAGCAGGTACACCATCTTTCCCAGGCTACGTTTGAAGTTTGAGGTGGCAAGACAAGCAAGGAGCCCCATTCTCTGTGCCTCTGTGCGAGCAGTGCCATGGGCAGATGAGGCTGAGCAACAGCTTTCCAGGCTAGCACCTTCTGGCTGCCAGCTATCTGCAGACGTTCGCACTTTCGGAGCAGGGCTGCGAAAGGAGCCTGGCTGGGACACCAACTTTCCCAGGCTAGGTTTGAAGTTTGAGGTGGCAAGACAAGCAAGCAGCCCCATTCTCTGTGCCTCTGTGCGAGCAGTGCCATGGGCAGATGAGGCTGAGCAACAGCTTTCCAGGCTAGCCCCTTCTGGCTGCCAGCTATCTGCAGACGTTCGCACTTTCGGAGCAGGGCTGCGAAAGGAGCCTGGCTGGGACACCAACTTTCCCAGGCTACGTTTGAAGTTTGAGGTGGCAAGACAAGCAAGCAGCCCCATTCTCTGTGCCTCTATGCGAACAGTGCCATGGGCAGATGAGGCTGAGCAACAGCTATCCAGGCTAGCCCCTTCTGGCTGCCAGCTATCTGCAGACGTTCGCACTTTCGGAGCAGGGATGCGAAAGGAGCCTGGCTGGGACACCAACTTTCCCAGGCTACATTTGAAGTTTGAGGTGGCAAGACAAGCAAGCAGCCCCATTCTCTGTGCCTCTGTGCGAGCACTGCCATGGGCAGATGAGGCTGAGCAACAGCTTTCCAGGCTAGCCCCTTCTGCCTGCCAGCTATCTGCAGACGTTCGCACTTTCGGAGCAGGGCTGTGATAGGAGCCTGGCAGGGACACCACCATTCCCAGCATGCGTTTGAAGTTTCAAGTGGCAAGATAAGCAAGCAGCCCCATTCTCTGTGCCTCTATGCGAACAGTGCCCTGGGCAGATGAGGCTGAGCAACAGCTTTCCAGGCTAGCCCCTTCTGGCTGCCAGCTATCTGCAGACGTTCGCACTTTCGGAGCAGGGCTGTGATAGGAGCCTGGCTGGGTCACCAACTTTCCCAGGCTACGTTTGAAGTTTGAGGTGGCAAGATAAGCAAGCAGCCCCCTTCTCTGTGCCTCTATGCGAACAGTGCCATGGGCAGATGAGGCTGAGCAACAGCTTTCCAGGCTAGCACCTTCTGGCTGCCAGCTATCTGCAGACGTTACCACTTTCGGAGCAGGGCTGTGATAGGAGCCTGACTGGGACACCAACTTTCCCAGGCTACGTTTGAAGTTTGAGGTGGCAAAACAAACAAGCAGCCCCATTCTCTGTGCCTCTGTGCGAGCACTGCCATGGGCAGATGAGGCTGAGCAACAGCTTTCCAGGCTAGCCCCTTCTGGCTGCCAGCTATCTGCAGACGTTCGCACTTTCGGAGCAGGGCTGTGATAGGAGCCTGGCAGGCACACCACCATTCCCAGCATGCGTTTGAAGTTTCAAGTGGCAAGATAAGCAAGCAGCCCTATTCTCTGTGCCTCTATGCAAACAGTGCCATGGGCAGATGAGGCTGAGCAACAGCTTTCCAGGCTAGCCCCTTCTGGCTGCCAGCTATCTGCAGACGTTCGCACTTTCGGAGCAGGGCTGTGATAGGAGCCTGGCTGGGACACCACCATTCCCAGCATGCGTTTGAAGTTTTAAGTGGCAAGATAAGCAAGCAGCCCCATTCTCTGTGCCTCTATGCGAACAGTGCCATGGGCAGATGAGGCTGAGCAACAGCTTTCCAGGCTAGCCCCTTCTGGCTGCCAGCTATCTGCAGACGTTCGCATTTCAAGAGCAGGACTGCGAAAGGAGCCTAGCAGGTACACCATCTTTCCCAGGCTACGTTTGAAGTTTGAGGTGGCAAGACAAGCAAGCAGCCCCATTCTCTGTGCCTCTGTGCGAGCAGTGCCATGGGCAGATGAGGCTGAGCAACAGCTTTCCAGGCTAGCACCTTCTGGCTGCCAGCTATCTGCAGACGTTCGCACTTTCGGAGCAGGGCTGCGAAAGGAGCCTGGCTGGGACACCAACTTTCCCAGGCTAGGTTTGAAGTTTGAGGTGGCAAGACAAGCAAGCAGCCCCATTCTCTGTGCCTCTGTGCGAGCACTGCCATGGGCAGATGAGGCTGAGCAAAAGCTTTCCAGGCTAGCACCTTCTGGCTGCCAGCTATCTGCAGACGTTCGCACTTTCGGAGCAGGGCTGCGAAAGGAGCCTGGCTGGGACACCAACTTTCCCAGGCTACGTTTGAAGTTTCAGGTGGCAAGACAAACAAGCAGCCCCATTCTCTGTGCCTCTGTGCGAGCAGTGCCATGGGCAGATGAGGCTGAGCAACAGCTTTCCAGGCTAGCCCCTTCTGCCTGCCAGCTATCTGCACACGTTTGCACTTTCGGTACAGGGCTGTGATAGGAGCCTCGCAGGGACACCACCATTCCCAGCATGCGTTTGAAGTTTTAAGTGGCAAGATAAGCAAGCAGCCCCGTTCTCTGTGCCTCTATGCGAACAGTGCCATGGGCAGATGAGGCTGAGCAACAGCTTTCCAGGCTAGCCCCTTCTGGCTGCCAGCTATCTGCAGACTTTCACATTTCAAGAGCAGGACTGCGAAAGGAGCCTAGCAGGTACACCATCTTTCCCAGGCTACGTTTGAAGTTTGAGGTGGCAAGACAAGCAAGGAGCCCCATTTTCTGTGCCTCTGTGCGAGCAGTGCCATGGGCAGGTGAGGTTGAGCAACAGCTTTCCAGGCTTGCACCTTCTGGCTGCCAGCTATCTGCAGACGTTCGCACTTTCGGAGCAGGGCTGCAAAAGGAGCCTGGCTGGGACACCAACTTTCCCAGGCTACGTTTGAAGTTTGAGGTGGCAAGACAAGCAAGCAGCCCCATTCTCTGTGCCTCTGTGCGAGCACTGCCATGGGCAGATGAGGCTGAGCAGCAGCTTTCCAGGCTAGCCCCTTCTGCCTGCCAGATATCTGCAGACGTTCGCACTTTCGGAGCAGGGCTGCGAAAGGAGCCTGGCTGGGACACCAACTTTCCCAGGCTACGTTTGAAGTTTGAGGTGGCAAGACAAGCAAGCAGCCCCATTCTCTGTGCCTCTGTGCGAGCACTGCCATGGGCAGATGAGGCTGAGCAACAGCTTTCCAGGCTAGCCCCTTCTGGCTGCCAGCTATCTGCAGACGTTACCACTTTCGGAGCAGGGCTGTGATAGGAGCCTGGCAGGGACACCACCATTCCCAGCATGCGTTTGAAGTTTCAAGTGGCAAGATAGGCAAGCAGCCCCATTCTCTGTGCCTCTATGCGAGCACTGCCATGGGCAGATGAGGCTGAGCAACAGCTTTCCAGGCTAGCCCCTTCTGGCTGCCAGCTATCTGCAGACGTTCGCATTTCAAGAGCAGGGCTGCGAAAGGAACCTGGCTGGGACACCAACTTTCCCAGGCTACGTTTGAAGTTTGAGGTGGCAAGACAAGCAAGCAGCCCCATTCTCTGTGCCTCTGTGCGAGCACTGCCATGGGCAGATGAGGCTGAGCAACAGCTTTCCAGGCTAGCCCCTTCTGGCTGCCAGCTATCTGCAGACGTTCGCACTTTCGGAGCAGGGCTGTGATAGGAGCCTGGCAGGGACACCACCATTCCCAGCATGCGTTTGAAGTTTCAAGTGGCAAGATAGGCAAGCAGCCCCATTCTCTGTGCCTCTATGCGAACAGTGCCATGGGCAGATGAGGCTGAGCAACAGCTTTCCAGGCTAGCCCCTTCTGGCTGCCAGCTATCTGCAGACGTTCGCATTTCAAGAGCAGGACTGCGAAAGGAGATTAGCAGGTACACCATCTTTCCCAGGCTACGTTTGAAGTTTGAGGTGGCAAGACAAGCAAGGAGCCCCATTCTCTGTGCCTCTGTGCGAGCAGTGCCATGGGCAGATGAGGCTGAGCAAGAGCTTTCCAGGCTAGCACCTTCTGGCTGCCAGCTATCTGCAGACGTTCGCACTTTCGGAGCAGGGCTGCGAAAGGAGCCTGGCTGGGACACCAACTTTCCCAGGCTACGTTTGAAGTTTGAGGTGGCAAGACAAGCAAGCAGCCCCATTCTCTGTGCCTCTTTGCGAGCAGTGCCATGGGCAGATGAGGCTGAGCAAAAGCTTTCCAGGCTAGCACCTTCTGGCTGCCAGCTATCTGCAGACGTTCGCACTTTCGGAGCAGGGCTGCGAAAGGAGCCTGGCTGGGACACCAACTTTCCCAGGTTACGTTTGAAGTTTGAGGTGGCAAGACAAGCAAGCAGCCCCATTCTCTGTGCCTCTGTGCGAGCAGTGCCTTGAGCAGATGAGGCTGAACAATAGCTTTCCAGGCTAGCACCTTCTGCCTGCCAGCTATCTGCAGACGTTACCACTTTCGGAGCAGGGCTGCGAAAGGAGCCTGGCTGGGACACCAACTTTCCCAGGCTACGTTTGAAGTTTGAGGTGGCAAGACAAACAAGCAGCCCCATTCTCTGTGCCTCTGTGCGAGCACTGCCATGGGCAGATGAGGCTGAGCAACAGCTTTCCAGGCTAGCCCCTTCTGGCTGCCAGCTATCTGCAGACGTTCGCACTTTCGGAGCAGTGCTGTGATAGGAGCCTGGCAAGGCACACCACCATTCCCAGCATGCGTTTGAAGTTTCAAGTGGCAAGATAAGCAAGCAGCCCCATTCGCTGTGCCTCTGTGCGAGCAGTGCCATGGGCAGATGAGGCTGAGCAACAGCTTTCCAGGCTAGCCCCTTCTGGCTGCCAGCTATCTGCAGACGTTCGCACTTTCGGAGCAGGGCTGTGATAGGAGCCTGGCTGGGACACCACCATTCCCAGCATGCGTTTGAAGTTTTAAGTGGCAAGATAAGCAAGCAGCCCCATTCTCTGTGCCTCTATGCGAACAGTGCCATGGGCAGATGAGGCTGAGCAACAGCTTTCCAGGCTAGCCCCTTCTGGCTGCCAGCTATCTGCAGACGTTCGCATTTCAAGAGCAGGACTGCGAAAGGAGATTAGCAGGTACACCATCTTTCCCAGGCTACGTTTGAAGTTTGAGGTGGCAAGACAAGCAAGGAGCCCCATTCTCTGTGCCTCTGTGCGAGCAGTGCCATGGGCAGATGAGGCTGAGCAACAGCTTTCCAGGCTAGCACCTTCTGGCTGCCAGCTATCTGCAGACGTTCGCACTTTCGGAGCAGGGCTGCGAAAGGAGCCTGGCTGGGACACCAACTTTCCCAGGCTACGTTTGAAGTTTGAGGTGGCAAGACAAGCAAGCAGCCCCATTCTCTGTGCCTCTGTGCGAGCAGTGCCATGGGCAGATGAGGCTGAGCAAAAGCTTTCCAGGCTAGCACCTTCTGGCTGCCAGCTATCTGCAGACGTTCGCACTTTCGGAGCAGGGCTGCGAAAGGAGCCTGGCTGGGACACCAACTTTCCCAGGCTAGGTTTGAAGTTTGAGGTGGCAAGACAAGCAAGCAGCCCCATTCTCTGTGCCTCTGTGCGAGCACTGCCATGGGCAGATGAGGCTGAGCAACAGCTTTCCAGGCTAGCCCCTTCTGGCTGCCAGCTATCTGCAGACGTTCGCACTTTCGGAGCAGGGCTGTGATAGGAGCCTGGCAGGGACACCACCATTCCCAGCATGCGTTTGAAGTTTCAAGTGGCAAGATAAGCAAGCAGCCCCATTCTCTGTGCCTCTATGCGAACAGTGCCATGGGCAGATGAGGCTGAGCAACAGCTTTCCAGGCTAGCCCCTTCTGGCTGCCAGCTATCTGCAGACGTTCGCACTTTCGGAGCAGGGCTGTGATAGGAGCCTGGCAGGGACACCACCATTCCCAGCATGCGTTTGAAGTTTCAAGTGGCAAGATAGGCAAGCAGCCCCATTCTCTGTGCCTCTATGCGAGCACTGCCATGGGCAGATGAGGCTGAGCAACAGCTTTCCAGGCTAGCCCCTTCTGGCTGCCAGCTATCTGCAGACGTTCGCATTTCAAGAGCAGGGCTGCGAAAGGAACCTGGCTGGGACACCAACTTTCCCAGGCTACGTTTGAAGTTTGAGGTGGCAAGACAAGCAAGCAGCCCCATTCTCTGTGCCTCTGTGCGAGCACTGCCATGGGCAGATGAGGCTGAGCAACAGCTTTCCAGGCTAGCCCCTTCTGGCTGCCAGCTATCTGCAGACGTTCGCACTTTCGGAGCAGGGCTGTGATAGGAGCCTGGCAGGGACACCACCATTCCCAGCATGCGTTTGAAGTTTCAAGTGGCAAGATAGGCAAGCAGCCCCATTCTCTGTGCCTCTATGCGAGCACTGCCATGGGCAGATGAGGCTGAGCAACAGCTTTCCAGGCTAGCCCCTTCTGGCTGCCAGCTATCTGCAGACGTTCGCATTTCAAGAGCAGGGCTGCGAAAGGAACCTGGCTGGGACACCAACTTTCCCAGGCTACGTTTGAAGTTTGAGGTGGCAAGACAAGCAAGGAGCCTCATTCTCTGTGCCTCTGTGTGAGCAGTGCCATGGGCAGATGAGGCTGAGCAACAGCTTTCCAGGCTAGCCCCTTCTGGCTGCCAGCTATCTGCAGACGTTCGCACTTTCGGAGCAGGGCTGTGATAGGAGCCTGGCTGGGACACCAACTTTCCCAGGTTACGTTTGAAGTTTGAGGTGGCAAGACAAGCAAGCAGCCCCATTCTCTGTGCCTCTGTGCGAGCAGTGCCTTGAGCAGATGAGGCTGAGCA
The DNA here is from genome assembly GCF_030867145.1 of Opisthocomus hoazin. Taxonomy (NCBI): domain Eukaryota; kingdom Metazoa; phylum Chordata; class Aves; order Opisthocomiformes; family Opisthocomidae; genus Opisthocomus; species Opisthocomus hoazin. The sequence continues at coordinate 7,087,488 of NC_134440.1, forward strand.
ACAGCTTTCCAGGCTAGCACCTTCTGGCTGCCAGCTATCTGCAGACGTTCGCACTTTCGGAGCAGGGCTGTGATAGGAGCCTGGCTGGGACACCAACTTTCCCAGCATGCGTTTGAAGTTTGAGGTGGCAAGACAAGCAAGCAGCCCCATTCTCTGTGCCTCTATGCGAACAGTGCCATGGGCAGATGAGGCTGAGCAACAGCTTTCCAGGCTAGCCCCTTCTGGCTGCCAGCTATCTGCAGACGTTCGCATTTCAAGAGCAGGACTGCGAAAGGAGATTAGCAGGTACACCATCTTTCCCAGGCTACGTTTGAAGTTTGAGGTGGGAAGACAAGCAAGGAGCCCCATTCTCTGTGCCTCTGTGCGAGCAGTGCCATCGGCAGATGAGGCTGAGCAACAGCTTTCCAGGCTAGCACCTTCTGGCTGCCAGCTATCTGCAGACGTTCGCACTTTCGGAGCAGGGCTGCGAAAGGAGCCTGGCTGGGACACCAACTTTCCCAGGCTACGTTTGAAGTTTGAGGTGGCAAGACAAGCAAGCAGCCCCATTCTCTGTGCCTCTGTGCGAGCAGTGCCATGGGCAGATGAGGCTGAGCAAAAGCTTTCCAGGCTAGCACCTTCTGGCTGCCAGCTATCTGCAGACGTTCGCACTTTCGGAGCAGGGCTGTGATAGGAGCCTGGCAGGGACACCACCATTCCCAGCATGCGTTTGAAGTTTCAAGTGGCAAGATAAGCAAGCAGCCCCATTCTCTGTGCCTCTATGCGAACAGTGCCATGGGCAGATGAGGCTGAGCAACAGCTTTCCAGGCTAGCCCCTTCTGGCTGCCAGCTATCTGCAGACGTTCGCACTTTCGGAGCAGGGCTGTGATAGGAGCCTGGCTGGGTCACCAACTTTCCCAGGCTACGTTTGAAGTTTGAGGTGGCAAGATAAGCAAGCAGCCCCCTTCTCTGTGCCTCTATGCGAACAGTGCCATGGGCAGATGAGGCTGAGCAACAGCTTTCCAGGCTAGCACCTTCTGGCTGCCAGCTATCTGCAGACGTTACCACTTTCGGAGCAGGGCTGTGATAGGAGCCTGACTGGGACACCAACTTTCCCAGGCTACGTTTGAAGTTTGAGGTGGCAAGACAAACAAGCAGCCCCATTCTCTGTGCCTCTGTGCGAGCACTGCCATGGGCAGATGAGGCTGAGCAACAGCTTTCCAGGCTAGCCCCTTCTGGCTGCCAGCTATCTGCAGACGTTCGCACTTTCGGAGCAGTGCTGTGATAGGAGCCTGGCAGGCACACCACCATTCCCAGTATGCGTTTGAAGTTTCAAGTGGCAAGATAAGCAAGCAGCCCCATTCTCTGTGCCTCTATGCAAACAGTGCCATGGGCAGATGAGGCTGAGCAACAGCTTTCCAGGCTAGCCCCTTCTGGCTGCCAGCTATCTGCAGACGTTCGCACTTTCGGAGCAGGGCTGTGATAGGAGCCTGGCTGGGACACCACCATTCCCAGCATGCGTTTGAAGTTTTAAGTGGCAAGATAAGCAAGCAGCCCCATTCTCTGTGCCTCTATGCGAACAGTGCCATGGGCAGATGAGGCTGAGCAACAGCTTTCCAGGCTAGCCCCTTCTGGCTGCCAGCTATCTGCAGACGTTCGCATTTCAAGAGCAGGACTGCGAAAGGAGCCTAGCAGGTACACCATATTTCCCAGGCTACGTTTGAAGTTTGAGGTGGCAAGACAAGCAAGCAGCCCCATTCTCTGTGCCTCTGTGCGAGCAGTGCCATGGGCAGATGAGGCTGAGCAACAGCTTTCCAGGCTAGCACCTTCTGGCTGCCAGCTATCTGCAGACGTTCGCACTTTCGGAGCAGGGCTGCGAAAGGAGCCTGGCTGGGACACCAACTTTCCCAGGCTACGTTTGAAGTTTGAGGTGGCAAGACAAGCAAGCAGCCCCATTCTCTGTGCCTCTGTGCGAGCACTGCCATGGGCAGATGAGGCTGAGCAAAAGCTTTCCAGGCTAGCACCTTCTGGCTGCCAGCTATCTGCAGACGTTCGCACTTTCGGAGCAGGGCTGCGAAAGGAGCCTGGCTGGGACACCAACTTTCCCAGACTACGTTTGAAGTTTGAGGTGGCAAGACAAGCAAGCAGCCCCATTCTCTGTGCCTCTATGCGAACAGTGCCATGGGCAGATGAGGCTGAGCAACAGCTTTCCAGGCTAGCCCCTTCTGGCTGCCAGCTATCTGCAGACGTTCGCACTTTCGGAGCACGGGTGCAAGAGGAGCCTGGCAGGGATACCCGTTCCCAGGATACGTTTGAAGTTTGAAGTGGCAAGACAAGCAAGCAGCTCCACTATCTGTGCCTGTGAGCGAGCACTGCCATGGGCAGATGAGACTGAGTAAGATCTTTCCAGGTTAGCCCCTTCTGCCTGCAAGCTATCTGCAGACGTTTGCATTTTCGGAGCATGGCTGCGAAAGGAGCCTGGCACGGATACCCGTTCCCAATAAACGTTTGAAGTTTGAGGTGGCAAGACAAGTAAGCAGCCCCGGTCTCTGTGGTTCCGAGAGAGCAGTGCCATGGGCAGATGAGGCTGAGCAACAGCTTTCCAGGCTAGCACCTTCTGGCTGCCAGCCATCTGCAGACGTTCGCACTTTCGGAGCGGGGCTGCGAAAGGAGCCTGCCTGGGACACCAACTTTCCCAGGCTACGTTTGAATTTTGAGGTGGCAAAACAAGCAAGCAGCCCCATTCTCTGTGCCTCTGTGCGAGCACTGCCATGGGCAGATGAGGCTGAGCAACAGCTTTCCAGGCTAGCCCCTTCTGGCTGCCAGCTATCTGCAGACGTTCGCATTTCAAGAGCAGGACTGCGAAAGGAGCCTAGCAGGTACACCATATTTCCCAGGCTACGTTTGAAGTTTGAGGTGGCAAGACAAGCAAGCAGCCCCATTCTCTGTGCCTCTGTGCGAGCAGTGCCATGGGCAGATGAGGCTGAGCAACAGCTTTCCAGGCTAGCACCTTCTGGCTGCCAGCTATCTGCAGACGTTCGCACTTTCGGAGCAGGGCTGCGCAAGGAGCCTGGCTGGGACACCAACTTTCCCAGGCTACGTTTGAAGTTTGAGGTGGCAAGACAAGCAAGCAGCCCCATTCTCTGTGCCTCTGTGCGAGCACTGCCATGGGCAGATGAGGCTGAGCAAAAGCTTTCCAGGCTAGCACCTTCTGGCTGCCAGCTATCTGCAGACGTTCGCACTTTCGGAGCAGGGCTGCGAAAGGAGCCTGGCTGGGACACCAACTTTCCCAGACTACGTCTGAAGTTTGAGGTGGCAAGACAAGCAAGCAGCCCCATTCTCTGTGCCTCTATGCGAACAGTGCCATGGGCAGATGAGGCTGAGCAACAGCTTTCCAGGCTAGCCCCTTCTGGCTGCCAGCTATCTGCAGACGTTCGCACTTTCGGAGCACAGGTGCAAGAGGAGCCTGGCAGGGATACCCGTTCCCAGGATACGTTTGAAGTTTGAAGTGGCAAGACAAGCAAGCAGCTCCACTATCTGTGCCTGTGAGCGAGCACTGCCATGGGCAGATGAGACTGAGTAAGATCTTTCCAGGTTAGCCCCTTCTGCCTGCAAGCTATCTGCAGACGTTTGCATTTTCGGAGCATGGCTGCGAAAGGAGCCTGGCACGGATACCCGTTCCCAATAAACGTTTGAAGTTTGAGGTGGCAAGACAAGTAAGCAGCCCCGGTCTCTGTGGTTCCGAGAGAGCAGTGCCATGGGCAGATGAGGCTGAGCAACAGCTTTCCAGGCTAGCACCTTCTGGCTGCCAGCCATCTGCAGACGTTCGCACTTTCGGAGCGGGGCTGCGAAAGGAGCCTGCCTGGGACACCAACTTTCCCAGGCTACGTTTGAATTTTGAGGTGGCAAAACAAGCAAGCAGCCCCATTCTCTGTGCCTCTGTGCGAGCACTGCCATGGGCAGATGAGGCTGAGCAACAGCTTTCCAGGCTAGCCCCTTCTGGCTGCCAGCTATCTGCACACGTTCGCACTTTCGGAGCAGGGCTGTGATAGGAGCCTGGCTGGGACACCACCATTCCCAGCATGCGTTTGAAGTTTCAAGTGGCAAGATAGGCAAGCAGCCCCATTCTCTGTGCCTCTATGCGAGCACTGCCATGGGCAGATGAGGCTGAGCAACAGCTTTCCAGGCTAGCCCCTTCTGGCTGCCAGCTATCTGCAGACGTTCGCATTTCAAGAGCAGGGCTGCGAAAGGAGCCTGGCTGGGAAACCAACTTTCCCAGGCTACGTTTGAAGTTTGAGGTGGCAACACAAACAAGCAGCCCCATTCTCTGTGCCTCTGTGCGAGCACTGCCATGGGCAGATGAGGCTGAGCAACAGCTTTCCAGGCTAGCACCTTCTGGCTGCCAGCTATCTGCAGACGTTCGCACTTTCGGAGCAGGGCTGTGATAGGAGCCTGGCAGGCACACCACCATTCCCAGCATGCGTTTGAAGTTTCAAGTGGCAAGATAAGCAAGCAGCCCCATTCTCTGTGCCTCTGTGCGAGCAGTGCCATGGGCAGATGAGGCTGAGCAACAGCTTTCCAGGCTAGCCCCTTCTGGCTGCCAGCTATCTGCAGACGTTCGCACTTTCGGAGCAGGGCTGTGATAGGAGCCTGGCTGGGACACCACCATTCCCAGCATGCGTTTGAAGTTTTAAGTGGCAAGATAAGCAAGCAGCCCCATTCTCTGTGCCTCTGTGCGAGCAGTGCCATGGGCAGATGAGGCTGAGCAACAGCTTTCCAGGCTAGCCCCTTCTGGCTGCCAGCTATCTGCAGACGTTCGCACTTTCGGAGCAGGGCTGCGAAAGGAGCCTGGCTGGGACACCAACTTTCCCAGGCTACGTTTGAAGTTTGAGGTGGCAAGACAAGCAAGCAGCCCCATTCTCTGTGCCTCTGTGCGAGCACTGCCATGGGCAGATGAGGCTGAGCAAAAGCTTTCCAGGCTACCACCTTCTGGCTGCCAGCTATCTGCAGACGTTCGCACTTTCGGAGCAGGGCTGCGAAAGGAGCCTGGCTGGGACACCAACTTTCCCAGGCTACGTTTGAAGTTTGAGGTGGCAAGACAAGCAAGCAGCCCCATTCTCTGTGCCTCTATGCGAACAGTGCCATGGGCAGATGAGGCTGAGCAACAGCTTTCCAGGCTAGCACCTTCTGGCTGCCAGCTATCTGCAGACGTTCGCACTTTCGGAGCAGGGCTGCGATAGGAGCCTGGCAGGGACACCACCATTCCCAGCATGCGTTTGAAGTTTCAAGTGGCAAGATAAGCAAGCAGCCCCATTCTCTGTGCCTTTGTGCAAGCACTGCCATGGGCAGATGAGGCTGAGCAACAGCTTTCCAGGCTAGCCCCTTCTGGCTGCCAGCTATCTGCAGACGTTCGCACTTTCGGAGCAGGGCTGTGATAGGAGCCTGGCAGGGACACCACCATTCCCAGCATGCGTTTGAAGTTTCAAGTGGCAAGATAAGCAAGCAGCCCCATTCTCTGTGCCTCTCTGCGAACAGTGCCATGGGCAGATGAGGCTGAGCAGCAGCTTTCCAGGCTAGCACCTTCTGGCTGCCAGCTATCTGCAGACGTTCGCACTTTCGGAGCAGGGCTGCGAAAGGAGCCTGGCTGGGACACCAACTTTCCCAGGCTACGTTTGAAGTTTCAAGTGGCAAGACAAACAAGCAGCCCCATTCTCTGTGCCTCTGTGCGAGCACTGCCATGGGCAGATGAGGCTGAGCAACAGCTTTCCAGGCTAGCCCCTTCTGCCTGCCAGCTATCTGCAGACGTTCGCACTTTCGGATCAGGGCTGTGATAGGAGCCTGGCAGGGACACCACCATTCCCAGCATGCGTTTGAATTTTCAAGTGGCAAGATAAGCAAGCAGCCCCATTCTCTGTGCCTCTGTGCGAGCAGTGCCATGGGCAGATGAGGCTGAGCAACAGCTTTCCAGGCTAGCACCTTCTGGCTGCCAGCTATCTGCAGACGTTCGCACTTTCGGAGCAGGGCTGTGATAGGAGCCTGGCTGGGACACCACCATTCCCAGCATGCGTTTGAAGTTTTAAGTGGCAAGATAAGCAAGCAGCCCCATTCTCTGTGCCTCTATGCGAACAGTGCCATGGGCAGATGAGGCTGAGCAACAGCTTTCCAGGCTAGCCCCTTCTGGCTGCCAGCTATCTGCAGACGTTCGCATTTCAAGAGCAGGACTGCGAAAGGAGATTAGCAGGTACACCATCTTTCCCAGGCTACGTTTGAAGTTTGAGGTGGCAAGACAAGCAAGGAGCCCCATTCTCTGTGCCTCTGTGCGAGCAGTGCCATGGGCAGATGAGGCTGAGCAACAGCTTTCCAGGCTAGCACCTTCTGGCTGCCAGCTATCTGCAGACATTCGCACTTTCGGAGCAGGGCTGCGAAAGGAGCCTGGCTGGGACACCAACTTTCCCAGGCTACGTTTGAAGTTTGAGGTGGCAAGACAAGCAAGCAGCCCCATTCTCTGTGCCTCTGTGCGAGCAGTGCCATGGGCAGATGAGGCTGAGCAAAAGCTTTCCAGGCTAGCACCTTCTGGCTGCCAGCTATCTGCAGACGTTCGCACTTTCGGAGCAGGGCTGCGAAAGGAGCCTGGCTGGGACACCATCTTTCCCAGGCTACGTTTGAAGTTTGAGGTGGCAAGACAAGCAAGCAGCCCCATTCTCTGTGCCTCTATGCGAACAGTGCCATGGGCAGATGAGGCTGAGCAACAGCTTTCCAGGCTAGCACCTTCTGGCTGCCAGCTATCTGCAGACGTTCGCACTTTCGGAGCAGGGCTGTGATAGGAGCCTGGCAGGGACACCACCATTACCAGCATGCGTTTGAAGTTTCAAGTGGCAAGATAAGCAAGCAGCCCCATTCTCTGTGCCTCTGTGCGAGCACTGCCATGGGCAGATGAGGCTGAGCAACAGCTTTCCAGGCTAGCCCCTTCTGCCTGCCAGCTATCTGCAGACGTTCGCACTTTCGGAGCAGGGCTGTGATAGGAGCCTGGCAGGGACACCACCATTCCCAGCATGCGTTTGAAGTTTCAAGTGGCAAGATAAGCAAGCAACCCCATTCTCTGTGCCTCTATGCGAACAGTGCCATGGGCAGATGAGGCTGAGCAACAGCTTTCCAGGCTAGCACCTTCTCCCTGCCAGCTATCTGCAGACGTTACCACTTTCGGAGCAGGGCTGCGAAAGGAGCCTGGCTGGGACACCAACTTTCCCAGGCTACGTTTGAAGTTTCAGTTGGCAAGACAAACAAGCAGCCCCATTCTCTGTGCCTCTGTGCGAGCACTGCCATGGGCAGATGAGGCTGAGCAACAGCTTTCCAGGCTAGCCCCTTCTGGCTGCCAGCTATCTGCAGACGTTCGCACTTTCGGAGCAGGGCTGTGATAGGAGCCTGGCAGGGACACCACCATTCCCAGCATGCGTTTGAAGTTTCAAGTGGCAAGATAAGCAAGCAGCCCCATTCTCTGTGCCTCTATGCGAACAGTGCCATGGGCAGATGAGGCTGAGCAACAGCTTTCCAGGCTAGCCCCTTCTGGCTGCCAGCTATCTGCAGACGTTCGCACTTTCGGAGCAGGGCTGTGATAGGAGCCTGGCTGGGACACCAACTTTCCCAGGCTACGTTTGAAGTTTGAGGTGGCAAGATAAGCAAGCAGCCCCCTTCTCTGTGCCTCTATGCGAACAGTGCCATGGGCAGATGAGGCTGAGTAACAGCTTTCCAGGCTAGCACCTTCTGGCTGCCAGCTATCTGCAGATGTTACCACTTTCGGAGCAGGGCTGCGAAAGGAGCCTGGCTGGGACACCAACTTTCCCAGGCTACGTTTGAAGTTTGAGGTGGCAAGACAAACAAGCAGCCCCATTCTCTGTGCCTCTGTGCGAGCACTGCCATGGGCAGATGAGGCTGAGCAACAGCTTTCCAGGCTAGCCCCTTCTGGCTGCCAGCTATCTGCAGACGTTCGCACTTTCGGAGCAGTGCTGTGATAGGAGCCTGGCAGGCACACCACCATTCCCAGCATGCGTTTGAAGTTTCAAGTGGCAAGATAAGCAAGAAGCCCCATTCTCTGTGCCTCTGTGCGAGCAGTGCCATGGGCAGATGAGGCTGAGCAACAGCTTTCCAGGCTAGCCCCTTCTGGCTGCCAGCTATCTGCAGACGTTCGCACTTTCGGAGCAGGGCTGCGAAAGGAGCCTGGCTGGGACACCAACTTTCCCAGGCTACGTTTGAAGTTTGAGGTGGCAAGACAAGCAAGCAGCCCCATTCTCTGTGCCTCTGTGCGAGCACTGCCATGGGCAGATGAGGCTGAGCAAAAGCTTTCCAGGCTACCACCTTCTGGCTGCCAGCTATCTGCAGACGTTCGCACTTTCGGAGCAGGGCTGCGAAAGGAGCCTGGCTGGGACACCAACTTTCCCAGGCTACGTTTGAAGTTTGAGGTGGCAAGACAAGCAAGCAGCCCCATTCTCTGTGCCTCTATGCGAACAGTGCCATGGGCAGATGAGGCTGAGCAACAGCTTTCCAGGCTAGCACCTTCTGGCTGCCAGCTATCTGCAGACGTTCGCACTTTCGGAGCAGGGCTGCGAAAGGAGCCTGGCTGGGACACCCACTTTCCCAGGCTACATTTGAAGTTTGAGGTGGCAAGACAAGCAAGCAGCCCCATTCTCTGTGCCTCTGTGCGAGCACTGCCATGGGCAGATGAGGCTGAGCAACAGCTTTCCAGGCTAGCCCCTTCTGGCTGCCAGCTATCTGCAGACGTTCGCACTTTCGGAGCAGGGCTGTGATAGGAGCCTGGCAGGGACACCACCATTCCCAGCATGCGTTTGAAGTTTCAAGTGGCAAGATAAGCAAGCAGCCCCATTCTCTGTGCCTTTGTGCAAGCACTGCCATGGGCAGATGAGGCTGAGCAACAGCTTTCCAGGCTAGCCCCTTCTGCCTGCCAGCTATCTGCAGACCTTCGCACTTTCGGATCAGGGCTGTGATAGGAGCCTGGCAGGGACACCACCATTCCCAGCATGCGTTTGAATTTTCAAGTGGCAAGATAAGCAAGCAGCCCCATTCTCTGTGCCTCTGTGCGAGCAGTGCCATGGGCAGATGAGGCTGAGCAACAGCTTTCCAGGCTAGCACCTTCTGGCTGCCAGCTATCTGCAGACGTTCGCACTTTCGGAGCAGGGCTGCGAAAGGAGCCTGGCTGGGACACCACCATTCCCAGCATGCGTTTGAAGTTTTAAGTGGCAAGATAAGCAAGCAGCCCCATTCTCTGTGCCTCTATGCGAACAGTGCCATGGGCAGATGAGGCTGAGCAACAGCTTTCCAGGCTAGCCCCTTCTGGCTGCCAGCTATCTGCAGACGTTCGCATTTCAAGAGCAGGACTGCGAAAGGAGATTAGCAGGTACACCATCTTTCCCAGGCTACGTTTGAAGTTTGAGGTGGCAAGACAAGCAAGGAGCCCCATTCTCTGTGCCTCTGTGCGAGCACTGCCATGGGCAGATGAGGCTGAGCAACAGCTTTCCAGGCTAGCACCTTCTGGCTGCCAGCTATCTGCAGACGTTCGCACTTTCGGAGCAGGGCTGCGAAAGGAGCCTGGCTGGGACACCAACTTTCCCAGGCTACGTTTGAAGTTTGAGGTGGCAAGACAAGCAAGCAGCCCCATTCTCTGTGCCTCTGTGCGAGCACTGCCATGGGCAGATGAGGCTGAGCAAAAGCTTTCCAGGCTAGCACCTTCTGGCTGCCAGCTATCTGCAGACGTTCGCACTTTCGGAGCAGGGCTGCGAAAGGAGCCTGGCTGGGACACCATCTTTCCCAGGCTACGTTTGAAGTTTGAGGTGGCAAGACAAGCAAGCAGCCCCATTCTCTGTGCCTCTATGCGAACAGTGCCATGGGCAGATGAGGCTGAGCAACAGCTTTCCAGGCTAGCCCCTTCTGGCTGCCAGCTATCTGCAGACGTTCGCACTTTCAGAGCAGGGCTGTGATAGGAACCTGGCAGGGACACCACCATTACCAGCATGCGTTTGAAGTTTCAAGTGGCAAGATAAGCAAGCAGCCCCATTCTCTGTGCCTCTGTGCGAGCACTGCCATGGGCAGATGAGGCTGAGCAACAGTTTTCCAGGCTAGCCCCTTCTGCCTGCCAGCTATCTGCAGACGTTCGCACTTTCGGAGCAGGGCTGTGATAGGAGCCTGGCAGGGACACCACCATTCCCAGCATGCGTTTGAAGTTTCAAGTGGCAAGATAAGCAAGCAACCCCATTCTCTGTGCCTCTATGCGAACAGTGCCATGGGCAGATGAGGCTGAGCAACAGCTTTCCAGGCTAGCACCTTCTGGCTGCCAGCTATCTGCAGACGTTACCACTTTCGGAGCAGGGCTGCGAAAGGAGCCTGGCTGGGACACCAACTTTCCCAGGCTACGTTTGAAGTTTCAGTTGGCAAGACAAACAAGCAGCCCCATTCTCTGTGCCTCTGTGCGAGCACTGCCATGGGCAGATGAGGCTGAGCAACAGCTTTCCAGGCTAGCCCCTTCTGGCTGCCAGCTATCTGCAGACGTTCGCACTTTCGGAGCAGGGCTGTGATAGGAGCCTGGCAGGGACACCACCATTCCCAGCATGCGTTTGAAGTTTCATGTGGAAAGATAAGCAAGCAGCCCCATTCTCTGTGCCTCTATGCGAACAGTGCCATGGGCAGATGAGGCTGAGCAACAGCTTTCCAGGCTAGCCCCTTCTGGCTGCCAGCTATCTGCAGACGTTCGCACTTTCGGAGCAGGGCTGTGATAGGAGCCTGGCTGGGACACCAACTTTCCCAGGCTACGTTTGAAGTTTGAGGTGGCAAGATAAGCAAGCAGCCCCCTTCTCTGTGCCTCTATGCGAACAGTGCCATGGGCAGATGAGGCTGAGTAACAGCTTTCCAGGCTAGCACCTTCTGGCTGCCAGCTATCTGCAGATGTTACCACTTTCGGAGCAGGGCTGCGAAAGGAGCCTGGCTGGGACACCAACTTTCCCAGGCTACGTTTGAAGTTTGAGGTGGCAAGACAAACAAGCAGCCCCATTCTCTGTGCCTCTGTGCGAGCACTGCCATGGGCAGATGAGGCTGAGCAACAGCTTTCCAGGCTAGCCCCTTCTGGCTGCCAGCTATCTGCAGACGTTCGCACTTTCGGAGCAGTGCTGTGATAGGAGCCTGGCAGGCACACCACCATTCCCAGCATGCGTTTGAAGTTTCAAGTGGCAAGATAAGCAAGAAGCCCCATTCTCTGTGCCTCTGTGCGAGCAGTGCCATGGGCAGATGAGGCTGAGCAACAGCTTTCCAGGCTAGCCCCTTCTGGCTGCCAGCTATCTGCAGACGTTCGCACTTTCGGAGCAGGGCTGCGAAAGGAGCCTGGCTGGGACACCAACTTTCCCAGGCTACGTTTGAAGTTTGAGGTGGCAAGACAAGCAAGCAGCCCCATTCTCTGTGCCTCTGTGCGAGCACTGCCATGGGCAGATGAGGCTGAGCAAAAGCTTTCCAGGCTACCACCTTCTGGCTGCCAGCTATCTGCAGACGTTCGCACTTTCGGAGCAGGGCTGCGAAAGGAGCCTGGCTGGGACACCAACTTTCCCAGGCTACGTTTGAAGTTTGAGGTGGCAAGACAAGCAAGCAGCCCCATTCTCTGTGCCTCTATGCGAACAGTGCCATGGGCAGATGAGGCTGAGCAACAGCTTTCCAGGCTAGCACCTTCTGGCTGCCAGCTATCTGCAGACGTTCGCACTTTCGGAGCAGGGCTGCGAAAGGAGCCTGGCTGGGACACCCACTTTCCCAGGCTACATTTGAAGTTTGAGGTGGCAAGACAAGCAAGCAGCCCCATTCTCTGTGCCTCTGTGCGAGCACTGCCATGGGCAGATGAGGCTGAGCAACAGCTTTCCAGGCTAGCCCCTTCTGGCTGCCAGCTATCTGCAGACGTTCGCACTTTCGGAGCAGGGCTGTGATAGGAGCCTGGCAGGGACACCACCATTCCCAGCATGCGTTTGAAGTTTCAAGTGGCAAGATAGGCAAGCAGCCCCATTCTCTGTGCCTCTATGCGAGCACTGCCATGGGCAGATGAGGCTGAGCAACAGCTTTCCAGGCTAGCCCCTTCTGGCTGCCAGCTATCTGCAGACGTTCGCACTTTCGGAGCAGGGCTGCGAAAGGAGCCTGGCTGGGACACCAACTTTCCCAGGCTACGTTTGAAGTTTCAAGTGGCAAGACAAACAAGCAGCCCCATTCTCTGTGCCTCTGTGCGAGCACTGCCATGGGCAGATGAGGCTGAGCAACAGCTTTCCAGGCTAGCCCCTTCTGGCTGCCAGCTATCTGCAGACGTTCGCACTTTCGGATCAGGGCTGTGATAGGAGCCTGGCAGGGACACCACCATTCCCAGCATGCGTTTGAATTTTCAAGTGGCAAGATAAGCAAGCAGCCCCATTGTCTGTGCCTCTATGCGAACAGTGCCATGGGCAGATGAGGCTGAGCAACAGCTTTCCAGGCTAGCACCTTCTGGCTGCCAGCTATCTGCAAACGTTCGCACTTTCGGATCAGGGCTGTGATAGGAGCCTCGCAGGGACACCACCATTCCCAGCATGCGTTTGAAGTTTTAAGTGGCAAGATAAGCAAGCAGCCCCATTCTCTGTGCCTCTATGCGAACAGTGCCATGGGCAGATGAGGCTGAGCAACAGCTTTCCAGGCTAGCCCCTTCTGGATGCCAGCTATCTGCAGACGTTCGCATTTCAAGAGCAGGACTGCGAAAGGAGCCTTAGCAGGTACACCATATTTCCCAGGATACGTTTGAAGTTTGAGGTGGCAAGACAAGCAAGCAGCCCCATTCTCTGTGCCTCTATGCAAACAGTGCCATGGGCAGATGAGGCTGAGCAACAGCTTTCCAGGCTAGCCCCTTCTGGCTGCCAGCTATCTGCAGACGTTCGCACTTTCGGAGCAGGGCTGTGATAGGAGCCTGGCAGGGACACCACCATTCCCAGCATGCGTTTGAAGTTTCAAGTGGCAAGATAAGCAAGCAGCCCCATTCCCTGTGCCTCTCTGCGAGCACTGCCATGGGCAGATGAGGCTGAGCAACAGCTTTCCAGGCTAGCCCCTTCTGGCTGCCAGCTATCTGCAGACGTTCGCACTTTCGGAGCAGGGCTGTGATAGGAGCTTGGCAGGGACACCACCATTCCCAGCATGCGTTTCAAGTTTCAAGTGGCAAGATAAGCAAGCAGCCCCATTCTCTGTGCCTCTCTGCGAACAGTGCCATGGGCAGATGAGGCTGAGCAACAGCTTTCCAGGCTAGCCCCTTCTGGCTGCCAGCTATCTGCAGACGTTCGCACTTTCGGAGCAGGGCTGTGATAGGAGCCTGGCTGGGTCACCAACTTTCCCAGGCTACGTTTGAAGTTTGAGGTGGCAAGATAAGCAAGCAGCCCCATTCTCTGTGCCTCTATGCGAACAGTGCCATGGGCAGATGAGGCTGAGCAACAGCTTTCCAGGCTAGCACCTTCTGGCTGCCAGCTATCTGCAGACGTTACCACTTTCGGAGCAGGGCTGTGATAGGAGCCTGACTGGGACACCAACTTTCCCAGGCTACGTTTGAAGTTTGAGGTGGCAAGACAAACAAGCAGCCCCATTCTCTGTGCCTCTGTGCGAGCACTGCCATGGGCAGATGAGGCTGAGCAACAGCTTTCCAGGCTAGCCCCTTCTGGCTGCCAGCTATCTGCAGACGTTCGCACTTTCGGAGCAGTGCTGTGATAGGAGACTGGCTGGGACACCAACTTTCCCAGCATGCGTTTGAAGTTTGAGGTGGCAAGACAAGCAAGCAGCCCCATTCTCTGTGCCTCTATGCGAACAGTGCCATGGGCAGATGAGGCTGAGCAACAGCTTTCCAGGCTAGCCCCTTCTGGCTGCCAGCTATCTGCAGACGTTCGCATTTCAAGAGCAGGACTGCGAAAGGAGATTAGCAGGTACACCATCTTTCCCAGGCTACGTTTGAAGTTTGAGGTGGCAAGACAAGCAAGGAGCCCCATTCTCTGTGCCTCTGTGCGAGCAGTGCCATGGGCAGATGAGGCTGAGCAACAGCTTTCCAGGCTAGCACCTTCTGGCTGCCAGCTATCTGCAGACGTTCGCACTTTCGGAGCAGGGCTGCGAAAGGAGCCTGGCTGGGACACCAACTTTCCCAGGCTACGTTTGAAGTTTGAGGTGGCAAGACAAGCAAGCAGCCCCATTCTCTGTGCCTCTGTGCGAGCAGTGCCATGGGCAGATGAGGCTGAGCAAAAGCTTTCCAGGCTAGCACCTTCTGGCTGCCAGCTATCTGCAGACGTTCGCACTTTCGGAGCAGGGCTGCGAAAGGAGCCTGGCTGGGACACCAACTTTCCCAGGTTACGTTTGAAGTTTGAGGTGGCAAGACAAGCAAGCAGCCCCATTCTCTGTGCCTCTGTGCGAGCAGTGCCTTGAGCAGATGAGGCTCAGCAATAGCTTTCCAGGCTAGCACCTTCTGCCTGCCAGCTATCTGCAGACGTTACCACTTTCGGAGCAGTGCTGTGATAGGAGCCTGGCAAGGCACACCACCATTCCCAGCATGCGTTTGAAGTTTCAAGTGGCAAGATAAGCAAGCAGCCCCATTCGCTGTGCCTCTGTGCGAGCAGTGCCATGGGCAGATGAGGCTGAGCAACAGCTTTCCAGGCTAGCCCCTTCTGGCTGCCAGCTATCTGCAGACGTTCGCACTTTCGGAGCAGGGCTGTGATAGGAGCCTGGCTGGGACACCACCATTCCCAGCATGCGTTTGAAGTTTTAAGTGGCAAGATAAGCAAGCAGCCCCATTCTCTGTGCCTCTATGCGAACAGTGCCATGGGCAGATGAGGATGAGCAACAGCTTTCCAGGCTAGCCCCTTCTGGCTGCCAGCTATCTGCAGACGTTCGCATTTCAAGAGCAGGACTGCGAAAGGAGATTAGCAGGTACACCATCTTTCCCAGGCTACGTTTGAAGTTTGAGGTGGCAAGACAAGCAAGGAGCCCCATTCTCTGTGCCTCTGTGCGAGCAGTGCCATGGGCAGATGAGGCTGAGCAACAGCTTTCCAGGCTAGCACCTTCTGGCTGCCAGCTATCTGCAGACGTTCGCACTTTCGGAGCAGGGCTGCGAAAGGAGCCTGGCTGGGACACCAACTTTCCCAGGCTACGTTTGAAGTTTGAGGTGGCAAGACAAGCAAGCAGCCCCATTCTCTGTGCCTCTGTGCGAGCAGTGCCATGGGCAGATGAGGCTGAGCAAAAGCTTTCCAGGCTAGCACCTTCTGGCTGCCAGCTATCTGCAGACGTTCGCACTTTCGGAGCAGGGCTGCGAAAGGAGCCTGGCTGGGACACCAACTTTCCCAGGCTACGTTTGAAGTTTGAGGTGGCAAGACAAGCAAGCAGCCCCATTCTCTGTGCCTCTATGCGAACAGTGCCATGGGCAGATGAGGCTGAGCAACAGCTATCCAGGCTAGCCCCTTCTGGCTGCCAGCTATCTGCAGACGTTCGCACTTTCGGAGCAGGGCTGCGAAAGGAGCCTGGCTGGGACACCAACTTTCCCAGGCTACATTTGAAGTTTGAGGTGGCAAGAGAAGCAAGCAGCCCCATTCTCTGTGCCTCTGTGCGAGCACTGCCATGGGCAGATGAGGCTGAGCAACAGCTTTCCAGGCTAGCCCCTTCTGGCTGCCAGCTATCTGCAGACGTTCGCACTTTCGGAGCAGGGCTGT
The DNA here is from genome assembly GCF_030867145.1 of Opisthocomus hoazin. Classification (NCBI taxonomy): domain Eukaryota; kingdom Metazoa; phylum Chordata; class Aves; order Opisthocomiformes; family Opisthocomidae; genus Opisthocomus; species Opisthocomus hoazin. Next base: position 7,103,195 of record NC_134440.1, read on the forward strand.
GATAGGAGCCTGGCTGGGACACCACCATTCCCAGCATGCGTTTGAAGTTTCAAGTGGCAAGATAAGCAAGCAGCCCCATTGTCTGTGCCTCTATGCGAACAGTGCCATGGGCAGATGAGGCTGAGCAACAGCTTTCCAGGCTAGCCCCTTCTGGCTGCCAGCTATCTGCAGACGTTCGCACTTTCGGAGCAGGGCTGTGATAGGAGCCTGGCTGGGTCACCAACTTTCCCAGGCTACGTTTGAAGTTTGAGGTGGCAAGATAAGCAAGCAGCCCCCTTCTCTGTGCCTCTATGCGAACAGTGCCATGGGCAGATGAGGCTGAGCAACAGCTTTCCAGGCTAGCACCTTCTGGCTGCCAGCTATCTGCAGACGTTACCACTTTCGGAGCAGGGCTGTGATAGGAGCCTGACTAGGACACCAACTTTCCCAGGCTACGTTTGAAGTTTGAGGTGGCAAGACAAACAAGCAGCCCCATTCTCTGTGCCTCTGTGCGAGCACTGCCATGGGCAGATGAGGCTGAGCAACAGCTTTCCAGGCTAGCCCCTTCTGGCTGCCAGCTATCTGCAGACGTTCGCACTTTCGGAGCAGTGCTGTGATAGGAGCCTGGCAGGCACACCACCATTCCCAGCATGCGTTTGAAGTTTCAAGTGGCAAGATAAGCAAGCAGCCCCATTCTCTGTGCCTCTATGCAAACAGTGCCATGGGCAGATGAGGCTGAGCAACAGCTTTCCAGGCTAGCCCCTTCTGGCTGCCAGCTATCTGCAGACGTTCGCACTTTCGGAGCAGGGCTGTGATAGGAGCCTGGCTGGGACACCACCATTCCCAGCATGCGTTTGAAGTTTTAAGTGGCAAGATAAGCAAGCAGCCCCATTCTCTGTGCCTCTATGCGAACAGTGCCATGGGCAGATGAGGCTGAGCAACAGCTTTCCAGGCTAGCCCCTTCTGGCTGCCAGCTATCTGCAGACGTTCGCATTTCAAGAGCAGGACTGCGAAAGGAGCCTAGCAGGTACACCATCTTTCCCAGGCTACGTTTGAAGTTTGAGGTGGCAAGACAAGCAAGCAGCCCCATTCTCTGTGCCTCTGTGCGAGCAGTGCCATGGGCAGATGAGGCTGAGCAACAGCTTTCCAGGCTAGCACCTTCTGGCTGCCAGCTATCTGCAGACGTTCGCACTTTCGGAGCAGGGCTGCGAAAGGAGCCTGGCTGGGACACCAACTTTCCCAGGCTACGTTTGAAGTTTGAGGTGGCAAGACAAGCAAGCAGCCCCATTCGCTGTGCCTCTGTGCGAGCACTGCCATGGGCAGATGAGGCTGAGCAAAAGCTTTCCAGGCTAGCACCTTCTGGCTGCCAGCTATCTGCAGACGTTCGCACTTTCGGAGCAGGGCTGCGAAAGGAGCCTGGCTGGGACACCAACTTTCCCAGACTACGTTTCAAGTTTGAGGTGGCAAGACAAGCAAGCAGCCCCATTCTCTGTGCCTCTGTGCGAGCAGTGCCATGGGCAGATGAGGCTGAGCAACAGCTTTCCAGGCTAGCACCTTCTGGCTGCCAGCTATCTGCAGACGTTCGCACTTTCGGAGCAGGGCTGCGAAAGGAGCCTGGCTGGGACACCAACTTTCCCAGGCTACGTTTGAAGTTTGAGGTGGCAAGACAAGCAAGCAGCCCCATTCGCTGTGCCTCTGTGCGAGCACTGCCATGGGCAGATGAGGCTGAGCAAAAGCTTTCCAGGCTAGCACCTTCTGGCTGCCAGCTATCTGCAGACGTTCGCACTTTCGGAGCAGGGCTGCGAAAGGAGCCTGGCTGGGACACCAACTTTCCCAGGCTACGTTTGAAGTTTGAGGTGGCAAGACAAGCAAGCAGCCCCATTCGCTGTGCCTCTGTGCGAGCACTGCCATGGGCAGATGAGGCTGAGCAAAAGCTTTCCAGGCTAGCACCTTCTGGCTGCCAGCTATCTGCAGACGTTCGCACTTTCGGAGCAGGGCTGCGAAAGGAGCCTGGCTGGGACACCAACTTTCCCAGACTACGTTTGAAGTTTGAGGTGGCAAGACAAGCAAGCAGCCCCATTCTCTGTGCCTCTATGCGAACAGTGCCATGGGCAGATGAGGCTGAGCAAAAGCTTTCCAGGCTAGCCCCTTCTGGCTGCCAGCTATCTGCAGACGTTCGCACTTTCGGAGCACGGGTGCAAGAGGAGCCTGGCAGGGATACCCGTTCCCAGGATACGTTTGAAGGGTTGAGGTGGCAAGACAAGCAAGCAGCTCCACTATCTGTGCCTGTGAGCGAGCACTGCCATGGGCAGATGAGACTGAGTAAGATCTTTCCAGGTTAGCCCCTTCTGCCTGCAAGCTATCTGCAGACGTTTGCATTTTCGGAGCATGGCTGCGAAAGGAGCCTGGCACGGATACCCGTTCCCAATAAACGTTTGAAGTTTCATGTGGCAAGACAAGTAAGCAGCCCCAGTCTCTGTGGTTCCGAGAGAGCAGTGCCATGGGCAGATGAGGCTGAGCAACAGCTTTCCAGGCTAGCACCTTCTGGCTGCCAGCTATCTGCAGACGTTCGCACTTTCGGAGCAGGGCTGCGAAAGGAGCCTGGCTGGGACACCAACTTTCCCAGGCTACGTTTGAAGTTTGAGGTGGCAAGACAAGCAAGCAGCCCCATTCTCTGTGCCTCTGTGCGAGCACTGCCATGGGCAGATGAGGCTGAGCAACAGCTTTCCAGGCTAGCCCCTTCTGGCTGCCAGCTATCTGCAGACGTTCGCACTTTCGGAGCAGGGCTGTGATAGGAGCCTGGCAGGGACACCACCATTCCCAGCATGCGTTTGAAGTTTCAAGTGGCAAGATAAGCAAGCAGCCCCATTGTCTGTGCCTCTATGCGAACAGTGCCATGGGCAGATGAGGCTGAGCAACAGCTTTCCAGGCTAGCCCCTTCTGGCTGCCAGCTATCTGCAGACGTTCGCACTTTCGGAGCAGGGCTGTGATAGGAGCCTGGCTGGGACACCAACTTTCCCAGGCTACGTTTGAAGTTTGAGGTGGCAAGATAAGCAAGCAGCCCCCTTCTCTGTGCCTCTATGCGAACAGTGCCATGGGCAGATGAGGCTGAGCAACAGCTTTCCAGGCTAGCACCTTCTGGCTGCCAGCTATCTGCAGACGTTACCACTTTCGGAGCAGGGCTGTGATAGGAGCCTGACTGGGACACCAACTTTCCCAGGCTACGTTTGAAGTTTGAGGTGGCAAGACAAACAAGCAGCCCCATTCTCTGTGCCTCTGTGCGAGCACTGCCATGGGCAGATGAGGCTGAGCAACAGCTTTCCAGGCTAGCCCCTTCTGGCTGCCAGCTATCTGCAGACGTTCGCACTTTCGGAGCAGTGCTGTGATAGGAGCCTGGCAGGCACACCACGATTCCCAGCATGCGTTTGAAGTTTCAAGTGGCAAGACAAGCAAGCAGCCCCATTCTCTGTGCCTCTGTGCGAGCAGTGCCATGGGCAGATGAGGCTGAGCAACAGCTTTCCAGGTTAGCCCCTTCTGCCTGCCAGCTATCTGCAGACGTTCGCATTTCAAGAGCAGGACTGCGAAAGGAGATTAGCAGGTACACCATCTTTCCCAGGCTACGTTTGAAGTTTGAGGTGGCAAGACAAGCAAGGAGCCCCATTCTCTGTGCCTCTGTGCGAGCAGTGCCATGGGCAGATGAGGCTGAGCAACAGCTTTCCAGGCTAGCACCTTCTGGCTGCCAGCTATCTGCAGACGTTCGCACTTTCGGAGCAGGGCTGCGAAAGGAGCCTGGCTGGGACACCAACTTTCCCAGGCTACGTTTGAAGTTTGAGGTGGCAAGACAAGCAAGCAGCCCCATTCTCTGTGCCTCTCTGCGAGCACTGCCATGGGCAGATGAGGCTGAGCAAAAGCTTTCCAGGCTAGCACCTTCTGGCTGCCAGCTATCTGCAGACGTTCGCACTTTCGGAGCAGGGCTGCGAAAGGAGCCTGGCTGGGACACCATCTTTCCCAGGCTACGTTTGAAGTTTGAGGTGGCAAGACAAGCAAGCAGCCCCATTCTCTGTGCCTCTATGCGAACAGTGCCATGGGCAGATGAGGCTGAGCAACAGCTTTCCAGGCTAGCCCCTTCTGGCTGCCAGCTATCTGCAGACGTTCGCACTTTCGGAGCAGGGCTGTGATAGGAGCCTGGCAGGGACACCACCATTCCCAGCATGCGTTTGAAGTTTCAAGTGGCAAGATAAGCAAGCAGCCCCATTCTCTGTGCCTCTGTGCGAGCACTGCCATGGGCAGATGAGGCTGAGCAACAGCTTTCCAGGCTAGCCCCTTCTGCCTGCCAGCTATCTGCAGACGTTCGCACTTTCGGAGCAGGGCTGTGATAGGAGCCTGGCAGGGACACCACCATTCCCAGCATGCGTTTGAAGTTTCAAGTGGCAAGATAAGCAAGCAGCCCCATTCTCTGTGCCTCTCTGCGAACAGTGCCATGGGCAGATGAGGCTGAGCAACAGCTTTCCAGGCTAGCACCTTCTGGCTGCCAGCTATCTGCAGACGTTACCACTTTCGGAGCAGGGCTGCGAAAGGAGCCTGGCTGGGACACCAACTTTCCCAGGCTACGTTTGAAGTTTCAGTTGGCAAGACAAACAAGCAGCCCCATTCTCTGTGCCTCTGTGCGAGCACTGCCATGGGCAGATGAGGCTGAGCAACAGCTTTCCAGGCTAGCCCCTTCTGCCTGCCAGCTATCTGCAGACGTTCGCACTTTCGGAGCAGGGCTGTGATAGGAGCCTGGCAGGGACACCACCATTCCCAGCATGCGTTTGAAGTTTCAAGTGGCAAGATAAGCAAGCAGCCCCATTCTCTGTGCCTCTATGCGAACAGTGCCATGGGCAGATGAGGCTGAGCAACAGCTTTCCAGGCTAGCCCCTTCTGGCTGCCAGCTATCTGCAGACGTTCGCACTTTCGGAGCAGGGCTGTGATAGGAGCCTGGCTGGGACACCAACTTTCCCAGGCTACGTTTGAAGTTTGAGGTGGCAAGATAAGCAAGCAGCCCCCTTCTCTGTGCCTCTATGCGAACAGTGCCATGGGCAGATGAGGCTGAGCAACAGCTTTCCAGGCTAGCACCTTCTGGCTGCCAGCTATCTGCAGATGTTACCACTTTCGGAGCAGGGCTGCGAAAGGAGCCTGGCTGGGACACCAACTTTCCCAGGCTACGTTTGAATTTTGAGGTGGCAAGACAAACAAGCAGCCCCATTCTCTGTGCCTCTATGCGAACAGTGCCATGGGCAGATGAGGCTGAGCAACAGCTTTCCAGGCTAGCACCTTCTGGCTGCCAGCTATCTGCAGACGTTCGCACTTTCGGAGCAGGGCTGCGAAAGGAGCCTGGCTGGGACACCAACTTTCCCAGGCTAGGTTTGAAGTTTGAGGTGGCAAGACAAGCAAGCAGCCCCATTCTCTGTGCCTCTGTGCGAGCACTGCCATGGGCAGATGAGGCTGAGCAAAAGCTTTCCAGGCTACCACCTTCTGGCTGCCAGCTATCTGCAGATGTTCGCACTTTCGGAGCAGGGCTGCGAAAGGAGCCTGGCTGGGACACCAACTTTCCCAGGCTACGTTTGAAGTTTGAGGTGGCAAGACAAGCAAGCAGCCCCATTCTCTGTGCCTCTATGCGAACAGTGCCATGGGCAGATGAGGCTGAGCAACAGCTTTCCAGGCTAGCCCCTTCTGGCTGCCAGCTATCTGCAGACGTTCGCACTTTCGGAGCAGGGCTGTGATAGGAGCCTGGCAGGGACACCACCATTCCCAGCATGCGTTTGAAGTTTCAAGTGGCAAGATAAGCAAGCAGCCCCATTCTCTGTGCCTCTCTGCGAACAGTGCCATGGGCAGATGAGGCTGAGCAACAGCTTTCCAGGCTAGCACCTTCTGGCTGCCAGCTATCTGCAGACGTTACCACTTTCGGAGCAGGGCTGCGAAAGGAGACTGGCTGGGACACCAACTTTCCCAGGCTACGTTTGAAGTTTCAGTTGGCAAGACAAACAAGCAGCCCCATTCTCTGTGCCTCTGTGCGAGCACTGCCATGGGCAGATGAGGCTGAGCAACAGCTTTCCAGGCTAGCCCCTTCTGGCTGCCAGCTATCTGCAGACGTTCGCACTTTCGGAGCAGGGCTGTGATAGGAGCCTGGCAGGGACACCACCATTCCCAGCATGCGTTTGAAGTTTCAAGTGGCAAGATAAGCAAGCAGCCCCATTCTCTGTGCCTCTATGCGAACAGTGCCATGGGCAGATGAGGCTGAGCAACAGCTTTCCAGGCTAGCCCCTTCTGGCTGCCACCTATCTGCAGACGTTCGCACTTTCGGAGCAGGGCTGTGATAGGAGCCTGGCTGGGACACCAACTTTCCCAGGCTACGTTTGAAGTTTGAGGTGGCAAGATAAGCAAGCAGCCCCCTTCTCTGTGCCTCTATGCGAACAGTGCCATGGGCAGATGAGGCTGAGCAACAGCTTTCCAGGCTAGCACCTTCTGGCTGCCAGCTATCTGCAGACGTTCGCACTTTCGGAGCAGGGCTGCGAAAGGAGCCTGGCTGGGACACCCACTTTCCCAGGCTACATTTGAAGTTTGAGGTGGCAAGACAAGCAAGCAGCCCCATTCTCTGTGCCTCTGTGCGAGCACTGCCATGGGCAGATGAGGCTGAGCAAAAGCTTTCCAGGCTACCACCTTCTGGCTGCCAGCTATCTGCAGATGTTCGCACTTTCGGAGCAGGGCTGCGAAAGGAGCCTGGCTGGGACACCAACTTTCCCAGGCTACGTTTGAAGTTTGAGGTGGCAAGACAAGCAAGCAGCCCCATTCTCTGTGCCTCTATGAGAACAGTGCCATGGGCAGATGAGGCTGAGCAACAGCTTTCCAGGCTAGCACCTTCTGGCTGCCAGCTATCTGCAGACGTTCGCACTTTCGGAGCAGGGCTGTGATAGGAGCCTGGCAGGGACACCACCATTCCCAGCATGCGTTTGAAGTTTCAAGTGGCAAGATAAGCAAGCAGCCCCATTCTCTGTGCCTCTGTGCGAGCACTGCCATGGGCAGATGAGGCTGAGCAACAGCTTTCCAGGCTAGCCCCTTCTGGCTGCCAGCTATCTGCAGACGTTCGCACTTTCGGAGCAGGGCTGTGATAGGAGCCTGGCAGGGACACCACCATTCCCAGCATGCGTTTGAAGTTTCAAGTGGCAAGATAAGCAAGCAGCCCCATTCTCTGTGCCTCTCTGCGAACAGTGCCATGGGCAGATGAGGCTGAGCAACAGCTTTCCAGGCTAGCACCTTCTGGCTGCCAGCTATCTGCAGACGTTCGCACTTTCGGAGCAGGGCTGCGAAAGGAGCCTGGCTGGGACACCAACTTTCCCAGGCTACGTTTGAAGTTTCAAGTGGCAAGACAAACAAGCAGCCCCATTCTCTGTGCCTCTGTGCGAGCACTGCCATGGGCAGATGAGGCTGAGCAACAGCTTTCCAGGCTAGCCCCTTCTGCCTGCCAGCTATCTGCAGACGTTCGCACTTTCGGATCAGGGCTGTGATAGGAGCCTGGCAGGGACACCACCATTCCCAGCATGCGTTTGAATTTTCAAGTGGCAAGATAAGCAAGCAGCCCCATTGTCTGTGCCTCTATGCGAACAGTGCCATGGGCAGATGAGGCTGAGCAACAGCTTTCCAGGCTAGCACCTTCTGGCTGCCAGCTATCTGCAAACGTTCGCACTTTCGGATCAGGGCTGTGATAGGAGCCTCGCAGGGACACCACCATTCCCAGCATGCGTTTGAAGTTTTAAGTGGCAAGATAAGCAAGCAGCCCCATTCTCTGTGCCTCTATGCGAACAGTGCCATGGGCAGATGAGGCTGAGCAACAGCTTTCCAGGCTAGCCCCTTCTGGCTGCCAGCTATCTGCAGACGTTCGCACTTTCGGAGCAGGGCTGTGATAGGAGCCTGGCTGGGACACCAACTTTCCCAGGCTACGTTTGAAGTTTGAGGTGGCAAGATAAGCAAGCAGCCCCCTTCTCTGTGCCTCTATGCGAACAGTGCCATGGGCAGATGAGGCTGAGCAACAGCTTTCCAGGCTAGCACCTTCTGGCTGCCAGCTATCTGCAGATGTTACCACTTTCGGAGCAGGGCTGCGAAAGGAGCCTGGCTGGGACACCAACTTTCCCAGGCTACGTTTGAAGTTTGAGGTGGCAAGACAAACAAGCAGCCCCATTCTCTGTGCCTCTATGCGAACAGTGCCATGGGCAGATGAGGCTGAGCAACAGCTTTCCAGGCTAGCACCTTCTGGCTGCCAGCTATCTGCAGACGTTCGCACTTTCGGAGCAGGGCTGCGAAAGGAGCCTGGCTGGGACACCAACTTTCCCAGGCTAGGTTTGAAGTTTGAGGTGGCAAGACAAGCAAGCAGCCCCATTCTCTGTGCCTCTGTGCGAGCACTGCCATGGGCAGATGAGGCTGAGCAAAAGCTTTCCAGGCTACCACCTTCTGGCTGCCAGCTATCTGCAGATGTTCGCACTTTCGGAGCAGGGCTGCGAAAGGAGCCTGGCTGGGACACCAACTTTCCCAGGCTACGTTTGAAGTTTGAGGTGGCAAGACAAGCAAGCAGCCCCATTCTCTGTGCCTCTATGCGAACAGTGCCATGGGCAGATGAGGCTGAGCAACAGCTTTCCAGGCTAGCCCCTTCTGGCTGCCAGCTATCTGCAGACGTTCGCACTTTCGGAGCAGGGCTGTGATAGGAGCCTGGCAGGGACACCACCATTCCCAGCATGCGTTTGAAGTTTCAAGTGGCAAGATAAGCAAGCAGCCCCATTCTCTGTGCCTCTCTGCGAACAGTGCCATGGGCAGATGAGGCTGAGCAACAGCTTTCCAGGCTAGCACCTTCTGGCTGCCAGCTATCTGCAGACGTTACCACTTTCGGAGCAGGGCTGCGAAAGGAGCCTGGCTGGGACACCAACTTTCCCAGGCTACGTTTGAAGTTTCAGTTGGCAAGACAAACAAGCAGCCCCATTCTCTGTGCCTCTGTGCGAGCACTGCCATGGGCAGATGAGGCTGAGCAACAGCTTTCCAGGCTAGCCCCTTCTGGCTGCCAGCTATCTGCAGACGTTCGCACTTTCGGAGCAGGGCTGTGATAGGAGCCTGGCAGGGACACCACCATTCCCAGCATGCGTTTGAAGTTTCAAGTGGCAAGATAAGCAAGCAGCCCCATTCTCTGTGCCTCTATGCGAACAGTGCCATGGGCAGATGAGGCTGAGCAACAGCTTTCCAGGCTAGCCCCTTCTGGCTGCCACCTATCTGCAGACGTTCGCACTTTCGGAGCAGGGCTGTGATAGGAGCCTGGCTGGGACACCAACTTTCCCAGGCTACGTTTGAAGTTTGAGGTGGCAAGATAAGCAAGCAGCCCCCTTCTCTGTGCCTCTATGCGAACAGTGCCATGGGCAGATGAGGCTGAGCAACAGCTTTCCAGGCTAGCACCTTCTGGCTGCCAGCTATCTGCAGACGTTCGCACTTTCGGAGCAGGGCTGCGAAAGGAGCCTGGCTGGGACACCCACTTTCCCAGGCTACATTTGAAGTTTGAGGTGGCAAGACAAGCAAGCAGCCCCATTCTCTGTGCCTCTGTGCGAGCACTGCCATGGGCAGATGAGGCTGAGCAAAAGCTTTCCAGGCTACCACCTTCTGGCTGCCAGCTATCTGCAGATGTTCGCACTTTCGGAGCAGGGCTGCGAAAGGAGCCTGGCTGGGACACCAACTTTCCCAGGCTACGTTTGAAGTTTGAGGTGGCAAGACAAGCAAGCAGCCCCATTCTCTGTGCCTCTATGAGAACAGTGCCATGGGCAGATGAGGCTGAGCAACAGCTTTCCAGGCTAGCACCTTCTGGCTGCCAGCTATCTGCAGACGTTCGCACTTTCGGAGCAGGGCTGTGATAGGAGCCTGGCAGGGACACCACCATTCCCAGCATGCGTTTGAAGTTTCAAGTGGCAAGATAAGCAAGCAGCCCCATTCTCTGTGCCTCTGTGCGAGCACTGCCATGGGCAGATGAGGCTGAGCAACAGCTTTCCAGGCTAGCCCCTTCTGGCTGCCAGCTATCTGCAGACGTTCGCACTTTCGGAGCAGGGCTGTGATAGGAGCCTGGCAGGGACACCACCATTCCCAGCATGCGTTTGAAGTTTCAAGTGGCAAGATAAGCAAGCAGCCCCATTCTCTGTGCCTCTCTGCGAACAGTGCCATGGGCAGATGAGGCTGAGCAACAGCTTTCCAGGCTAGCACCTTCTGGCTGCCAGCTATCTGCAGACGTTCGCACTTTCGGAGCAGGGCTGCGAGAGGAGCCTGGCTGGGACACCAACTTTCCCAGGCTACGTTTGAAGTTTCAAGTGGCAAGACAAACAAGCAGCCCCATTCTCTGTGCCTCTGTGCGAGCACTGCCATGGGCAGATGAGGCTGAGCAACAGCTTTCCAGGCTAGCCCCTTCTGCCTGCCAGCTATCTGCAGACGTTCGCACTTTCGGATCAGGGCTGTGATAGGAGCCTGGCAGGGACACCACCATTCCCAGCATGCGTTTGAATTTTCAAGTGGCAAGATAAGCAAGCAGCCCCATTGTCTGTGCCTCTATGCGAACAGTGCCATGGGCAGATGAGGCTGAGCAACAGCTTTCCAGGCTAGCACCTTCTGGCTGCCAGCTATCTGCAAACGTTCGCACTTTCGGATCAGGGCTGTGATAGGAGCCTCGCAGGGACACCACCATTCCCAGCATGCGTTTGAAGTTTTAAGTGGCAAGATAAGCAAGCAGCCCCATTCTCTGTGCCTCTATGCGAACAGTGCCATGGGCAGATGAGGCTGAGCAACAGCTTTCCAGGCTAGCCCCTTCTGGATGCCAGCTATCTGCAGACGTTCGCATTTCAAGAGCAGGACTGCGAAAGGAGCCTTAGCAGGTACACCATATTTCCCAGGCTACATTTGAAGTTTGAGGTGGCAAGACAAGCAAGGAGCCCCATTCTCTGTGCCTCTGTGCGAGCAGTGCCATGGGCAGATGAGGCTGAGCAGCAGCTTTCCAGGCTAGCACCTTCTGGCTGCCAGCTATCTGCAGACGTTCGCATTTCAAGAGCAGGACTGCGAAAGGAGCCTAGCAGGTACACCATCTTTCCCAGGATACGGTTGAAGTTTGAGGTGGCAAGACAAGCAAGCAGCCCCATTCGCTGTGCCTCTGTGCGAGCACTGCCATGGGCAGATGAGGCTGAGCAAAAGCTTTCCAGGCTAGCACCTTCTGGCTGCCAGCTATCTGCAGACGTTCGCACTTTCGGAGCAGGGCTGCGAAAGGAGCCTGGCTGGGACACCAACTTTCCCAGACTACGTTTGAAGTTTGAGGTGGCAAGACAAGCAAGCAGCCCCATTCTCTGTGCCTCTATGCGAACAGTGCCATGGGCAGATGAGGCTGAGCAAAAGCTTTCCAGGCTAGCCCCTTCTGGCTGCCAGCTATCTGCAGACGTTCACACTTTCGGAGCACGGGTGCAAGAGGAGCCTGGCAGGGATACCCGTTCCCAGGATACGTTTGAAGGGTTGAGGTGGCAAGACAAGCAAGCAGCTCCACTATCTGTGCCTGTGAGCGAGCACTGCCATGGGCAGATGAGACTGAGTAAGATCTTTCCAGGTTAGCCCCTTCTGCCTGCAAGCTATCTGCAGACGTTTGCATTTTCGGAGCATGGCTGCGAAAGGAGCCTGGCACGGATACCCGTTCCCAATAAACGTTTGAAGTTTCATGTGGCAAGACAAGTAAGCAGCCCCAGTCTCTGTGGTTCAGAGAGAGCAGTGCCATGGGCAGATGAGGCTGAGCAACAGCTTTCCAGGCTAGCACCTTCTGGCTGCCAGCTATCTGCAGACGTTCGCACTTTCGGAGCAGGGCTGCGAAAGGAGCCTGGCTGGGACACCAACTTTCCCAGGCTACGTTTGAAGTTTGAGGTGGCAAGACAAGCAAGCAGCCCCATTCTCTGTGCCTCTGTGCGAGCACTGCCATGGGCAGATGAGGCTGAGCAACAGCTTTCCAGGCTAGCCCCTTCTGGCTGCCAGCTATCTGCAGACGTTCGCACTTTCGGAGCAGGGCTGTGATAGGAGCCTGGCAGGGACACCACCATTCCCAGCATGCGTTTGAAGTTTCAAGTGGCAAGATAAGCAAGCAGCCCCATTGTCTGTGCCTCTATGCGAACAGTGCCATGGGCAGATGAGGCTGAGCAACAGCTTTCCAGGCTAGCCCCTTCTGGCTGCCAGCTATCTGCAGACGTTCGCACTTTCGGAGCAGGGCTGTGATAGGAGCCTGGCTGGGACACCAACTTTCCCAGGCTACGTTTGAAGTTTGAGGTGGCAATATAAGCAAGCAGCCCCCTTCTCTGTGCCTCTATGCGAACAGTGCCATGGGCAGATGAGGCTGAGCAACAGCTTTCCAGGCTAGCACCTTCTGGCTGCCAGCTATCTGCAGACGTTACCACTTTCGGAGCAGGGCTGTGATAGGAGCCTGACTGGGACACCAACTTTCCCAGGCTACGTTTGAAGTTTGAGGTGGCAAGACAAACAAGCAGCCCCATTCTCTGTGCCTCTGTGCGAGCACTGCCATGGGCAGATGAGGCTGAGCAACAGCTTTCCAGGCTAGCCCCTTCTGGCTGCCAGCTATCTGCAGACGTTTGCACTTTCGGAGCAGTGCTGTGATAGGAGCCTGGCAGGCACACCACGATTCCCAGCATGCGTTTGAAGTTTCAAGTGGCAAGACAAGCAAGCAGCCCCATTCTCTGTGCCTCTGTGCGAGCAGTGCCATGGGCAGATGAGGCTGAGCAACAGCTTTCCAGGTTAGCCCCTTCTGCCTGCCAGCTATCTGCAGACGTTCGCATTTCAAGAGCAGGACTGCGAAAGGAGATTAGCAGGTACACCATCTTTCCCAGGCTACGTTTGAAGTTTGAGGTGGCAAGACAAGCAAGGAGCCCCATTCTCTGTGCCTCTGTGCGAGCAGTGCCATGGGCAGATGAGGCTTAGCAACAGCTTTCCAGGCTAGCACCTTCTGGCTGCCAGCTATCTGCAGACGTTCGCACTTTCGGAGCAGGGCTGCGAAAGGAGCCTGGCTGGGACACCAACTTTCCCAGGCTACGTTTGAAGTTTGAGGTGGCAAGACAAGCAAGCAGCCCCATTCTCTGTGCCTCTCTGCGAGCACTGCCATGGGCAGATGAGGCTGAGCAAAAGCTTTCCAGGCTAGCACCTTCTGGCTGCCAGCTATCTGCAGACGTTCGCACTTTCGGAGCAGGGCTGCGAAAGGAGCCTGGCTGGGACACCATCTTTCCCAGGCTACGTTTGAAGTTTGAGGTGGCAAGACAAGCAAGCAGCCCCATTCTCTGTGCCTCTATGCGAACAGTGCCATGGGCAGATGAGGCTGAGCAACAGCTTTCCAGGCTAGCCCCTTCTGGCTGCCAGCTATCTGCAGACGTTCGCACTTTCGGAGCAGGGCTGTGATAGGAGCCTGGCAGGGACACCACCATTCCCAGCATGCGTTTGAAGTTTCAAGTGGCAAGATAAGCAAGCAGCCCCATTCTCTGTGCCTCTGTGCGAGCACTGCCATGGGCAGATGAGGCTGAGCAACAGCTTTCCAGGCTAGCCCCTTCTGCCTGCCAGCTATCTGCAGACGTTCGCACTTTCGGAGCAGGGCTGTGATAGGAGCCTGGCAGGGACACCACCATTCCCAGCATGCGTTTGAAGTTTCAAGTGGCAAGATAAGCAAGCAGCCCCATTCTCTGTGCCTCTCTGCGAACAGTGCCATGGGCAGATGAGGCTGAGCAACAGCTTTCCAGGCTAGCACCTTCTGGCTGCCAGCTATCTGCAGACGTTACCACTTTCGGAGCAGGGCTGCGAAAGGAGCCTGGCTGGGACACCAACTTTCCCAGGCTACGTTTGAAGTTTCAGTTGGCAAGACAAACAAGCAGCCCCATTCTCTGTGCCTCTGTGCGAGCACTGCCATGGGCAGATGAGGCTGAGCAACAGCTTTCCAGGCTAGCCCCTTCTGCCTGCCAGCTATCTGCAGACGTTCGCACTTTCGGAGCAGGGCTGTGATAGGAGCCTGGCAGGGACACCACCATTCCCAGCATGCGTTTGAAGTTTCAAGTGGCAAGATAAGCAAGCAGCCCCATTCTCTGTGCCTCTATGCGAACAGTGCCATGGGCAGATGAGGCTGAGCAACAGCTTTCCAGGCTAGCCCCTTCTGGCTGCCAGCTATCTGCAGACGTTCGCACTTTCGGAGCAGGGCTGTGATAGGAGCCTGGCTGGGACACCAACTTTCCCAGGCTACGTTTGAAGTTTGAGGTGGCAAGATAAGCAAGCAGCCCCCTTCTCTGTGCCTCTATGCGAACAGTGCCATGGGCAGATAAGGCTGAGCAACAGCTTTCCAGGCTAGCACCTTCTGGCTGCCAGCTATCTGCAGATGTTACCACTTTCGGAGCAGGGCTGCGAAAGGAGCCTGGCTGGGACACCAACTTTCCCAGGCTACGTTTGAAGTTTCAAGTGGCAAGACAAACAAGCAGCCCCATTCTCTGTGCCTCTATGCGAACAGTGCCATGGGCAGATGAGGCTGAGCAACAGCTTTCCAGGCTAGCACCTTCTGACTGCCAGCTATCTGCAGACGTTCGCACTTTCGGAGCAGGGCTGCGAAAGGAGCCTGGCTGGGACACCAACTTTCCCAGGCTAGGTTTGAAGTTTGAGGTGGCAAGACAAGCAAGCAGCCCCATTCTCTGTGCCTCTGTGCGAGCACTGCCATGGGCAGATGAGGCTGAGCAAAAGCTTTCCAGGCTACCACCTTCTGGCTGCCAGCTATCTGCAGATGTTCGCACTTTCGGAGCAGGGCTGTGATAGGAGCCTGGCAGGGACACCACCATTCCCAGCATGCGTTTGAAGTTTCAAGTGGCAAGATAAGCAAGCAGCCCCATTCTCTGTGCCTCTGTGCGAGCACTGCCATGGGCAGATGAGGCTGAGCAACAGCTTTCCAGGCTAGCCCCTTCTGCCTGCCAGCTATCTGCAGACGTTCGCACTTTCGGAGCAGGGCTGTGATAGGAGCCTGGCAGGGACACCACCATTCCCAGCATGCGTTTGAAGTTTCAAGTGGCAAGATAAGCAAGCAGCCCCATTCTCTGTGCCTCTGTGCGAGCACTGCCATGGGCAGATGAGGCTGAGCAACAGCTTTCCAGGCTAGCCCCTTCTGCCTGCCAGCTATCTGCAGACGTTCGCACTTTCGGAGCAGGGCTGTGATAGGAGCCTGGCAGGGACACCACCATTCCCAGCATGCGTTTGAAGTTTCAAGTGGCAAGATAAGCAAGCAGCCCCATTCTCTGTGCCTCTCTGCGAACAGTGCCATGGGCAGATGAGGCTGAGCAACAGCTTTCCAGGCTAGCCCCTTCTGGCTGCCAGCTATCTGCAGACGTTACCACTTTCGGAGCAGGGCTGCGAAAGGAGCCTGGCTGGGACACCAACTTTCCCAGGCTACGTTTGAAGTTTCAGTTGGCAAGACAAACAAGCAGCCCCATTCTCTGTGCCTCTGTGCGAGCACTGCCATGGGCAGATGAGGCTGAGCAACAGCTTTCCAGGCTAGCCCCTTCTGCCTGCCAGCTATCTGCAGACGTTCGCACTTTCGGAGCAGGGCTGTGATAGGAGCCTGGCAGGGACACCACCATTCCCAGCATGCGTTTGAAGTTTCAAGTGGCAAGATAAGCAAGCAGCCCCCTTCTCTGTGCCTCTATGCGAACAGTGCCATGGGCAGATAAGGCTGAGCAACAGCTTTCCAGGCTAGCACCTTCTGGCTGCCAGCTATCTGCAGATGTTACCACTTTCGGAGCAGGGCTGCGAAAGGAGCCTGGCTGGGACACCAACTTTCCCAGGCTACGTTTGAAGTTTGAGGTGGCAAGACAAACAAGCAGCCCCATTCTCTGTGCCTCTATGCGAACAGTGCCATGGGCAGATGAGGCTGAGCAACAGCTTTCCAGGCTAGCACCTTCTGGCTGCCAGCTATCTGCAGACGTTCGCACTTTCGGAGCAGGGCTGCGAAAGGAGCCTGGCTGGGACACCAACTTTCCCAGGCTAGGTTTGAAGTTTGAGGTGGCAAGACAAGCAAGCAGCCCCATTCTCTGTGCCTCTGTGCGAGCACTGCCATGGGCAGATGAGGCTGAGCAAAAGCTTTCCAGGCTACCACCTTCTGGCTGCCAGCTATCTGCAGATGTTCGCACTTTCGGAGCAGGGCTGCGAAAGGAGCCTGGCTGGGACATCAACTTTCCCAGGCTACGTTTGAAGTTTGAGGTGGCAAGACAAGCAAGCAGCCCCATTCTCTGTGCCTCTATGCGAACAGTGCCATGGGCAGATGAGGCTGAGCAACAGCTTTCCAGGCTAGCCCCTTCTGGCTGCCAGCTATCTGCAGACGTTCGCACTTTCGGAGCAGGGCTGTGATAGGAGCCTGGCAGGGACACCACCATTCCCAGCATGCGTTTGAAGTTTCAAGTGGCAAGATAAGCAAGCAGCCCCATTCTCTGTGCCTCTCTGCGAACAGTGCCATGGGCAGATGAGGCTGAGCAACAGCTTTCCAGGCTAGCACCTTCTGGCTGCCAGCTATCTGCAGACGTTACCACTTTCGGAGCAGGGCTGCGAAAGGAGCCTGGCTGGGACACCAACTTTCCCAGGCTACGTTTGAAGTTTCAGTTGGCAAGACAAACAAGCAGCCCCATTCTCTGTGCCTCTGTGCGAGCACTGCCATGGGCAGATGAGGCTGAGCAACAGCTTTCCAGGCTAGCCCCTTCTGGCTGCCAGCTATCTGCAGACGTTCGCACTTTCGGAGCAGGGCTGTGATAGGAGCCTGGCAGGGACACCACCATTCCCAGCATGCGTTTGAAGTTTCAAGTGGCAAGATAAGCAAGCAGCCCCATTCTCTGTGCCTCTATGCGAACAGTGCCATGGGCAGATGAGGCTGAGCAACAGCTTTCCAGGCTAGCCCCTTCTGGCTGCCACCTATCTGCAGACGTTCGCACTTTCGGAGCAGGGCTGTGATAGGAGCCTGGCTGGGACACCAACTTTCCCAGGCTACGTTTGAAGTTTGAGGTGGCAAGATAAGCAAGCAGCCCCCTTCTCTGTGCCTCTATGCGAACAGTGCCATGGGCAGATGAGGCTGAGCAACAGCTTTCCAGGCTAGCACCTTCTGGCTGCCAGCTATCTGCAGACGTTCGCACTTTCGGAGCAGGGCTGCGAAAGGAGCCTGGCTGGGACACCCACTTTCCCAGGCTACATTTGAAGTTTGAGGTGGCAAGACAAGCAAGCAGCCCCATTCTCTGTGCCTCTGTGCGAGCACTGCCATGGGCAGATGAGGCTGAGCAAAAGCTTTCCAGGCTACCACCTTCTGGCTGCCAGCTATCTGCAGATGTTCGCACTTTCGGAGCAGGGCTGCGAAAGGAGCCTGGCTGGGACACCAACTTTCCCAGGCTACGTTTGAAGTTTGAGGTGGCAAGACAAGCAAGCAGCCCCATTCTCTGTGCCTCTATGAGAACAGTGCCATGGGCAGATGAGGCTGAGCAACAGCTTTCCAGGCTAGCACCTTCTGGCTGCCAGCTATCTGCAGACGTTCGCACTTTCGGAGCAGGGCTGTGATAGGAGCCTGGCAGGGACACCACCATTCCCAGCATGCGTTTGAAGTTTCAAGTGGCAAGATAAGCAAGCAGCCCCATTCTCTGTGCCTCTGTGCGAGCACTGCCATGGGCAGATGAGGCTGAGCAACAGCTTTCCAGGCTAGCCCCTTCTGGCTGCCAGCTATCTGCAGACGTTCGCACTTTCGGAGCAGGGCTGTGATAGGAGCCTGGCAGGGACACCACCATTCCCAGCATGCGTTTGAAGTTTCAAGTGGCAAGATAAGCAAGCAGCCCCATTCTCTGTGCCTCTCTGCGAACAGTGCCATGGGCAGATGAGGCTGAGCAACAGCTTTCCAGGCTAGCACCTTCTGGCTGCCAGCTATCTGCAGACGTTCGCACTTTCGGAGCAGGGCTGCGAAAGGAGCCTGGCTGGGACACCAACTTTCCCAGGCTACGTTTGAAGTTTCAAGTGGCAAGACAAACAAGCAGCCCCATTCTCTGTGCCTCTGTGCGAGCACTGCCATGGGCAGATGAGGCTGAGCAACAGCTTTCCAGGCTAGCCCCTTCTGCCTGCCAGCTATCTGCAGACGTTCGCACTTTCGGATCAGGGCTGTGATAGGAGCCTGGCAGGGACACCACCATTCCCAGCATGCGTTTGAATTTTCAAGTGGCAAGATAAGCAAGCAGCCCCATTGTCTGTGCCTCTATGCGAACAGTGCCATGGGCAGATGAGGCTGAGCAACAGCTTTCCAGGCTAGCACCTTCTGGCTGCCAGCTATCTGCAAACGTTCGCACTTTCGGATCAGGGCTGTGATAGGAGCCTCGCAGGGACACCACCATTCCCAGCATGCGTTTGAAGTTTTAAGTGGCAAGATAAGCAAGCAGCCCCATTCTCTGTGCCTCTATGCGAACAGTGCCATGGGCAGATGAGGCTGAGCAACAGCTTTCCAGGCTAGCCCCTTCTGGATGCCAGCTATCTGCAGACGTTCGCATTTCAAGAGCAGGACTGCGAAAGGAGCCTTAGCAGGTACACCATATTTCCCAGGATACGTTTGAAGTTTGAGGTGGCAAGACAAGCAAGGAGCCCCATTCTCTGTGCCTCTGTGCGAGCAGTGCCATGGGCAGATGAGGCTGAGCAGCAGCTTTCCAGGCTAGCACCTTCTGGCTGCCAGCTATCTGCAGACGTTCGCATTTCAAGAGCAGGACTGCGAAAGGAGCCTAGCAGGTACACCATCTTTCCCAGGATACGGTTGAAGTTTGAGGTGGCAAGACAAGCAAGCAGCCCCATTCGCTGTGCCTCTGTGCGAGCACTGCCATGGGCAGATGAGGCTGAGCAAAAGCTTTCCAGGCTAGCACCTTCTGGCTGCCAGCTATCTGCAGACGTTCGCACTTTCGGAGCAGGGCTGCGAAAGGAGCCTGGCTGGGACACCAACTTTCCCAGACTACGTTTGAAGTTTGAGGTGGCAAGACAAGCAAGCAGCCCCATTCTCTGTGCCTCTATGCGAACAGTGCCATGGGCAGATGAGGCTGAGCAAAAGCTTTCCAGGCTAGCCCCTTCTGGCTGCCAGCTATCTGCAGACGTTCACACTTTCGGAGCACGGGTGCAAGAGGAGCCTGGCAGGGATACCCGTTCCCAGGATACGTTTGAAGGGTTGAGGTGGCAAGACAAGCAAGCAGCTCCACTATCTGTGCCTGTGAGCGAGCACTGCCATGGGCAGATGAGACTGAGTAAGATCTTTCCAGGTTAGCCCCTTCTGCCTGCAAGCTATCTGCAGACGTTTGCATTTTCGGAGCATGGCTGCGAAAGGAGCCTGGCACGGATACCCGTTCCCAATAAACGTTTGAAGTTTCATGTGGCAAGACAAGTAAGCAGCCCCAGTCTCTGTGGTTCCGAGAGAGCAGTGCCATGGGCAGATGAGGCTGAGCAAAAGCTTTCCAGGCTAGCACCTTCTGGCTGCCAGCTATCTGCAGACGTTCGCACTTTCGGAGCAGGGCTGCGAAAGGAGCCTGGCTGGGACACCAACTTTCCCAGGCTACGTTTGAAGTTTGAGGTGGCAAGACAAGCAAGCAGCCCCATTCTCTGTGCCTCTGTGCGAGCACTGCCATGGGCAGATGAGGCTGAGCAACAGCTTTCCAGGCTAGCCCCTTCTGGCTGCCAGCTATCTGCAGACGTTCGCACTTTCGGAGCAGGGCTGTGATAGGAGCCTGGCAGGGACACCACCATTCCCAGCATGCGTTTGAAGTTTCAAGTGGCAAGATAAGCAAGCAGCCCCATTGTCTGTGCCTCTATGCGAACAGTGCCATGGGCAGATGAGGCTGAGCAACAGCTTTCCAGGCTAGCCCCTTCTGGCTGCCAGCTATCTGCAGACGTTCGCACTTTCGGAGCAGGGCTGTGATAGGAGCCTGGCTGGGACACCAACTTTCCCAGGCTACGTTTGAAGTTTGAGGTGGCAAGATAAGCAAGCAGCCCCCTTCTCTGTGCCTCTATGCGAACAGTGCCATGGGCAGATGAGGCTGAGCAACAGCTTTCCAGGCTAGCACCTTCTGGCTGCCAGCTATCTGCAGACGTTACCACTTTCGGAGCAGGGTTGTGATAGGAGCCTGACTGGGACACCAACTTTCCCAGGCTACGTTTGAAGTTTGAGGTGGCAAGACAAACAAGCAGCCCCATTCTCTGTGCCTCTGTGCGAGCACTGCCATGGGCAGATGAGGCTGAGCAACAGCTTTCCAGGCTAGCCCCTTCTGGCTGCCAGCTATCTGCAGACGTTTGCACTTTCGGAGCAGTGCTGTGATAGGAGCCTGGCAGGCACACCACGATTCCCAGAATGCGTTTGAAGTTTCAAGTGGCAAGACAAGCAAGCAGCCCCATTCTCTGTGCCTCTGTGCGAGCAGTGCCATGGGCAGATGAGGCTGAGCAACAGCTTTCCAGGTTAGCCCCTTCTGCCTGCCAGCTATCTGCAGACGTTCGCATTTCAAGAGCAGGACTGCGAAAGGAGATTAGCAGGTACACCATCTTTCCCAGGCTACGTTTGAAGTTTGAGGTGGCAAGACAAGCAAGGAGCCCCATTCTCTGTGCCTCTGTGCGAGCAGTGCCATGGGCAGATGAGGCTGAGCAACAGCTTTCCAGGCTAGCACCTTCTGGCTGCCAGCTATCTGCAGACGTTCGCACTTTCGGAGCAGGGCTGCGAAAGGAGCCTGGCTGGGACACCAACTTTCCCAGGCTACGTTTGAAGTTTGAGGTGGCAAGACAAGCAAGCAGCCCCATTCTCTGTGCCTCTCTGCGAGCACTGCCATGGGCAGATGAGGCTGAGCAAAAGCTTTCCAGGCTAGCACCTTCTGGCTGCCAGCTATCTGCAGACGTTCGCACTTTCGGAGCAGGGCTGCGAAAGGAGCCTGGCTGGGACACCATCTTTCCCAGGCTACGTTTGAAGTTTGAGGTGGCAAGACAAGCAAGCAGCCCCATTCTCTCTGCCTCTATGCGAACAGTGCCATGGGCAGATGAGGCTGAGCAACAGCTTTCCAGGCTAGCCCCTTCTGGCTGCCAGCTATCTGCAGACGTTCGCACTTTCGGAGCAGGGCTGTGATAGGAGCCTGGCAGGGACACCACCATTCCCAGCATGCGTTTGAAGTTTCAAGTGGCAAGATAAGCAAGCAGCCCCATTCTCTGTGCCTCTGTGCGAGCACTGCCATGGGCAGATGAGGCTGAGCAACAGCTTTCCAGGCTAGCCCCTTCTGCCTGCCAGCTATCTGCAGACGTTCGCACTTTCGGAGCAGGGCTGTGATAGGAGCCTGGCAGGGACACCACCATTCCCAGCATGCGTTTGAAGTTTCAAGTGGCAAGATAAGCAAGCAGCCCCATTCTCTGTGCCTCTCTGCGAACAGTGCCATGGGCAGATGAGGCTGAGCAACAGCTTTCCAGGCTAGCACCTTCTGGCTGCCAGCTATCTGCAGACGTTACCACTTTCGGAGCAGGGCTGCGAAAGGAGCCTGGCTGGGACACCAACTTTCCCAGGCTACGTTTGAAGTTTCAGTTGGCAAGACAAACAAGCAGCCCCATTCTCTGTGCCTCTGTGCGAGCACTGCCATGGGCAGATGAGGCTGAGCAACAGCTTTCCAGGCTAGCCCCTTCTGCCTGCCAGCTATCTGCAGACGTTCGCACTTTCGGAGCAGGGCTGTGATAGGAGCCTGGCAGGGACACCACCATTCCCAGCATGCGTTTGAAGTTTCAAGTGGCAAGATAAGCAAGCAGCCCCATTCTCTGTGCCTCTATGCGAACAGTGCCATGGGCAGATGAGGCTGAGCAACAGCTTTCCAGGCTAGCCCCTTCTGCCTGCCAGCTATCTGCAGACGTTCGCACTTTCGGAGCAGGGCTGTGATAGGAGCCTGGCTGGGACACCAACTTTCCCAGGCTACGTTTGAAGTTTGAGGTGGCAAGATAAGCAAGCAGCCCCCTTCTCTGTGCCTCTATGCGAACAGTGCCATGGGCAGATAAGGCTGAGCAACAGCTTTCCAGGCTAGCACCTTCTGGCTGCCAGCTATCTGCAGATGTTACCACTTTCGGAGCAGGGCTGCGAAAGGAGCCTGGCTGGGACACCAACTTTCCCAGGCTACGTTTGAAGTTTCAAGTGGCAAGACAAACAAGCAGCCCCATTCTCTGTGCCTCTATGCGAACAGTGCCATGGGCAGATGAGGCTGAGCAACAGCTTTCCAGGCTAGCACCTTCTGACTGCCAGCTATCTGCAGACGTTCGCACTTTCGGAGCAGGGCTGCGAAAGGAGCCTGGCTGGGACACCAACTTTCCCAGGCTAGGTTTGAAGTTTGAGGTGGCAAGACAAGCAAGCAGCCCCATTCTCTGTGCCTCTGTGCGAGCACTGCCATGGGCAGATGAGGCTGAGCAAAAGCTTTCCAGGCTACCACCTTCTGGCTGCCAGCTATCTGCAGATGTTCGCACTTTCGGAGCAGGGCTGTGATAGGAGCCTGGCAGGGACACCACCATTCCCAGCATGCGTTTGAAGTTTCAAGTGGCAAGATAAGCAAGCAGCCCCATTCTCTGTGCCTCTGTGCGAGCACTGCCATGGGCAGATGAGGCTGAGCAACAGCTTTCCAGGCTAGCCCCTTCTGCCTGCCAGCTATCTGCAGACGTTCGCACTTTCGGAGCAGGGCTGTGATAGGAGCCTGGCAGGGACACCACCATTCCCAGCATGCGTTTGAAGTTTCAAGTGGCAAGATAAGCAAGCAGCCCCATTCTCTGTGCCTCTGTGCGAGCACTGCCATGGGCAGATGAGGCTGAGCAACAGCTTTCCAGGCTAGCCCCTTCTGCCTGCCAGCTATCTGCAGACATTCGCACTTTCGGAGCAGGGCTGTGATAGGAGCCTGGCAGGGACACCACCATTCCCAGCATGCGTTTGAAGTTTCAAGTGGCAAGATAAGCAAGCAGCCCCATTCTCTGTGCCTCTCTGCGAACAGTGCCATGGGCAGATGAGGCTGAGCAACAGCTTTCCAGGCTAGCACCTTCTGGCTGCCAGCTATCTGCAGACGTTACCACTTTCGGAGCAGGGCTGCGAAAGGAGCCTGGCTGGGACACCAACTTTCCCAGGCTACGTTTGAAGTTTCAGTTGGCAAGACAAACAAGCAGCCCCATTCTCTGTGCCTCTGTGCGAGCACTGCCATGGGCAGATGAGGCTGAGCAACAGCTTTCCAGGCTAGCCCCTTCTGCCTGCCAGCTATCTGCAGACGTTCGCACTTTCGGAGCAGGGCTGTGATAGGAGCCTGGCAGGGACACCACCATTCCCAGCATGCGTTTGAAGTTTCAAGTGGCAAGATAAGCAAGCAGCCCCATTCTCTGTGCCTCTATGCGAACAGTGCCATGGGCAGATGAGGCTGAGCAACAGCTTTCCAGGCTAGCCCCTTCTGGCTGCCAGCTATCTGCAGACGTTCGCACTTTCGGAGCAGGGCTGTGATAGGAGCCTGGCTGGGACACCAACTTTCCCAGGCTACGTTTGAAGTTTGAGGTGGCAAGATAAGCAAGCAGCCCCCTTCTCTGTGCCTCTATGCGAACAGTGCCATGGGCAGATAAGGCTGAGCAACAGCTTTCCAGGCTAGCACCTTCTGGCTGCCAGCTATCTGCAGATGTTACCACTTTCGGAGCAGGGCTGCGAAAGGAGCCTGGCTGGGACACCAACTTTCCCAGGCTACGTTTGAAGTTTGAGGTGGCAAGACAAACAAGCAGCCCCATTCTCTGTGCCTCTATGCGAACAGTGCCATGGGCAGATGAGGCTGAGCAACAGCTTTCCAGGCTAGCACCTTCTGGCTGCCAGCTATCTGCAGACGTTCGCACTTTCGGAGCAGGGCTGCGAAAGGAGCCTGGCTGGGACACCAACTTTCCCAGGCTAGGTTTGAAGTTTGAGGTGGCAAGACAAGCAAGCAGCCCCATTCTCTGTGCCTCTGTGCGAGCACTGCCATGGGCAGATGAGGCTGAGCAAAAGCTTTCCAGGCTACCACCTTCTGGCTGCCAGCTATCTGCAGATGTTCGCACTTTCGGAGCAGGGCTGCGAAAGGAGCCTGGCTGGGACATCAACTTTCCCAGGCTACGTTTGAAGTTTGAGGTGGCAAGACAAGCAAGCAGCCCCATTCTCTGTGCCTCTATGCGAACAGTGCCATGGGCAGATGAGGCTGAGCAACAGCTTTCCAGGCTAGCCCCTTCTGGCTGCCAGCTATCTGCAGACGTTCGCACTTTCGGAGCAGGGCTGTGATAGGAGCCTGGCAGGGACACCACCATTCCCAGCATGCGTTTGAAGTTTCAAGTGGCAAGATAAGCAAGCAGCCCCATTCTCTGTGCCTCTCTGCGAACAGTGCCATGGGCAGATGAGGCTGAGCAACAGCTTTCCAGGCTAGCACCTTCTGGCTGCCAGCTATCTGCAGACGTTACCACTTTCGGAGCAGGGCTGCGAAAGGAGCCTGGCTGGGACACCAACTTTCCCAGGCTACGTTTGAAGTTTCAGTTGGCAAGACAAACAAGCAGCCCCATTCTCTGTGCCTCTGTGCGAGCACTGCCATGGGCAGATGAGGCTGAGCAACAGCTTTCCAGGCTAGCCCCTTCTGGCTGCCAGCTATCTGCAGACGTTCGCACTTTCGGAGCAGGGCTGTGATAGGAGCCTGGCAGGGACACCACCATTCCCAGCATGCGTTTGAAGTTTCAAGTGGCAAGATAAGCAAGCAGCCCCATTCTCTGTGCCTCTATGCGAACAGTGCCATGGGCAGATGAGGCTGAGCAACAGCTTTCCAGGCTAGCCCCTTCTGGCTGCCACCTATCTGCAGACGTTCGCACTTTCGGAGCAGGGCTGTGATAGGAGCCTGGCTGGGACACCAACTTTCCCAGGCTACGTTTGAAGTTTGAGGTGGCAAGATAAGCAAGCAGCCCCCTTCTCTGTGCCTCTATGCGAACAGTGCCATGGGCAGATGAGGCTGAGCAACAGCTTTCCAGGCTAGCACCTTCTGGCTGCCAGCTATCTGCAGACGTTCGCACTTTCGGAGCAGGGCTGCGAAAGGAGCCTGGCTGGGACACCCACTTTCCCAGGCTACATTTGAAGTTTGAGGTGGCAAGACAAGCAAGCAGCCCCATTCTCTGTGCCTCTGTGCGAGCACTGCCATGGGCAGATGAGGCTGAGCAAAAGCTTTCCAGGCTACCACCTTCTGGCTGCCAGCTATCTGCAGATGTTCGCACTTTCGGAGCAGGGCTGCGAAAGGAGCCTGGCTGGGACACCAACTTTCCCAGGCTACGTTTGAAGTTTGAGGTGGCAAGACAAGCAAGCAGCCCCATTCTCTGTGCCTCTATGAGAACAGTGCCATGGGCAGATGAGGCTGAGCAACAGCTTTCCAGGCTAGCACCTTCTGGCTGCCAGCTATCTGCAGACGTTCGCACTTTCGGAGCAGGGCTGTGATAGGAGCCTGGCAGGGACACCACCATTCCCAGGCTACGTTTGAAGTTTCAAGTGGCAAGATAAGCAAGCAGCCCCATTCTCTGTGCCTCTGTGCGAGCACTGCCATGGGCAGATGAGGCTGAGCAACAGCTTTCCAGGCTAGCCCCTTCTGGCTGCCAGCTATCTGCAGACGTTCGCACTTTCGGAGCAGGGCTGTGATAGGAGCCTGGCAGGGACACCACCATTCCCAGCATGCGTTTGAAGTTTCAAGTGGCAAGATAAGCAAGCAGCCCCATTCTCTGTGCCTCTCTGCGAACAGTGCCATGGGCAGATGAGGCTGAGCAACAGCTTTCCAGGCTAGCACCTTCTGGCTGCCAGCTATCTGCAGACGTTCGCACTTTCGGAGCAGGGCTGCGAAAGGAGCCTGGCTGGGACACCAACTTTCCCAGGCTACGTTTGAAGTTTCAAGTGGCAAGACAAACAAGCAGCCCCATTCTCTGTGCCTCTGTGCGAGCACTGCCATGGGCAGATGAGGCTGAGCAACAGCTTTCCAGGCTAGCCCCTTCTGCCTGCCAGCTATCTGCAGACGTTCGCACTTTCGGATCAGGGCTGTGATAGGAGCCTGGCAGGGACACCACCATTCCCAGCATGCGTTTGAATTTTCAAGTGGCAAGATAAGCAAGCAGCCCCATTGTCTGTGCCTCTATGCGAACAGTGCCATGGGCAGATGAGGCTGAGCAACAGCTTTCCAGGCTAGCACCTTCTGGCTGCCAGCTATCTGCAAACGTTCGCACTTTCGGATCAGGGCTGTGATAGGAGCCTCGCAGGGACACCACCATTCCCAGCATGCGTTTGAAGTTTTAAGTGGCAAGATAAGCAAGCAGCCCCATTCTCTGTGCCTCTATGCGAACAGTGCCATGGGCAGATGAGGCTGAGCAACAGCTTTCCAGGCTAGCCCCTTCTGGATGCCAGCTATCTGCAGACGTTCGCATTTCAAGAGCAGGACTGCGAAAGGAGCCTTAGCAGGTACACCATATTTCCCAGGATACGTTTGAAGTTTGAGGTGGCAAGACAAGCAAGGAGCCCCATTCTCTGTGCCTCTGTGCGAGCAGTGCCATGGGCAGATGAGGCTGAGCAGCAGCTTTCCAGGCTAGCACCTTCTGGCTGCCAGCTATCTGCAGACGTTCGCATTTCAAGAGCAGGACTGCGAAAGGAGCCTAGCAGGTACACCATCTTTCCCAGGATACGGTTGAAGTTTGAGGTGGCAAGACAAGCAAGCAGCCCCATTCTCTGTGCCTCTATGCAAACAGTGCCATGGGCAGATGAGGCTGAGCAACAGCTTTCCAGGCTAGCCCCTTCTGGCTGCCAGCTATCTGCAGACGTTCGCACTTTCGGAGCAGGGCTGTGATAGGAGCCTGGCAGGGACACCACCATTCCCAGCATGCGTTTGAAGTTTCAAGTGGCAAGATAAGCAAGCAGCCCCATTCCCTGTGCCTCTCTGCGAGCACTGCCATGGGCAGATGAGGCTGAGCAACAGCTTTCCCGGCTAGCCCCTTCTGGCTGCCAGCTATCTGCAGACGTTCGCACTTTCGGAGCAGGGCTGTGATAGGAGCTTGGCAGGGACACCACCATTCCCAGCATGCGTTTCAAGTTTCAAGTGGCAAGATAGGCAAGCAGCCCCATTCTCTGTGCCTCTCTGCGAACAGTGCCATGGGCAGATGAGGCTGAGCAACAGCTTTCAGGGCTAGCACCTTCTGGCTGCCAGCTATCTGCAGACGTTCGCACTTTCGGAGCAGGGCTGCGAAAGGAGCCTGGCTGGGACACAAACTTTCCCAGGCTACGTTTGAAGTTTCAGGTGGCAAGACAAACAAGCAGCCCCATTCTCTGTGCCTCTATGTGAACAGTGCCATGGGCAGATGAGGCTGAGCAACAGCTTTCCAGGCTAGCCCCTTCTGGCTGCCAGCTATCTGCAGACGTTCGCCTTTCAAGAGCAGGACTGCGAAAGGAGCCTAGCAGGTACACCAACTTTCCCAGGCTACGTTTGAAGTTTGAGGTGGCAAGACAAACAAGCAGCCCCATTCTCTGTGCCTCTATGCGAACAGTGCCATGGGCAGATGAGGCTGAGCAACAGCTTTCCAGGCTAGCACCTTCTGGCTGCCAGCTATCTGCAGACGTTCGCACTTTCGGAGCAGGGCTGCGAAAGGAGCCTGGCTGGGACACCAACTTTCCCAGGCTAGGTTTGAAGTTTGAGGTGGCAAGACAAGCAAGCAGCCCCATTCTCTGTGCCTCTGTGCGAGCACTGCCATGGGCAGATGAGGCTGAGCAAAAGCTTTCCAGGCTACCACCTTCTGGCTGCCAGCTATCTGCAGATGTTCGCACTTTCGGAGCAGGGCTGCGAAAGGAGCCTGGCTGGGACACCAACTTTCCCAGGCTACGTTTGAAGTTTGAGGTGGCAAGACAAGCAAGCAGCCCCATTCTCTGTGCCTCTATGCGAACAGTGCCATGGGCAGATGAGGCTGAGCAACAGCTTTCCAGGCTAGCCCCTTCTGGCTGCCAGCTATCTGCAGACGTTCGCACTTTCGGAGCAGGGCTGTGATAGGAGCCTGGCAGGGACACCACCATTCCCAGCATGCGTTTGAAGTTTCAAGTGGCAAGATAAGCAAGCAGCCCCATTCTCTGTGCCTCTCTGCGAGCACTGCCATGGGCAGATGAGGCTGAGCAACAGCTTTCCAGGCTAGCACCTTCTGGCTGCCAGCTATCTGCAGACGTTACCACTTTCGGAGCAGGGCTGCGAAAGGAGCCTGGCTGGGACACCAACTTTCCCAGGCTACGTTTGAAGTTTCAGTTGGCAAGACAAACAAGCAGCCCCATTCTCTGTGCCTCTGTGCGAGCACTGCCATGGGCAGATGAGGCTGAGCAACAGCTTTCCAGGCTAGCCCCTTCTGGCTGCCAGCTATCTGCAGACGTTCGCACTTTCGGAGCAGGGCTGTGATAGGAGCCTGGCAGGGACACCACCATTCCCAGCATGCGTTTGAAGTTTCAAGTGGCAAGATAAGCAAGCAGCCCCATTCTCTGTGCCTCTATGCGAACAGTGCCATGGGCAGATGAGGCTGAGCAACAGCTTTCCAGGCTAGCCCCTTCTGGCTGCCACCTATCTGCAGACGTTCGCACTTTCGGAGCAGGGCTGTGATAGGAGCCTGGCTGGGACACCAACTTTCCCAGGCTACGTTTGAAGTTTGAGGTGGCAAGATAAGCAAGCAGCCCCATTCTCTGTGCCTCTATGCGAACAGTGCCATGGGCAGATGAGGCTGAGCAACAGCTTTCCAGGCTAGCACCTTCTGGCTGCCAGCTATCTGCAGACGTTCGCACTTTCGGAGCAGGGCTGCGAAAGGAGCCTGGCTGGGACACCCACTTTCCCAGGCTACATTTGAAGTTTGAGGTGGCAAGACAAGCAAGCAGCCCCATTCTCTGTGCCTCTGTGCGAGCACTGCCATGGGCAGATGAGGCTGAGCAACAGCTTTCCAGGCTAGCCCCTTCTGGCTGCCAGCTATCTGCAGATGTTCGCACTTTCGGAGCAGGGCTGCGAAAGGAGCCTGGCTGGGACACCAACTTTCCCAGGCTACGTTTGAAGTTTGAGGTGGCAAGACAAGCAAGCAGCCCCATTCTCTGTGCCTCTATGAGAACAGTGCCATGGGCAGATGAGGCTGAGCAACAGCTTTCCAGGCTAGCACCTTCTGGCTGCCAGCTATCTGCAGACGTTCGCACTTTCGGAGCAGGGCTGTGATAGGAGCCTGGCAGGGACACCACCATTCCCAGCATGCGTTTGAAGTTTCAAGTGGCAAGATAAGCAAGCAGCCCCATTCTCTGTGCCTCTGTGCGAGCACTGCCATGGGCAGATGAGGCTGAGCAACAGCTTTCCAGGCTAGCCCCTTCTGGCTGCCAGCTATCTGCAGACGTTCGCACTTTCGGAGCAGGGCTGTGATAGGAGCCTGGCAGGGACACCACCATTCCCAGCATGCGTTTGAAGTTTCAAGTGGCAAGATAAGCAAGCAGCCCCATTCTCTGTGCCTCTCTGCGAACAGTGCCATGGGCAGATGAGGCTGAGCAACAGCTTTCCAGGCTAGCACCTTCTGGCTGCCAGCTATCTGCAGACGTTCGCACTTTCGGAGCAGGGCTGCGAAAGGAGCCTGGCTGGGACACCAACTTTCCCAGGCTACGTTTGAAGTTTCAAGTGGCAAGACAAGCAAGCAGCCCCATTCTCTGTGCCTCTGTGCGAGCACTGCCATGGGCAGATGAGGCTGAGCAACAGCTTTCCAGGCTAGCCCCTTCTGCCTGCCAGCTATCTGCAGACGTTCGCACTTTCGGATCAGGGCTGTGATAGGAGCCTGGCAGGGACACCACCATTCCCAGCATGCGTTTGAATTTTCAAGTGGCAAGATAAGCAAGCAGCCCCATTGTCTGTGCCTCTATGCGAACAGTGCCATGGGCAGATGAGGCTGAGCAACAGCTTTCCAGGCTAGCACCTTCTGGCTGCCAGCTATCTGCAAACGTTCGCACTTTCGGATCAGGGCTGTGATAGGAGCCTCGCAGGGACACCACCATTCCCAGCATGCGTTTGAAGTTTTAAGTGGCAAGATAAGCAAGCAGCCCCATTCTCTGTGCCTCTATGCGAACAGTGCCATGGGCAGATGAGGCTGAGCAACAGCTTTCCAGGCTAGCCCCTTCTGGATGCCAGCTATCTGCAGACGTTCGCATTTCAAGAGCAGGACTGCGAAAGGAGCCTTAGCAGGTACACCATATTTCCCAGGATACGTTTGAAGTTTGAGGTGGCAAGACAAGCAAGGAGCCCCATTCTCTGTGCCTCTGTGCGAGCAGTGCCATGGGCAGATGAGGCTGAGCAGCAGCTTTCCAGGCTAGCACCTTCTGGCTGCCAGCTATCTGCAGACGTTCGCATTTCAAGAGCAGGACTGCGAAAGGAGCCTAGCAGGTACACCATCTTTCCCAGGATACGGTTGAAGTTTGAGGTGGCAAGACAAGCAAGCAGCCCCATTCTCTGTGCCTCTATGCAAACAGTGCCATGGGCAGATGAGGCTGAGCAACAGCTTTCCAGGCTAGCCCCTTCTGGCTGCCAGCTATCTGCAGACGTTCGCACTTTCGGAGCAGGGCTGTGATAGGAGCCTGGCAGGGACACCACTATTCCCAGCATGCGTTTGAAGTTTCAAGTGGCAAGATAAGCAAGCAGCCCCATTCCCTGTGCCTCTCTGCGAGCACTGCCATGGGCAGATGAGGCTGAGCAACAGCTTTCCAGGCTAGCCCCTTCTGGCTGCCAGCTATCTGCAGACGTTCGCACTTTCGGAGCAGGGCTGTGATAGGAGCTTGGCAGGGACACCACCATTCCCAGCATGCGTTTCAAGTTTCAAGTGGCAAGATAGGCAAGCAGCCCCATTCTCTGTGCCTCTCTGCGAACAGTGCCATGGGCAGATGAGGCTGAGCAACAGCTTTCAGGGCTAGCACCTTCTGGCTGCCAGCTATCTGCAGACGTTCGCACTTTCGGAGCAGGGCTGCGAAAGGAGCCTGGCTGGGACACAAACTTTCCCAGGCTACGTTTGAAGTTTCAAGTGGCAAGATAAGCAAGCAGCCCCATTCTCTGTGCCTCTGTGCGAGCAGTGCCATGGGCAGATGAGGCTGAGCAACAGCTTTCCAGGCTAGCCCCTTCTGGCTGCCAGCTATCTGCAGACGTTCGCACTTTCGGAGCAGGGCTGTGATAGGAGCCTCGCAGGGACACCACCATTCCTAGCATGCGCTCGAACTTTCAAGTGGCAAGATAAGCAAGCAGCCCCATTCTCTGTGCCTCTATGTGAACAGTGCCATGGGCAGATGAGGCTGAGCAACAGCTTTCCAGGCTAGCCCCTTCTGGCTGCCAGCTATCTGCAGACGTTCGCCTTTCAAGAGCAGGACTGCGAAAGGAGCCTAGCAGGTACACCATCTTTCCCAGGCTACGTTTGAAGTTTGAGGTGGCAAGACAAGCAAGGAGCCCCATTCTCTGTGCCTCTGTGCAAGCTGTGCCATGGGCAGATGAGGCTGAGCAACAGCTTTCCAGGCTAGCACCTTCTGGCTGCTAGCTATCTGCAGACGTTCGCACTTTCGGAGCAGGGCTGCGAAAGGAGCCTGGCTGGGACACCAACTTTCCCAGGCTACGTTTGAAGTTTGAGGTGGCAAGACAAGCAAGCAGCCCCATTCTCTGTGCCTCTATGCGAACAGTGCCATGGGCAGATGAGGCTGAGCAACAGCTTTCCAGGCTAGCCCCTTCTGGCTGCCAGCTATCTGCAGACGTTCGCACTTTCGGAGCAGGGCTGCGAAAGGAGCCTGGCTGGGACACCACCATTCCCAGCATGCGTTTCAAGTTTCAAGTGGCAAGATAAGAAAGCAGCGCCATTCTCTGTGCCTCTGTGCGAGCACTGCCATGGGCAGATGAGGCTGAGCAACAGCTTTCCAGGCTAGCCCCTTCTGGCTGCCAGCTATCTGCAAACGTTCGCACTTTCGGAGCAGGGCTGTGATAGGAGCCTGGCAGGGACACCACCATTCCCAGC
The DNA here is from genome assembly GCF_030867145.1 of Opisthocomus hoazin. NCBI lineage: Eukaryota > Metazoa > Chordata > Aves > Opisthocomiformes > Opisthocomidae > Opisthocomus > Opisthocomus hoazin. The sequence goes on from NC_134440.1 coordinate 7,135,301, forward strand.
ATGCGTTTAAAGTTTCAAGTGGCAAGATAAGCAAGCAGCCCCATTCTCTGTGCCTCTCTGCGAACAGTGCCATGGGCAGATGAGGCTGAGCAACAGCTTTCCAGGCTAGCCCCTTCTGGCTGCCAGCTATCTGCAGACGTTACCACTTTCGGAGCAGGGCTGCGAAAGGAGCCTGGCTGGGACACCAACTTTCCCAGGCTACGTTTGAAGTTTGAGGTGGCAAGACAAGCAAGCAGCCCCATTCTCTGTGCCTCTATGCGAGCACTGCCATGGGCAGATGAGGCTGAGCAACAGCTTTCCAGGCTAGCCCCTTCTGGCTGCCAGCTATCTGCAGACGTTCGCATTTCAAGAGCAGGGCTGCGAAAGGAGCCTGGCTGGGAAACCAACTTTCCCAGGCTACGTTTGAAGTTTGAGGTGGCAAGACAAACAAGCAGCCCCATTCTCTGTGCCTCTGTGCGAGCACTGCCATGGGCAGATGAGGCTGAGCAACAGCTTTCCAGGCTAGCCCCTTCTGGCTGCCAGCTATCTGCAGACGTTCGCATTTCAAGAGCAGGACTGCGAAAGGAGATTAGCAGGTACACCATCTTTCCCAGGCTACGTTTGAAGTTTGAGGTGGCAAGACAAGCAAGGAGCCCCATTCTCTGTGCCTCTGTGCGAGCAGTGCCATGGGCAGATGAGGCTGAGCAACAGCTTTCCAGGCTAGCACCTTCTGGCTGCCAGCTATCTGCAGACGTTCGCACTTTCGGAGCAGGGCTGCGAAAGGAGCCTGGCTGGGACACCAACTTTCCCAGGCTACGTTTGAAGTTTGAGGTGGCAAGACAAGCAAGCAGCCCCATTCTCTGTGCCTCTCTGCGAGCACTGCCATGGGCAGATGAGGCTGAGCAAAAGCTTTCCAGGCTAGCACCTTCTGGCTGCCAGCTATCTGCAGACGTTCGCACTTTCGGAGCAGGGCTGCGAAAGGAGCCTGGCTGGGACACCATCTTTCCCAGGCTACGTTTGAAGTTTGAGGTGGCAAGACAAGCAAGCAGCCCCATTCTCTGTGCCTCTATGCGAACAGTGCCATGGGCAGATGAGGCTGAGCAACAGCTTTCCAGGCTAGCCCCTTCTGGCTGCCAGCTATCTGCAGACGTTCGCACTTTCGGAGCAGGGCTGTGATAGGAGCCTGGCAGGGACACCACCATTCCCAGCATGCGTTTCAAGTTTCAAGTGGCAAGATAAGCAAGCAGCCCCATTCTCTGTGCCTCTGTGCGAGCACTGCCATGGGCAGATGAGGCTGAGCAACAGCTTTCCAGGCTAGCCCCTTCTGCCTGCCAGCTATCTGCAGACGTTCGCACTTTCGGAGCAGGGCTGTGATAGGAGCCTGGCAGGGACACCACCATTCCCAGCATGCGTTTGAAGTTTCAAGTGGCAAGATAAGCAAGCAGCCCCATTCTCTGTGCCTCTCTGCGAACAGTGCCATGGGCAGATGAGGCTGAGCAACAGCTTTCCAGGCTAGCACCTTCTGGCTGCCAGCTATCTGCAGACGTTACCACTTTCGGAGCAGGGCTGCGAAAGGAGCCTGGCTGGGACACCAACTTTCCCAGGCTACGTTTGAAGTTTCAGTTGGCAAGACAAACAAGCAGCCCCATTCTCTGTGCCTCTGTGCGAGCACTGCCATGGGCAGATGAGGCTGAGCAACAGCTTTCCAGGCTAGCCCCTTCTGGCTGCCAGCTATCTGCAGACGTTCGCACTTTCGGAGCAGGGCTGTGATAGGAGCCTGGCAGGGACACCACCATTCCCAGGCTACATTTGAAGTTTGAGGTGGCAAGACAAGCAAGCAGCCCCATTCTCTGTGCCTCTATGCGAACAGTGCCATGGGCAGATGAGGCTGAGCAACAGCTTTCCAGGCTAGCCCCTTCTGGCTGCCAGCTATCTGCAGACGTTCGCACTTTCGGAGCAGGGCTGTGATAGGAGCCTGGCTGGGACACCAACTTTCCCAGGCTACGTTTGAAGTTTGAGGTGGCAAGATAAGCAAGCAGCCCCCTTCTCTGTGCCTCTATGCGAACAGTGCCATGGGCAGATGAGGCTGAGCAACAGCTTTCCAGGCTAGCACCTTCTGGCTGCCAGCTATCTGCAGATGTTACCACTTTCGGAGCAGGGCTGCGAAAGGAGCCTGGCTGGGACACCAACTTTCCCAGGCTACGTTTGAAGTTTGAGGTGGCAAGACAAACAAGCAGCCCCATTCTCTGTGCCTCTGTGCGAGCACTGCCATGGGCAGATGAGGCTGAGCAACAGCTTTCCAGGCTAGCCCCTTCTGGCTGCCAGCTATCTGCAGACGTTCGCACTTTCGGAGCAGTGCTGTGATAGGAGCCTGGCAGGCACACCACCATTCCCAGCATGCGTTTGAAGTTTCAAGTGGCAAGATAAGAAAGCAGCCCCATTCTCTGTGCCTCTGTGCGAGCACTGCCATGGGCAGATGAGGCTGAGCAACAGCTTTCCAGGCTAGCCCCTTCTGGCTGCCAGCTATCTGCAAACGTTCGCACTTTCGGAGCAGGGCTGTGATAGGAGCCTGGCAGGGACACCACCATTCCCAGCATGCGTTTGAAGTTTCAAGTGGCAAGATAAGCAAGCAGCCCCATTCTCTGTGCCTCTCTGCGAACAGTGCCATGGGCAGATGAGGCTGAGCAACAGCTTTCCAGGCTAGCCCCTTCTGGCTGCCAGCTATCTGCAGACGTTACCACTTTCGGAGCAGGGCTGCGAGAGGAGCCTGGCTGGGACACCAACTTTCCCAGGCTACGTTTGAAGTTTCAAGTGGCAAGATAAGCAAGCAGCCCCATTCTCTGTGCCTCTGTGCGAGCAGTGCCATGGGCAGATGAGGCTGAGCAACTGCTTTCCAGGCTAGCCCCTTCTGCCTGCCAGCTATCTGCAGACGTTCGCACTTTCGGAGCAGGGCTGTGATAGGAGCCTGGCAGGGACACCACCATTCCCAGCATGCGTTTGAAGTTTCAAGTGGCAAGATAAGCAAGCAGCCCCATTGTCTGTGCCTCTATGCGAACAGTGCCATGGGCAGATGAGGCTGAGCAACAGCTTTCCAGTCTAGCCCCTTCTGGCTGCCAGCTATCTGCAAACGTTCGCACTTCCGGATCAGGGCTGTGATAGGAGCCTCGCAGGGACACCACCATTCCCAGCATGCGTTTGAAGTTTTAAGTGGCAAGATAAGCAAGCAGCCCCATTCTCTGTGCCTCTATGCGAACAGTGCCATGGGCAGATGAGGCTGAGCAACAGCTTTCCAGGCTAGCCCCTTCTGGCTGCCAACTATCTGCAGACGTTCACATTTCAAGAGCAGGACTGCGAAAGGAGCCTAGCAGGTACACCATCTTTCCCAGGCTACGTTTGAAGTTTGAGGTGGCAAGACAAGCAAGCAGCCCCAGTCTGTGTGCCTCTGTGCGAGCAGTGCCATGGGCAGATGAGGCTGAGCAACAGCTTTCCAGGCTAGCCCCTTCTGGCTGCCACCTATCTGCAGACGTTCGCACTTTCGGAGCAGGGCTGTGATAGGAGCCTGGCTGGGACACCAACTTTCCCAGGCTACGTTTGAAGTTTGAGGTGGCAAGATAAGCAAACAGCCCCATTCTCTGTGCCTCTATGCGAACAGTGCCATGGGCAGATGAGGCTGAGCAACAGCTTTCCAGGCTAGCACCTTCTGGCTGCCAGCTATCTGCAGACGTTTGCACTTTCGGAGCAGGGCTGCGAAAGGAGCCTGGCTGGGACACCAACTTTCCCAGGCTACGTTTGAAGTTTGAGGTGGCAAGACAAGCAAGCAGCCCCATTCTCTGTGCCTCTGTGCGAGCACTGCCATGGGCAGATGAGGCTGAGCAAAAGCTTTCCAGGCTAGCACCTTCTGGCTGCCAGCTATCTGCAGACGTTCGCACTTTCGGAGCAGGGCTGCGAAAGGAGCCTGGCTGGGACACCAACTTTCCCAGGCTACGTTTGAAGTTTGAGGTGGCAAGACAAGCAAGCAGCCCCATTCTCTGTGCCTCTATGCGAACAGTGCCATGGGCAGATGAGGCTGAGCAATAGCTTTCCAGGCTAGCACCTTCTGGCTGCCAGCTATCTGCAGACGTTCTCACTTTCGGAGCAGGGCTGCGAAAGGAGCCTGGCTGGGATACCCACTTTCCCAGGCTACATTTGAAGTTTGAGGTGGCAAGACAAGCAAGCAGCCCCATTCTCTGTGCCTCTGTGCGAGCACTGCCATGGGCAGATGAGGCTGAGCAACAGCTTTCCAGGCTAGCCCCTTCTGCCTGCCAGCTATCTGCAGACGTTCGCACTTTCGGAGCAGGGCTGTGATAGGAGCCTGGCACGGACACCACCATTCCCAGCATGCGTTTGAAGTTTCAAGTGGCAAGATAAGCAAGCAGCCCCATTCTCTGTGCCTCTGTGCGAGCACTGCCATGGGCAGATGAGGCTGAGCAAGAGCTTTCCAGGCTAGCCCCTTCTGGCTGCCAGCTATCTGCAAAAGTTCGCACTTTCGGATCAGGGCTGTGATAGGAGCCTGGCAGGGACACCAACTTTCCCAGCATGCGTTTGAAGTTTCAAGTGGCAAGATAAGCAAGCAGCCCCATTGTCTGTGCCTCTATGCGAACAGTGCCATGGGCAGATGAGGCTGAGCAACATCTTTCCAGGCTAGCACCTTCTGGCTGCCAGCTATCTGCAAAAGTTCGCACTTTCGGATCAGGGCTGTGATAGGAGCCTCGCAGGGACACCACCATTCCCAGCATGCGTTTGAAGTTTTAAGTGGCAAGTTAAGCAAGCAGCCCCATTCTCTGTGCCTCTATGCGAACAGTGCCATGGGCAGATGAGGCTGAGCAACAGCTTTCCAGGCTAGCCCCTTCTGGATGCCAGCTATCTGCAGACGTTCGCATTTCAAGAGCAGGACTGCGAAAGGAGCCTTAGCAGGTACACCATATTTCCAAGGATACGTTTGAAGTTTGAGGTGGCAAGACAAGCAAGGAGCCCCATTCTCTGTGCCTCTGTGCGAGCAGTGCCATGGGCAGATGAGGCTGAGCAGCAGCTTTCCAGGCTAGCCCCTTATGGCTGCCAGCTATCTGCAGACGTTCGCATTTCAAGAGCAGGACTGCGAAAGGAGCCTAGAAGGTACACCATCTTTCCCAGGATACGGTTGAAGTTTGAGGTGGCAAGACAAGCAAGCAGCCCCATTCTCTGTGCCTCTATGCAAACAGTGCCATGGGCAGATGAGGCTGAGCAACAGCTTTCCAGGCTAGCCCCTTCTGGCTGCCAGCTATCTGCAGACGTTCGCACTTTCGGAGCAGGGCTGTGATAGGAGCCTGGCAGGGACACCACCATTCCCAGCATGCGTTTGAAGTTTCAAGTGGCAAGATAAGCAAGCAGCCCCATTCCCTGTGCCTCTCTGCGAGCACTGCCATGCTCAGATGAGGCTGAGCAACAGCTTTCCAGGCTAGCCCCTTCTGGCTGCCAGCTATCTGCAGACGTTCGCACTTTCGGAGCAGGGCTGTGATAGGAGCCTGGCTGGGACACCACCATTCCCAGCATGCGTTTCAAGTTTCAAGTGGCAAGATAAGCAAGCAGCCCCATTCTCTGTGCCTCTCTGCGAACAGTGCCATGGGCAGATGAGGCTGAGCAACAGCTTTCCAGGCTAGCACCTTCTGGCTGCCAGCTATCTGCAGACGTTCGCACTTTCGGAGCAGGGCTGCGAAAGGAGCCTGGCTGGGACACCAACTTTCCCAGGCTACGTTTGAAGTTTCAGGTTGCAAGACAAACAAGCAGCCCCATTCTCTGTGCCTCTGTGCGAGCACTGCCATGGGCAGATGAGGCTGAGCAACAGCTTTCCAGGCTAGCCCCTTCTGGCTGCCAGCTATATGCAGACGTTCGCACTTTCGGAGCAGTGCTGTGATAGGAGCCTGGCAGGCACACCACCATTCCCAGCATGCGTTTGAAGTTTCAAGTGGCAAGATACGCAAGCAGCCCCATTCTCTGTGCCTCTGTGCGAGCAGTGCCATGGGCAGATGAGGCTGAGCAACAGCTTTCCAGGCTAGCCCCTTCTGGCTGCCAGCTATCTGCAGACGTTCGCACTTTCGGAGCAGGGCTGTGATAGGAGCCTCGCAGGGACACCACCATTCCTAGCATGCGTTCGAAGTTTCAAGTGGCAAGATAAGCAAGCAGCCCCATTCTCTGTGCCTCTATGCGAACAGTGCCATGGGCAGATGAGGCTGAGCAACAGCTTTCCAGGCTAGCCCCTTCTGGCTGCCAGCTATCTGCAGACGTCCGCATTTCAAGAGCAGGACTGCGAAAGGAACCTAGCAGGTACACCATCTTTCCCAGGCTACGTTTGAAGTTTGAGGTGGCAAGACAAGCAAGGAGCCTCATTCTCTGTGCCTCTGTGCAAGCAGTGCCATGGGCAGATGAGGCTGAGCAACAGCTTTCCAGGCTAGCACCTTCTGGCTGCTAGCTATCTGCAGACGTTCGCACTTTCGGAGCAGGGCTGCGAAAGGAGCCTGGCTGGGACACCAACTTTCCCAGGCTACGTTTGAAGTTTGAGGTGGCAAGACAAGCAAGCAGCCCCATTCTCTGTGCCTCTGTGCGAGCACTGCCATGGGCAGATGAGGCTGAGCAACAGCTTTCCAGGCTAGCCCCTTCTGGCTGCCAGCTATCTGCAGACGTTCGCACTTTCGGAGCAGGGCTGTGATAGGAGCCTGGCAGGGACACCACCATTCCCAGCATGCGTTTGAAGTTTCAAGTGGCAAGATAAGCAAGCAGCCCCATTCTCTGTGCCTCTGTGCGAGCACTGCCATGGGCAGATGAGGCTGAGCAAGAGCTTTCCAGGCTAGCCCCTTCTGGCTGCCAGCTATCTGCAGACGTTCGCACTTTCGGAGCAGGGCTGTGATAGGAGCCTGGCAGGGACACCACCATTCCCAGCATGCGTTTGAAGTTTCAAGTGGCAAGATAAGCAAGCAGCCCCATTCTCTGTGCCTCTCTGCGAACAGTGCCATGGGCAGATGAGGCTGAGCAACAGCTTTCCAGGCTAGCACCTTCTGGCTGCCAGCTATCTGCAAACGTTCGCACTTTCGGAGCAGGGCTGCGAAAGGAGCCTGGCTGGGACACCAACTTTCCCAGGCTACGTTTGAAGTTTCAAGTGGCAAGACAAACAAGCAGCCCCATTCTCTGTGCCTCTGTGCGAGCACTGCCATGGGCAGATGAGGCTGAGCAACAGCTTTCCAGGCTAGCCCCTTCTGCCTGCCAGCTATCTGCAGACGTTACCACTTTCGGATCAGGGCTGTGATAGGAGCCTGGCAGGGACACCACCATTCCCAGCATGCGTTTGAATTTTCAAGTGGCAAGATAAGCAAGCAGCCCCATTGTCTGTGCCTCTATGCGAACAGTGCCATGGGCAGATGAGGCTGAGCAACAGCTTTCCAGGCTAGCACCTTCTGGCTGCCAGCTATCTGCAAACGTTCGCACTTTCGGATCAGGGCTGTGATAGGAGCCTCGCAGGGACACCACCATTCCCAGCATGCGTTTGAAGTTTTAAGTGGCAAGATAAGCAAGCAGCCCCATTCTCTGTGCCTCTATGCGAACAGTGCCATGGGCAGATGAGGCTGAGCAACAGCTTTCCAGGCTAGCCCCTTCTGGATGCCAGCTATCTGCAGACGTTCGCATTTCAAGAGCAGGACTGCGAAAGGAGCCTTAGCAGGTACACCATATTTCCCAGGATACGTTTGAAGTTTGAGGTGGCAAGACAAGCAAGGAGCCCCATTCTCTGTGCCTCTGTGCGAGCAGTGCCATGGGCAGATGAGGCTGAGCAACAGCTTTCCAGGCTAGCCCCTTCTGGCTGCCAGCTATCTGCAGACGTTCGCATTTCAAGAGCAGGACTGCGAAAGGAGCCTAGCAGGTACACCATCTTTCCCAGGATACGGTTGAAGTTTGAGGTGGCAAGACAAGCAAGCAGCCCCATTCTCTGTGCCTCTATGCGAACAGTGCCATGGGCAGATGAGGCTGAGCAAGAGCTTTCCAGGCTAGCCCCTTCTGGCTGCCAGCTATCTGCAGACGTTCGCATTTCAAGAGCAGGACTGCGAAAGGATCCTAGCAGGTACACCATCTTTCCCAGGCTACATTTGAAGTTTGAGGTGGCAAGACAAGCAAGGAGCCTCATTCTCTGTGCCTCTGTGCAAGCAGTGCCATGGGCAGATGAGGCTGAGCAACAGCTTTCCAGGCTAGCCCCTTCTGGATGCCAGCTATCTGCAGACGTTCGCATTTCAAGAGCAGGACTGCGAAAGGAGCCTTAGCAGGTACACCATATTTCCCAGGATACGTTTGAAGTTTGAGGTGGCAAGACAAGCAAGGAGCCCCATTCTCTGTGCCTCTGTGCGAGCAGTGCCATGGGCAGATGAGGCTGAGCAGCAGCTTTCCAGGCTAGCCCCTTCTGGCTGCCAGCTATCTGCAGACGTTCGCATTTCAAGAGCAGGACTGCGAAAGGAGCCTAGCAGGTACACCATCTTTCCCAGGATACGGTTGAAGTTTGAGGTGGCAAGAAAAGCAAGCAGCCCCATTCTCTGTGCCTCTATGCAAACAGTGCCATGGGCAGATGAGGCTGAGCAACAGCTTTCCAGGCTAGCCCCTTCTGGCTGCCAGCTATCTGCAGACGTTCGCACTTTCGGAGCAGGGCTGTGATAGGAGCCTGGCTGGGACACCACCATTCCCAGCATGCGTTTGAAGTTTCAAGTGGCAAGATAAGCAAGCAGCCCCATTCCCTGTGCCTCTCTGCGAGCACTGCCATGGGCAGATGAGGCTGAGCAACAGCTTTCCAGGCTAGCCCCTTCTGGCTGCCAGCTATCTGCAGACGTTCGCACTTTCGGAGCAGGGCTGTGATAGGAGCTTGGCAGGGACACCACCATTCCCAGCATGCGTTTCAAGTTTCAAGTGGCAAGATAAGCAAGCAGCCCCATTCTCTGTGCCTCTATGCGAACAGTGCCATGGGCAGATGAGGCTGAGCAACAGCTTTCCAGGCTAGCACCTTCTGGCTGCCAGCTATCTGCAGACGTTCGCACTTTCGGAGCAGGGCTGCGAAAGTAGCCTGGCTGGGACACCAACTTTCCCAGGCTACGTTTGAAGTTTCAGGTGGCAAGACAAACAAGCAGCCCCATTCTCTGTGCCTCTGTGCGAGCACTGCCATGGGCAGATGAAGCTGAGCAACAGCTTTCCAGGCTAGCCCCTTCTGGCTGCCAGCTATCTGCAGACGTTCGCACTTTCGGAGCAGTGCTGTGATAGGAGCCTGGCAGGCACACCACCATTCCCAGCATGCGTTTGAAGTTTCAAGTGGCAAGATAAGCAAGCAGCCCCATTCTCTGTGCCTCTGTGCGAGCAGTGCCATGGGCAGATGAGGCTGAGCAACAGCTTTCCAGGCTAGCCCCTTCTGGCTGCCAGCTATCTGCAGACGTTCGCACTTTCGGATCAGGGCTGTGATAGGAGCCTCGCAGGGACACCACCATTCCTAGCATGCGTTCGAAGTTTCAAGTGGCAAGATAAGCAAGCAGCCCCATTCTCTGTGCCTCTATGCGAACAGTGCCATGGGCAGATGAGGCTGAGCAAGAGCTTTCCAGGCTAGCCCCTTCTGGCTGCCAGCTATCTGCAGACGTTCGCATTTCAAGAGCAGGACTGCGAAAGGATCCTAGCAGGTACACCATCTTTCCCAGGCTACATTTGAAGTTTGAGGTGGCAAGACAAGCAAGGAGCCTCATTCTCTGTGCCTCTGTGCAAGCAGTGCCATGGGCATATGAGGCTGAGCAACAGCTTTCCAGGCTAGCCCCTTCTGGATGCCAGCTATCTGCAGACGTTCGCATTTCAAGAGCAGGACTGCGAAAGGAGCCTTAGCAGGTACACCATATTTCCCAGGATACGTTTGAAGTTTGAGGTGGCAAGACAAGCAAGGAGCCCCATTCTCTGTGCCTCTGTGCGAGCAGTGCCATGGGCAGATGAGGCTGAGCAGCAGCTTTCCAGGCTAGCCCCTTCTGGCTGCCAGCTATCTGCAGACGTTCGCATTTCAAGAGCAGGACTGCGAAAGGAGCCTAGCAGGTACACCATCTTTCCCAGGATACGGTTGAAGTTTGAGGTGGCAAGAAAAGCAAGCAGCCCCATTCTCTGTGCCTCTATGCAAACAGTGCCATGGGCAGATGAGGCTGAGCAACAGCTTTCCAGGCTAGCCCCTTCTGGCTGCCAGCTATCTGCAGACGTTCGCACTTTCGGAGCAGGGCTGTGATAGGAGCCTGGCTGGGACACCACCATTCCCAGCATGCGTTTGAAGTTTCAAGTGGCAAGATAAGCAAGCAGCCCCATTCCCTGTGCCTCTCTGCGAGCACTGCCATGGGCAGATGAGGCTGAGCAACAGCTTTCCAGGCTAGCCCCTTCTGGCTGCCAGCTATCTGCAGACGTTCGCACTTTCGGAGCAGGGCTGTGATAGGAGCTTGGCAGGGACACCACCATTCCCAGCATGCGTTTCAAGTTTCAAGTGGCAAGATAAGCAAGCAGCCCCATTCTCTGTGCCTCTATGCGAACAGTGCCATGGGCAGATGAGGCTGAGCAACAGCTTTCCAGGCTAGCACCTTCTGGCTGCCAGCTATCTGCAGACGTTCGCACTTTCGGAGCAGGGCTGCGATAGGAGCCTCGCAGGGACACCAACTTTCCCAGGCTACGTTTGAAGTTTCAGGTGGCAAGACAAACAAGCAGCCCCATTCTCTGTGCCTCTGTGCGAGCACTGCCATGGGCAGATGAAGCTGAGCAACAGCTTTCCAGGCTAGCCCCTTCTGGCTGCCAGCTATCTGCAGACGTTCGCACTTTCGGAGCAGTGCTGTGATAGGAGCCTGGCAGGCACACCACCATTCCCAGCATGCGTTTGAAGTTTCAAGTGGCAAGATAAGCAAGCAGCCCCATTCTCTGTGCCTCTATGCGAGCAGTGCCATGGGCAGATGAGGCTGAGCAACAGCTTTCCAGGCTAGCCCCTTCTGGCTGCCAGCTATCTGCAGACGTTCGCACTTTCGGATCAGGGCTGTGATAGGAGCCTCGCAGGGACACCACCATTCCTAGCATGCGTTCGAAGTTTCAAGTGGCAAGATAAGCAAGCAGCCCCATTCTCTGTGCCTCTATGCGAACAGTGCCATGGGCAGATGAGGCTGAGCAAGAGCTTTCCAGGCTAGCCCTTTCTGGCTGCCAGCTATCTGCAGACGTTCGCATTTCAAGAGCAGGACAGCGAAAGGAGCCTAGCAGGTACACCATCTTTCCCAGGCTACATTTGAAGTTTGAGGTGGCAAGACAAGCAAGGAGCCTCATTCTCTGTGCCTCTGTGCAAGCAGTGCCATGGGCAGATGAGGCTGAGCAACAGCTTTCCAGGCTAGCACCTTCTGGCTGCTAGCTATCTGCAGACGTTCGCACTTTCGGAGCAGGGCTGCGAAAGGAGCCTGGCTGGGACACCAACTTTCCCAGGCTACGTTTGAAGTTTGAGGTGGCAAGACAAGCAAGCAGCCCCATTCTCTGTGCCTCTATGCGAACAGTGCCATGGGCAGATGAGGCTGAGCAACAGCTTTCCAGGCTAGCCCCTTCTGGCTGCCAGCTATCTGCAGACGTTCGCACTTTCGGAGCAGGGCTGCGAAAGGAGCCTGGCTGGGACACCAACTTTCCCAGGCTACATTTGAAGTTTGAGGTGGCAAGACAAGCAAGCAGCCCCATTCTCTGTGCCTCTGTGCGAGCACTGCCATGGGCAGATGAGGCTGAGCAACAGCTTTCCAGGCTAGCCCCTTCTGCCTGCCAGCTATCTGCAGACGTTACCACTTTCGGAGCAGGGCTGCGAAAGGAGCCTGGCTGGGACACCAACTTTCCCAGGCTACGTTTGAAGTTTCAAGTGGCAAGAAAAGCAAGCAGCCCCATTCTCTGTGCCTCTGTGCGAGCAGTGCGATGGGCAGATGAGGCTGAGCAACTGCTTTCCAGGCTAGCCCCTTCTGCCTGCCAGCTATCTGCAGACGTTCGCACTTTCGGAGCAGGGCTGTGATAGGAGCCTGGCAGAGACACCACCATTCCCAGCATGCGTTTGAAGTTTCAAGTGGCAAGATAAGCAAGCAGCCCCATTCTCTGTGCCTCTATGCGAACAGTGCCATGGGCAGATGAGGCTGAGCAACAGCTTTCCAGTCTAGCCCCTTCTGGCTGCCAGCTATCTGCAAACGTTCGCACTTTCGGATCAGGGCTGTGATAGGAGCCTCGCAGGGACACCACCATTCCCAGCATGCGTTTGAAGTTTTAAGTGGCAAGATAAGCAAGCAGCCCCATTGTCTGTGCCTCTATGCGAACAGTGCCATGGGCAGATGAGGCTGAGCAACAGCTTTCCAGGCTAGCCCCTTCTGGCTGCCAACTATCTGCAGACGTTCACATTTCAAGAGCAGGACTGCGAAAGGAGCCTAGCAGGTACACCATCTTTCCCAGGCTACGTTTGAAGTTTGAGGTGGCAAGACAAGCAAGCAGCCCCATTCTCTGTGCCTCTGTGCGAGCAGTGCCATGGGCAGATGAGGCTGAGCAACAGCTTTCCAGGCTAGCACCTTCTGGCTGCCAGCTATCTGCAGACGTTCGCACTTTCGGAGCAGGGCTGCGAAAGGAGCCTGGCTGGGACACCAACTTTCCCAGGCTACTTTTGAAGTTTGAGGTGGCAAGACAAGCAAGCAGCCCCATTCTCTGTGCCTCTGTGCGAGCAGTGCCATGGGCAGATGAGGCTGAGCAACAGCTTTGCAGGCTAGCACTTTCTGGCTGCCAGCTATCTGCAGACGTTCGCACTTTCGGAGCAGGGCTGTGATAGGAGCCTGGCAGGGACACCACCATTCCCAGCATGCGTTTGAAGTTTCAAGTGGCAAGATAAGCAAGCAGCCCCATTCTCTGTGCCTCTATGCGAGCACTGCCATGGGCAGATGAGGCTGAGCAACAGCTTTCCAGGCTAGCCCCTTCTGGCTGCCAGCTATCTGCAGACGTTCGCATTTCAAGAGCAGGGCTGCGAAACGAGCCTGGCTGGGACACCATCTTTCCCAGGCTACGTTTGAAGTTTGAGGTGGCAAGACAAGCAAGGAGCCTCATTCTCTGTGCCTCTGTGCGAGCAGTGCCATGGGCAGATGAGGCTGAGAAACAGCTTTCCAGGCTAGCCCCTTCTGGCTGCCAGCTATCTGCAGACGTTCGCACTTTCGGAGCATTGCTGCGAAAGGAGCCTGGCTGGGACACCAACTTTCCCAGGCTACGTTTGAAGTTTGAGGTGGCAAGACAAGCAAGCAGCCCCATTCTCTGTGCCTCTGTGCGAGCACTGCCATGGGCAGATGAGGCTGAGCAACAGCTTTCCAGGCTAGCCCCTTCTGCCTGCCAGATATCTGCAGACGTTCGCACTTTCGGAGCAGGGCTGTGATAGGAGCCTCGCAGGGACACCACCATTCCCAGCATGCGTTTGAAGTTTCAAGTGGCAAGATAAGCAAGCAGCCCCATTCTCTGTGCCTCTATGCGAACAGTGCCATGGGCAGATGAGGCTGAGCAACAGCTTTCCAGGCTAGCCCCTTCTGCCTGCCAGCTATCTGCAGACGTTCACATTTCAAGAGCAGGACTGCGAAAGGAGATTAGCAGGTACACCATCTTTCCCAGGCTACGTTTGAAGTTTGAGGTGGCAAGACAAGCAAGGAGCCCCATTCTCTGTGCCTCTGTGCGAGCACTGCCATGGGCAGATGAGGCTGAGCAACAGCTTTCCAGGCTAGCACCTTCTGGCTGCCAGCTATCTGCAGACGTTCGCACTTTCGGAGCAGGGCTGCGAAAGGAGCCTGGCTGGGACACCAACTTTCCCAGGCTACGTTTGAAGTTTGAGGTGGCAAGACAAGCAAGCAGCCCCATTCTCTGTGCCTCTGTGCGAGCAGTGCCATGGGCAGATGAGGCTGAGGAAAAGCTTTCCAGGCTAGCACCTTCTGGCTGCCAGCTATCTGCAGACGTTCGCACTTTCGGAGCAGGGCTGCGAAAGGAGCCTGGCTGGGACACCAACTTTCCCAGGCTACGTTTGAAGTTTGAGGTGGCAAGACAAGCAAGCAGCCCCATTCTCTGTGCCTCTATGCGAACAGTGCCATGGGCAGATGAGGCTGAGCAACAGCTAACCAGGCTAGCCCCTTCTGGCTGCCAGCTATCTGCAGACGTTCGCACTTTCGGAGCAGGGCTGCGAAAGGAGCCTGGCTGGGACACCAACTTTCCCAGGATACGTTTGAAGTTTCAAGTGGCAAGACAAACAAGCAGCCCCATTCTCTGTGCCTCTGTGCGAGCACTGCCATGGGCAGATGAGGCTGAGCAACAGCTTTCCAGGCTAGCCCCTTCTGCCTGCCAGCTATCTGCAGACGTTACCACTTTCGGATCAGGGCTGCGATAGGAGCCTGGCAGGGACACCACCATTCCCAGCATGCGTTTGAATTTTCACGTGGCAAGATAAGCAAGCAGCCCCATTGTCTGTGCCTCTATGCGAACAGTGCCATGGGCAGATGAGGCTGAGCAACATCTTTCCAGGCTAGCACCTTCTGGCTGCCAGCTATCTGCAAAAGTTCGCACTTTCGGATCAGGGCTGTGATAGGAGCCTCGCAGGGACACCACCATTCCCAGCATGCGTTTGAAGTTTTAAGTGGCAAGTTAAGCAAGCAGCCCCATTCTCTGTGCCTCTATGCGAACAGTGCCATGGGCAGATGAGGCTGAGCAACAGCTTTCCAGGCTAGCCCCTTCTGGATGCCAGCTATCTGCAGACGTTCGCATTTCAAGAGCAGGACTGCGAAAGGAGCCTTAGCAGGTACACCATATTTCCCAGGATACGTTTGAAGTTTGAGGTGGCAAGATAAGCAAGCAGCCCCATTCTCTGTGCCTCTATGCAAACAGTGCCATGGGCAGATGAGGCTGAGCAACAGCTTTCCAGGCTAGCACCTTCTGGCTGCCAGCTATCTGCAGACGTTCGCACTTTCGGAGCAGGGCTGTGATAGGAGCCTGGCAGGGACACCACCATTCCCAGCATGCGTTTGAAGTTTCAAGTGGCAAGATAAGCAAGCAGCCCCATTCCCTGTGCCTCTCTGCGAGCACTGCCATGGGCAGATGAGGCTGAGCAACAGCTTTCCAGGCTAGCCCCTTCTGGCTGCCAGCTATCTGCAGACGTTCGCACTTTCGGAGCAGGGCTGTGATAGGAGCCTGGCTGGGACACCACCATTCCCAGCATGCGTTTCAAGTTTCAAGTGGCAAGATAAGCAAGCAGCCCCATTCTCTGTGCCTCTCTGCGAACAGTGCCATGGGCAGATGAGGCTGAGCAACAGCTTTCCAGGCTAGCACCTTCTGGCTGCCAGCTATCTGCAGACGTTCGCACTTTCGGAGCAGGGCTGCGAAAGGAGCCTGGCTGGGACACCAACTTTCCCAGGCTACGTTTGAAGTTTCAGGTGGCAAGACAAACAAGCAGCCCCATTCTCTGTGCCTCTGTGCGAGCACTGCCATGGGCAGATGAGGCTGAGCAACAGCTTTCCAGGCTAGCCCCTTCTGGCTGCCAGCTATCTGCAGACGTTCGCACTTTCGGAGCAGTGCTGTGATAGGAGCCTGGCAGGCACACCACCATTCCCAGCATGCGTTTGAAGTTTCAAGTGGCAAGATAAGCAAGCAGCCCCATTCTCTGTGCCTCTGTGCGAGCAGTGCCATGGGCAGATGAGGCTGAGCAACAGCTTTCCAGGCTAGCCCCTTCTGGCTGCCAGCTATCTGCAGACGTTCGCACTTTCGGAGCAGGGCTGTGATAGGAGCCTCGCAGGGACACCACCATTCCTAGCATGCGTTCGAAGTTTCAAGTGGCAAGATAAGCAAGCAGCCCCATTCTCTGTGCCTCTATGCGAGCAGTGCCATGGGCAGATGAGGCTGAGCAACAGCTTTCCAGGCTAGCCCCTTCTGGCTGCCAGCTATCTGCAGACGTCCGCATTTCAAGAGCAGGACTGCGAAAGGAGCCTAGCAGGTACACCATCTTTCCCAGGCTACGTTTGAAGTTTGAGGTGGCAAGACAAGCAAGGAGCCTCATTCTCTGTGCCTCTGTGCAAGCAGTGCCATGGGCAGATGAGGCTGAGCAACAGCTTTCCAGGCTAGCACCTTCTGGCTGCTAGCTATCTGCAGACGTTCGCACTTTCGGAGCAGGGCTGCGAAAGGAGCCTGGCTGGGACACCAACTTTCCCAGGCTACGTTTGAAGTTTGAGGTGGCAAGACAAGCAAGCAGCCACATTCTCTGTGCCTCTGTGCGAGCACTGCCATGGGCAGATGAGGCTGAGCAACAGCTTTCCAGGCTAGCCCCTTCTGGCTGCCAGCTATCTGCAGACGTTCGCACTTTCGGAGCAGGGCTGTGATAGGAGCCTGGCAGGGACACCACCATTCCCAGCATGCGTTTGAAGTTTCAAGTGGCAAGATAAGCAAGCAGCCCCATTCTCTGTGCCTCTGTGCGAGCACTGCCATGGGCAGATGAGGCTGAGCAACAGCTTTCCAGGCTAGCCCCTTCTGGCTGCCAGCTATCTGCAGACGTTCGCACTTTCGGAGCAGGGCTGTGATAGGAGCCTGGCAGGGACACCACCATTCCCAGCATGCGTTTGAAGTTTCAAGTGGCAAGATAAGCAAGCAGCCCCATTCTCTGTGCCTCTCTGCGAACAGTGCCATGGGCAGATGAGGCTGAGCAACAGCTTTCCAGGCTAGCACCTTCTGGCTGCCAGCTATCTGCAGACGTTCGCACTTTCGGAGCAGGGCTGCGAAAGGAGCCTGGCTGGGACACCAACTTTCCCAGGCTACGTTTGAAGTTTCAAGTGGCAAGACAAACAAGCAGCCCCATTCTCTGTGCCTCTGTGCGAGCACTGCCATGGGCAGATGAGGCTGAGCAACAGCTTTCCAGGCTAGCCCCTTCTGCCTGCCAGCTATCTGCAGACGTTCGCCTTTCAAGAGCAGGACTGCGAAAGGAGCCTTAGCAGGTACACCATATTTCCCAGGATACGTTTGAAGTTTGAGGTGGCAAGACAAGCAAGGAGCCCCATTCTCTGTGCCTCTGTGCGAGCAGTGCCATGGGCAGATGAGGCTGAGCAACAGCTTTCCAGGCTAGCCCCTTCTGGCTGCCAGCTATCTGCAGACGTTCGCATTTCAAGAGCAGGACTGCGAAAGGAGCCTAGCAGGTACACCATCTTTCCCAGGATACGGTTGAAGTTTGAGGTGGCAAGACAAGCAAGCAGCCCCATTCTCTGTGCCTCTATGCAAACAGTGCCATGGGCAGATGAGGCTGAGCAACAGCTTTCCAGGCTAGCCCCTTCTGGCTGCCAGCTATCTGCAGACGTTCGCACTTTCGGAGCAGGGCTGTGATAGGAGCCTGGCTGGGACACCACCATTCCCAGCATGCGTTTGAAGTTTCAAGTGGCAAGATAAGCAAGCAGCCCCATTCCCTGTGCCTCTCTGCGAGCACTGCCATGGGCAGATGAGGCTGAGCAACAGCTTTCCAGGCTAGCCCCTTCTGGCTGCCAGCTATCTGCAGACGTTCGCACTTTCGGAGCAGGGCTGTGATAGGAGCTTGGCAGGGACACCACCATTCCCAGCATGCGTTTCCAGTTTCAAGTGGCAAGATAAGCAAGCAGCCCCATTCTCTGTGCCTCTATGCGAGCAGTGCCATGGGCAGATGAGGCTGAGCAACAGCTTTCCAGGCTAGCACCTTCTGGCTGCCAGCTATCTGCAGACGTCCGCATTTCAAGAGCAGGACTGCGAAAGGAGCCTAGCAGGTACACCATCTTTCCCAGGCTACGTTTGAAGTTTGAGGTGGCAAGACAAGCAAGGAGCCTCATTCTCTGTGCCTCTGTGCAAGCAGTGCCATGGGCAGATGAGGCTGAGCAACAGCTTTCCAGGCTAGCACCTTCTGGCTGCTAGCTATCTGCAGACGTTCGCACTTTCGGAGCAGGGCTGCGAAAGGAGCCTGGCTGGGACACCAACTTTCCCAGGCTACGTTTGAAGTTTGAGGTGGCAAGACAAGCAAGGAGCCCCATTCTCTGTGCCTCTGTGCGAGCACTGCCATGGGCAGATGAGGCTGAGCAACAGCTTTCCAGGCTAGCCCCTTCTGCCTGCCAGCTATCTGCAGACGTTCGCACTTCCGGAGCAGGGCTGTGATAGGAGCCTGGCAGGGACACCACCATTCCCAGCATGCGTTTGAAGTTTCAAGTGGCAAGATAAGCAAGCAGCCCCATTCTCTGTGCCTCTCTGCGAGCACTGCCATGGGCAGATGAGGCTGAGCAACAGCTTTCCAGGCTAGCACCTTCTGGCTGCCAGCTATCTGCAGACGTTCGCACTTTCGGAGCAGGGCTGCGAAAGGAGCCTGGCTGGGACACCAACTTTCCCAGGCTACGTTTGAAGTTTCAAGTGGCAAGACAAACAAGCAGCCCCATTCTCTGTGCCTCTGTGCGAGCACTGCCATGGGCAGATGAGGCTGAGCAACAGCTTTCCAGGCTAGCCCCTTCTGCCTGCCAGCTATCTGCAGACGTTCGCCTTTCAAGAGCAGGACTGCGAAAGGAGCCTTAGCAGGTACACCATATTTCCCAGGATACGTTTGAAGTTTGAGGTGGCAAGACAAGCAAGGAGCCCCATTCTCTGTGCCTCTGTGCGAGCAGTGCCATGGGCAGATGAGGCTGAGCAACAGCTTTCCAGGCTAGCCCCTTCTGGCTGCCAGCTATCTGCAGACGTTCGCATTTCAAGAGCAGGACTGCGAAAGGAGCCTAGCAGGTACACCATCTTTCCCAGGATACGGTTGAAGTTTGAGGTGGCAAGACAAGCAAGCAGCCCCATTCTCTGTGCCTCTATGCAAACAGTGCCATGGGCAGATGAGGCTGAGCAACAGCTTTCCAGGCTAGCCCCTTCTGGCTGCCAGCTATCTGCAGACGTTCGCACTTTCGGAGCAGGGCTGTGATAGGAGCCTGGCTGGGACACCACCATTCCCAGCATGCGTTTGAAGTTTCAAGTGGCAAGATAAGCAAGCAGCCCCATTCCCTGTGCCTCTCTGCGAGCACTGCCATGGGCAGATGAGGCTGAGCAACAGCTTTCCAGGCTAGCCCCTTCTGGCTGCCAGCTATCTGCAGACGTTCGCACTTTCGGAGCAGGGCTGTGATAGGAGCTTGGCAGGGACACCACCATTCCCAGCATGCGTTTCCAGTTTCAAGTGGCAAGATAAGCAAGCAGCCCCATTCTCTGTGCCTCTATGCGAACAGTGCCATGGGCAGATGAGGCTGAGCAACAGCTTTCCAGGCTAGCACCTTCTGGCTGCCAGCTATCTGCAGACGTTCGCACTTTCGGAGCAGGGCTGCGAAAGTAGCCTGGCTGGGACACCAACATTCCCAGGCTACGTTTGAAGTTTCAGGTGGCAAGACAAACAAGCAGCCCCATTCTCTGTGCCTCTGTGCGAGCACTGCCATGGGCAGATGAAGCTGAGCAACAGCTTTCCAGGCTAGCCCCTTCTGGCTGCCAGCTATCTGCAGACGTTCGCACTTTCGGAGCAGTGCTGTGATAGGAGCCTGGCAGGCACACCACCATTCCCAGCATGCGTTTGAAGTTTCAAGTGGCAAGATAAGCAAGCAGCCCCATTCTCTGTGCCTCTGTGCGAGCAGTGCCATGGGCAGATGAGGCTGAGCAACAGCTTTCCAGGCTAGCCCCTTCTGGCTGCCAGCTATCTGCAGACGTTCGCACTTTCGGATCAGGGCTGTGATAGGAGCCTCGCAGGGACACCACCATTCCTAGCATGCGTTCGAAGTTTCAAGTGGCAAGATAAGCAAGCAGCCCCATTCTCTGTGCCTCTATGCGAACAGTGCCATGGGCAGATGAGGCTGAGCAAGAGCTTTCCAGGCTAGCCCCTTCTGGCTGCCAGCTATCTGCAGACGTTCGCATTTCAAGAGCAGGACTGCGAAAGGATCCTAGCAGGTACACCATCTTTCCCAGGCTACATTTGAAGTTTGAGGTGGCAAGACAAGCAAGGAGCCTCATTCTCTGTGCCTCTGTGCAAGCAGTGCCATGGGCAGATGAGGCTGAGCAACAGCTTTCCAGGCTAGCCCCTTCTGGATGCCAGCTATCTGCAGACGTTCGCATTTCAAGAGCAGGACTGCGAAAGGAGCCTTAGCAGGTACACCATATTTCCCAGGATACGTTTGAAGTTTGAGGTGGCAAGACAAGCAAGGAGCCCCATTCTCTGTGCCTCTGTGCGAGCAGTGCCATGGGCAGATGAGGCTGAGCAGCAGCTTTCCAGGCTAGCCCCTTCTGGCTGCCAGCTATCTGCAGACGTTCGCATTTCAAGAGCAGGACTGCGAAAGGAGCCTAGCAGGTACACCATCTTTCCCAGGATACGGTTGAAGTTTGAGGTGGCAAGAAAAGCAAGCAGCCCCATTCTCTGTGCCTCTATGCAAACAGTGCCATGGGCAGATGAGGCTGAGCAACAGCTTTCCAGGCTAGCCCCTTCTGGCTGCCAGCTATCTGCAGACGTTCGCACTTTCGGAGCAGGGCTGTGATAGGAGCCTGGCTGGGACACCACCATTCCCAGCATGCGTTTGAAGTTTCAAGTGGCAAGATAAGCAAGCAGCCCCATTCCCTGTGCCTCTCTGCGAGCACTGCCATGGGCAGATGAGGCTGAGCAACAGCTTTCCAGGCTAGCCCCTTCTGGCTGCCAGCTATCTGCAGACGTTCGCACTTTCGGAGCAGGGCTGTGATAGGAGCTTGGCAGGGACACCACCATTCCCAGCATGCGTTTCAAGTTTCAAGTGGCAAGATAAGCAAGCAGCCCCATTCTCTGTGCCTCTATGCGAACAGTGCCATGGGCAGATGAGGCTGAGCAACAGCTTTCCAGGCTAGCACCTTCTGGCTGCCAGCTATCTGCAGACGTTCGCACTTTCGGAGCAGGGCTGCGAAAGTAGCCTGGCTGGGACACCAACTTTCCCAGGCTACGTTTGAAGTTTCAGGTGGCAAGACAAACAAGCAGCCCCATTCTCTGTGCCTCTGTGCGAGCACTGCCATGGGCAGATGAAGCTGAGCAACAGCTTTCCAGGCTAGCCCCTTCTGGCTGCCAGCTATCTGCAGACGTTCGCACTTTCGGAGCAGTGCTGTGATAGGAGCCTGGCAGGCACACCAACTTTCCCAGGCTACGTTTGAAGTTTCAAGTGGCAAGACAAACAAGCAGCCCCATTCTCTGTGCCTCTGTGCGAGCACTGCCATGGGCAGATGAGGCTGAGCAACAGCTTTCCAGGCTAGCCCCTTCTGCCTGCCAGCTATCTGCAGACGTTACCACTTTCGGATCAGGGCTGCGATAGGAGCCTGGCAGGGACACCACCATTCCTAGCATGCGTTCGAAGTTTCAAGTGGCAAGATAAGCAAGCAGCCCCATTCTCTGTGCCTCTCTGCGAACAGTGCCATGGGCAGATGAGGCTGAGCAAGAGCTTTCCAGGCTAGCCCCTTCTGGCTGCCAGCTATCTGCAGACGTTCGCATTTCAAGAGCAGGACAGCGAAAGGAGCCTAGCAGGTACACCATCTTTCCCAGGCTACATTTGAAGTTTGAGGTGGCAAGACAAGCAAGGAGCCTCATTCTCTGTGCCTCTGTGCAAGCAGTGCCATGGGCAGATGAGGCTGAGCAACAGCTTTCCAGGCTAGCACCTTCTGGCTGCTAGCTATCTGCAGACGTTCGCACTTTCGGAGCAGGGCTGCGAAAGGAGCCTGGCTGGGACACCAACTTTCCCAGGCTACGTTTGAAGTTTGAGGTGGCAAGACAAGCAAGCAGCCCCATTCTCTGTGCCTCTATGCGAACAGTGCCATGGGCAGATGAGGCTGAGCAACAGCTTTCCAGGCTAGCCCCTTCTGGCTGCCAGCTATCTGCAGACGTTCGCACTTTCGGAGCAGGGCTGCGAAAGGAGCCTGGCTGGGACACCAACTTTCCCAGGCTACATTTGAAGTTTGAGGTGGCAAGACAAGCAAGCAGCCCCATTCTCTGTGCCTCTGTGCGAGCACTGCCATGGGCAGATGAGGCTGAGCAACAGCTTTCCAGGCTAGCCCCTTCTGCCTGCCAGCTATCTGCAGACGTTACCACTTTCGGAGCAGGGCTGCGAAAGGAGCCTGGCTGGGACACCAACTTTCCCAGGCTACGTTTGAAGTTTCAAGTGGCAAGAAAAGCAAGCAGCCCCATTCTCTGTGCCTCTGTGCGAGCAGTGCGATGGGCAGATGAGGCTGAGCAACTGCTTTCCAGGCTAGCCCCTTCTGCCTGCCAGCTATCTGCAGACGTTCGCACTTTCGGAGCAGGGCTGTGATAGGAGCCTGGCAGAGACACCACCATTCCCAGCATGCGTTTGAAGTTTCAAGTGGCAAGATAAGCAAGCAGCCCCATTCTCTGTGCCTCTATGCGAACAGTGCCATGGGCAGATGAGGCTGAGCAACAGCTTTCCAGTCTAGCCCCTTCTGGCTGCCAGCTATCTGCAAACGTTCGCACTTTCGGATCAGGGCTGTGATAGGAGCCTCGCAGGGACACCACCATTCCCAGCATGCGTTTGAAGTTTTAAGTGGCAAGATAAGCAAGCAGCCCCATTCTCTTTGCCTCTATGCGAACAGTGCCATGGGCAGATGAGGCTGAGCAACAGCTTTCCAGGCTAGCCCCTTCTGGCTGCCAACTATCTGCAGACGTTCACATTTCAAGAGCAGGACTGCGAAAGGAGCCTAGCAGGTACACCATCTTTCCCAGGCTACGTTTGAAGTTTGAGGTGGCAAGACAAGCAAGCAGCCCCATTCTCTGTGCCTCTGTGCGAGCACTGCCATGGGCAGATGAGGCTGAGCAACAGCTTTCCAGGCTAGCACCTTCTGGCTGCCAGCTATCTGCAGACGTTCGCACTTTCGGAGCAGGGCTGCGAAAGGAGCCTGGCTGGGACACCAACTTTCCCAGGCTACGTTTGAAGTTTGAGGTGGCAAGACAAGCAAGCAGCCCCATTCTCTGTGCCTCTGTGCGAGCAGTGCCATGGGCAGATGAGGCTGAGCAACAGCTTTGCAGGCTAGCACTTTCTGGCTGCCAGCTATCTGCAGACGTTCGCACTTTCGGAGCAGGGCTGTGATAGGAGCCTGGCAGGGACACCACCATTCCCAGCATGCGTTTGAAGTTTCAAGTGGCAAGATAAGCAAGCAGCCCCATTCTCTGTGCCTCTATGCGAGCACTGCCATGGGCAGATGAGGCTGAGCAACAGCTTTCCAGGCTAGCCCCTTCTGGCTGCCAGCTATCTGCAGACGTTCGCATTTCAAGAGCAGGGCTGCGAAACGAGCCTGGCTGGGACACCATCTTTCCCAGGCTACGTTTGAAGTTTGAGGTGGCAAGACAAGCAAGGAGCCTCATTCTCTGTGCCTCTGTGCGAGCAGTGCCATGGGCAGATGAGGCTGAGAAACAGCTTTCCAGGCTAGCCCCTTCTGGCTGCCAGCTATCTGCAGACGTTCGCACTTTCGGAGCATTGCTGCGAAAGGAGCCTGGCTGGGACACCAACTTTCCCAGGCTACGTTTGAAGTTTGAGGTGGCAAGACAAGCAAGCAGCCCCATTCTCTGTGCCTCTGTGCGAGCACTGCCATGGGCAGATGAGGCTGAGCAACAGCTTTCCAGGCTAGCCCCTTCTGCCTGCCAGATATCTGCAGACGTTCGCACTTTCGGAGCAGGACTGTGATAGGAGCCTCGCAGGGACACCACCATTCCCAGCATGCGTTTGAAGTTTCAAGTGGCAAGACAAGCAAGCAGCCCCATTCTCTGTGCCTCTATGCGAACAGTGCCATGGGCAGATGAGGCTGAGCAACAGCTAACCAGGCTAGCCCCTTCTGGCTGCCAGCTATCTGCAGACGTTCGCACTTTCGGAGCAGGGCTGCGAAAGGAGCCTGGCTGGGACACCAACTTTCCCAGGCTACGTTTGAAGTTTCAAGTGGCAAGACAAACAAGCAGCCCCATTCTCTGTGCCTCTGTGCGAGCACTGCCATGGGCAGATGAGGCTGAGCAACAGCTTTCCAGGCTAGCCCCTTCTGCCTGCCAGCTATCTGCAGACGTTACCACTTTCGGATCAGGGCTGCGATAGGAGCCTGGCAGGGACACCACCATTCCCAGCATGCGTTTGAATTTTCAAGTGGCAAGATAAGCAAGCAGCCCCATTGTCTGTGCCTCTATGCGAACAGTGCCATGGGCAGATGAGGCTGAGCAACAGCTTTCCAGGCTAGCACCTTCTGGCTGCCAGCTATCTGCAAACGTTCGCACTTTCGGATCAGGGCTGTGATAGGAGCCTCGCAGGGACACCACCATTCCCAGCATGCGTTTGAAGTTTTAAGTGGCAAGATAAGCAAGCAGCCCCATTCTCTGTGCCTCTATGCGAACAGTGCCATGGGCAGATGAGGCTGAGCAACAGCTTTCCAGGCTAGCCCCTTCTGGCTGCCAGCTATCTGCAGACGTTCGCATTTCAAGAGCAGGACTGCGAAAGGAGCCTAGCAGGTACACCATCTTTCCCAGGCTACGGTTGAAGTTTCAGGTGGCAAGACAAACAAGCAGCCCCATTCTCTGTGCCTCTGTGCGAGCACTGCCATGGGCAGATGAGGCTGAGCAACAGCTTTCCAGGCTAGCCCCTTCTGGCTGCCAGCTATCTGCAGACGTTCGCACTTTCGGAGCAGTGCTGTGATAGGAGCCTGGCAGGCACACCACCATTCCCAGCATGCGTTTGAAGTTTCAAGTGGCAAGATAAGCAAGCAGCCCCATTCTCTGTGCCTCTGTGCGAGCAGTGCCATGGGCAGATGAGGCTGAGCAACAGCTTTCCAGGCTAGCCCCTTCTGGCTGCCAGCTATCTGCAGACGTTCGCACTTTCGGATCAGGGCTGTGATAGGAGCCTCGCAGGGACACCACCATTCCTAGCATGCGTTCGAAGTTTCAAGTGGCAAGATAAGCAAGCAGCCCCATTCTCTGTGCCTCTATGCGAACAGTGCCATGGGCAGATGAGGCTGAGCAAGAGCTTTCCAGGCTAGCCCCTTCTGGCTGCCAGCTATCTGCAGACGTTCGCATTTCAAGAGCAGGACTGCGAAAGGAGCCTAGCAGGTACACCATCTTTCCCAGGCTACATTTGAAGTTTGAGGTGGCAAGACAAGCAAGGAGCCTCATTCTCTGTGCCTCTGTGCAAGCAGTGCCATGGGCAGATGAGGCTGAGCAACAGCTTTCCAGGCTAGCACCTTCTGGCTGCTAGCTATCTGCAGACGTTCGCACTTTCGGAGCAGGGCTGCGAAAGGAGCCTGGCTGGGACACCAACTTTCCCAGGCTACGTTTGAAGCTTGAGGTGGCAAGACAAGCAAGCAGCCCCATTCTCTTTGCCTCTATGCGAACAGTGCCATGGGCAGATGAGGCTGAGCAACAGCTTTCCAGGCTAGCCCCTTCTGGCTGCCAGCTATCTGCAGACGTTCGCACTTTCGGAGCAGGGCTGCGAAAGTAGCCTGGCTGGGACACCAACTTTCCCAGGCTACATTTGAAGTTTGAGGTGGCAAGACAAGCAAGCAGCCCCATTCTCTGTGCCTCTGTGCGAGCACTGCCATGGGCAGATGAGGCTGAGCAACAGCTTTCCAGGCTAGCCCCTTCTGGCTGCCAGCTATCTGCAGACGTTCGCACTTTCGGAGCAGGGCTGTGATAGGAGCCTGGCAGGGACACCACCATTCCCAGCATGCGTTTCAAGTTTCAAGTGGCAAGATAAGAAAGCAGCCCCATTCTCTGTGCCTCTGTGCGAGCACTGCCATGGGCAGATGAGGCTGAGCAACAGCTTTCCAGGCTAGCCCCTTCTGGCTGCCAGCTATCTGCAAACGTTCGCACTTTCGGAGCAGGGCTGTGATAGGGGCCTGGCAGGGACACCACCATTCCCAGCATGCGTTTGAAGTTTCAAGTGGCAAGATAAGCAAGCAGCCCCATTCTCTGTGCCTCTGTGCGAGCAGTGCCATGGGCAGATGAGGCTGAGCAACAGCTTTCCAGGCTAGCCCCTTCTGGCTGCCAGCTATCTGCAGACGTTCGCACTTTCGGAGCAGGGCTGTGATAGGAGCCTGGCAGAGACACCACCATTCCCAGCATGCGTTTGAAGTTTCAAGTGGCAAGATAAGCAAGCAGCCCCATTCTCTGTGCCTCTATGCGAACAGTGCCATGGGCAGATGAGGCTGAGCAACAGCTTTCCAGTCTAGCCCCTTCTGGCTGCCAGCTATCTGCAAACGTTCGCACTTTCGGATCAGGGCTGTGATAGGAGCCTCGCAGGGACACCACCATTCCCAGCATGCGTTTGAAGTTTTAAGTGGCAAGATAAGCAAGCAGCCCCATTCTCTGTGCCTCTATGCGAACAGTGCCATGGGCAGATGAGGCTGAGCAACAGCTTTCCAGGCTAGCCCCTTCTGGCTGCCAACTATCTGCAGACGTTCACATTTCAAGAGCAGGACTGCGAAAGGAGCCTAGCAGGTACACCATCTTTCCCAGGCTACGTTTGAAGTTTGAGGTGGCAAGACAAGCAAGCAGCCCCATTCTCTGTGCCTCTGTGCGAGCAGTGCCATGGGCAGATGAGGCTGAGCAACAGCTTTCCAGGCTAGCACCTTCTGGCTGCCAGCTATCTGCAGACGTTCGCACTTTCGGAGCAGGGCTGCGAAAGGAGCCTGGCTGGGACACCAACTTTCCCAGGCTACGTTTGAAGTTTGAGGTGGCAAGACAAGCAAGCAGCCCCATTCTCTGTGCCTCTGTGCGAGCAGTGCCATGGGCAGATGAGGCTGAGCAACAGCTTTGCAGGCTAGCACTTTCTGGCTGCCAGCTATCTGCAGACGTTCGCACTTTCGGAGCAGGGCTGTGATAGGAGCCTGGCAGGGACACCACCATTCCCAGCATGCGTTTGAAGTTTCAAGTGGCAAGATAAGCAAGCAGCCCCATTCTCTGTGCCTCTATGCGAGCACTGCCATGGGCAGATGAGGCTGAGCAACAGCTTTCCAGGCTAGCCCCTTCTGGCTGCCAGCTATCTGCAGACGTTCGCATTTCAAGAGCAGGGCTGCGAAACGAGCCTGGCTGGGACACCATCTTTCCCAGGCTACGTTTGAAGTTTGAGGTGGCAAGACAAGCAAGGAGCCTCATTCTCTGTGCCTCTGTGCGAGCAGTGCCATGGGCAGATGAGGCTGAGAAACAGCTTTCCAGGCTAGCCCCTTCTGGCTGCCAGCTATCTGCAGACGTTCGCACTTTCGGAGCATTGCTGCGAAAGGAGCCTGGCTGGGACACCAACTTTCCCAGGCTACGTTTGAAGTTTGAGGTGGCAAGACAAGCAAGCAGCCCCATTCTCTGTGCCTCTGTGCGAGCACTGCCATGGGCAGATGAGGCTGAGCAACAGCTTTCCAGGCTAGCCCCTTCTGCCTGCCAGATATCTGCAGACGTTCGCACTTTCGGAGCAGGACTGTGATAGGAGCCTCGCAGGGACACCACCACTCCCAGCATGCGTTTGAAGTTTCAAGTGGCAAGATAAGCAAGCAGCCCCATTCTCTGTGCCTCTATGCGAACAGTGCCATGGGCAGATGAGGCTGAGCAACAGCTTTCCAGGCTAGCCCCTTCTGCCTGCCAGCTATCTGCAGACGTTCGCATTTCAAGAGCAGGACTGCGAAAGGAGATTAGCAGGTACACCATCTTTCCCAGGCTACGTTTGAAGTTTGAGGTGGCAAGACAAGCAAGGAGCCCCATTCTCTGTGCCTCTGTGCGAGCAGTGCCATGGGCAGATGAGGCTGAGCAACAGCTTTCCAGGCTAGCACCTTCTGGCTGCCAGCTATCTGCAGACGTTCGCACTTTCGGAGCAGGGCTGCGAAAGGAGCCTGGCTGGGACACCAACTTTCCCAGGCTACGTTTGAAGTTTGAGGTGGCAAGACAAGCAAGCAGCCCCATTCTCTGTGCCTCTGTGCGAGCAGTGCCATGGGCAGATGAGGCTGAGCAAAAGCTTTCCAGGCTAGCACCTTCTGGCTGCCAGCTATCTGCAGACGTTCGCACTTTCGGAGCAGGGCTGCGAAAGGAGCCTGGCTGGGACACCAACTTTCCCAGCATGCGTTTGAAGTTTCAAGTGGCAAGACAAACAAGCAGCCCCATTCTCTGTGCCTCTGTGCGAGCACTGCCATGGGCAGATGAGGCTGAGCAACAGCTTTCCAGGCTAGCCCCTTCTGCCTGCCAGCTATCTGCAGACGTTACCACTTTCGGATCAGGGCTGCGATAGGAGCCTGGCAGGGACACCACCATTCCCAGCATGCGTTTGAATTTTCAAGTGGCAAGATAAGCAAGCAGCCCCATTGTCTGTGCCTCTATGCGAACAGTGCCATGGGCAGATGAGGCTGAGCAACAGCTTTCCAGGCTAGCACCTTCTGGCTGCCAGCTATCTGCAAACGTTCGCACTTTCGGATCACGGCTGTGATAGGAGCCTCGCAGGGACACCACCATTCCCAGCATGCGTTTGAAGTTTTAAGTGGCAAGATAAGCAAGCAGCCCCATTCTCTGTGCCTCTATGCGAACAGTGCCATGGGCAGATGAGGCTGAGCAACAGCTTTCCAGGCTAGCCCCTTCTGGCTGCCAGCTATCTGCAGACGTTCGCATTTCAAGAGCAGGACTGCGAAAGGAGCCTAGCAGGTACACCATCTTTCCCAGGCTACGGTTGAAGTTTCAGGTGGCAAGACAAACAAGCAGCCCCATTCTCTGTGCCTCTGTGCGAGCACTGCCATGGGCAGATGAGGCTGAGCAACAGCTTTCCAGGCTAGCCCCTTCTGGCTGCCAGCTATCTGCAGACGTTCGCACTTTCGGAGCAGGGCTGTGATAGGAGCCTGGCAGGCACACCACCATTCCCAGCATGCGTTTGAAGTTTCAAGTGGCAAGATAAGCAAGCAGCCCCATTCTCTGTGCCTCTGTGCGAGCAGTGCCATGGGCAGATGAGGCTGAGCAACAGCTTTCCAGGCTAGCCCCTTCTGGCTGCCAGCTATCTGCAGACGTTCGCACTTTCGGATCAGGGCTGTGATAGGAGCCTCGCAGGGACACCACCATTCCTAGCATGCGTTCGAAGTTTCAAGTGGCAAGATAAGCAAGCAGCCCCATTCTCTGTGCCTCTATGCGAACAGTGCCATGGGCAGATGAGGCTGAGCAAGAGCTTTCCAGGCTAGCCCCTTCTGGCTGCCAGCTATCTGCAGACGTTCGCATTTCAAGAGCAGGACTGCGAAAGGAGCCTAGCAGGTACACCATCTTTCCCAGGCTACATTTGAAGTTTGAGGTGGCAAGACAAGCAAGGAGCCTCATTCTCTGTGCCTCTGTGCAAGCACTGCCATGGGCAGATGAGGCTGAGCAACAGCTTTCCAGGCTAGCCCCTTCTGGCTGCCAGCTATCTGCAGACGTTCGCACTTTCGGAGCAGGGCTGTGATAGGAGCCTGGCAGGGACACCACCATTCCCAGCATGCGTTTGAAGTTTCAAGTGGCAAGATAAGCAAGCATCCCCATTCTCTGTGCCTGTCTGCGAACAGTGCCATGGGCAGATGAGGCTGAGCAACAGCTTTCCAGGCTAGCCCCTTCTGGCTGCCAGCTATCTGCAGACGTTACCACTTTCGGAGCAGGGCTGCGAAAGGAGCCTGGCTGGGACACCAACTTTCCCAGGCTACGTTTGAAGTTTCAAGTGGCAAGAAAAGCAAGCAGCCCCATTCTCTGTGCCTCTGTGCGAGCAGTGCGATGGGCAGATGAGGCTGAGCAACTGCTTTCCAGGCTAGCCCCTTCTGCCTGCCAGCTATCTGCAGACGTTCGCACTTTCGGAGCAGGGCTGTGATAGGAGCCTGGCAGAGACACCACCATTCCCAGCATGCGTTTGAAGTTTCAAGTGGCAAGATAAGCAAGCAGCCCCATTCTCTGTGCCTCTATGCGAACAGTGCCATGGGCAGATGAGGCTGAGCAACAGCTTTCCAGTCTAGCCCCTTCTGGCTGCCAGCTATCTGCAAACGTTCGCACTTTCGGATCAGGGCTGTGATAGGAGCCTCGCAGGGACACCACCATTCCCAGCATGCGTTTGAAGTTTTAAGTGGCAAGATAAGCAAGCAGCCCCATTCTCTGTGCCTCTATGCGAACAGTGCCATGGGCAGATGAGGCTGAGCAAGAGCTTTCCAGGCTAGCCCCTTCTGGCTGCCAACTATCTGCAGACGTTCACATTTCTAGAGCAGGACTGCGAAAGGAGCCTAGCAGGTACACCATCTTTCCCAGGCTACGTTTGAAGTTTGAGGTGGCAAGACAAGCAAGCAGCCCCATTCTCTGTGCCTCTGTGCGAGCAGTGCCATGGGCAGATGAGGCTGAGCAACAGCTTTCCAGGCTAGCACCTTCTGGCTGCCAGCTATCTGCAGACGTTCGCACTTTCGGAGCAGGACTGCGAAAGGAGCCTGGCTGGGACACCAACTTTCCCAGGCTACGTTTGAAGTTTGAGGTGGCAAGACAAGCAAGCAGCCCCATTCTCTGTGCCTCTGTGCGAGCAGTGCCATGGGCAGATGAGGCTGAGCAACAGCTTTGCAGGCTAGCACTTTCTGGCTGCCAGCTATCTGCAGACGTTCGCACTTTCGGAGCAGGGCTGTGATAGGAGCCTGGCAGGGACACCACCATTCCCAGCATGCGTTTGAAGTTTCAAGTGGCAAGATAAGCAAGCAGCCCCATTCTCTGTGCCTCTATGCGAGCACTGCCATGGGCAGATGAGGCTGAGCAACAGCTTTCCAGGCTAGCCCCTTCTGGCTGCCAGCTATCTGCAGACGTTCGCATTTCAAGAGCAGGGCTGCGAAACGAGCCTGGCTGGGACACCATCTTTCCCAGGCTAAGTTTGAAGTTTGAGGTGGCAAGACAAGCAAGGAGCCTCATTCTCTGTGCCTCTGTGCGAGCACTGCCATGGGCAGATGAGGCTGAGCAACAGCTTTCCAGGCTAGCCCCTTCTGGCTGCCAGCTATCTGCAGACGTTCGCACTTTCGGAGCATTGCTGCGAAAGGAGCCTGGCTGGGACACCAACTTTCCCAGGCTACGTTTGAAGTTTGAGGTGGCAAGACAAGCAAGCAGCCCCATTCTCTGTGCCTCTGTGCGAGCACTGCCATGGGCAGATGAGGCTGAGCAACAGCTTTCCAGGCTAGCCCCTTCTGCCTGCCAGATATCTGCAGACGTTCGCACTTTCGGAGCAGGACTGTGATAGGAGCCTGGCAGGGACACCACCATTCCCAGCATGCGTTTGAAGTTTCAAGTGGCAAGATAAGCAAGCAGCCCCATTCTCTGTGCCTCTATGCGAACAGTGCCATGGGCAGATGAGGCTGAGCAACAGCTTTCCAGGCTAGCCCCTTCTGCCTGCCAGCTATCTGCAGACGTTCGCATTTCAAGAGCAGGACTGCGAAAGGAGATTAGCAGGTACACCATCTTTCCCAGGCTACGTTTGAAGTTTGAGGTGGCAAGACAAGCAAGGAGCCCCATTCTCTGTGCCTCTGTGCGAGCAGTGCCATGGGCAGATGAGGCTGAGCAACAGCTTTCCAGGCTAGCACCTTCTGGCTGCCAGCTATCTGCAGACGTTCGCACTTTCGGAGCAGGGCTGCGAAAGGAGCCTGGCTGGGACAGCAACTTTCCCAGGCTACGTTTGAAGTTTGAGGTGGCAAGACAAGCAAGCAGCCCCATTCTCTGTGCCTCTGTGCGAGCAGTGCCATGGGCAGATGAGGCTGAGCAACAGCTTTCCAGGCTAGCACCTTCTGGCTGCCAGCTATCTGCAGACGTTCGCACTTTCGGAGCAGGGCTGCGAAAGGAGCCTGGCTGGGACACCAACTTTCCCAGGCTACGTTTGAAGTTTGAGGTGGCAAGACAAGCAAGCAGCCCCATTCTCTGTGCCTCTATGCGAACAGTGCCATGGGCAGATGAGGCTGAGCAACAGCTAACCAGGCTAGCCCCTTCTGGCTGCCAGCTATCTGCAGACGTTCGCACTTTCGGAGCAGGGCTGCGAAAGGAGCCTGGCTGGGACACCAACTTTCCCAGGCTACGTTTGAAGTTTCAAGTGGCAAGACAAACAAGCAGCCCCATTCTCTGTGCCTCTGTGCGAGCACTGCCATGGGCAGATGAGGCTGAGCAACAGCTTTCCAGGCTAGCCCCTTCTGCCTGCCAGCTATCTGCAGACGTTACCACTTTCGGATCAGGGCTGTGATAGGAGCCTGGCAGGGACACCACCATTCCCAGCATGCGTTTGAATTTTCAAGTGGCAAGATAAGCAAGCAGCCCCATTGTCTGTGCCTCTATGCGAACAGTGCCATGGGCAGATGAGGCTGAGCAACAGCTTTCCAGGCTAGCACCTTCTGGCTGCCAGCTATCTGCAAACGTTCGCACTTTCGGATCAGGGCTGTGATAGGAGCCTCGCAGGGACACCACCATTCCCAGCATGCGTTTGAAGTTTTAAGTGGCAAGATAAGCAAGCAGCCCCATTCTCTGTGCCTCTATGCGAACAGTGCCATGGGCAGATGAGGCTGAGCAACAGCTTTCCAGGCTAGCCCCTTCTGGATGCCAGCTATCTGCAGACGTTCGCATTTCAAGAGCAGGACTGCGAAAGGAGCCTTAGCAGGTACACCATATTTCCCAGGATACGTTTGAAGTTTGAGGTGGCAAGACAAGCAAGGAGCCCCATTCTCTGTGCCTCTGTGCGAGCAGTGCCATGGGCAGATGAGGCTGAGCAACAGCTTTCCAGGCTAGCCCCTTCTGGCTGCCAGCTATCTGCAGACGTTCGCACTTTCGGAGCAGGGCTGTGATAGGAGCCTGGCTGGGACACCACCATTCCCAGCATGCGTTTGAAGTTTCAAGTGGCAAGATAAGCAAGCAGCCCCATTCCCTGTGCCTCTCTGCGAGCACTGCCATGGGCAGATGAGGCTGAGCAACAGCTTTCCAGGCTAGCCCCTTCTGCCTGCCAGATATCTGCAGACGTTCGCACTTTCGGAGCAGGGCTGTGATAGGAGCTTGGCAGGGACACCACCATTCCCAGGCTACGTTTGAAGTTTCAGGTGCCAAGAAAAAACAAGCAGCCCCATTCTCTGTGCCTCTGTGCGAGCAGTGCCATGGGCAGATGAGGCTGAGCAGCAGCTTTCCAGGCTAGCCCCTTCTGGCTGCCAGCTATCTGCAGACGTTCGCATTTCAAGAGCAGGACTGCGAAAGGAGCCTAGCAGGTACACCATCTTTCCCAGGATACGGTTGAAGTTTGAGGTGGCAAGACAAGCAAGCAGCCCCATTCTCTGTGCCTCTATGCAAACAGTGCCATGGGCAGATGAGGCTGAGCAACAGCTTTCCAGGCTAGCCCCTTCTGGCTGCCAGCTATCTGCAGACGTTCGCACTTTCGGAGCAGGGCTGTGATAGGAGCCTGGCTGGGACACCACCATTCCCAGCATGCGTTTGAAGTTTCAAGTGGCAAGATAAGCAAGCAGCCCCATTCCCTGTGCCTCTCTGCGAGCACTGCCATGGGCAGATGAGGCTGAGCAACAGCTTTCCAGGCTAGCCCCTTCTGGCTGCCAGCTATCTGCAGAAGTTCGCACTTTCGGAGCAGGGTTGTGATAGGAGCTTGGCAGGGACACCACCATTCCCAGCATGCGTTTCAAGTTTCAAGTGGCAAGATAAGCAAGCAGCCCCATTCTCTGTGCCTCTATGCGAACAGTGCCATGGGCAGATGAGGCTGAGCAACAGCTTTCCAGGCTAGCCCCTTCTGGCTGCCAGCTATCTGCAGACGTTCGTACTTTCGGATCAGGGCTGTGATAGGAGCCTGGCTGGGACACCACCATTCCTAGCATGCGTTCGAAGTTTCAAGTGGCAAGATAAGCAAGCAGCCCCATTCTCTGTGCCTCTATGCGAACAGTGCCATGGGCAGATGAGGCTGAGCAACAGCTTTCCAGGCTAGCCCCTTCTGGCTGCCAGCTATCTGCAGACGTTCGCATTTCAAGAGCAGGACTGCGAAAGGAGCCTAGCAGGTACACCATCTTTCCCAGGCTACATTTGAAGTTTGAGGTGGCAAGACAAGCAAGGAGCCTCATTCTCTGTGCCTCTGTGCAAGCAGTGCCATGGGCAGATGAGGCTGAGCAACAGCTTTCCAGGCTAGCACCTTCTGGCTGCTAGCTATCTGCAGACGTTCGCACTTTCGGAGCAGGGCTGCGAAAGGAGCCTGGCTGGGACACCAACTTTCCCAGGATACGTTTGAAGTTTGAGGTGGCAAGACAAGCAAGCAGCCCCATTCTCTGTGCCTCTATGCGAACAGTGCCATGGGCAGATGAGGCTGAGCAACAGCTTTCCAGGCTAGCCCCTTCTGGCTGCCAGCTATCTGCAGACGTTCGCACTTTCGGAGCAGGGCTGCGAAAGGAGCCTGGCTGGGACACCAACTTTCCCAGGCTACGTTTGAAGTTTGAGGTGGCAAGACAAGCAAGCAGCCCCATTCTCTGTGCCTCTGTGCGAGCACTGCCATGGGCAGATGAGGCTGAGCAACAGCTTTCCAGGCTAGCCCCTTCTGCCTGCCAGCTATCTGCAGACGTTCGCACTTTCGGAGCAGGGCTGTGATAGGAGTCTAGCAGGGACACCACCATTCCCAGCATGCGTTTCAAGTTTCAAGTGGCAAGATAAGAAAGCAGCCCCATTCTCTGTGCCTCTATGCGAACAGTGCCATGGGCAGATGAGGCTGAGCAACAGCTTTCCAGGCTAGCACCTTCTGGCTGCCAGCTATCTGCAAACGTTCGCACTTTCGGATCAGGGCTGTGATAGGAGCCTCGCAGGGACACCACCATTCCCAGCATGCGTTTGAAGTTTTAAGTGGCAAGATAAGCAAGCAGCCCCATTCTCTGTGCCTCTATGCGAACAGTGCCATGGGCAGATGAGGCTGAGCAACAGCTTTCCAGGCTAGCCCCTTCTGGATGCCAGCTATCTGCAGACGTTCGCATTTCAAGAGCAGGACTGCGAAAGGAGCCTTAGCAGGTACACCATATTTCCCAGGATACGTTTGAAGTTTGAGGTGGCAAGACAAGCAAGGAGCCCCATTCTCTGTGCCTCTGTGCGAGCAGTGCCATGGGCAGATGAGGCTGAGCAGCAGCTTTCCAGGCTAGCCCCTTCTGGCTGCCAGCTATCTGCAGACGTTCGCATTTCAAGAGCAGGACTGCGAAAGGAGCCTAGCAGGTACACCATCTTTCCCAGGATACGGTTGAAGTTTGAGGTGGCAAGACAAGCAAGCAGCCCCATTCTCTGTGCCTCTATGCAAACAGTGCCATGGGCAGATGAGGCTGAGCAACAGCTTTCCTGGCTAGCCCCTTCTGGCTGCCAGCTATCTGCAGACGTTCGCACTTTCGGAGCAGGGCTGTGATAGGAGCCTGGCTGGGACACCACCATTCCCAGCATGCGTTTGAAGTTTCAAGTGGCAAGATAAGCAAGCAGCCCCATTCCCTGTGCCTCTCTGCGAGCACTGCCATGGGCAGATGAGGCTGAGCAACAGCTTTCCAGGCTAGCCCCTTCTGGCTACCAGCTATCTGCAGACGTTCGCACTTTCGGAGCAGGGTTGTGATAGGAGCTTGGCAGGGACACCACCATTCCCAGCATGCGTTTCAAGTTTCAAGTGGCAAGATAAGCAAGGAGCCCCATTCTCTGTGCCTCTATGCGAACAGTGCCATGGGCAGATGAGGCTGAGCAACAGCTTTCCAGGCTAGCACCTTCTGGCTGCCAGCTATCTGCAGACGTTCGCACTTTCGGAGCAGGGCTGCGAAAGTAGCCTGGCTGGGACACCAACTTTCCCAGGCTACGTTTGAAGTTTCAGGTGGCAAGAAAAAACAAGCAGCCCCATTCTCTGTGCCTCTGTGCGAGCACTGCCATGGGCAGATGAGGCTGAGCAACAGCTTTCCAGGCTAGCCCCTTCTGGCTGCCAGCTATCTGCAGACGTTCGCACTTTCGGAGCAGGGCTGCGAAAGGAGCCTGGCTGGGACACCAACTTTCCCAGGCTACATTTGAAGTTTGAGGTGGCAAGACAAGCAAGCAGCCCCATTCTCTGTGCCTCTGTGTGAGCACTGCCATGGGCAGATGAGGCTGAGCAACAGCTTTCCAGGCTAGCCCCTTCTGGCTGCCAGCTATCTGCAGACGTTCGCACTTTCGGAGCAGGGCTGTGATAGGAGCCTGGCAGGGACACCACCATTCCCAGCATGCGTTTCAAGTTTCAAGTGGCAAGATAAGAAAGCAGCCCCATTCTCTGTGCCTCTGTGCGAGCACTGCCATGGGCAGATGAGGCTGAGCAACAGCTTTCCAGGCTAGCCCCTTCTGGCTGCCAGCTATCTGCAAACGTTCGCACTTTCGGAGCAGGGCTGTGATAGGAGCCTGGCAGGGACACCACCATTCCCAGCATGCGTTTGAAGTTTCAAATGGCAAGATAAGCAAGCAGCCCCATTGTCTGTGCCTCTATGCGAACAGTGCCATGGGCAGATGAGGCTGAGCAACAGCTTTCCAGGCTAGCCCCTTCTGGCTGCCAGCTATCTGCAAACGTTCGCACTTTCGGATCAGGGCTGTGATAGGAGCCTGGCTGGGACACCACCATTCCCAGCAAGCGTTTGAAGTTTTAAGTGGCAAGATAAGCAAGCAGCCCCATTCTCTGTGCCTCTATGCGAACAGTGCCATGGGCAGATGAGGCTGAGCAACAGCTTTCCAGGCTAGCCCCTTCTGGCTGCCAACTATCTGCAGACGTTCACATTTCAAGAGCAGGACTGCGAAAGGAGCCTAGCAGGTACACCATCTTTCCCAGGCTACGTTTGAAGTTTGAGGTGGCAAGACAAGCAAGCAGCCCCATTCTCTGTGCCTCTGTGCGAGCAGTGCCATGGGCAGATGAGGCTGAGCAACAGCTTTCCAGGCTAGCACCTTCTGGCTGCCAGCTATCTGCAGACGTTCGCACTTTCGGAGCAGGACTGCGAAAGGAGCCTGGCTGGGACACCAACTTTCCCAGGCTACGTTTGAAGTTTGAGGTGGCAAGACAAGCAAGCAGCCCCATTCTCTGTGCCTCTGTGCGAGCAGTGCCATGGGCAGATGAGGCTGAGCAACAGCTTTGCAGGCTAGCACTTTCTGGCTGCCAGCTATCTGCAGACGTTCGCACTTTCGGAGCAGGGCTGTGATAGGAGCCTGGCAGGGACACCACCATTCCCAGCATGCGTTTGAAGTTTCAAGTGGCAAGATAAGCAAGCAGCCCCATTCTCTGTGCCTCTATGCGAGCACTGCCATGGGCAGATGAGGCTGAGCAACAGCTTTCCAGGCTAGCACCTTCTGGCTGCCAGCTATCTGCAGACGTTCGCATTTCAAGAGCAGGGCTGCGAAACGAGCCTGGCTGGGACACCATCTTTCCCAGGCTACGTTTGAAGTTTGAGGTGGCAAGACAAGCAAGGAGCCTCATTCTCTGTGCCTCTGTGCGAGCAGTGCCATGGGCAGATGAGGCTGAGCAACAGCTTTCCAGGCTAGCCCCTTCTGCCTGCCAGCTATCTGCAGACGTTCGCACTTTCGGAGCATTGCTGCGAAAGGAGCCTGGCTGGGACAGCAACTTTCCCAGGCTACGTTTGAAGTTTGAGGTGGCAAGACAAGCAAGCAGCCCCATTCTCTGTGCCTCTGTGCGAGCACTGCCATGGGCAGATGAGGCTGAGCAACAGCTTTCCAGGCTAGCCCCTTCTGCCTGCCAGCTATCTGCAGACGTTCGCACTTTCGGAGCAGGGCTGTGATAGGAGCCTCGCAGGGACACCACCATTCCCAGCATGCGTTTGAAGTTTCAAGTGGCAAGATAAGCAAGCAGCCCCATTCTCTGTGCCTCTATGCGAACAGTGCCATGGGCAGATGAGGCTGAGCAACAGCTTTCCAGGCTAGCCCCTTCTGGCTGACAGCTAACTGCAGACGTTCGCATTTCAAGAGCAGGACTGCGAAAGGAGATTAGCAGGTACACCATCTTTCCCAGGCTACGTTTGAAGTTTGAGGTGGCAAGACAAGCAAGGAGCCCCATTCTCTGTGCCTCTGTGCGAGCAGTGCCATGGGCAGATGAGGCTGAGCAACAGCTTTCCAGGCTAGCACCTTCTGGCTGCCAGCTATCTGCAGACGTTCGCACTTTCGGAGCAGGGCTGCGAAAGGAGCCTGGCTGGGACACCAACTTTCCCAGGCTACGTTTGAAGTTTGAGGTGGCAAGACAAGCAAGCAGCCCCATTCTCTGTGCCTCTGTGCGAGCAGTGCCATGGGCAGATCAGGCTGAGCAAAAGCTTTCCAGGCTAGCACCTTCTGGCTGCCAGCTATCTGCAGACGTTCGCACTTTCGGAGCAGGGCTGCGAAAGGAGCCTGGCTGGGACACCAACTTTCCCAGGCTACGTTTGAAGTTTCAGGTGGCAAGACAAGCAAGCAGCCCCATTCTCTGTGCCTCTATGCGAACAGTGCCATGGGCAGATGAGGCTGAGCAACAGCTAACCAGGCTAGCCCCTTCTGGCTGCCAGCTATCTGCAGACGTTCGCACTTTCGGAGCAGGGCTGCGAAAGGAGTCTGGCTGGGACACCAACTTTCCCAGGCTACATTTGAAGTTTGAGGTGGCAAGACAAGCAAGCAGCCCCATTCTCTGTGCCTCTGTGCGAGCACTGCCATGGGCAGATGAGGCTGAGCAACAGCTTTCCAGGCTAGCCCCTTCTGCCTGCCAGCTATCTGCAGACGTTCGCACTTTCGGAGCAGGGCTGTGATAGGAGCCTGGCAGGGACACCACCATTCCCAGCATGCGTTTGAAGTTTCAAGTGGCAAGATAAGCAAGCAGCCCCATTGTCTGTGCCTCTATGCGAACAGTGCCATGGGCAGATGAGGCTGAGCAACAGCTTTCCAGGCTAGCCCCTTCTGGCTGCCAGCTATCTGCAGACGTTCGCACTTTCGGAGCAGGGCTGTGATAGGAGCCTGGCTGGGACACCAACTTTCCCAGGCTACGTTTGAAGTTTGAGGTGGCAAGATAAGCAAGCAGCCCCCTTCTCTGTGCCTCTATGCGAACAGTGCCATGGGCAGATGAGGCTGAGCAACAGCTTTCCAGGCTAGCACCTTCTGGCTGCCAGCTATCTGCAGACGTTACCACTTTCGGAGCAGGGCTGTGATAGGAGCCTGGCTGGGACACCACCATTCCCAGCATGCGTTTGAAGTTTTAAGTGGCAAGATAAGCAAGCAGCCCCATTCTCTGTGCCTCTATGCGAACAGTGCCATGGGCAGATGAGGCTGAGCAACAGCTTTCCAGGCTAGCCCCTTCTGGCTGCCAGCTATCTGCAGACGTTCGCATTTCAAGAGCAGGACTGCGAAAGGAGCCTAGCACGTACACCATCTTTCCCAGGCTACGTTTGAAGTTTGAGGTGGCAAGACAAGCAAGCAGCCCCATTCTCTGTGCCTCTGTGCGAGCAGTGCCATGGGCAGATGAGGCTGAGCAACAGCTTTGCAGGCTAGCACCTTCTGGCTGCCAGCTATCTGCAGACGTTCGCACTTTCGGAGCAGGGCTGCGAAAGGAGCCTGGCTGGGACACCAACTTTCCCAGGCTACGTTTGAAGTTTGAGGTGGCAAGACAAGCAAGCAGCCCCATTCTCTGTGCCTCTGTGCGAGCACTGCCATGGGCAGATGAGGCTGAGCAAAAGCTTTCCAGGCTAGCACCTTCTGGCTGCCAGCTATCTGCAGACGTTCGCACTTTCGGAGCAGGGCTGCGAAAGGAGCCTGGCTGGGACACCAACTTTCCCAGGCTACGTTTGAAGTTTGAGGTGGCAAGACAAGCAAGCAGCCCCATTCTCTGTGCCTCTATGCGAACAGTGCCATGGGCAGATGAGGCTGAGCAACAGCTTTCCAGGCTAGCCCCTTCTGGCTGCCAGCTATCTGCAGACGTTCGCACTTTCGGAGCACGGGTGCAAGAGGAGCCTGGCAGGGATACCCGTTCCCAGGATACGTTTGAAGTTTCAAGTGGCAAGACAAACAAGCAGCCCCATTCTCTGTGCCTCTGTGCGAGCACTGCCATGGGCAGATGAGGCTGAGCAACAGCTTTCCAGGCTAGCCCCTTCTGGCTACCAGCTATCTGCAGACGTTCGCACTTTCGGATCAGGGCTGTGATAGGAGCCTAGCAGGTACACCATCTTTCCCAGGCTACGTTTGAAGTTTGAGGTGGCAAGACAAGCAAGGAGCCCCATTCTCTGTGCCTCTGTGCAAGCAGTGCCATGGGCAGATGATGCTGAGCAACAGCTTTCCAGGCTAGCACCTTCTGGCTGCCAGCTATCTGCAGACGTTCGCACTTTCGGAGCAGGGCTGCGAAAGGAGCCTGGCTGGGACACCAACTTTCCCAGGCTACGTTTGAAGTTTGAGGTGGCAAGACAAACAAGCAGCCCCATTCTCTGTGCCTCTGTGCGAGCACTGCCATGGGCAGATGAGGCTGAGCAACAGCTTTCCAGGCTAGCCCCTTCTGGCTGCCAGCTATCTGCAGACGTTCGCACTTTCGGAGCAGTGCTGTCATAGGAGCCTGGCAGGCACACCACCATTCCCAGCATGCGTTTGAAGTTTCAAGTGGCAAGATAAGCAAGCAGCCCCATTCTCTGTGCCTCTGTGCGAGCAGTGCCATGGGCAGATGAGGCTGAGCAACAGCTTTCCAGGCTAGCCCCTTCTGGCTGCCAGCTATCTGCAGACGTTCGCACTTTCGGAGCAGGGCTGTGATAGGAGCCTCGCAGGGACACCACCATTCCTAGCATGCGTTCGAAGTTTCAAGTGGCAAGATAAGCAAGCAGCCCCATTCTCTGTGCCTCTATGCGAACAGTGCCATGGGCAGATGAGGCTGAGCAACAGCTTTCCAGGCTAGCCCCTTCTGGCTGCCAGCTATCTGCAGACGTTCGCATTTCAAGAGCAGGACTGCGAAAGGAGCCTAGCAGGTACACCATCTTTCCCAGGCTACGTTTGAAGTTTGAGGTGGCAAGACAAGCAAGGAGCCCCATTCTCTGTGCCTCTGTGCAAGCAGTGCCATGGGCAGATGAGGCTGAGCAACAGCTTTCCAGGCTAGCACCTTCTGGCTGCTAGCTATCTGCAGACGTTCGCACTTTCGGAGCAGGGCTGCGAAAGGAGCCTGGCTGGGACACCAACTTTCCCAGGCTACGTTTGAAGTTTGAGGTGGCAAGACAAGCAAGCAGCCCCATTCTCTGTGCCTCTATGCGAACAGTGCCATGGGCAGATGAGGCTGAGCAACAGCTTTCCAGGCTAGCCCCTTCTGGCTGCCAGCTATCTGCAGACGTTCGCACTTTCGGAGCAGGGCTGCGAAAGGAGCCTGGCTGGGACACCAACTTTCCCAGGCTACATTTGAAGTTTGAGGTGGCAAGACAAGCAAGCAGCCCCATTCTCTGTGCCTCTGTGCGAGCACTGCCATGGGCAGATGAGGCTGAGCAACAGCTTTCCAGGCTAGCCCCTTCTGGCTGCCAGCTATCTGCAGACGTTCGCACTTTCGGAGCAGGGCTGTGATAGGAGCCTGGCAGGGACACCACCATTCCCAGCATGCGTTTGAAGTTTCAAGTGGCAAGATAAGCAAGCAGCCCCATTCTCTGTGCCTCTCTGCGAACAGTGCCATGGGCAGATGAGGCTGAGCAACAGCTTTCCAGGCTAGCCCCTTCTGGCTGCCAGCTATCTGCAGACGTTCGCACTTTCGGAGCAGGGCTGCGAAAGTAGCCTGGCTGGGACACCAACTTTCCCAGGCTACGTTTGAAGTTTCAAGTGGCAAGACAAACAAGCAGCCCCATTCTCTGTGCCTCTGTGCGAGCACTGCCATGGGCAGATGAGGCTGAGCAACAGCTTTCCAGGCTAGCCCCTTCTGCCTGCCAGCTATCTGCAGACGTTCGCACTTTCGGATCAGGGCTGTGATAGGAGCCTGGCAGGGACACCACCATTCCCAGCATGCGTTTGAATTTTCAAGTGGCAAGATAAGCAAGCAGCCCCATTGTCTGTGCCTCTATGCGAACAGTGCCATGGGCAGATGAGGCTGAGCAACAGCTTTCCAGGCTAGCACCTTCTGGCTGCCAGCTATCTGCAAACGTTCGCACTTTCGGATCAGGGCTGTGATAGGAGCCTCGCAGGGACACCACCATTCCCAGCATGCGTTTGAAGTTTTAAGTGGCAAGATAAGCAAGCAGCCCCATTCCCTGTGCCTCTATGCGAACAGTGCCATGGGCAGATGAGGCTGAGCAACAGCTTTCCAGGCTAGCCCCTTCTGGCTGCCAGCTATCTGCAGACGTTCGCATTTCAAGAGCAGGACTGCGAAAGGAGCCTTAGCAGGTACACCATATTTCCCAGGATACGTTTGAAGTTTGAGGTGGCAAGACAAGCAAGGAGCCCCATTCTCTGTGCCTCTGTGCGAGCAGTGCCATGGGCAGATGAGGCTGAGCAGCAGCTTTCCAGGCTAGCCCCTTCTGGCTGCCAGCTATCTGCAGACGTTCGCATTTCAAGAGCAGGACTGCGAAAGGAGCCTAGCAGGTACACCATCTTTCCCAGGATACGGTTGAAGTTTGAGGTGGCAAGACAAGCAAGCAGCCCCATTCTCTGTGCCTCTATGCAAACAGTGCCATGGGCAGATGAGGCTGAGCAACAGCTTTCCAGGCTAGCCCCTTCTGGCTGCCAGCTATCTGCAGACGTTCGCACTTTCGGAGCAGGGCTGTGATAGGAGCCTGGCAGGGACACCACCATTCCCAGCATGCGTTTGAAGTTTCAAGTGGCAAGATAAGCAAGCAGCCCCATTCCCTGTGCCTCTCTGCGAGCACTGCCATGGGCAGATGAGGCTGAGCAACAGCTTTCCAGGCTAGCCCCTTCTGGCTGCCAGCTATCTGCAGACGTTCGCATTTCAAGAGCAGGACTGCGAAAGGAGCCTAGCAGGTACACCATCTTTCCCAGGCTACGTTTGAAGTTTGAGGTGGCAAGACAAGCAAGGAGCCCCATTCTCTGTGCCTCTGTGCAAGCAGTGCCATGGGCAGATGAGGCTGAGCAACAACTTTCCAGGCTAGCACCTTCTGGCTGCCAGCTATCTGCAGACGTTCGCACTTTCGGAGCAGGGCTGCGAAAGGAGCCTGGCTGGGACACCAACTTTCCCAGGC
This sequence comes from Opisthocomus hoazin, assembly GCF_030867145.1. NCBI lineage: Eukaryota > Metazoa > Chordata > Aves > Opisthocomiformes > Opisthocomidae > Opisthocomus > Opisthocomus hoazin. The sequence goes on from NC_134440.1 coordinate 7,178,477, forward strand.
TACGTTTGAAGTTTGAGGTGGCAAGACAAACAAGCAGCCCCATTCTCTGTGCCTCTGTGCGAGCACTGCCATGGGCAGATGAGGCTGAGCAACAGCTTTCCAGGCTAGCCCCTTCTGGCTGCCAGCTATCTGCAGACGTTCGCACTTTCGGAGCAGTGCTGTGATAGGAGCCTGGCAGGCACACCACCATTCCCAGCATGCGTTTGAAGTTTGAGGTGGCAAGACAAGCAAGCAGCCCCATTCTCTGTGCCTCTATGCGAACAGTGCCATGGGCAGATGAGGCTGAGCAACAGCTTTCCAGGCTAGCCCCTTCTGGCTGCCAGCTATCTGCAGACGTTCGCACTTTCGGAGCAGGGCTGTGATAGGAGCCTGGCAGGAACACCACCATTCCCAGCATGCGTTTCAAGTTTCAAGTGGCAAGATAAGCAAGCAGCCCCATTCTCTGTGCCTCTCTGCGAACAGTGCCATGGGCAGATGAGGCTGAGCAACAGCTTTCCAGGCTAGAACCTTCTGGCTGCCAGCTATCTGCAGACGTTTGCACTTTCGGAGCAGGGCTGCGAAAGGAGCCTGGCTGGGACACCAACTTTCCCAGGCTACGTTTGAAGTTTCAAGTGGCAAGACAAACAAGCAGCCCCATTCTCTGTGCCTCTGTGCGAGCACTGCCATGGGCAGATGAGGCTGAGCAACAGCTTTCCAGGCTAGCCCCTTCTGCCTGCCAGCTATCTGCAGACGTTCGCACTTTCGGATCAGGGCTGTGATAGGAGCCTGGCAGGGACACCACCATTCCCAGCATGCGTTTGAATTTTCAAGTGGCAAGATAAGCAAGCAGCCCCATTGTCTGTGCCTCTATGCGAACAGTGCCATGGGCAGATGAGGCTGAGCAAAAGCTTTCCAGGCTACCACCTTCTGGCTGCCAGCTATCTGCAAACGTTCGCACTTTCGGATCAGGGCTGTGATAGGAGCCTCGCAGGGACACCACCATTCCCAGCATGCGTTTGAAGTTTTAAGTGGCAAGATAAGCAAGCAGCCCCATTCCCTCTGCCTCTATGCGAACAGTGCCATGGGCAGATGAGGCTGAGCAACAGCTTTCCAGGCTAGCCCCTTCTGGCTGCCAGCTATCTGCAGACGTTCGCACTTTCGGAGCAGGGCTGCGAAAGGAGCCTGGCTGGGACACCAACTTTCCCAGGCTACGTTTGAAGTTTGAGGTGGCAAGACAAACAAGCAGCCCCATTCTCTGTGCCTCTGTGCGAGCACTGCCATGGGCAGATGAGGCTGAGCAACAGCTTTCCAGGCTAGCCCCTTCTGGCTGCCAGCTATCTGCAGACGTTCGCACTTTCGGAGCAGTGCTGTGATAGGAGCCTGGCAGGCACACCACCATTCCCAGCATGCGTTTGAAGTTTCAAGTGGCAAGATAAGCAAGCAGCCCCATTCTCTGTGCCTCTGTGCGAGCAGTGCCATGGGCAGATGAGGCTGAGCAACAGCTTTCCAGGCTAGCCCCTTCTGGCTGCCAGCTATCTGCAGACGTTCGCACTTTCGGAGCAGGGCTGTGATAGGAGCCTGGCAGGGACACCACCATTCCCAGCATGCGTTTGAAGTTTCAAGTGGCAAGATAAGCAAGCAGCCCCATTCTCTGTGCCTCTGTGCGAGCACTGCCATGGGCAGATGAGGCTGAGCAACAGCTTTCCAGGCTAGCCCCTTCTGGCTGCCAGCTATCTGCAGACGTTCGCACTTTCGGAGCAGGGCTGCGAAAGGAGCCTGGCAGGGACACCACCATTCCCAGCATGCGTTTGAAGTTTCAAGTGGCAAGATAAGCAAGCAGCCCCATTCTCTGTGCCTCTCTATGCGAACCATGCCATGGGCAGATGAGGCTGAGCAACAGCTTTCCAGGCTAGCCCCTTCTGGCTGCCAGCTATCTGCAGACGTTCGCATTTCAAGAGCAGGACTGCGAAAGGAGCCTAGTAGGTACACCATCTTTCCCAGGCTACGTTTGAAGTTTGAGGTGGCAAGACAAGCAAGGAGCCCCATTCTCTGTGCCTCTGTGCAAGCAGTGCCATGGGCAGATGAGGCTGAGCAACAGCTTTCCAGGCTAGCACCTTCTGGCTGCCAGCTATCTGCAGACGTTCGCACTTTCGGAGCAGGGCTGCGAAAGGAGCCTGGCTGGGACACCAACTTTCCCAGGCTACGTTTGAAGTTTGAGGTGGCAAGACAAACAAGCAGCCCCATTCTCTGTGCCTCTGTGCGAGCACTGCCATGGGCAGATGAGGCTGAGCAACAGCTTTCCAGGCTAGCCCCTTCTGGCTGCCAGCTATCTGCAGACGTTCGCACTTTCGGAGCAGTGCTGTGATAGGAGCCTGGCAGGCACACCACCATTCCCAGCATGCGTTTGAAGTTTCAAGTGGCAAGATAAGCAAGCAGCCCCATTCTCTGTGCCTCTGTGCGAGCAGTGCCATGGGCAGATGAGGCTGAGCAACAGCTTTCCAGGCTAGCCCCTTCTGGCTGCCAGCTATCTGCAGACGTTCGCACTTTCGGAGCAGGGCTGTGATAGGAGCCTGGCAGGGACACCACCATTCCCAGCATGCGTTTGAAGTTTCAAGTGGCAAGATAAGCAAGCAGCCCCATTCTCTGTGCCTCTGTGCGAGCACTGCCATGGGCAGATGAGGCTGAGCAACAGCTTTCCAGGCTAGCCCCTTCTGGCTGCCAGCTATCTGCAGACGTTCGCACTTTCGGAGCAGGGCTGCGAAAGGAGCCTGGCAGGGACACCACCATTCCCAGCATGCGTTTGAAGTTTCAAGTGGCAAGATAAGCAAGCAGCCCCATTCTCTGTGCCTCTCTATGCGAACCATGCCATGGGCAGATGAGGCTGAGCAACAGCTTTCCAGGCTAGCCCCTTCTGGCTGCCAGCTATCTGCAGACGTTCGCATTTCAAGAGCAGGACTGCGAAAGGAGCCTAGTAGGTACACCATCTTTCCCAGGCTACGTTTGAAGTTTGAGGTGGCAAGACAAGCAAGGAGCCCCATTCTCTGTGCCTCTGTGCAAGCAGTGCCATGGGCAGATGAGGCTGAGCAACAGCTTTCCAGGCTAGCACCTTCTGGCTGCCAGCTATCTGCAGACGTTCGCACTTTCGGAGCAGGGCTGCGAAAGGAGCCTGCCTGGGACACCAACTTTCCCAGGCTACGTTTGAAGTTTGAGGTGGCAAGACAAACAAGCAGCCCCATTCTCTGTGCCTCTGTGCGAGCACTGCCATGGGCAGATGAGGCTGAGCAACAGCTTTCCAGGCTAGCCCCTTCTGGCTGCCAGCTATCTGCAGACGTTCGCACTTTCGGAGCAGTGCTGTGATAGGAGCCTGGCAGGCACACCACCATTCCCAGCATGCGTTTGAAGTTTCAAGTGGCAAGATAAGCAAGCAGCCCCATTCTCTGTGCCTCTGTGCGAGCAGTGCCATGGGCAGATGAGGCTGAGCAACAGCTTTCCAGGCTAGCCCCTTCTGGCTGCCAGCTATCTGCAGACGTTCGCATTTCAAGAGCAGGACTGCGAAAGGAGCCTGGCAGGTACACCATCTTTCCCAGGCTACGTTTGAAGTTTGAGGTGGCAAGACAAGCAAGGAGCCCCATTCTCTGTGCCTCTGTGCAAGCAGTGCCATGGGCAGATGAGGCTGAGCAACAGCTTTCCAGGCTAGAACCTTCTGGCTGCTAGCTATCTGCAGACGTTCGCACTTTCGGAGCAGGGCTGCGAAAGGAGCCTGGCTGGGACACCAACTTTCCCAGGCTACGTTTGAAGTTTGAGGTGGCAAGACAAGCAAGCAGCCCCATTCTCTGTGCCTCTATGCGAACAGTGCCATGGGCAGATGAGGCTGAGCAACAGCTTTCCAGGCTAGCCCCTTCTGGCTGCCAGCTATCTGCAGACGTTCGCACTTTCGGAGCAGGGCTGCGAAAGGAGCCTGGCTGGGACACCAACTTTCCCAGGCTACATTTGAAGTTTGAGGTGGCAAGACAAGCAAGCAGCCCCATTCTCTGTGCCTCTGTGCGAGCACTGCCATGGGCAGATGAGGCTGAGCAACAGCTTTGCAGGCTAGCCCCTTCTGGCTGCCAGCTATCTGCAGACGTTCGCACTTTCGGAGCAGGGCTGTGATAGGAGCCTGGCAGGGACACCACCATTCCCAGCATGCGTTTCAAGTTTCAAGTGGCAAGATAAGAAAGCAGCCCCATTCTCTGTGCCTCTGTGCGAGCACTGCCATGGGCAGATGAGGCTGAGCAACAGCTTTCCAGGCTAGCCCCTTCTGGCTGCCAGCTATCTGCAAACGTTCGCACTTTCGGAGCAGGGCTGTGATAGGAGCGTGGCAGGGACACCACCATTCCCAGCATGCGTTTGAAGTTTCAAGTGGCAAGATAAGCAAGCAGCCCCATTCTCTGTGCCTCTCTGCGAACAGTGCCATGGGCAGATGAGGCTGAGCAACAGCTTTCCAGGCTAGCACCTTCTGGCTGCCAGCTATCTGCAGACGTTCGCACTTTCGGAGCAGGGCTGCGAAAGGAGCCTGGCTGGGACACCAACTTTCCCAGGCTACGTTTGAAGTTTGAGGTGGCAAGACAAGCAAGCAGCCCCATTCTCTGTGCCTCTGTGCGAGCACTGCCATGGGCAGATGAGGCTGAGCAAAAGCTTTCCAGGCTAACACCTTCTGGCTGCCAGCTATCTGCAGACGTTCGCACTTTCGGAGCAGGGCTGCGAAAGGAGCCTGGCTGGGACACCAACTTTCCCAGGCTACGTTTGAAGTTTGAGGTGGCAAGACAAGCAAGCAGCCCCATTCTCTGTGCCTCTATGCGAACAGTGCCATGGGCAGATGAGGCTGAGCAACAGCTTTCCAGGCTAGCACCTTCTGGCTGCCAGCTATCTGCAGACGTTCGCACTTTCGGAGCAGTGCTGTGATAGGAGCCTGGCAGGCACACCAACTTTCCCAGGCTACGTTTGAAGTTTGAGGTGGCAAGACAAGCAAGCAGCCCCATTCTCTGTGCCTCTATGCGAACAGTGCCATGGGCAGATGAGGCTGAGCAACAGCTTTCCAGGCTAGCCCCTTCTGGCTGCCAGCTATCTGCAGACGTTCGCACTTTCGGAGCAGGGCTGCGAAAGGAGCCTGGCTGGGACACCAACTTTCCCAGGCTACATTTGAAGTTTGAGGTGGCAAGACAAGCAAGCAGCCCCATTCTCTGTGCCTCTGTGCGAGCACTGCCATGGGCAGATGAGGCTGAGCAACAGCTTTGCAGGCTAGCCCCTTCTGGCTGCCAGCTATCTGCAGACGTTCGCACTTTCGGAGCAGGGCTGTGATAGGAGCCTGGCAGGGACACCACCATTCCCAGCATGCGTTTCAAGTTTCAAGTGGCAAGATAAGAAAGCAGCCCCATTCTCTGTGCCTCTGTGCGAGCACTGCCATGGGCAGATGAGGCTGAGCAACAGCTTTCCAGGCTAGCCCCTTCTGGCTGCCAGCTATCTGCAAACGTTCGCACTTTCGGAGCAGGGCTGTGATAGGAGCGTGGCAGGGACACCACCATTCCCAGCATGCGTTTGAAGTTTCAAGTGGCAAGATAAGCAAGCAGCCCCATTCTCTGTGCCTCTCTGCGAACAGTGCCATGGGCAGATGAGGCTGAGCAACAGCTTTCCAGGCTAGCACCTTCTGGCTGCCAGCTATCTGCAGACGTTCGCACTTTCGGAGCAGGGCTGCGAAAGGAGCCTGGCTGGGACACCAACTTTCCCAGGCTACGTTTGAAGTTTGAGGTGGCAAGACAAGCAAGCAGCCCCATTCTCTGTGCCTCTGTGCGAGCACTGCCATGGGCAGATGAGGCTGAGCAAAAGCTTTCCAGGCTAACACCTTCTGGCTGCCAGCTATCTGCAGACGTTCGCACTTTCGGAGCAGGGCTGCGAAAGGAGCCTGGCTGGGACACCAACTTTCCCAGGCTACGTTTGAAGTTTGAGGTGGCAAGACAAGCAAGCAGCCCCATTCTCTGTGCCTCTATGCGAACAGTGCCATGGGCAGATGAGGCTGAGCAACAGCTTTCCAGGCTAGCACCTTCTGGCTGCCAGCTATCTGCAGACGTTCGCACTTTCGGAGCAGTGCTGTGATAGGAGCCTGGCAGGCACACCACCATTCCCAGCATGCGTTTGAAGTTTGAGGTGGCAAGACAAGCAAGCAGCCCCATTCTCTGTGCCTCTATGCGAACAGTGCCATGGGCAGATGAGGCTGAGCAACAGCTTTCCAGGCTAGCCCCTTCTGGCTGCCAGCTATCTGCAGACGTTCGCACTTTCGGAGCAGGGCTGTGATAGGAGCCTGGCAGGAACACCACCATTCCCAGCATGCGTTTGAAGTTTCAAGTGGCAAGATAAGCAAGCAGCCCCATTCTCTGTGCCTCTCTGCGAACAGTGCCATGGGCAGATGAGGCTGAGCAACAGCTTTCCAGGCTAGAACCTTCTGGCTGCCAGCTATCTGCAGACGTTCGCACTTTCGGAGCAGGGCTGCGAAAGGAGCCTGGCTGGGACACCAACTTTCCCAGGCTACGTTTGAAGTTTCAAGTGGCAAGACAAACAAGCAGCCCCATTCTCTGTGCCTCTGTGCGAGCACTGCCATGGGCAGATGAGGCTGAGCAACAGCTTTCCAGGCTAGCACCTTCTGCCTGCCAGCTATCTGCAGACGTTCGCACTTTCGGATCAGGGCTGTGATAGGAGCCTGGCAGGGACACCACCATTCCCAGCATGCGTTTGAATTTTCAAGTGGCAAGATAAGCAAGCAGCCCCATTGTCTGTGCCTCTATGCGAACAGTGCCATGGGCAGATGAGGCTGAGCAACAGCTTTCCAGGCTAGCACCTTCTGGCTGCCAGCTATCTGCAAACGTTCGCACTTTCGGATCAGGGCTGTGATAGGAGCCTCGCAGGGACACCACCATTCCCAGCATGCGTTTGAAGTTTTAAGTGGCAAGATAAGCAAGCAGCCCCATTCCCTGTGCCTCTATGCGAACAGTGCCATGGGCAGATGAGGCTGAGCAACAGCTTTCCAGGCTAGCCCCTTCTGGCTGCCAGCTATCTGCAGACGTTCGCACTTTCGGAGCAGGGCTGCGAAAGGAGCCTGGCTGGGACACCAACTTTCCCAGGCTACGTTTGAAGTTTGAGGTGGCAAGACAAGCAAGCAGCCCCATTCTCTGTGCCTCTCTGCGAACAGTGCCATGGGCAGATGAGGCTGAGCAACAGCTTTCCAGGCTAGCCCCTTCTGGCTGCCAGCTATCTGCAGACGTTCGCACTTTCGGAGCAGTGCTGTGATAGGAGCCTGGCAGGCACACCACCATTCCCAGCATGCGTTTGAAGTTTCAAGTGGCAAGATAAGCAAGCAGCCCCATTCTCTGTGCCTCTGTGCGAGCAGTGCCATGGGCAGATGAGACTGAGCAACAGCTTTCCAGGCTAGCCCCTTCTGGCTGCCAGCTATCTGCAGACGTTCGCACTTTCGGAGCAGGGCTGTGATAGGAGCCTCGCAGGGACACCACCATTCCTAGCATGCGTTCGAAGTTTCAAGTGGCAAGATAAGAAGGCAGCCCCATTCTCTGTGCCTCTCTGCGAACAGTGCCATGGGCAGATGAGGCTGAGCAACAGCTTTCCAGGCTAGCACCTTCTGGCTGCCAGCTATCTGCAGACGTTCGCACTTTCGGAGCAGGGCTGCGAAAGGAGCCTGGCTGGGACACCAACTTTCCCAGGATACGTTTGAAGTTTGAGGTGGCAAGACAAACAAGCAGCCCCATTCTCTGTGCCTCTGTGCGAGCACTGCCATGGGCAGATGAGGCTGAGCAACAGCTTTCCAGGCTAGCCCCTTCTGGCTGCCAGCTATCTGCAGACGTTCGCACTTTCGGAGCAGTGCTGTGATAGGAGCCTGGCAGGCACACCACCATTCCCAGCATGCGTTTGAAGTTTCAAGTGGCAAGATAAGCAAGCAGCCCCATTCTCTGTGCCTCTGTGCGAGCAGTGCCATGGGCAGATGAGGCTGAGCAACAGCTTTCCAGGCTAGCCCCTTCTGGCTGCCAGCTATCTGCAGACGTTCGCACTTTCGGAGCAGGGCTGTGATAGGAGCCTGGCAGGGACACCACCATTCCCAGCATGCGTTTGAAGTTTCAAGTGGCAAGATAAGCAAGCAGCCCCATTCTCTGTGCCTCTGTGCGAGCACTGCCATGGGCAGATGAGGCTGAGCAACAGCTTTCCAGGCTAGCCCCTTCTGGCTGCCAGCTATCTGCAGACGTTCGCACTTTCGGAGCAGGGCTGTAATAGGAGCCTGGCAGGGACACCACCATTCCCAGCATGCGTTTGAAGTTTCAAGTGGCAAGATAAGCAAGCAGCCCCATTCTCTGTGCCTCTCTATGCGAACCATGCCATGGGCAGATGAGGCTGAGCAACAGCTTTCCAGGCTAGCCCCTTCTGGCTGCCAGCTATCTGCAGACGTTCGCATTTCAAGAGCAGGACTGCGAAAGGAGCCTAGTAGGTACACCATCTTTCCCAGGCTACGTTTGAAGTTTGAGGTGGCAAGACAAGCAAGGAGCCCCATTCTCTGTGCCTCTGTGCAAGCAGTGCCATGGGCAGATGAGGCTGAGCAACAGCTTTCCAGGCTAGCACCTTCTGGCTGCCAGCTATCTGCAGACGTTCGCACTTTCGGAGCAGGGCTGCGAAAGGAGCCTGCCTGGGACACCAACTTTCCCAGGCTACGTTTGAAGTTTGAGGTGGCAAGACAAACAAGCAGCCCCATTCTCTGTGCCTCTGTGCGAGCACTGCCATGGGCAGATGAGGCTGAGCAACAGCTTTCCAGGCTAGCCCCTTCTGGCTGCCAGCTATCTGCAGACGTTCGCACTTTCGGAGCAGTGCTGTGATAGGAGCCTGGCAGGCACACCACCATTCCCAGCATGCGTTTGAAGTTTCAAGTGGCAAGATAAGCAAGCAGCCCCATTCTCTGTGCCTCTGTGCGAGCAGTGCCATGGGCAGATGAGGCTGAGCAACAGCTTTCCAGGCTAGCCCCTTCTGGCTGCCAGCTATCTGCAGACGTTCGCATTTCAAGAGCAGGACTGCGAAAGGAGCCTGGCAGGTACACCATCTTTCCCAGGCTACGTTTGAAGTTTGAGGTGGCAAGACAAGCAAGGAGCCCCATTCTCTGTGCCTCTGTGCAAGCAGTGCCATGGGCAGATGAGGCTGAGCAACAGCTTTCCAGGCTAGAACCATCTGGCTGCTAGCTATCTGCAGACGTTCGCACTTTCGGAGCAGGGCTGCGAAAGGAGCCTGGCTGGGACACCAACTTTCCCAGGCTACGTTTGAAGTTTGAGGTGGCAAGACAAGCAAGCAGCCCCATTCTCTGTGCCTCTGTGCGAGCACTGCCATGGGCAGATGAGGCTGAGCAACAGCTTTCCAGGCTAGCCCCTTCTGGCTGCCAGCTATCTGCAGACGTTCGCACTTTCGGAGCAGGGCTGTGATAGGAGCCTGGCAGGGACACCACCATTCCCAGCATGCGTTTCAAGTTTCAAGTGGCAAGATAAGAAAGCAGCCCCATTCTCTGTGCCTCTGTGCGAGCACTGTCATGGGCAGATGAGGCTGAGCAACAGCTTTCCAGGCTAGCCCCTTCTGGCTGCCAGCTATCTGCAAACGTTCGCACTTTCGGAGCAGGGCTGTGATAGGAGCCTGGCAGGGACACCACCATTCCCAGCATGCGTTTGAAGTTTCAAGTGGCAAGATAAGCAAGCAGCCCCATTCTCTGTGCCTCTCTGCGAACAGTGCCATGGGCAGATGAGGCTGAGCAACAGCTTTCCAGGCTAGCCCCTTCTGGCTGCCAGCTATCTGCAGACGTTCGCACTTTCGGAGCAGGGCTGCGAAAGGAGCCTGGCTGGGACACCAACTTTCCCAGGCTACGTTTGAAGTTTGAGGTGGCAAGACAAGCAAGCAGCCCCATTCTCTGTGCCTCTGTGCGAGCACTGCCATGGGCAGATGAGGCTGAGCAAAAGCTTTCCAGGCTAGCCCCTTCTGGCTGCCAGCTATCTGCAGACGTTCGCACTTTCGGAGCAGGGCTGCGAAAGGAGCCTGGCTGGGACACCAACTTTCCCAGGCTACGTTTGAAGTTTGAGGTGGCAAGACAAGCAAGCAGCCCCATTCTCTGTGCCTCTGTGCGAGCACTGCCATGGGCAGATGAGGCTGAGCAACAGCTTTCCAGGCTAGCCCCTTCTGGCTGCCAGCTATCTGCAGACGTTCGCACTTTCGGAGCAGGGCTGTGATAGGAGCCTGGCAGGGACACCACCATTCCCAGCATGCGTTTGAAGTTTCAAGTGGCAAGATAAGCAAGCAGCCCCATTCTCTGTGCCTCTCTGCGAACAGTGCCATGGGCAGATGAGGCTGAGCAACAGCTTTCCAGGCTAGAACCTTCTGGCTGCCAGCTATCTGCAGACGTTCACACTTTCGGAGCAGGGCTGCGAAAGGAGCCTGGCTGGGACACCAACTTTCCCAGGCTACGTTTGAAGTTTCAAGTGGCAAGACAAACAAGCAGCCCCATTCTCTGTGCCTCTGTGCGAGCACTGCCATGGGCAGATGAGGCTGAGCAACAGCTTTCCAGGCTAGCCCCTTCTGCCTGCCAGCTATCTGCAGACGTTCGCACTTTCGGATCAGGGCTGTGATAGGAGCCTGGCAGGGACACCACCATTCCCAGCATGCGTTTGAATTTTCAAGTGGCAAGATAAGCAAGCAGCCCCATTGTCTGTGCCTCTATGCGAACAGTGCCATGGGCAGATGAGGCTGAGCAACAGCTTTCCAGGCTAGCACCTTCTGGCTGCCAGCTATCTGCAAACGTTCGCACTTTCGGATCAGGGCTGTGATAGGAGCCTCGCAGGGACACCACCATTCCCAGCATGCGTTTGAAGTTTTAAGTGGCAAGATAAGCAAGCAGCCCCATTCCCTGTGCCTCTATGCGAACAGTGCCATGGGCAGATGAGGCTGAGCAACAGCTTTCCAGGCTAGCCCCTTCTGGCTGCCAGCTATCTGCAGACGTTCGCACTTTCGGAGCAGGGCTGCGAAAGGAGCCTGGCTGGGACACCAACTTTCCCAGGCTACGTTTGAAGTTTGAGGTGGCAAGACAAGCAAGCAGCCCCATTCTCTGTGCCTCTCTGCGAACAGTGCCATGGGCAGATGAGGCTGAGCAACAGCTTTCCAGGCTAGCCCCTTCTGGCTGCCAGCTATCTGCAGACGTTCGCACTTTCGGAGCAGTGCTGTGATAGGAGCCTGGCAGGCACACCACCATTCCCAGCATGCGTTTGAAGTTTCAAGTGGCAAGATAAGCAAGCAGCCCCATTCTCTGTGCCTCTGTGCGAGCAGTGCCATGGGCAGATGAGACTGAGCAACAGCTTTCCAGGCTAGCCCCTTCTGGCTGCCAGCTATCTGCAGACGTTCGCACTTTCGGAGCAGGGCTGTGATAGGAGCCTCGCAGGGACACCACCATTCCTAGCATGCGTTCGAAGTTTCAAGTGGCAAGATAAGAAGGCAGCCCCATTCTCTGTGCCTCTCTGCGAACAGTGCCATGGGCAGATGAGGCTGAGCAACAGCTTTCCAGGCTAGCACCTTCTGGCTGCCAGCTATCTGCAGACGTTCGCACTTTCGGAGCAGGGCTGCGAAAGGAGCCTGGCTGGGACACCAACTTTCCCAGGCTACGTTTGAAGTTTGAGGTGGCAAGACAAACAAGCAGCCCCATTCTCTGTGCCTCTGTGCGAGCACTGCCATGGGCAGATGAGGCTGAGCAACAGCTTTCCAGGCTAGCCCCTTCTGGCTGCCAGCTATCTGCAGACGTTCGCACTTTCGGAGCAGTGCTGTGATAGGAGCCTGGCAGGCACACCACCATTCCCAGCATGCGTTTGAAGTTTCAAGTGGCAAGATAAGCAAGCAGCCCCATTCTCTGTGCCTCTGTGCGAGCAGTGCCATGGGCAGATGAGGCTGAGCAACAGCTTTCCAGGCTAGCCCCTTCTGGCTGCCAGCTATCTGCAGACGTTCGCACTTTCGGAGCAGGGCTGTGATAGGAGCCTGGCAGGGACACCACCATTCCCAGCATGCGTTTGAAGTTTCAAGTGGCAAGATAAGCAAGCAGCCCCATTCTCTGTGCCTCTGTGCGAGCACTGCCATGGGCAGATGAGGCTGAGCAAGAGCTTTCCAGGCTAGCCCCTTCTGGCTGCCAGCTATCTGCAGACGTTCGCACTTTCGGAGCAGGGCTGTAATAGGAGCCTGGCAGGGACACCACCATTCCCAGCATGCGTTTGAAGTTTCAAGTGGCAAGATAAGCAAGCAGCCCCATTCTCTGTGCCTCTCTATGCGAACCATGCCATGGGCAGATGAGGCTGAGCAACAGCTTTCCAGGCTAGCCCCTTCTGGCTGCCAGCTATCTGCAGACGTTCGCATTTCAAGAGCAGGACTGCGAAAGGAGCATAGTAGGTACACCATCTTTCCCAGGCTACGTTTGAAGTTTGAGGTGGCAAGACAAGCAAGGAGCCCCATTCTCTGTGCCTCTGTGCAAGCAGTGCCATGGGCAGATGAGGCTGAGCAACAGCTTTCCAGGCTAGCACCTTCTGGCTGCCAGCTATCTGCAGACGTTCGCACTTTCGGAGCAGGGCTGCGAAAGGAGCCTGGCTGGGACACCAACTTTCCCAGGCTACGTTTGAAGTTTGAGGTGGCAAGACAAACAAGCAGCCCCATTCTCTGTGCCTCTGTGCGAGCACTGCCATGGGCAGATGAGGCTGAGCAACAGCTTTCCAGGCTAGCCCCTTCTGGCTGCCAGCTATCTGCAGACGTTCGCACTTTCGGAGCAGTGCTGTGATAGGAGCCTGGCAGGCACACCACCATTCCCAGCATGCGTTTGAAGTTTCAAGTGGCAAGATAAGCAAGCAGCCCCATTCTCTGTGCCTCTGTGCGAGCAGTGCCATGGGCAGATGAGGCTGAGCAACAGCTTTCCAGGCTAGCCCCTTCTGGCTGCCAGCTATCTGCAGACGTTCGCATTTCAAGAGCAGGACTGCGAAAGGAGCCTGGCAGGTACACCATCTTTCCCAGGCTACGTTTGAAGTTTGAGGTGGCAAGACAAGCAAGGAGCCCCATTCTCTGTGCCTCTGTGCAAGCAGTGCCATGGGCAGATGAGGCTGAGCAACAGCTTTCCAGGCTAGAACCTTCTGGCTGCTAGCTATCTGCAGACGTTCGCACTTTCGGAGCAGGGCTGCGAAAGGAGCCTGGCTGGGACACCAACTTTCCCAGGCTACGTTTGAAGTTTGAGGTGGCAAGACAAGCAAGCAGCCCCATTCTCTGTGCCTCTATGCGAACAGTGCCATGGGCAGATGAGGCTGAGCAACAGCTTTCCAGGCTAGCCCCTTCTGGCTGCCAGCTATCTGCAGACGTTCGCACTTTCGGAGCAGGGCTGCGAAAGGAGCCTGGCTGGGACACCGACTTTCCCAGGCTACATTTGAAGTTTGAGGTGGCAAGACAAGCAAGCAGCCCCATTCTCTGTGCCTCTGTGCGAGCACTGCCATGGGCAGATGAGGCTGAGCAACAGCTTTCCAGGCTAGCCCCTTCTGGCTGCCAGCTATCTGCAGACGTTCGCACTTTCGGAGCAGGGCTGTGATAGGAGCCTGGCAGGGACACCACCATTCCCAGCATGCGTTTCAAGTTTCAAGTGGCAAGATAAGAAAGCAGCCCCATTCTCTGTGCCTCTGTGCGAGCACTGCCATGGGCAGATGAGGCTGAGCAACAGCTTTCCAGGCTAGCCCCTTCTGGCTGCCAGCTATCTGCAAACGTTCGCACTTTCGGAGCAGGGCTGTGATAGGAGCCTGGCAGGGACACCACCATTCCCAGCATGCGTTTGAAGTTTCAAGTGGCAAGATAAGCAAGCAGCCCCATTCTCTGTGCCTCTCTGCGAACAGTGCCATGGGCAGATGAGGCTGAGCAACAGCTTTCCAGGCTAGCCCCTTCTGGCTGCCAGCTATCTGCAGACGTTCGCACTTTCGGAGCAGGGCTGCGAAAGGAGCCTGGCTGGGACACCAACTTTCCCAGGCTACGTTTGAAGTTTGAGGTGGCAAGACAAGCAAGCAGCCCCATTCTCTGTGCCTCTGTGCGAGCACTGCCATGGGCAGATGAGGCTGAGCAAAAGCTTTCCAGGCTAGCCCCTTCTGGCTGCCAGCTATCTGCAGACGTTCGCACTTTCGGAGCAGGGCTGCGAAAGGAGCCTGGCTGAGACACCAACTTTCCCAGGCTACGTTTGAAGTTTGAGGTGGCAAGACAAGCAAGCAGCCCCATTCTCTGTGCCTCTGTGCGAGCACTGCCATGGGCAGATGAGGCTGAGCAACAGCTTTCCAGGCTAGCCCCTTCTGGCTGCCAGCTATCTGCAGACGTTCGCACTTTCGGAGCAGGGCTGTGATAGGAGCCTGGCAGGGACACCACCATTCCCAGCATGCGTTTGAAGTTTCAAGTGGCAAGATAAGCAAGCAGCCCCATTCTCTGTGCCTCTCTGCGAACAGTGCCATGGGCAGATGAGGCTGAGCAACAGCTTTCCAGGCTAGCCCCTTCTGGCTGCCAGCTATCTGCAGACGTTCACACTTTCGGAGCAGGGCTGCGAAAGGAGCCTGGCTGGGACACCAACTTTCCCAGGCTACGTTTGAAGTTTCAAGTGGCAAGACAAACAAGCAGCCCCATTCTCTGTGCCTCTGTGCGAGCACTGCCATGGGCAGATGAGGCTGAGCAACAGCTTTCCAGGCTAGCCCCTTCTGGCTGCCAGCTATCTGCAGACGTTCGCATTTCAAGAGCAGGACTGCGAAAGGAGATTAGCAGGTACACCATCTTTCCCAGGCTACGTTTGAAGTTTGAGGTGGCAAGACAAGCAAGGAGCCCCATTCTCTGTGCCTCTGTGCGAGCAGTGCCATGGGCAGATGAGGCTGAGCAACAGCTTTCCAGGCTAGCACCTTCTGGCTGCCAGCTATCTGCAGACGTTCGCATTTCAAGAGCAGGACTGCGAAAGGAGCCTTAGCAGGTACACCATATTTCCCAGGATACGTTTGAAGTTTGAGGTGGCAAGACAAGCAAGGAGCCCCATTCTCTGTGCCTCTGTGCAAGCAGTGCCATGGGCAGATGAGGCTGAGCAGCAGCTTTCCAGGCTAGCCCCTTCTGGCTGCCAGCTATCTGCAGACGTTCGCATTTCAAGAGCAGGACTGCGAAAGGAGCCTAGCAGGTACACCATCTTTCCCAGGCTACGTTTGAAGTTTGAGGTGGCAAGACAAGCAAGGAGCCCCATTCTCTGTGCCTCTGTGCAAGCAGTGCCATGGGCAGATGAGGCTGAGCAACAGCTTTCCAGGCTAGCACCTTCTGGCTGCCAGCTATCTGCAGACGTTCGCACTTTCGGAGCAGGGCTGCGAAAGGAGCCTGGCTGGGACACCAACTTTCCCAGGCTACGTTTGAAGTTTGAGGTGGCAAGACAAACAAGCAGCCCCATTCTCTGTGCCTCTGTGCGAGCACTGCCATGGGCAGATGAGGCTGAGCAACAGCTTTCCAGGCTAGCCCCTTCTGGCTGCCAGCTATCTGCAGACGTTCGCACTTTCGGAGCAGTGCTGTGATAGGAGCCTGGCAGGCACACCACCATTCCCAGCATGCGTTTGAAGTTTCAAGTGGCAAGATAAGCAAGCAGCCCCATTCTCTGTGCCTCTGTGCGAGCAGTGCCATGGGCAGATGAGGCTGAGCAACAGCTTTCCAGGCTAGCACCTTCTGGCTGCCAGCTATCTGCAGACGTTCGCATTTCAAGAGCAGGACTGCGAAAGGAGCCTGGCAGGTACACCATCTTTCCCAGGCTACGTTTGAAGTTTGAGGTGGCAAGACAAGCAAGGAGCCCCATTCTCTGTGCCTCTGTGCAAGCAGTGCCATGGGCAGATGAGGCTGAGCAACAGCTTTCCAGGCTAGAACCTTCTGGCTGCCAGCTATCTGCAGACGTTCGCACTTTCGGAGCAGGGCTGCGAAAGGAGCCTGGCTGGGACACCAACTTTCCCAGGCTACGTTTGAAGTTTGAGGTGGCAAGACAAGCAAGCAGCCCCATTCTCTGTGCCTCTATGCGAACAGTGCCATGGGCAGATGAGGCTGAGCAACAGCTTTCCAGGCTAGCCCCTTCTGGCTGCCAGCTATCTGCAGATTTTCGCACTTTCGGAGCAGGGCTGCGAAAGGAGCCTGGCTGGGACACCAACTTTCCCAGGCTACATTTGAAGTTTGAGGTGGCAAGACAAGCAAGCAGCCCCATTCTCTGTGCCTCTGTGCGAGCACTGCCATGGGCAGATGAGGCTGAGCAACAGCTTTCCAGGCTAGCCCCTTCTGGCTGCCAGCTATCTGCAGACGTTCGCACTTTCGGAGCAGGGCTGTGATAGGAGCCTGGCAGGCACACCACCATTCCCAGCATGCGTTTGAAGTTTGAGGTGGCAAGACAAGCAAGCAGCCCCATTCTCTGTGCCTCTATGCGAACAGTGCCATGGGCAGATGAGGCTGAGCAACAGCTTTCCAGGCTAGCCCCTTCTGGCTGCCAGCTATCTGCAGACGTTCGCACTTTCGGAGCAGTGCTGTGATAGGAGCCTGGCAGGAACACCACCATTCCCAGCATGCGTTTGAAGTTTCAAGTGGCAAGATAAGCAAGCAGCCCCATTCTCTGTGCCTCTCTGCGAACAGTGCCATGGGCAGATGAGGCTGAGCAACAGCTTTCCAGGCTAGCCCCTTCTGGCTGCCAGCTATCTGCAGACGTTCGCACTTTCGGAGCAGGGCTGCGAAAGGAGCCTGGCTGGGACACCAACATTCCCAGGCTACGTTTGAAGTTTCAAGTGGCAAGACAAACAAGCAGCCCCATTCTCTGTGCCTCTGTGCGAGCACTGCCATGGGCAGATGAGGCTGAGCAACAGCTTTCCAGGCTAGCCCCTTCTGCCTGCCAGCTATCTGCAGACGTTCGCACTTTCGGATCAGGGCTGTGATAGGAGCCTGGCAGGGACACCACCATTCCCAGCATGCGTTTGAAGTTTCAAGTGGCAAGATAAGCAAGCAGCCCCATTCTCTGTGCCTCTATGCGAACAGTGCCATGGGCAGATGAGGCTGAGCAACAGCTTTCCAGGCTAGCACCTTCTGGCTGCCAGCTATCTGCAAACGTTCGCACTTTCGGATCAGGGCTGTGATAGGAGCCTCGCAGGGACACCACCATTCCCAGCATGCGTTTGAAGTTTTAAGTGGCAAGATAAGCAAGCAGCCCCATTCCCTGTGCCTCTATGCGAACAGTGCCATGGGCAGATGAGGCTGAGCAACAGCTTTCCAGGCTAGCCCCTTCTGGCTGCCAGCTATCTGCAGACGTTCGCACTTTCGGAGCAGGGCTGCGAAAGGAGCCTGGCTGGGACACCAACTTTCCCAGGCTACGTTTGAAGTTTGAGGTGGCAAGACAAACAAGCAGCCCCATTCTCTGTGCCTCTCTATGCGAACCATGCCATGGGCAGATGAGGCTGAGCAACAGCTTTCCAGGCTAGCCCCTTCTGGCTGCCAGCTATCTGCAGACGTTCGCATTTCAAGAGCAGGACTGCGAAAGGAGCCTAGTAGGTACACCATCTTTCCCAGGCTACGTTTGAAGTTTGAGGTGGCAAGACAAGCAAGGAGCCCCATTCTCTGTGCCTCTGTGCAAGCAGTGCCATGGGCAGATGAGGCTGAGCAACAGCTTTCCAGGCTAGCACCTTCTGGCTGCCAGCTATCTGCAGACGTTCGCACTTTCGGAGCAGGGCTGCGAAAGGAGCCTGGCTGGGACACCAACTTTCCCAGGCTACGTTTGAAGTTTGAGGTGGCAAGACAAACAAGCAGCCCCATTCTCTGTGCCTCTGTGCGAGCACTGCCATGGGCAGATGAGGCTGAGCAACAGCTTTCCAGGCTAGCCCCTTCTGGCTGCCAGCTATCTGCAGACGTTCGCACTTTCGGAGCAGTGCTGTGATAGGAGCCTGGCAGGCACACCACCATTCCCAGCATGCGTTTGAAGTTTCAAGTGGCAAGATAAGCAAGCAGCCCCATTCTCTGTGCCTCTGTGCGAGCAGTGCCATGGGCAGATGAGGCTGAGCAACAGCTTTCCAGGCTAGCCCCTTCTGGCTGCCAGCTATCTGCAGACGTTCGCATTTCAAGAGCAGGACTGCGAAAGGAGCCTGGCAGGTACACCATCTTTCCCAGGCTACGTTTGAAGTTTGAGGTGGCAAGACAAGCAAGGAGCCCCATTCTCTGTGCCTCTGTGCAAGCAGTGCCATGGGCAGATGAGGCTGAGCAACAGCTTTCCAGGCTAGAACCTTCTGGCTGCTAGCTATCTGCAGACGTTCGCACTTTCGGAGCAGGGCTGCGAAAGGAGCCTGGCTGGGACACCAACTTTCCCAGGCTACGTTTGAAGTTTGAGGTGGCAAGACAAGCAAGCAGCCCCATTCTCTGTGCCTCTATGCGAACAGTGCCATGGGCAGATGAGGCTGAGCAACAGCTTTCCAGGCTAGCCCCTTCTGGCTGCCAGCTATCTGCAGACGTTCGCACTTTCGGAGCAGGGCTGCGAAAGGAGCCTGGCTGGGACACCAACTTTCCCAGGCTACATTTGAAGTTTGAGGTGGCAAGACAAGCAAGCAGCCCCATTCTCTGTGCCTCTGTGCGAGCACTGCCATGGGCAGATGAGGCTGAGCAACAGCTTTCCAGGCTAGCCCCTTCTGGCTGCCAGCTATCTGCAGACGTTCGCACTTTCGGAGCAGGGCTGTGATAGGAGCCTGGCAGGGACACCACCATTCCCAGCATGCGTTTCAAGTTTCAAGTGGCAAGATAAGAAAGCAGCCCCATTCTCTGTGCCTCTGTGCGAGCAGTGCCATGGGCAGATGAGGCTGAGCAACAGCTTTCCAGGCTAGCCCCTTCTGGCTGCCAGCTATCTGCAAACGTTCGCACTTTCGGAGCAGGGCTGTGATAGGAGCCTGGCAGGGACACCACCATTCCCAGCATGCGTTTGAAGTTTCAAGTGGCAAGATAAGCAAGCAGCCCCATTCTCTGTGCCTCTCTGCGAACAGTGCCATGGGCAGATGAGGCTGAGCAACAGCTTTCCAGGCTAGCCCCTTCTGGCTGCCAGCTATCTGCAGACGTTCGCACTTTCGGAGCAGGGCTGCGAAAGGAGCCTGGCTGGGACACCAACTTTCCCAGGCTACGTTTGAAGTTTGAGGTGGCAAGACAAGCAAGCAGCCCCATTCTCTGTGCCTCTGTGCGAGCACTGCCATGGGCAGATGAGGCTGAGCAAAAGCTTTCCAGGCTAGCCCCTTCTGGCTGCCAGCTATCTGCAGACGTTCGCACTTTCGGAGCAGGGCTGCGAAAGGAGCCTGGCTGGGACACCAACTTTCCCAGGCTACGTTTGAAGTTTGAGGTGGCAAGACAAGCAAGCAGCCCCATTCTCTGTGCCTCTGTGCGAGCACTGCCATGGGCAGATGAGGCTGAGCAACAGCTTTCCAGGCTAGCCCCTTCTGGCTGCCAGCTATCTGCAGACGTTCGCACTTTCGGAGCAGGGCTGTGATAGGAGCCTGGCAGGGACACCACCATTCCCAGCATGCGTTTGAAGTTTCAAGTGGCAAGATAAGCAAGCAGCCCCATTCTCTGTGCCTCTCTGCGAACAGTGCCATGGGCAGATGAGGCTGAGCAACAGCTTTCCAGGCTAGCCCCTTCTGGCTGCCAGCTATCTGCAGACGTTCACACTTTCGGAGCAGGGCTGCGAAAGGACCCTGGCTGGGACACCAACTTTCCCAGGCTACGTTTGAAGTTTCAAGTGGCAAGACAAACAAGCAGCCCCATTCTCTGTGCCTCTGTGCGAGCACTGCCATGGGCAGATGAGGCTGAGCAACAGCTTTCCAGGCTAGCCCCTTCTGGCTGCCAGCTATCTGCAGACGTTCGCATTTCAAGAGCAGGACTGCGAAAGGAGATTAGCAGGTACACCATCTTTCCCAGGCTACGTTTGAAGTTTGAGGTGGCAAGACAAGCAAGGAGCCCCATTCTCTGTGCCTCTGTGCGAGCAGTGCCATGGGCAGATGAGGCTGAGCAACAGCTTTCCAGGCTAGCACCTTCTGGCTGCCAGCTATCTGCAGACGTTCGCATTTCAAGAGCAGGACTGCGAAAGGAGCCTTAGCAGGTACACCATCTTTCCCAGGATACGTTTGAAGTTTGAGGTGGCAAGACAAGCAAGGAGCCCCATTCTCTGTGCCTCTGTGCAAGCAGTGCCAAGGGCAGATGAGGCTGAGCAGCAGCTTTCCAGGCTAGCCCCTTCTGGCTGCCAGCTATCTGCAGACGTTCGCATTTCAAGAGCAGGACTGCGAAAGGAGCCTAGCAGGTACACCATCTTTCCCAGGCTACGTTTGAAGTTTGAGGTGGCAAGACAAGCAAGGAGCCCCATTCTCTGTGCCTCTGTGCAAGCAGTGCCATGGGCAGATGAGGCTGAGCAACAGCTTTCCAGGCTAGCACCTTCTGGCTGCCAGCTATCTGCAGACGTTCGCACTTTCGGAGCAGGGCTGCGAAAGGAGCCTGGCTGGGACACCAACTTTCCCAGGCTACGTTTGAAGTTTGAGGTGGCAAGACAAACAAGCAGCCCCATTCTCTGTGCCTCTGTGCGAGCACTGCCATGGGCAGATGAGGCTGAGCAACAGCTTTCCAGGCTAGCCCCTTCTGGCTGCCAGCTATCTGCAGACGTTCGCACTTTCGGAGCAGTGCTGTGATAGGAGCCTGGCAGGCACACCACCATTCCCAGCATGCGTTTGAAGTTTCAAGTGGCAAGATAAGCAAGCAGCCCCATTCTCTGTGCCTCTGTGCGAGCAGTGCCATGGGCAGATGAGGCTGAGCAACAGCTTTCCAGGCTAGCCCCTTCTGGCTGCCAGCTATCTGCAGACGTTCGCATTTCAAGAGCAGGACTGCGAAAGGAGCCTGGCAGGTACACCATCTTTCCCAGGCTACGTTTGAAGTTTGAGGTGGCAAGACAAGCAAGGAGCCCCATTCTCTGTGCCTCTGTGCAAGCAGTGCCATGGGCAGATGAGGCTGAGCAACAGCTTTCCAGGCTAGAACCTTCTGGCTGCTAGCTATCTGCAGACGTTCGCACTTTCGGAGCAGGGCTGCGAAAGGAGCCTGGCTGGGACACCAACTTTCCCAGGCTACGTTTGAAGTTTGAGGTGGCAAGACAAGCAAGCAGCCCCATTCTCTGTGCCTCTATGCGAACAGTGCCATGGGCAGATGAGGCTGAGCAACAGCTTTCCAGGCTAGCCCCTTCTGGCTGCCAGCTATCTGCAGATTTTCGCACTTTCGGAGCAGGGCTGCGAAAGGAGCCTGGCTGGGACACCAACTTTCCCAGGCTACATTTGAAGTTTGAGGTGGCAAGACAAGCAAGCAGCCCCATTCTCTGTGCCTCTGTGCGAGCACTGCCATGGGCAGATGAGGCTGAGCAACAGCTTTCCAGGCTAGCCCCTTCTGGCTGCCAGCTATCTGCAGACGTTCGCACTTTCGGAGCAGGGCTGTGATAGGAGCCTGGCAGGGACACCACCATTCCCAGCATGCGTTTCAAGTTTCAAGTGGCAAGATAAGAAAGCAGCCCCATTCTCTGTGCCTCTGTGCGAGCACTGCCATGGGCAGATGAGGCTGAGCAACAGCTTTCCAGGCTAGCCCCTTCTGGCTGCCAGCTATCTGCAAACGTTCGCACTTTCGGAGCAGGGCTGTGATAGGAGCCTGGCAGGGACACCACCATTCCCAGCATGCGTTTGAAGTTTCAAGTGGCAAGATAAGCAAGCAGCCCCATTCTCTGTGCCTCTCTGCGAACAGTGCCATGGGCAGATGAGGCTGAGCAACAGCTTTCCAGGCTAGCCCCTTCTGGCTGCCAGCTATCTGCAGACGTTCGCACTTTCGGAGCAGGGCTGCGAAAGGAGCCTGGCTGGGACACCAACTTTCCCAGGCTACGTTTGAAGTTTGAGGTGGCAAGACAAGCAAGCAGCCCCATTCTCTGTGCCTCTGTGCGAGCACTGCCATGGGCAGATGAGGCTGAGCAAAAGCTTTCCAGGCTACCACCTTCTGGCTGCCAGCTATCTGCAGACGTTCGCACTTTCGGAGCAGGGCTGCGAAAGGAGCCTGGCTGGGACACCAACTTTCCCAGGCTACGTTTGAAGTTTGAGGTGGCAAGACAAGCAAGCAGCCCCATTCTCTGTGCCTCTATGCGAACAGTGCCATGGGCAGATGAGGCTGAGCAACAGCTTTCCAGGCTAGCACCTTCTGGCTGCCAGCTATCTGCAGACGTTCGCACTTTCGGAGCACGGCTGCGAAAGGAGCCTGGCTGGGACACCCACTTTCCCAGGCTACATTTGAAGTTTGAGGTGGCAAGACAAGCAAGCAGCCCCATTCTCTGTGCCTCTGTGCGAGCACTGCCATGGGCAGATGAGGCTGAGCAACAGCTTTCCAGGCTAGCCCCTTCTGGCTGCCAGCTATCTGCAGACGTTCGCACTTTCGGAGCAGGGCTGTGATAGGAGCCTGGCAGGGACACCACCATTCCCAGCATGCGTTTGAATTTTCAAGTGGCAAGATAAGCAAGCAGCCCCATTGTCTGTGCCTCTATGCGAACAGTGCCATGGGCAGATGAGGCTGAGCAACAGCTTTCCAGGCTAGCCCCTTCTGGCTGCCAGCTATCTGCAGACGTTCGCATTTCAAGAGCAGGACTGCGAAAGGAGCCTTAGCAGGTACACCATATTTCCCAGTATACGTTTGAAGTTTGAGGTGGCAAGACAAGCAAGGAGCCCCATTCTCTGTGCCTCTGTGCGAGCAGTGCCATGGGCAGATGAGGCTGAGCAACAGCTTTCCAGGCTAGCACCTTCTGGCTGCCAGCTATCTGCAGACGTTCGCACTTTCGGAGCAGGGCTGCGAAAGGAGCCTGGCTGGGACACCAACTTTCCCAGGCTACGTTTGAAGTTTCAGGTGGCAAGACAAACAAGCAGCCCCATTCTCTGTGCCTCTGTGCGAGCACTGCCATGGGCAGATGAGGCTGAGCAACAGCTTTCCAGGCTAGCCCCTTCTGGCTGCCAGCTATCTGCAGACGTTCGCACTTTCGGAGCAGTGCTGTGATAGGAGCCTGGCAGGCACACCACCATTCCCAGCATGCGTTTGAAGTTTCAAGTGGCAAGATAAGCAAGCAGCCCCATTCTCTGTGCCTCTGTGCGAGCAGTGCCATGGGCAGATGAGGCTGAGCAACAGCTTTCCAGGCTAGCCCCTTCTGGCTGCCAGCTATCTGCAGACGTTCGCACTTTCGGAGCAGGGCTGTGATAGGAGCCTCGCAGGGACACCACCATTACTAGCATGCGTTCGAAGTTTCAAGTGGCAAGATAAGCAAGCAGCCCCATTCTCTGTGCCTCTATGCGAACAGTGCCATGGGCAGATGAGGCTGAGCAACAGCTTTCCAGGCTAGCCCCTTCTGGCTGCCAGCTATCTGCAGACGTTCGCATTTCAAGAGCAGGACTGCGAAAGGAGCCTAGCAGGTACACCAACTTTCCCAGGCTACGTTTGAAGTTTGAGGTGGCAAGACAAGCAAGCAGCCCCATTCTCTGTGCCTCTATGCGAACAGTGCCATGGGCAGATGAGGCTGAGCAACAGCTTTCCAGGCTAGCCCCTTCTGGCTGCCAGCTATCTGCAGACGTTCGCACTTTCGGAGCAGGGCTGCGAAAGGAGCCTGGCTGGGACACCAACTTTCCCAGGCTACATTTGAAGTTTGAGGTGGCAAGACAAGCAAGCAGCCCCATTCTCTGTGCCTCTGTGCGAGCACTGCCATGGGCAGATGAGGCTGAGCAACAGCTTTCCAGGCTAGCCCCTTCTGGCTGCCAGCTATCTGCAGACGTTCGCACTTTCGGAGCAGTGCTGTGATAGGAGCCTGGCAGGGACACCACCATTCCCAGCATGCGTTTGAAGTTTAAAGTGGCAAGACAAGCAAGCAGCCCCATTCTCTGTGCCTCTCTGCGAACAGTGCCATGGGCAGATGAGGCTGAGCAACAGCTTTCCAGGCTAGCCCCTTCTGGCTGCCAGCTATCTGCAGACGTTACCACTTTCGGAGCAGGGCTGCGAAAGGAGCCTGGCTGGGACACCAACTTTCCCAGGCTACGTTTGAAGTTTCAAGTGGCAAGATAAGCAAGCAGCCCCATTCTCTGTGCCTCTGTGCGAGCAGTGCCATGGGCAGATGAGGCTGAGCAACTGCTTTCCAGGCTAGCCCCTTCTGCCTGCCAGCTATCTGCAGACGTTCGCACTTTCGGAGCAGGGCTGTGATAGGAGCCTGGCAGGGACACCACCATTCCCAGCATGCGTTTGAAGTTTCAAGTGGCAAGATAAGCAAGCAGCCCCATTCTCTGTGCCTCTATGCGAACAGTGCCATGGGCAGATGAGGCTGAGCAACAGCTTTCCAGTCTAGCCCCTTCTGGCTGCCAGCTATCTGCAAACGTTCGCACTTTCGGATCAGGGCTGTGATAGGAGCCTGGAAGGGACACCACCATTCCCAGCATGCGTTTGAAGTTTCAAGTGGCAAGATAAGCAAGCAGCCCCATTCTCTGTGCCTCTATGCGAGCACTGCCATGGGCAGATGAGGCTGAGCAACAGCTTTCCAGGCTAGCACCTTCTGGCTGCCAGCTATCTGCAGACGTTCGCATTTCAAGAGCAGGGCTGCGAAACGAGCCTGGCTGGGACACCATCTTTCCCAGGCTACGTTTGAATTTTGAGGTGGCAAGACAAGCAAGGAGCCTCATTCTCTGTGCCTCTGTGCGAGCAGTGCCATTGGCAGATGAGGCTGAGAAACAGCTTTCCAGGCTAGCCCCTTCTGGCTGCCAGTTATCTGCAGACGTTCGCACTTTCGGAGCATTGCTGCGAAAGGAGCCTGGCTGGAACACCAACTTTCCCAGGCTACGTTTGAAGTTTGAGGTGGCAAGACAAGCAAGCAGCCCCATTCTCTGTGCCTCTGTGCGAGCACTGCCATGGGCAGATGAGGCTGAGCAACAGCTTTCCAGGCTAGCCCCTTCTGCCTGCCAGCTATCTGCAGACGTTCGCACTTTCGGAGCAGGGCTGCGAAAGGAGCCTGGCTGGGACACCAACTTTCCCAGGCTACGTTTGAATTTTGAGGTGGCAAGACAAGCAAGCAGACCCATTCCCTGTGCCTCTGTGCGAGCACTGCCATGGGCAGATGAGGCTGAGCAACAGCTTTCCAGGCTAGCCCCTTCTGGCTGCCAGCTATCTGCAGACGTTCGCACTTTCGGAGCAGGGCTGTGATAGGAGCCTGGCAGGGACACCACCATTCCCAGCATGCGTTTGAAGTTTCAAGTGGCAAGATAAGCAAGCAGCCCCATTCTCTGTGCCTCTCTATGCGAACCGTGCCATGGGCAGATGAGGCTGAGCAACAGCTTTCCAGGCTAGCACCTTCTGGCTGCCAGCTATCTGCAGACGTTACCACTTTCGGAGCAGGGCTGCGAAAGGAGCCTGGCTGGGACACCAACTTTCCAAGGATAAGTTTGAAGTTTGAGGTGGCAACACAAGCATCAGCCCCATTCTCTGTGCCTCTCTGCAAGCACTGCCATGGGCAGATGAGGCTGAGCAACAGCTTTCCAGGCTAGCACCTTCTGGCTGCCAGCTATCTGCAGACGTTCGCACTTTCGGAGCAGGGCTGTGATAGGAGCCTGGCAGGGACACCACCATTCCCAGCATGCGTTTGAAGTTTCAAGTGGCAAGATAAGCAAGCAGCCCCATTCTCTGTGCCTCTATGCGAACAGTGCCATGGGCAGATGAGGCTGAGCAACAGCTTTCCAGGCTAGGCCCTTCTGGCTGCCAGCTATCTGCAGACGTTCGCACTTTCGGAGCAGGGCTGCGAAAGGAGCCTGGCTGGGACACCATCATTCCCAGCATGCGTTTGAAGTTTCAAGTGGCAAGATAAGCAAGCAGCCCCATTCTCTGTGCCTCTCTATGCGAACAGTGCCATGGGCAGATGAGGCTGAGCAACAGCTTTCCAGGCTAGCACCTTCTGGCTGCCAGCTATCTGCAGACGTTACCACTTTCGGAGCAGGACTGCGAAAGGAGCCTTGCTGGGACACCAACTTTCCCAGGCTACGTTTGAAGTTTGAGGTGGCAAGACAAGCAAGCAGCCCCATTCTCTGTGCCTCTGTGCGAGCAGTGCCATGGGCAGATGAGGCTGAGCAACAGCTTTCCAGGCTAGCACTTTCTGGCTGCCAGCTATCTGCAGACGTTCGCACTTTCGGAGCAGGGCTGTGATAGGAGCCTGGCAGGGACACCACCATTCCCAGCATGCGTTTGAAGTTTCAAGTGGCAAGATAAGCAAGCAGCCCCATTCTCTGTGCCTCTCTATGCGAACCGTGCCATGGGCAGATGAGGCTGAGCAACAGCTTTCCAGGCTAGCACCTTCTGGCTGCCAGCTATCTGCAGACGTTACCACTTTCGCAGCAGGGCTGCGAAAGGAGCCTGGCTGGGACACCAACTTTCCCAGGCTACGTTTGAAGTTTCAAGTGGCAAGACAAACAAGCAGCCCCATTCTCTGTGCCTCTGTGCGAGCACTGCCATGGGCAGATGAGGCTGAGCAACAGCTTTCCAGGCTAGCCCCTTCTGCCTGCCAGCTATCTGCAGACGTTCGCACTTTCGGATCAGGGCTGTGATAGGAGCCTGGCAGGGACACCACCATTCCCAGCATGCGTTTGAATTTTCAAGTGGCAAGATAAGCAAGCAGCCCCATTGTCTGTGCCTCTATGCGAACAGTGCCATGGGCAGATGAGGCTGAGCAACAGCTTTCCAGGCTAGCCCCTTCTGGCTGCCAGCTATCTGCAGACGTTCGCATTTCAAGAGCAGGACTGCGAAAGGAGCCTTAGCAGGTACACCATATTTCCCAGTATACGTTTGAAGTTTGAGGTGGCAAGACAAGCAAGGAGCCCCATTCTCTGTGCCTCTGTGCGAGCAGTGCCATGGGCAGATGAGGCTGAGCAACAGCTTTCCAGGCTAGCACCTTCTGGCTGCCAGCTATCTGCAGACGTTCGCACTTTCGGAGCAGGGCTGCGAAAGGAGCCTGGCTGGGACACCAACTTTCCCAGGCTACGTTTGAAGTTTCAGGTGGCAAGACAAACAAGCAGCCCCATTCTCTGTGCCTCTGTGCGAGCACTGCCATGGGCAGATGAGGCTGAGCAACAGCTTTCCAGGCTAGCCCCTTCTGGCTGCCAGCTATCTGCAGACGTTCGCACTTTCGGAGCAGTGCTGTGATAGGAGCCTGGCAGGCACACCACCATTCCCAGCATGCGTTTGAAGTTTCAAGTGGCAAGATAAGCAAGCAGCCCCATTCTCTGTGCCTCTGTGCGAGCAGTGCCATGGGCAGATGAGGCTGAGCAACAGCTTTCCAGGCTAGCCCCTTCTGGCTGCCAGCTATCTGCAGACGTTCGCACTTTCGGAGCAGGGCTGTGATAGGAGCCTCGCAGGGACACCACCATTACTAGCATGCGTTCGAAGTTTCAAGTGGCAAGATAAGCAAGCAGCCCCATTCTCTGTGCCTCTATGCGAACAGTGCCATGGGCAGATGAGGCTGAGCAACAGCTTTCCAGGCTAGCCCCTTCTGGCTGCCAGCTATCTGCAGACGTTCGCATTTCAAGAGCAGGACTGCGAAAGGAGCCTAGCAGGTACACCAACTTTCCCAGGCTACGTTTGAAGTTTGAGGTGGCAAGACAAGCAAGCAGCCCCATTCTCTGTGCCTCTATGCGAACAGTGCCATGGGCAGATGAGGCTGAGCAACAGCTTTCCAGGCTAGCCCCTTCTGGCTGCCAGCTATCTGCAGACGTTCGCACTTTCGGAGCAGGGCTGCGAAAGGAGCCTGGCTGGGACACCAACTTTCCCAGGCTACATTTGAAGTTTGAGGTGGCAAGACAAGCAAGCAGCCCCATTCTCTGTGCCTCTGTGCGAGCACTGCCATGGGCAGATGAGGCTGAGCAACAGCTTTCCAGGCTAGCCCCTTCTGGCTGCCAGCTATCTGCAGACGTTCGCACTTTCGGAGCAGTGCTGTGATAGGAGCCTGGCAGGGACACCACCATTCCCAGCATGCGTTTGAAGTTTAAAGTGGCAAGACAAGCAAGCAGCCCCATTCTCTGTGCCTCTCTGCGAACAGTGCCATGGGCAGATGAGGCTGAGCAACAGCTTTCCAGGCTAGCCCCTTCTGGCTGCCAGCTATCTGCAGACGTTACCACTTTCGGAGCAGGGCTGCGAAAGGAGCCTGGCTGGGACACCAACTTTCCCAGGCTACGTTTGAAGTTTCAAGTGGCAAGATAAGCAAGCAGCCCCATTCTCTGTGCCTCTGTGCGAGCAGTGCCATGGGCAGATGAGGCTGAGCAACTGCTTTCCAGGCTAGCCCCTTCTGCCTGCCAGCTATCTGCAGACGTTCGCACTTTCGGAGCAGGGCTGTGATAGGAGCCTGGCAGGGACACCACCATTCCCAGCATGCGTTTGAAGTTTCAAGTGGCAAGATAAGCAAGCAGCCCCATTCTCTGTGCCTCTATGCGAACAGTGCCATGGGCAGATGAGGCTGAGCAACAGCTTTCCAGTCTAGCCCCTTCTGGCTGCCAG
Source organism: Opisthocomus hoazin (assembly GCF_030867145.1). Classification (NCBI taxonomy): domain Eukaryota; kingdom Metazoa; phylum Chordata; class Aves; order Opisthocomiformes; family Opisthocomidae; genus Opisthocomus; species Opisthocomus hoazin. The sequence goes on from NC_134440.1 coordinate 7,207,133, forward strand.
CTATCTGCAAACGTTCGCACTTTCGGATCAGGGCTGTGATAGGAGCCTCGCAGGGACACCACCATTCCCAGCATGCGTTTCAAGTTTCAAGTGGCAAGATAAGAAAGCAGCCCCATTCTCTGTGCCTCTGTGCGAGCAGTGCCATGGGCAGATGAGGCTGAGCAACAGCTTTCCAGGCTAGCCCCTTCTGGCTGCCAACTATCTGCAGACGTTCACATTTCAAGAGCAGGACTGCGAAAGGAGCCTAGCAGGTACACCATCTTTCCCAGGCTACGTTTGAAGTTTGAGGTGGCAAGACAAGCAAGCAGCCCCATTCTCTGTGCCTCTGTGCGAGCAGTGCCATGGGCAGATGAGGCTGAGCAACAGCTTTCCAGGCTAGCACCTTCTGGCTGCCAGCTATCTGCAGACGTTCGCACTTTCGGAGCAGGACTGCGAAAGGAGCCTGGCTGGGACACCAACTTTCCCAGGATACGTTTGAAGTTTGAGGTGGCAAGACAAGCAAGCAGCCCCATTCTCTGTGCCTCTGTGCGAGCAGTGCCATGGGCAGATGAGGCTGAGCAACAGCTTTGCAGGCTAGCACTTTCTGGCTGCCAGCTATCTGCAGACGTTCGCACTTTCGGAGCAGGGCTGTGATAGGAGCCTGGAAGGGACACCACCATTCCCAGCATGCGTTTGAAGTTTCAAGTGGCAAGATAAGCAAGCAGCCCCATTCTCTGTGCCTCTATGCGAGCACTGCCATGGGCAGATGAGGCTGAGCAACAGCTTTCCAGGCTAGCACCTTCTGGCTGCCAGCTATCTGCAGACGTTCGCATTTCAAGAGCAGGGCTGCGAAACGAGCCTGGCTGGGACACCATCTTTCCCAGGCTACGTTTGAATTTTGAGGTGGCAAGACAAGCAAGGAGCCTCATTCTCTGTGCCTCTGTGCGAGCAGTGCCATTGGCAGATGAGGCTGAGAAACAGCTTTCCAGGCTAGCCCCTTCTGGCTGCCAGTTATCTGCAGACGTTCGCACTTTCGGAGCATTGCTGCGAAAGGAGCCTGGCTGGAACACCAACTTTCCCAGGCTACGTTTGAAGTTTGAGGTGGCAAGACAAGCAAGCAGCCCCATTCTCTGTGCCTCTGTGCGAGCACTGCCATGGGCAGATGAGGCTGAGCAACAGCTTTCCAGGCTAGCCCCTTCTGCCTGCCAGCTATCTGCAGACGTTCGCACTTTCGGAGCAGGGCTGCGAAAGGAGCCTGGCTGGGACACCAACTTTCCCAGGCTACGTTTGAATTTTGAGGTGGCAAGACAAGCAAGCAGACCCATTCCCTGTGCCTCTGTGCGAGCACTGCCATGGGCAGATGAGGCTGAGCAACAGCTTTCCAGGCTAGCCCCTTCTGGCTGCCAGCTATCTGCAGACGTTCGCACTTTCGGAGCAGGGCTGTGATAGGAGCCTGGCAGGGACACCACCATTCCCAGCATGCGTTTGAAGTTTCAAGTGGCAAGATAAGCAAGCAGCCCCATTCTCTGTGCCTCTCTATGCGAACCGTGCCATGGGCAGATGAGGCTGAGCAACAGCTTTCCAGGCTAGCACCTTCTGGCTGCCAGCTATCTGCAGACGTTACCACTTTCGGAGCAGGGCTGCGAAAGGAGCCTGGCTGGGACACCAACTTTCCAAGGATAAGTTTGAAGTTTGAGGTGGCAACACAAGCATCAGCCCCATTCTCTGTGCCTCTCTGCGAGCACTGCCATGGGCAGATGAGGCTGAGCAACAGCTTTCCAGGCTAGCACCTTCTGGCTGCCAGCTATCTGCAGACGTTCGCACTTTCGGAGCAGGGCTGTGATAGGAGCCTGGCAGGGACACCACCATTCCCAGCATGCGTTTGAAGTTTCAAGTGGCAAGATAAGCAAGCAGCCCCATTCTCTGTGCCTCTATGCGAACAGTGCCATGGGCAGATGAGGCTGAGCAACAGCTTTCCAGGCTAGGCCCTTCTGGCTGCCAGCTATCTGCAGACGTTCGCACTTTCGGAGCAGGGCTGCGAAAGGAGCCTGGCTGGGACACCATCATTCCCAGCATGCGTTTGAAGTTTCAAGTGGCAAGATAAGCAAGCAGCCCCATTCTCTGTGCCTCTCTATGCGAACAGTGCCATGGGCAGATGAGGCTGAGCAACAGCTTTCCAGGCTAGCACCTTCTGGCTGCCAGCTATCTGCAGACGTTACCACTTTCGGAGCAGGACTGCGAAAGGAGCCTTGCTGGGACACCAACTTTCCCAGGCTACGTTTGAAGTTTGAGGTGGCAAGACAAGCAAGCAGCCCCATTCTCTGTGCCTCTGTGCGAGCAGTGCCATGGGCAGATGAGGCTGAGCAACAGCTTTCCAGGCTAGCACTTTCTGGCTGCCAGCTATCTGCAGACGTTCGCACTTTCGGAGCAGGGCTGTGATAGGAGCCTGGCAGGGACACCACCATTCCCAGCATGCGTTTGAAGTTTCAAGTGGCAAGATAAGCAAGCAGCCCCATTCTCTGTGCCTCTCTATGCGAACCGTGCCATGGGCAGATGAGGCTGAGCAACAGCTTTCCAGGCTAGCACCTTCTGGCTGCCAGCTATCTGCAGACGTTACCACTTTCGCAGCAGGGCTGCGAAAGGAGCCTGGCTGGGACACCAACTTTCCAAGGATAAGTTTGAAGTTTGAGGTGGCAAGACAAGCATCAGCCCCATTCTCTGTGCCTCTCTGCGAGCAGTGCCATGGGCAGATGAGGCTGAGCAACAGCTTTCCAGGCTAGCCCCTTCTGGCTGCCAGCTATCTGCAGACGTTCGCACTTTCGGAGCAGGGCTGTGATAGGAGCCTGGCAGGGACACCACCATTCCCAGCATGCGTTTGAAGTTTCAAGTGGCAAGATAAGCAAGCAGCCCCATTCTCTGTGCCTCTATGCGAACAGTGCCATGGGCAGATGAGGCTGAGCAACAGCTTTCCAGGCTAGGCCCTTCTGGCAGCCAGCTATCTGCAGACGTTCGCACTTTCGGAGCAGGGCTGCGAAAGGAGCCTGGCTGGGACACCAACTTTCCCAGGCTACGTTTGAAGTTTGAGGTGGCAACACAAGCAAGCAGACCCATTCCCTGTGCCTCTGTGCGAGCACTGCCATGGGCAGATGAGGCTGAGCAACAGCTTTAAAGGCTAGCCCCTTCTGACTGCCAGCTATCTGCAGACGTTCGCACTTTCGGAGCAGGGCTGTGATAGGAGCCTGGCAGGGACACCACCATTCCCAGCATGCGTTTGAAGTTTCAAGTGGCAAGATAAGCAAGCAGCCCCATTCTTTGTGCCTCTCTATGCGAACAGTGCCATGGGCAGATGAGGCTGAGCAACAGCTTTCCAGGCTAGCACCTTCTGGCTGCCAGCTATCTGCAGACGTTACCACTTTCGGAGCAGGGCTGCGAAAGGAGCCTGGCTGGGACACCAACTTTCCAAGGATAAGTTTGAAGTTTGAGGTGGCAACACAAGCATCAGCCCCATTCTCTGTGCCTCTCTGCGAGCACTGCCATGGGCAGATGAGGCTGAGCAACAGCTTTCCAGGCTAGCCCCTTCTGGCTGCCAGCTATCTGCAGACGTTCGCACTTTCGGAGCAGGGCTGTGATAGGAGCCTGGCAGGGACACCACCATTCCCAGCATGCGTTTGAAGTTTCAAGTGGCAAGATAAGCAAGCAGCCCCATTCTCTGTGCCTCTATGCGAACAGTGCCATGGGCAGATGAGGCTGAGCAACAGCTTTCCAGGCTAGGCCCTTCTGGCTGCCAGCTATCTGCAGACGTTCGCACTTTCGGAGCAGGGCTGCGAAAGGAGCCTGGCTGGGACACCATCATTCCCAGCATGCGTTTGAAGTTTCAAGTGGCAAGATAAGCAAGCAGCCCCATTCTCTGTGCCTCTCTATGCGAACAGTGCCATGGGCAGATGAGGCTGAGCAACAGCTTTCCAGGCTAGCACCTTCTGGCTGCCAGCTATCTGCAGACGTTACCACTTTCGGAGCAGGACTGCGAAAGGAGCCTTGCTGGGACACCAACTTTCCCAGGATACGTTTGAAGTTTGAGGTGGCAAGACAAGCAAGCAGCCCCATTCTCTGTGCCTCTGTGCGAGCAGTGCCATGGGCAGATGAGGCTGAGCAACAGCTTTCCAGGCTAGCACTTTCTGGCTGCCAGCTATCTGCAGACGTTCGCACTTTCGGAGCAGGGCTGTGATAGGAGCCTGGCAGGGACACCACCATTCCCAGCATGCGTTTGAAGTTTCAAGTGGCAAGATAAGCAAGCAGCCCCATTCTCTGTGCCTCTCTATGCGAACCGTGCCATGGGCAGATGAGGCTGAGCAACAGCTTTCCAGGCTAGCACCTTCTGGCTGCCAGCTATCTGCAGACGTTACCACTTTCGGAGCAGGGCTGCGAAAGGAGCCTGGCTGGGACACCAACTTTCCAAGGATAAGTTTGAAGTTTGAGGTGGCAAGACAAGCATCAGCCCCATTCTCTGTGCCTCTCTGCGAGCACTGCCATGGGCAGATGAGGCTGAGCAACAGCTTTCCAGGCTAGCCCCTTCTGGCTGCCAGCTATCTGCAGACGTTCGCACTTTCGGAGCAGGGCTGTGATAGGAGCCTGGCAGGGACACCACCATTCCCAGCATGCGTTTGAAGTTTCAAGTGGCAAGATAAGCAAGCAGCCCCATTCTCTGTGCCTCTATGCGAACAGTGCCATGGGCAGATGAGACTGAGCAACAGCTTTCCAGGCTACGCCCTTCTGGCTGCCAGCTATCTGCAGACGTTCGCACTTTCGGAGCAGGGCTGCGAAAGGAGCCTGGCTGGGACACCAACTTTCCCAGGCTACGTTTGAAGTTTGAGGTGGCAACACAAGCAAGCAGACCCATTCCCTGTGCCTCTGTGCGAGCACTGCCATGGGCAGATGAGGCTGAGCAACAGCTTTAAAGGCTAGCCCCTTCTGACTGCCAGCTATCTGCAGACGTTCGCACTTTCGGAGCAGGGCTGTGATAGGAGCCTGGCAGGGACACCACCATTCCCAGCATGCGTTTGAAGTTTCAAGTGGCAAGATAAGCAAGCAGCCCCATTCTCTGTGCCTCTCTATGCGAACAGTGCCATGGGCAGATGAGGCTGAGCAACAGCTTTCCAGGCTAGCACCTTCTGGCTGCCAGCTATCTGCAGACGTTCGCACTTTCGGAGCAGGGCTGCGAAAGGAGCCTGGCTGGGACACCAACTTTCCCAGGCTACATTTGAAGTTTGAGGTTTCAAGACAAGCAAGCAGCCCCATTCTCTGTCCCTCTGTGCGAGCACTGCCATGGGCAGATGAGGCTAAGCAACAGCTTTCCAGGCTAGCCCCTTCTGGCTGCCAGCTATCTGCAGACGTTCGCACTTTCGGAGCAGGGCTGTGATAGGAGCCTGGCAGGGACACCACCATTCCCAGCATGCGTTTGAGGTTTTAAGAGGCAAAATAAGCAAGCAGCCCCATTCTCTGTGCCTCTGTGCGAGCAGTGCCATGGGCAGATGAGGCTGAGCAACAGCTTTCCAGGCTAGCCCCTTCTGCCTGCCAGCTATCTGCAGACGTTCGCACTTTCGGAGCAGGGCTGTGATAGGAGCCTGGCAGGGACACCACCATTCCCAGCATGCGTTTGAAGTTTCATGTGGCAAGATAAGCAAGCAGCCCCATTCTCTGTGCCTCTATGCGAACAGTGCCATGGGCAGATGAGGCTGAGTAACAGCTTTCCAGGTTAGCACCTTCTGGCTGCCAGCTATCTGCAGACGTCCGCATTTGAAGAGCAGGGCTGCGAAAGGAGCCTGGCAGGGACATCAACTTTCCCAGGCTACGTTTGAAGTTTGAGGTGGCAAGACAAGCAAGCAGCCCCATTCTCTGTGCCTCTGTGCGAGCACTGCCATGGGCAGATGAGGCTGAGCAACAGCTTTCCAGGCTAGCCCCTTCTGGCTGCCAGCTATCTGCAGACGTTCGCACTTTCGGAGCAGGGCTGCGAAAGGAGCCTGGCTGGGACACCAACTTTCCCAGGCTACATTTGAAGTGTGAGGTGGCAAGACAAGCAAGCAGCCCCATTCTCTGTGCCTCTGTGCGAGCAGTGCCATGGGCAGATGAGGCTGAGCAACAGCTTTCCAGGCTAGCCCCTTCTGGCTGCCAGCTATCTGCAGACGTTCGCATTTCAAGAGCAGGGCTGCGAAAGTAGCCTGGCTGGTACACCATCTTTCCCAGGCTACGTTTGAAGTTTGAGGTGGCAAGACAAGCAAGGATCCTCATTCTCTGTGCCTCTATGCGAGCAGTGCCATGGGCAGATGAGGCTGAGCAACAGCTTTCCAGGCTAGCCCCTTCTGGCTGCCAGCTATCTGCAGACGTTCGCACTTTCGGAGCAGGGCTGTGATAGGAGCCTGGCAGGGACACCACCATTCCCAGCATGCGTTTGAAGTTTCATGTGGCAAGATAAACAAGCAGCCCCATTCTCTGTGCCTCTATGCGAACCGTGCCATGGGCAGATAAGGCTGAGCAACAGCTTTCCAGGCTAGCACCTTCTGGCTGCCAGCTATCTGCAGACGTTCGCACTTTCGGAGCAGGACTGCGAAAGGAGCCTGGCTGGGACACCAACTTTCCCAGGCTACGTTTGAATTTTGAGGTGGCAAGACAAGCAAGCAGACCCATTCCCTGTGCCTCTCTGCGAGCACTGCCATGGGCAGATGAGGCTGAGCAACAGCTTTCCAGGCTAGCCCCTTCTGGCTGCCAGCTATCTGCAGACGTTACCACTTTCGGAGCAGGGCTGTGATAGGAGCCTGGCAGGGACACCACCATTCCCAGCATGCGTTTGAAGTTTCAAGCGGCAAGATAAGCAAGCAGCCCCATTCTCTGTGCCTCTCTATGCGAACCGTGCCATGGGCAGATGAGGCTGAGCAACAGCTTTCCAGGCTAGCACCTTCTGGCTGCCAGCTATCTGCAGACGTTACCGCTTTCGGAGCAGGGCTGCGAAAGGAGCCTGGCTGGGACACCAACTTTCCAAGGATAAGTTTGAAGTTTGAGGTGGCAAGACAAGCATCAGCCCCATTCTCTGTGCCTCTCTGCGAGCACTGCCATGGGCAGATGAGGCTGAGCAACAGCTTTCCAGGCTAGCCCCTTCTGGCTGCCAGCTATCTGCAGACGTTCGCACTTTCGGAGCAGGGCTGTGATAGGAGCCTGGCAGGGACACCACCATTCCCAGCATGCGTTTGAAGTTTCAAGTGGCAAGATAAGCAAGCAGCCCCATTCTCTGTGCCTCTATGCGAACAGTGCCATGGGCAGATGAGGCTGAGCAACAGCTTTCCAGGCTAGGCCCTTCTGGCTGCCAGCTATCTGCAGACGTTCGCACTTTCAGAGCAGGGCTGCGAAAGGAGCCTGGCTGGGACACCAACTTTCCCAGGCTACGTTTGAAGTTTTAGGTGGCAACACAAGCAAGCAGACCCATTCCCTGTGCCTCTGTGCGAGCAGTGCCATGGGCAGATGAGGCTGAGCAACAGCTTTCCAGGCTAGCCCCTTCTGGCTGCCAGCTATCTGCAGACGTTCGCATTTCAAGAGCAGGGCTGCGAAAGTAGCCTGGCTGCTACACCATCTTTCCCAGGCTACGTTTGAAGTTTGAGGTGGCAAGACAAGCAAGGATCCTCATTCTCTGTGCCTCTATGCGAGCAGTGCCATGGGCAGATGAGGCTGAGCAACAGCTTTCCAGGCTAGCCCCTTCTGGCTGCCAGCTATCTGCAGACGTTCGCACTTTCGGAGCAGGGCTGTGATAGGAGCCTGGCAGGGACACCACC